>NW_027362761.1:185003082-185625087 GCF_046119375.1 Phyllobates terribilis | reverse complement strand
TCTTGGAAGTCCAGGTCAGGAGACATAAGGCTCAGCAGCCGATCAAATGCAATAATGTTCAGACGGCAGAACTGTTTAAATTTTTCAGGAAAACTATAGTAAACAGAGAAAAAAAAAATATTAAAAGATAATTTTGTAACATAGTATACAAACAAAACCTTAAAAAAACAGCATACACGGGTGACATTACTTTCTTCACATATATCTTACCTCCTTAAATCCTGGTAGAGAACATTAAAGTGGCCCTTGTCCGTCCGCTCCTGCAAGATAGGGTGCACCCAAATTTTTTTGGGTCGTCTTCTCCTCCTTAAACGCTCCTATAGAACAATAATAGGTTAGTACACACACTACATAAAAATAATGTACCCCAAAAAAACTTAGTTTATATTACCTGCTCAACGTTGTAGTGCAGGAGATTTAAGCAAGTCATTAGCAGAAGGTTTAGGCATGGTCTGCTGACCCGCAGGGGCTGCAATTCCTGTGGCATACTGTCTTTTGCAAAAAAAAAAATGGTGAAGAGGGGTTGAACTAGGAAATGACATCAGGATTTCCATCTTTTTTTTTTTTTTTTTCAATAACTTTATTTGTGCTCAAAAACGCATGAAATAAGCTTACAAAAACGCATGTAAAATCCGCATACAAAAACGCGTTAAAAAAGCGACTAAAAAACGCACGCGATTTTCTGGCAAGGGACATGCAGAAATGTTGCAGAAATTTTCTGCTTCATTTCTGCATCGTGGGCACATAGCCTTACAGAAAACATTTGACCTCTGTCATTGCCAACAAAGGATATATAAGGCTGAGTTCACACGATGCGTTTTTCATGCGTTTCCGCGGCGTTTTTGCAGTTGCGTAAACGCCGCGGAAACACATGAAAAACGCATGGTAGAAGGGCAGCAATGTTCCCCAATGGAAATCCGCATGTGCTGTCAAAAATCCGCAGCATGTCAATTAATTTTGCGGAAACGCTGCTCTTTTGCCGCCATTGACTTGCATTAGACCGCATGGAATCCGCATCACTGTATATGTTGATGCGCTTTTTATGCGGTCTAATGTGCGGATTGTACCCGGGTGTGGATGAGAGGACTCTCATCCAGACCCAAGTACCATTAAAAAAAAAAGAATAAAAAAAAATATATATATATTCTCACCTTCTGACGGCCCGCGCTGCGTCCTGCCGGCTTCCCGCGCACTTCGCGGTTGAATGAAGGACCTTCGCTGACGTCAGAGTCATGTGACGGGTCACGTGACGCTGACGTCGGAAGGTCCTACAGTCTTCACTGCCGGCAGCCGGGACCGATGAAGCAGGACACCGGGGGCCATCAGATGGTAACGTATAGATTTATTTTTTATTTTTTGACATCACACACTATATAAATCCATGCCGGTTGCATGGATTTATATAGTGTGAAGTTGACAAGCACTTTCCAAGTGATGCTAAAATCGCTTGGGAAGCGCTTGTCAACCCGCATGCGGAAATGAAAGTGAAGACCGCTTCATTTCCGCATGTCCCTGGCAGGAAACCGCATGTACAATCCGCATGCGTTTTTTCCTGCCAGAGAGATGCAGAAACGCTCAGGAAAAAATCCTGAGCATTTCTGCATCGTGTGCACATACCCTAACAAAGTATTGAGATGAACTTTTGTAATTGACCAAATACTTACTTTCCACCAAAATTTGAAAAAAAATTCTCTCCAAATCAGACAATGTGATTTTCAGGATTTGTTTTCTCATTTTGTATCTCATAGTTGAGGTCTACCTATGATGTCAATTACAGGCCTCTCTCATCTTTTTAAGTACTTGCACAATTGGTGGCTGACTAAATACTTTTTTTCCCCACTGTATACCGTCCAAGGCCAACTCTACGCTGAGTTGGATCCTCTTTACAATAGTAGACCCTAAAATTAATGAAACCCTTTCTTAGAAGCAGCTAGTAGTTTATCATAGAAGATTTCCTGATAAATATAAGAAATATAACCCAAATTCTAAAAAGTTGGGCCGCTGTGTAAATTGTGAAAAAAAGCAAGAATGCACTTTAGGAAATCTCTTATAGTCATGTTTTATTCACAACAAAACATAGAACACAGATCATAAGATGAAAGACATTTTTCCATTTCATTAAAAAAAAATGAGTCATTTAGAAATTGATGGCATTAACACATCTTAGAAAAGTTGGGATAGGGCCACCTCTACCATTGTGTAGCATTCCCTCTTCTTTTTACATCAGCCTGTAAATGTCTGGGAAGTGAGGAGACTAATTGTTTGAGTTTGTGAAGAAAAATGATGGCCCTTGTGCACATGGATTTCTCCAGAATCTCTGAATCTTTTCATGATAAAAACCAACAATGCAAAAACCGAGAGAAGGTCAAAATTACTTGAATGGAGGGACATTTTTGGAATAAAATTAGCCTTTATTGCAAAATATCGGACAGAAGGTGCTCACAGAAATATAACAATATGTAGCATGAAAGTGAATCCACCATACATACCGAACATGATATAGTATTACAGGAAAAGTGCAACATGCTAGCAGCAAACAATTATGAAATCATGAGTATGGGAACAGAAAAGGAAGGAATCACAATACAAGAAAATGGGCCCAGGTAAGATCTCCATATCTATGAGGATAACTCAATGGAAGTAAATTATAGTCAGTAGTATAAATATATCATGAAGTAAAAAGTAAGATCTTTATCCTGCCCAGTATCACACAGGTCACTGCTGTGTGATAAGCTAAAATAGTAGATGGATGTCAGTATTGGGTGCTGCTGAATGCCATACTGTTGAGCTTTTTTTTTACCAGTGTGGGTGGTGGGCTGATAAGCGTCACGCCAAAAGCCGACATGAGTTTCGGACCACATCTTCGAAGGAAAATTAACCCTCTAGCTGTTTTTTATTCGTACTACTTACTTTTCCAGCCTTTCGTTAACCCTGTTCCAACTATTCTGAGATTTGTTGCTGCCATTATTTTTTGAATAAGTCATTTTTTTTCAAACTATATGGAAAAATGTTTAACTTTCACCTACTGATATGTGTTTTATGTTCTCTTGTGAATAAATATGGCTATAAGAAATTTCCAAATCATTGCATTCTTGTTTTCTTTGCATTTTACACAACGTCCCAACTTTTTTGGAATTTGGGTTGTAAATAAATTGGGATCTGCTAAGTATCCACAACAAGTTATATCTCCCCAGATTTATGATCATTATATACCTTTCCAGAGAGCTTATATGGAGAGGTATTATCTATTACCTATTATTACTTTCTGTTATATGCTATTTGATGCATAAACTGCTTCACCAAAACTTTCTGCAGACAATTCTCAGTTTTGTTGTTTGCCTTCCCACATGGGTATACAAATTATAGTGTTCTTTTGTGACAAAATAAAAGGTACATGAAAGAAATATTTGTAGGAACTTGGGCATTATCTTTGTCAGTTAAAGAGGTTGTCCGGTCCAAACCAATAAGTCTGCAGTCACTCTGTATGACTGCAGACATATGAATCCTCCCAGCGCATGCACTGTACTGTACACTTATACAAGTGTATGGAGGAAGGCCGCACCCTCTGGCCAGGAGTATGTATAACTCATACATACCCTCCGTTCCCGGGTCTGAAACCGGCAAATCCCCGCAGCGCACAGTGAATGCGCTGGGGGGATTCATAAGTCTGCAGTCACACAGAGTGACTTCAGACTTATCGGTTTGGACCTGACAACCCCTTTAAGGTTAGGATCCTTGGTTTGTATTTTTGGTATAATGATGTCTTGGTTATATCTTTGGACAGAAGCATTGACCCACTGTGCCATTATTACATTTTACTTGGCTCTTAACTGGGATGGAGTCTAGGGCAAATTGATAGATTCTCCTTAAAACACCCATCACATGGGCATGGACTTCTCCTAGGGACTCCTTAGGTTGTAATGCCATGATTAAAAGCCACTGCTAATGGCTCACAGATGGTATTTCTTACATGTAGTAACTAGGGATGAGCAAACCTGAACTGTAAAGTTTGGAGTTCATACGAAACACAGACTTTTTCTGGGAAGTCCATTTTACTATTTGGGTTCGGTGCTGAATAAAATTTTTTGAAAGGCTGCAGCGCAGCAAATCAACAAGCTTTTAGGCTGTGGGCACTTCCAGAGCCATCACAGCCATGTCAAATATTGGCATCGCTGTAATTGGCCAGCACAACACATGACCTGGCCTGTATAAATGCTGTATCACGGGTTCTGCCGCCATTTTATTCTAAGCCTGGTGTAGAGTGCCGTAACAGCTTGGTGCAGCGTGCTCTAACAGCCTGGGGCAGCGTGCTCTAACACAGTGTTTCCCAACTCCAGTCCTCAAGGCCCACCAACAGATCAGGTTTTCAGGATTTCCTTACTATTGCTCAGGTGATGGAATTATTGCCTGTGCAGGTGATGGAATTATCACCTGTGCAATACCAAGGAAATCTTGAAAACATGACCTGCTGGTGGGCCTTGAGGACTGGAGTTGGGGTACCCTGCTCTAACAGCCTGATGCGGCATGCCCTAACAGCCTGGTGCACAGTGTCCTAACAACCTGGTGTACAGTGCCATAACAGCATGTTGTAGAGTGCCATAACAGTCTGGTGCCGCATGCCCTAACAGCCTGGTGCAGAGTGCCATAACAACCTGGTGAAGAGAGCCATAACAGCATGGTGTAGAGTGTCCTAACAGCCTGGTGCAGTGTGCCCTAACAGCTTGGTGCAGCATGCCCAAAAAACCTGGTGTAGAGTGCCCTAATTGCCTGGTGTAGAGTGCCATAACAGCCTAGCGCAGGGTTCCCTAACCGCCTGGTGTAAAGTTCCCTAATAGCCTGGTGTAGAGTACCTTAACCGCCTGGTATAGAGTTCCCTAACAGCCTGGTGTAGAGTTCCATAACAGCCTGGTGTAGAGTACCCTAACAGCCTGGTGCAGAGTGCGCTAACAGCCTGGTGCAGACTACCCAAAATGCAGCCTGGTGTACAGTGACCTAATACAGATTGGTGCACAGTGACCTAATACAGCCTGGTGCACAGTGACCTAATAAAGCCTGGTGCACAGTGAAATAATACAACCTGGTACAAAGTACCCGTAATACAGTGAATCACTAGACATGTCAACAGCATTAGTTTCATTCAAGTCATGTTCTGGATTTTTGCCATCTTGTTCTGTTTCTCATTGTCCCATATGAGTATGATCTGATGGAAATGAGTGTTCCTTCTGGTCACATACATCTATTTCGCAGTCCACAACATGATAGCTTCTTTTCATGCATTCATTGACAGATTCAGGTTGTTTATGGTCATATGTAGACAGAACTTACAAAAAGAGGGCAAAATTAACTGATTTAATGACCATTCACAGTTTCACTGAACCATCTGCGGGTACGCGGTAGTTGTGGAAGAGGGCCTCATCTTCCAAACTTTTTCCAATGCAATCCAATTTGCAATCTTTTTAAAAATTGTCCTAAAACTTTTTCAGAGGCCAAGTCAAGTTCTTGCTTTTTGCCATCTTGTTCTGTTTCATGTTGTCTCATATGAGTTTTATCTGATGGAAGTAAGTGTTCCTTCTGGTCACATACATCTATTCCACAGTCCACAACATGATAGCTTCTTTCCATGCACTCATTGACAAAGTCAAGTTCTTGCTTTGTCCCATCTTGTATTTCTTGTCAAATCTCAGTATCTTCGGATGGAAATGAGTAGAGATGAGCGAACTTGAACTGTAAGGTTCGGGGTTTGTACCCCCGTGCTGAACTCCTTACACAGACTTTTTCCAGAAGTGCGTTTAATTGTTGGTGTTCCAGAGTCTCTGTGTGTGCACTCTGCACCCATCTCTGTGAGAGTACTGTGCCAAAACATTGGCAATGGCAAATAGAACAAACAAACTGCGGTGGAGTATATCAACAGGTGGGTGTGGCTGGTATACTTCTCTATTCAGCCAAAGCTACTGATAAGTCCTCTGGGATCCACACCTGGTTAATTTTAATGAATATACAGTAAGCTTTCCCATGTTGGCTGTGGACAGGTAGATGCACCTGTCTGTGTTCACACCCCCAGCCATGCTAAACACATGTTCCAACAGTACACTTGCCACAGGACAGTCCAGCACCTCCAAGGAGTAAAGAGAAAGCTCAGGCCATATGTCCAATTTGGAAACTCAGAAGTTAAATGGGGCAGATCCATCACTCAGTACGTGGAGACGTGTGCCCACATAGTCTTCCACCATGTTGTTGAAAGGCCTCTTACTAATACATATCAGATGATGGTGCTGGATGTTGTGGCATGCTGAGGAAGATTTTCCACGTTTCGGCCAGGCTAACCTTCCCTTCCGAGGTGGTGCCGGTGCCCCAGCTGCGTTGGTGACTTCCTCCTTCTTCTCTGCTTGTGCTTCCACTGAGCCCCCACTGTCAGGTTGAAACACCATCAGTTGTGCATCTACAAGAGTGTGCTTGTAATGCCACATTTTTTGATCACGCTCCAGTGATGGAAGTAAGGATGGCACGAAGTTCTTGTAGCGGGGATCCAGCAAGGTGGCCACCAAGTAATCAGCACTGGTAACAATCCGGGCAACTCGGCGGTCGTTGCACAGACACTATAGCATGTATTCGCTCATGTGTGCCAGGCTTCCCAGAAGCAACGATATGCTGTCCTAGGTGAGAGATGAATCAACTGTGTCCTCTGTTTTCCCCCCAGCCATGCTCCAGTGATGCCCGTGTAAGGGGGTGTTGGTGCCTGCTCATGCTCTTCGCCCCTTCCTGGTAAAACATTAACTATGTTATGTGAGCATTGGCCGGACTTTAATAATGTTATTATGTACAGTAATGTTGAATAATAAAAATATGTTATGTTTTATGATGTAATAGCATAGGAAAAGTATAGGAAATTAGAATTGAGATAAGGTTAGTGAGGAACAGGGAGTGCAGTAGAGGGCACTGTAATGTAAGTAATAGGTAAAGTTATAGTTATTAGGTACAGGGGATTTCCCAGATGGGAGAGGGAGTGAAGTGATAAATGGAAGGAGTATTTCCTGGTTCTAGTCACATAGTGTTAAGTAGTGATAGTTGCAACCTTTAAGAGCATGCTGGAGGAGAAGCAGATTAGGCCATGGGGCATGGAGAAGTACCAGAAGCACAGGATTGGATAGGAGAAACAGCATCCGAACGGCCACAACTTTATTCAGTGGTAACTCCCAGGATATCCGGGGCCTATGACTCGCCCAGGGGGATAAGGGGGACTCGGTACCCGGGCCTTTACCTTCTTGGGATGTCACGGCAGTCGGCTCCTGGGCCCGTACCCTGGGGTCACTCTTTAAAAGGGGTTTGTTACTTGAAGGGATGAATAACAGTTTTGTCTTGTGATGCCACCTGTGGCTCCCGGTAATGGGTACTGGCGCTGCTGCAGACCTCTGGAGCAGGTGTTAGGGCAGCTGGGCTTGTGCAGCTCTCCACAGGCAGAGCACAGCTCCAGGGCAGTATGGGTGCAGATGGTGATGCTGGGAGTCGTAGTGCAGGAGCGATAGCATGGTAGAAATAACTGACAGGAACAGTGGGGTGCAGTCATCCAAGTTTACTCACAGTTATTTAGGTTCCTCAGGTAGCACTAGATAGCTGACAGTCTCCCACGTCGCGCTGTGTTCACCAGGCAGGGGTTCAGCACTCCCTCAAGTATCTCAAGAGCACTTAATGGGACCCCTCTCTGTATGTTCCTTTCTTAGCCGACTTCCTGAGCTGGGTCTCTCCCTCCTGCCCTGCGCCCCGCCACACAAAGTCCCGATCGGGTACCTTGAGATCCCTCTGGGCAACTTGAAGTTCTCGAACCTGGCTTGGTGCCCTTTTCGGCGGCTTAGGTGCGAATGTGGCAACTGCACCTTGAAAGTGCAGAAGCCTCCGGTTTTCTAGCTGAGACTTAAAGTAACTCGGCTAGTCCAGGGATCTTCTCCCTTCTTGCGGCCTGACCCCTCTGATGCTAGGCAGATTCGGGCATACGGGTGCGGTCCTGCACTCACCGTACCCCCTGGGATCCCTTCTGTTACTGGAGCCTTCCTCCCTTGCTCCAACTCCTCTCTCAGCCTTGGGCATGACTGGCCGAGCCGGCCTCCCGAGCAGAGCTCCTGAAGAGCCTCTGCTCCCTTCATTTCTCCTCCTCTGAATCACTCTTACTTACTACTCAAAGATGGCTTCCCTATATATATACATATTCAAGTACTCCCCTGTTCTGCGTCCTCCACCCACACCCACTACTTGGTTCCCCCCACTCCAGCCAGGGATGGGGCAGCAAAAGAAGTGCATAATGCCCTTCCAGCCGGCCTGGAGTAGTGTAGTGTTGAGTGCCGGTGTTGGGGTCCCGGGCAGTACTCCATCCTTACCTGAGAGAAAGAGATGCCACACCTCCGGGTGAGGTGCAGTACCTCTGTGGTGACTGAACCCTCAGGGGCACCACATCCCCCCCCCGGTAAAACACAGCATGTCCGCGGGCTGGAACAGAGTAAAAACACGGTATATTACAGACATGCAGTTTTTAGATGCATCACATATAAAATTATAAACAAACGCTTTCTTCCCTTTATGGGAGGCAATTTTTCTTAAACATTACTGGTTACTTGTATCAAAACATTATAAAACTTTCTTCAAGTATATAAAACATTTTTCATATAAGACATTCTTCTTAAAGTTACAGTGAGTCCCATAACCAGGTGTCCATCTCACTGGTGAAGGTGCAACATGAATAGCATGAGGGACCCGTCTGAAAACCCTCAACGTAGGCCCTAGAAGTGACTACAGGGCATAAGTGATCCAGGTGCTGGACCACGTCTTCGGCCACGCCAAACGGGTTTTTGTTCAGTGGTCTCTTAATATAAAACCGATAGGGGACACTTTAATAAGTGCAGCTATTTACAATGGACTGTTCTCGGCAGCTCACAGTCCTCAGCCTGCAAGTCTCTATACCCTTACGGGTAACTAAAGGCACACATTATTTTCAGTTCACACAAAACCAAATTTTGTTCTGTACCCTTACGGGTAACTATTTACAATGTTCAGTTCCATTTACTCTCACTTAGTAGTGGTGTCCCCGCCTTGGGGTATCCTTGGTTTTTGCAGGCTGACCCAGCCGGGTCAGCCGCCTCTGACTGCAGGGACATGTCCTCATCCTCCTCGACCACACGATGTACTTGGAGGGCATACCACCTGCGTTCCCCGTGAAGCCTGGTATAAGTGACACAGTCACCGGGGTAAAGGTTTCGGTCGGGGTGGCCCTGTTCAAGGTGGGGCTCGACATCCCGCCGATTAACAAAGATGTTCCATGCAAATTGTGGGTCCCGGATAAAGCCCCATCCGGCTTCCAGGTCAAATTTCACGATGAGCCCTTCCTCCCGGGGACTAGGCTTGACGGACTCGGCCTGGCGGACTTTAGCCTTTGCGGACTTATTCTGGGACTCCATTTCTTCCCAGAGCATTCCGCCAGGTGCGTCGTTCTTTCTCCAACTGCAGGAGTTCTTTCCTGTAGTATTCCTCCCTCTGGAGAGCTTGGGTCTGGGTCTCCTGCGGGAACCCCATAAGGTCCCCCCCCTGGTTGTCCCACCTAAATTCTTCTCCTGTTTGGTGGGCAGCCGGAGGTGCTGGTACAGGGATTAGAGGGGGTTCTTGCTGATCCTCGTATTTGGCGGACCAGTCAAATGAGGGGGCTCCGTACACCCACTCGGGTGCCAGGGCTGGCGGTTCTGGAAGGGAGCCAAGCAGGAGGTCCGCGGAGCCGGCGCCCGGTGGTAGAGGTTCCGGGCTCAGAAGCTGCTCTAGGGTGTACGTGCCCGGGGACGGAGGGTTCTGCAGGAGGCCCAGGAGCCTGTTAGCGCCTTCAGCGCCAGGGATAGGGGAACTTCTCCTACCTGCTCCTGTGCTGCACGAGGCCTCCTGGCGTTCATCAGGCTCCGCCGCGGCTGGGGTACCACTGGTAACACGCAGCGCTGGCTGCCGCCGGGCTGTGATCTTAGCCAGCAGCTCCTCTTTCCACCTTGCGACCGCTGCTTGCTGTGCCTTTTCCGCTTGCTGGCTCAGCTCCTGCACCTCTGCTTGAAGGAACTCGGCATCCTCCGGGGACAGTTTGGATATCGCTCCCTCCAGGGTGAGGGGGGTCGCTGGTTGCTGCAGGCCAGAGTCGGAGGCTCGGTTCTGGCTTCCGTCCATGCTGGCTGCCAGGTGCGGTCTGTCTAGACTGGTTAAGGCCACACCCTGTCTCCACTGCTTCTCTCCTCCTCCTCTCCCCTTTCAGGGGCGGTTCCATGGCAGCCTGTTGTTGGTCACTCCTAAGTGCGGCCCCCCCCACCTTGATAGACACATCTACATACATGGTCACTGTTGCTTGGGGCGGGCCTTGCTTTTGGCGCCATTCTGGAACTCGGCCCACGATGGGAGGTGATTCCTTGTTGTCTTTGAGTACGCACATAACGGCGCCCGTTCTTCTGGGGCGGGCGCCACATTCAGTAAAGAAAAACAGTCTCTAGGCGCACAATACCCGGTGATAATGGGTTTGTTTGAATCCTGTTCGTGACGCCAGGAAGAGTATGACTCGCCGGGGGGGATATGGGGGACTCGGTACCCGGGCCTTTACCTTCTTGAGATGTCACGGCAGTCGGCTCTGGGCCCATACCCTGGAGTCACTCTTTAAAAGGCGCTTGTTACTTGAAGGGATGAATAACAGTTTTGTCTTGTGACGCCACCTGTGGTTCCCGGTAATGGGTACCAGTGCTGCTGCAGACCTCTGGAGCAGGTGTTAGGGCAGCTGGGTTGGTGCGGCTCTCCACAGGCAGAGCACAGCTCCAGGGCAGTGTAGGTGCAGATGGTGATGCTGGGCGTTGTAGTGCAGGGGCGATAGCATGGTAGAAATAACTGACAGGAACAGTGGGGTGCAGTCATCTGAGTTTACTCACAGTTATTTAGGTTCCTCAGGTAGCACTAGATAGCTGACAGTCTCCCATGTCATGCTGCGTTCACCAGGCTGGGGTTCAGCACTCCCTCAAGTATCTCAAGAGCACTTAAAGGGACCCCTCTCTGTATGTTCCTTTCTTAGCCGACTTCCCGCGCTGGGTCTCTCCCTCCTGCCCTGCGTCCCACCACACAAAGTCCCGATCGGGTACCTTGAGATCCCTCTGGGCAACTTGAAGTTCCCGGACCTGGCTTGGTGCCCTTTTCGGAGGCTTAGGTGCGGATGTGGCAACTGCACCTTGAAAGTGCAGAAGCCTCCGGTTTTCTAGCTGAGACTTAAAGTAACTCGGCTAGTCCAGGGACCGGTTCCCTTCTTGCGGCCTGAACCCTCTGACGCTTGGCAGATTCGGGCATACGGGTGCGGTCCTGCACTCACCGTACCCCCTGGGATCCCTTCTGTTACTGGAGCCTTCCTCCCTTGCTCCAACTCCTCTCTCAGCCTTGGGCATGACAGGCCAAGCCTGCCTCCCGAGCAGAGCTCCTGAAGAGCCTCTGCTCCCTTCACTTCTCCTCCTCTGAATCACTCTTACTTACTACTCAAAGATGGCTTCCCTATATATATACATATTCAAGTACTCCCCTGTTCTGCGTCCTCCACCCTCACCCACTACTTGGTTCCCCCCACTCCAGCCAGGGACGGGGCAGCAAAAGAAGTGCATAAAGCCCTTCCAGCCGACCTGGAGTAGTGTAGTGTTGAGTGCAGGTGTTGGGGTCCCGGGCAGTACTCCATCCTTACCTGAGAGAAGGAGATGCCACACCCCTGGGTGAGGTGCAGTACCTCTGTGGCGACTGAACCCTCTGGGGCGCCACACTTACAGCCAGAATCAGGCTGGAAGCGGATGCCTTTTTCACCTCCCTAAGGGAGCCGGATGGGTTGCTGAACCAGCAGAAGAGTGGGTCAGGAAGCATGAGAACTTTGATGACAGGAAGCGTATCTGAGGGGCCTGAGGCATTAGAAAACGAAGGGAAAGCTCAGGATGAGCAATTGAATTTGTGCTGTACTGAATCTGCTATGGTAACTGTGAAGTTGTTGAGTAAAGTTGGACTGTTGCAAAAGAAAACAGAGTCTGTCATTGACTGCGTGGTGACATCCGAATCCAGGACAGTGGAGCCAGCAGAAGCTACAAAATGAATGTGCTGCACTACACCCAGACCACACGACAGACAGGACATTATCTATTGTGTGGGGGAACACAACAGCCCCCTGTCACAACTACCACTTTGTGCACCTCACACTCATGAGCTGCTTTGAGTGCCACCCTGCTGTAAACATGGTTCCTCCTCCTCATCCTCCAAAACTGTCCCCTGGCTGAACAGTTGTGTACCTGGCCTCTGTTGGTACAGGAACCCACCCTCTAAGCCATGTGTGTACGACTGGCCTGATAATGTTGTGAATGGTCCCTATTCCTCCTCCTCTTCCCCTTGTGCCACCACCTCATCCATCATCACCTGAAGAGCTTTTTCAAGGAGGCATAGAAGTGGGATACTAGTTCACATTCTCTCCAGCATATGCAAGGTGAAGTTCCACCTTGTTGGTACGTCTCATATAAGGCAGTGAGTGGGAAGGCAGAGGTGATGCTGCAGTGCAGACAGGCAAGCAGCAGGGTGAGAGCGCCAAAAGTGCGCACAGACTGCCCGCATTTTCTGCAGCAGCTCTAACATCTCGGGGGTAATTTTTCAAGAAGCTCTGCACCACCAAATTCAGCACATGCGCCAGGCAAGAGATGTGTGTCAAACCGAGTAGGCCAAGAGCTACCACGAGATTTCCCCCATTATCGCACACCACCAGACCGGGCTTGAGGTTCAGGGGCACCAACCACTGATCAGTCTGTTGTTTGATTCCCGTCCACAGCTCCTGAGCGGTGTGTAATTTTTCCCCCAAACAGATGAATTGCAGAACAGCTTGCTGTCATTTCCCCCTGGCTGTGCTGAAATTGGTGGTGCAGATGTTACGCTGAACAGATGAGGAGGCTGTGGAAGAAGTAGAGTAGTAGAAGGAGGCAACATGGACAGAGAAACATACAAAAAACATCCATCAATCCTAGGTGGTGGATCGTAAGACACGTGCCGAAACACTTTCTGCCTCAGGCCCAGCCGCCACTACATTTACTCAGTGGGCAGTTAGTGAAATATAACGTTCCTGCCTGTGCTTACTGGTCTTTGTATCAGTGGTTATGTGAACCTTGACACAGATGACATTGCGCAGCGCACACCTGATTTTGTCTGCAACATGTTCGTGCAGGGCAGGGATTGCCCACCTGGAAAAGTAGTGGCGGCTGGGGACCACGTACTGTGGTTCCCGTGATCCCAACTTATGGTTACCCCTTTAGAGATCATTTTGAGCGGGAGATGGAGGCTGAGACTACAGCAGAAAAGGGAGCAGGAGGAGGCTCAGATCTTTCCTAGTTTGGCAGGTGTGTACTCCACTGCAGCTCGTCCTTTGCATTCAGATGCTTCGTCATGCAGGTGGTGCTCAGGTTAAGAACATTTATGCCTCGCTTCAGTCTCTGACGACAAATTGTGCAAACCACACGGGTCATGTCAGGGAAACTCCTTTGAGCTGGCTTTAGTGTGCTCAGTAGCAGCAGACGTACTGGCTAAGGGCCGGCTGCTGTGCTTTTGAACCTTACTCCCTCTTTTGCTGTGAAGTTGGGGCAGCTTGACCATCAACTCTTCCTCCGGACTGCCCACGTCACTCGGATGACGATAGCTGTTGGGCTCATATACATTGGCCAAGTACCTTCTGTTTGCTGAAAATTTTTCTAGAGCAATATTACTGTTCCAATTTTCCAATTTTCCATATTTACATAATATAGCCCTTCTCTATTTTTCATGGCAGTAATTCAGTTCCAATTTTCTAAATTTACTATTCTAAACATTCTAGAATTCAGCTAACTATTAGCGTTGAGCGAGCATGCTCGACACTGCTCGGCACTCGCCCGAACATCTCACTACTCAGGATGTTCGGCGAGCACCGAGCATTTCCGGGTTACTCGGGCGGGAGCATGGGTCTCCGCCCTGCATGTTTGGGCGCTCTTTACAGAGCCAATGAACATGCAGGGATTGCCAGCCAGTCACTGTAATGCCGCAGCCATGTTGGTTGTGGGCATTACAGTGATTGGCTGGCCGCACAGCGTCACATCGAGTATTTAAAACCGGGCGCCGCCATCTTGGGCACAGTCGCTCCAGATCAAACAGTGTAGGGAGAGTGCTGCTGAGCTAGGGAGAGATTTATACTGCGAAATAGGAAGTGTAGGGTCTCTAAAGCCTGCAAAATCAAACAAACAGTCCTTATTAGGACTAATATCCATCCCAGATATCAGGCAGGCAGGCAGGCTGTATAGGAGACGCAGTGGTTATACCAACAAACACTGCATTACAGTCCTGTGTGCTGCTGCTGCTCAAATTGCTAGACTTAGCCCCAGGTCTCAGGGGCCAGGAAAAATCCTTTTTTTTTCATCTAAATCCTCTTTTTTTTCCCTCAGTCAGACTGTACAAATATGCGTCTTATTAAACTTTTGGTATTCCCCCACCCCCCAAAAAAAAATTGAGTGTGTCTGTGAGTGTTCAGACACAAATATATCTGTTTAAAAAAGTCTTGTTTCGGCAGATAACTAGAGCTGTGGTTTTGCAGTTGCACGGTTCAAATCTCTGTATTATCCACTTTTTTGCCTTTTTTCCATAAAAAAAACAGTTTGAGTGTCTCGCTGACAGTTCAGACACAAATATATCTATTTAAAAAAGTCTGGTATACGCCAGGAAAGTAAAACTGTGGTTTTCCTCTTCCACGGTTCAAATCTGGGTGTAATCCACCTTTTTGCCTTTTTTACATAAAAAAAAACAGTTTGAGTGTCTCGCTGACTGTTCAGACACAAATATATCTGTTTAAAAGATTCTGGTGTAGGCCAGAGAAATAGAACTGTGGTTTTCCTCTTCCACGGTTCAAATCTGGGTGTAATACACCTTTTTGCATAAAAAAAAACAGTTTGAGTGTCTCGCTGACTGTTCAGACACAAATATATCTGTTTAAAAGATTCTGGTGTAGGCCAGAGAACTAGAACTGTGGTTTTCCTCTTCCACGGTTCAAATCTTTGTGTAATACACCTTTTTACATAAGAAAAACAGTTTGAGTGTCTCGCTGACTGTTCAGACACAAATATATCTGTTTAAAAGATTCTGGTGTAGGCCAGAGAACTAGAACTGTGGTTTTCCTCTTCCACGGTTCAAATCTGAGGGTAATCCACTTTTTTGCATAAAAAAAAACAGTTTGAGTGTCTCGCTGACTGTTCAGACACCAATATATCTGTTTAAAAGATTCTGGTGTAGGCCAGAGAAATAGAACTGTGGTTTTCCTCTTTCACGGTTCAAATCTTTGTGTAATCCACCTTTTTGCCTTTTTTACATAAAAAAAAACAGTTTGAGTGTCTTGCTGACTGTTCAGACCCAAATATATCTATTAAAAGATTCTGGTGTAGGCCAGAGAAATAGAACTGTGGTTTTCCTCTTCCATGGTTCAAATTTGGGTGTAATCCACCTTTTTGCCTTTTTTACATAAAAAAAATAGTTTGAGTGTCTCGCTGACTGTTCAGACACAAATATATCTGATTAAAAGATTCTGGTGTAGGCCAGAGAACTAGAACTGTGGTTTTCCTCTTCCACGGTTCAAATCTGGGTGTAATCCACCTTTTTGCATAAAAAAAAACAGTTTGAGTGTCTCGCTGACTGTTCAGACACAAATATATCTGTTTAAAAGATTCTGGTGTAGGCCAGAGAAATAGAACTGTGGTTTTCCTCTTCCACGGTTCTAATCTCCTTTTTGTTACCCTTTTGCCATTGATAGTGCGAGCGTAAGCTATTTTACTTCATTTACAATGGGCAAGGCGCGTGGCAAGGGACGTGGAACTGGACATTCTGGTGATGGTGCGTGTAGAGGATGGGGCTGTGGCCAAGGTGAAAATGTGCCACAACCAACAGCCACATCTTCTCGCTCCCACTTCTTGACCGAATTACTAGGGAAGCACACAACAACACCATTATTGCGAACTGATCAGTGTGAACAGGTTATTAATTGGATAGCAGATAATGCTTCCAGTCACCTGGGCACCACCACCTCCGGTCTGTCTTCCACACGGTCAAGTGTTAGTAGCCGTGAGTCTCGACCGCATACTCCTCCTCACCCTGATGCTAATCCTCCCACCATGCCGAGTGTCGTCAGACAGCAACTGATCCCACAGTTGGACACTCTGAAGAGCTGTTCACTGGTCCATTTCCATATTTGGGCCCCTCGCCTGCTCCGTTTGGAGTGGTGGAAGAGGAGATCCCAAATGGCCAAATATTTGAACAGCCACGGCCACAGGAAGTCGACGCTGGCAATTTGTCACAAGAGGTGGACGATGACGAGACACAATTGCCAGGAAGTGAGGAGGAGCATCGTGGTGCGCAAGTGGAAGAGGAGGAGGTGGTGGATGATCTAGTAACTGACCCAACGTGGCAGGAGAACACGCAGAGCGAGGCCAGCAGCACACAGTGGGAGGGAGGCTGAGTACCCCAACAGGCATGAAGAAGCAGTGTAGTAACACCATCACGAGGGACGTTGCAAGTACAACCGGTAGGTCTTCCAGAGTTTGGAATTTTTTTAAAGACTCTGCTGATAACCCCAAAAAGGCCATTTGTACCACCTGCCAGGCCAGCATCAGCAGGGGTGACAAAAGTACCAACCTGACCACCACCAGCATGATCAGGCACATGTCAGCAAAGCACCCGACTTTGTGGGGCGAACCCCAGGGTCCACGACCAGTGTCAGCGGGTGTCACCACTGCTTCTTCCGCTGTTGTGCGTGTAAGAGAACCCCTTGTTGTGCGTGCAAGGCAATCCCCTGTCCATACTGCATGCAAAGATGCCGCCTCCTCTCAGTCTTCACTTGTTATGGCAGTTTCTCAAGAAAAAGCATCAACGTCCACTTCCACGTCCCACTGCAGCGTTCAATTGTCCATATCCCAGAGCTTTGAAAGAAAGCGCAAATTCGCAGCCAACGCCTCACAGGCCACAGTCCTAAATTCGCACATTTCACGACTGCTTGCGTTGGAAATGCTTCCTTTTAGGCTGGTGGAGACGGAATCCTTCCGCAACCTTATGGCGGTGGCCGTCCCTCGGTACTTGGTCCCCAGCTGACACTATTTTGCCCGGTGTGCCATCCCCGCACTACACAAGCACGTGTCCCAAAACATTTGCCGTGCCCTCAACAACGCAGTTACTGGGAGAGTCCACCTAACAACGGACACGTGGACAAGTGCTTGTGGCTAGGGACGGTACATCTCCCTGACGGCACACAGGATAAACATAGTGGAAGCCGGGACCCAGTCGGACCTTGGGACGGAACATATCCTCCCCACACCGAGGATTGCGGGCCCTATGTCAGTCAGAGTTGCCCCCACAGTGTACAGCTCCTGAGCATCATCCTCCTCCTCCTCCTCCTCATGTTCAGCCACCATCTCAGATATCACCACATCAGTTACAAGCTGGAAGCACTGCAGTACGGCCTCAACCAAGCGGCAACAGGCTGTGCTGAAACTCCTAAGCTTAGGTGATAAACCTCACACTGCTTGTGAGTTGTGGACAGCTTTGAAAGAGCAGGCAGATCTGTGGCTGAGACCGCTGAACCTACATCCAGGCATGGTCGTGTGTGACAATGGCCGTAACCTGGTGGTGGCTCTGAGGCGAAGCGAGATCACACACGTACCATGCCTGGCTCATGTTCTTAACCTCGTGGTTCAGCAGTTTCTTAAATCGCACCCCGAGGTGCCAGATCTGCTCGTCAAAGTACACCGCCTGTCAGCTCATTTTCGCAAGTCGGCTACAGCTTCCGCCGCCCTTGCTGTGTTGCAGCAGCGTTTTCAGGTTTTGGCACACTGACTGGTGTGTGATGTCCCCACACGTTGAAACTCTACCCTCCACATGTTGCAAAGCATTTGTGAGCAGAAGAGAGCAGTTGTGGAGTTCCAGCTGCAACAAGGCCGTCGATATTCAGGTCAGACTCCACACATAAGACCTCAGGAGTGGACCTGGATGTCTGACATATGTACCATCCTGACAAACTTTGAGGAGTCCACCAAGATGGTGAGTGTCGATGACGCCATCATTAGCATCAGCATCCCACTTGTCTGTCTTTTGCAACGCTCTCTGCAGAGAATTAAAGAGGAGGCATTGCAGCCAGAATATGATGAGATGGATCAAGAAGCCGTAGCGGGCGATTACACACAGCCCAGCCTCATCTCATCCCAAAGTACATTGGGGGACAATGAGGGAGAGGAGGAGGAGGAGGAGGAAGAACAGGAGCTGGTATCATGCGGTGTAGATGGTAGTACCTGTACAACTGTCATACCGTCGGTTCAGCGTGGGTGGCCTGAGGACAGGGGGGAGGAGGAGGAAGAGGAGGAGAGCATGGTCAGTCGTCATCTTGGTGAGGACATGGAAGTCTTGCCCGTTACCAGTCTGGCACGCATGGCTGACTTTATGTTAAGCTGCCTTAACCGTGACCCTCGCGTTGTCAAAATGTTGGGTGACAGTCATTACTGGTTGGTGACACTTTTTGACCCCCGCTACAAGGAGAACTTTCAATCTCTTATTCCTGAGGTGGAGAGGTCTACAAAAATGGGGCAGTACCAGAAGGTCCTTGCTGCAGAACTGTTAAAAAAAATTCCCATCTGAACACGCTAGCGTCAGAGGTCACAGTTCGTTGCCCAACTAAGGAATACAGGCGAGAGAGACGCAACTCCAATCCAGCAGAGGCAGGGGAACACTGTCAACGTTCTGTGACAGTTTTCTGAGACCCGCCCAGCTTACAGGCCCTGAGGCGCGGGGTACTCTCACAAGGAGTGGAAAGTTTCCAAAGATGGTGAGGGAGTACCTTGCCGACCGTACCAGCGTCCTCCGTGATTCCTCTGTGCCTTTTAATTATCGGGTATCCAAGCTGGACACTTGGAATGAACTCGCTCTGTACGCCTTGGAGGTCCTGGCCTGCCCTGCCGCTAGTGTGTTATTGGAGCATGTTTATAGTGCTGCTGGGGGAATCATAACTGATAAGCGCACTCGCCTGTCAACTGACAATGCTGAGAAGCTGACCCTTATCAAAATGAACAAGGGCTGGATTGGGCCAGACTTCTCATCACCACCAAATGACAGCAGAGTAACATAAAGTTAAATCCACTGTGTTATTTCGGGAGGTGTATTGCCATGCACCGCTTCACTCCCACACATGGGTATACGCTTCCTCATTTCGGCTGTTTTTTGCTCTTCTCCTTATCCTCAGCCTCCACCACCACTATACCACAAGGGTGACTGTGGTCCGTGTTGCCAGCATTGCAAGTTCCTCCGTCCTAATTTTTGGCAGTTTTTGCTTGGAAGGCATAGGCAAAGACTATGGGAGACCCACTCCCCAATAATGGAAATAATGTTTTTAATATGCTGAACTGCATGGCTCTTGTAAGGGGCATTTCAAGTTCCTCCGTCCTAATTTTTGCAGCTTTTGCTTGGAAGGCATAGGCAAAGACTATGGGAGACCCACTCCCCAATAATGGGAATAATGTTTTTAATATGCTGTACTGCATGGCTCTTGTAAGGGGCATTTCCTCCTTTTTTAAGTCAGCTTTTGCTTTTCAATGCATAGGCGAACACTAAGGGAGACCCACTCCCCAATAATGGGTAGAAGGTTTTTAGTATGCTGCAATCCACGTCTGTTTCAAGGGACATTGCAGTTCCTCATAATTTTTGGAAAGCCTTCCATTCACTGCTTAGTCCAACAGTGCACAGGAAACCAAGTTGCTATAAATGGAAAAAATGGTTTAGTTAAGGCCCTCTGACCTCCATGTCACTTCCAAGAGGCATTGGAGTGCCTCGAAATTTTTGGTAGGCATTGCACTCACTGTATGCCCTATAACTGTGCAGCCGAACCTGTAGCGCCGGCGTCCCTGCCCTCTGCTAGGCAGGGACGCTGTTCCCCTCACCTCTCTGCTCCGTGCTCGGCGTCCTCCTCCCGCTCTGCTGGCAGCGCGCGCTCCTTCCCGGCCACTGTGCTTAGGGCGCGCGCGTGCGCTCTCCCTCCCTCTTAAAGGGGCCGCGCGCGCCGTCCTGAGGAGTCCCCGGCCAATGGCCGGAGGACTTCACCATATATAAGGCACCTCCTCCAAAATGGAGGTGCCCGAGCAATGTTGTTGCACTGTTCACTACTCTGCTTCAGCCCTCAGGTCCCGTTGCCAGTTACCTGCCAGATACCTGCCAGATTCCTGCCAGCTTGCTGTCTTATTCCTGCCTGATATTCTGCTACCTGCCTGCTAGCCTGAGGTCCGACGGTCTGCCTTACTACTCCTGTCAGTCTGTCTAAGGACCAGCTTGCCCGCTCATCTGGGAGCGCACATCAACTACCTGCCTGCTTGCCTGAGGTCCGACGGTCTGCCTTCCAACTCTTGTCAGTCTGTCTATGGACCAGCTTGCCCGCTCACCTGGGAGCGCACATCTGCTACCTGCCTGCTAGCCTACCTGGAGGCTCTGCCGTCACGTGCTGTGACCACCTGCCTGTCCAGTGACTCCTGCCCGCTCACCTGGGAGCGCTCATCTGCTGCCTGTCTGCTAGCCTACCTGGAGGCTCTGCCGTCACGTGCTGTGACCACCCGCCTGTCCAGAGACTTCTGCCCGCTCACCTGGGAGCGCTCATCTGCCGCCTGTCTGTTGGTCTTCCTGGAGGCTCCGCCGTCACATGCTGTGACCACCTGTTTATCCAGAGACTCTCGCCTGCTCACCTGGGAGCTCACGTCTACCATCAGCCACCACAGGTCGTACCAACCCTTTACCCAGAGACTGCCCCGGTCACTTGCCGTGACCATCTGCCCGTTCACCCAGAGACTGCCCCGGTCACTTGCCGTGACCATCTGCCCGTTCACCCAGAGACTGCCCCGGTCACTTGCCGTGACCATCTGCCCGTTCATCCAGAGACTGCCCCGGTCACTTGCCGTGACCTCCTGCCCGTTCTTCTAGAGACTGTCCCAGTCACCTGCTGTGACTGCCTGCCTGGTCGCCACCCGCTCCCTTACAAGGACCGCCCCCTTGTATAGTAGCTCAGAGGTTCCGCCTCCCAGACCCGTTACAGAACCGCTCCTTTTGGTACAGAAACATATCCTACAAGACATGTGTGGCTGACTGGCCTGATATTGATGTGACTGGTCCCTGTTCCTCCTGCTCTTTCTCCTTTGCCACCACCTCATCCATCATTCATCACCTGAAGCTTTGTTTTAACGGAAGTCATAGAACTGGGATAGTAGCAGGAAAACATCCAGCAATCCTCGAAGGAGGTAGGATATGCGCCAAAACGCTGACCACCTCAGGCCTAGCCGCTACTACATACATGCGCTTGCATTCCAAGGAACAGAAAGCTAAGGAGATGGATGGCCTCATGATCATGAATAATTTACTCGTTGTGTAGGAGGTCGACCACTACTGCTGTCTACCTTCTGAACTTTGTGTTGAAGCCTGATTGACCCAGGACCCGCAATCCTCTATATCTGGAGGACGTGTTGCATCCCAGTGTCCAACTGTGTCCCGGCTTCCACAATATTAACCCAGTGTGAAGGCGTCAGTGAGATTGACCATCCCTGGCCACATTCACTTGTCCATGTGCTTGTGGTTAGACTGTCCTTCCCACTAAATGCACTTGGGAGGGCCCAGGTAATGTTTTGGTATGCGCGCTTGTGTATAAGGTGCACCGGGACAAATAGGGGCGGCTGGGGACCGTTTATGGACACCCGGCCGCCCCCTGGCGGCTGGGGACCAAGCGTGGACACCCGGCTGGGGACTGAGTATGGATACCAGGCCGCCGACGCAGCCATGAAGTGGTGGCCAGATTCCGCCTCCACATGCCTAAAAGGCCCAATTTCAAGTGCAAGCAAGCAAGCAGTATGGTATTGCAGCCTGGGGGTGGGTGGCAGGCTGCATACTTGCACTTGCATTGCAAGGAATGGGGAGGTACAATTGAACACTGCCCTGGGACAAGGACTTGCACGGGGATAGTTGTAAGTCTGCATCTTCTGATACGGCAAGGATCACTTCTGATGGACACACTTTTAGGCAGTGACCTGGGTGTCAGAGATGCTTCCAGGGGTCTTCCCCATGCTGTTCCCATGTCTTTTCAGCACTGCATGCATGTGTCACACAGCACATGGCCAGATAAGGTTGTAAAATGTTAAAATGACATTTCCCTGTGAATGCATTTGTCACGGTTGAAAGCAATACAAAAGTGCAAAAACGCATAAAAAATGCTACTTGTGAACATAGCCCAAGGTGTGGAGGAGTATTTTTGTTTTTGGTTATTTATTTTACCTTATACACAAGTCTTTACCCTGGAAAGGATGTTCCTTAACCGGTTCCCGACCGCCCACTGTACATAAACGTCGGCGCTTGCTGGGCTCTGTGCAGCGCCGACGTTTAAAAACGGTGGGTGGTCTCGCAGCGCTCAGGACCCCCAGGGTCCTGCAAGCGCTGCGATTCCGGTGCAGAGCATTAGCTCTGACAGGGGACATCATCGGGACCTGATTGGATCAGGTCCCAGTGATGTTAACCCTTTGCTATGTTCTATATGCCGCGATCTATAGTGATCGCAGCATATAGAAGATAGAAGGAGGAGAGGGGGTCGTCTTACTTACCTCTCCGACGACCCCTGATACCTTCCAGGACCTGGGGTTGCTATGGCAGCTGGAGGTCACATGACCGCCTCCAGATCTGTCATATATGGTGTCCTGCCTGGCTCAGCCTGCAGCTGAAGCCAGGCAGGAGACTATGACTGTGAAACAGTCAGCGAAGATCTCATGTAATGTAATACATGTCTATTACATTACATGAGATCAGTGATCAGAAAAATAAAAATTAATGTCCCATACAGGGACTAAGTAAAAATGTAAAAAAAAGTAAAAAAAAAGTTTTTAAACTGTAAAAAAAAAATTACAAAATAAATAAAAATAAATAAATAAAATATTAAACCAATAAATCCGTATATTTTTACAAAACCAAAAAAAGTACACATATTTGGTATCGCCGCGTCCGAAACAACCCGAGCTATAAAACTGTCACACTAATTGACTCCTTCTGTGCACACCGTAATAAAAATAAATAAAAAACGTAGCAAAAAAATATGCTTTTTCATCATATCGCCAAACAAAAAGTGGAAAAAAATGCGATCAAAAAACAAAATAGAAATAAAAATGGTACCGCTGAAAACGTCACCTTGTTCCACAAAAAAAAGCCACCATACAGCTCCATCAGCCAAAAAAGAAAAAAGTTATAGCGCTCAGAATAAAGCAATGCAAAAAAAATATTTTTTTCTATAAAATTGTTTTATTGTGTAAAAGCGCCAAAACATAAAAAAATACAGTAAGTGTAGTATCGCTGTAAACGTACTGACCCGAAGAATAACGATGCCTGATCACTTTTACCACACGCAGAACGGCATAAAAAAAACCCTCAAAAGCAATTCCTGAATAGTTTGTTTTTGTTAATTTTACCTCCCAAAAAACGGAATAGAAAGCGATCAAAAAATGTCACGCTCCCAAAAATGGTACCAATAAAAATTTCAACTCGTCCCGCAAAAAACAAGCTATCACATGACTCTGTCGGCCGAAATATGTAAAAATTATAGCTCTCAAAATATGGTGATGCAAAAACTAGATTTTGCAAAAAAAAGCGTGTGTGAGAGCTGTCAGTCATAAAAACCCGATATAAATCTGGTATCGCTGTAATCGCACCGACCCGAAGAATAAAGTAATCTAATCAGTTATATCACACTAGGAACGGCGTAAAAAATAAATAAAACCAATTCTTCACCTGCTACTGATTTGTTTATTATGTCTCCCAAAGATCGCAGTAAGGCTCTGCCCACATTTATCCTGCGCTCTGCGCTGAGCGCTTACACCAGAGTTTCCGTGTAAATCTCTGAAATACGTGATTCAGCCGGAACCCATGACGGAAGATTCCCTGTAATGAGGCAGATATAGGCCACTGTGGAAGCCGTCTAGCCTGGGATCCCACGGTGTCATTTGTTTTAGGCGTGCATAAAAGTGCGGTTGGCCACAGTTTTGTGCACTTCTGAAATAAAGGACACCGCTAAACAGAGGCCAGACGGAGTCCAGAGTAACTCTGCTGCCTCATTACAGTGAATGAATCCCGCAGGGGTTTCATCTGAATTACATCACTTGGAAATTTAGATGGAAACCCCGATGTAAGTGCTCAGCCTTGAGCGCCGGATAAATGTTACGTAAAATGTTCCCAATAAAAGCTTCAACTCAGTCCTCAAAAAAAGCTAGTCTCCACTCAGGTCCGTCATCTGTTAAAAATATAAGGGACTTCCAAGTTACTGGTAGCAGAAAGGCTCTGGAAAAGCTAAATGGCCCTTGCCCCCCAAAAGAAATTCAGAAAATGTTGTGCTCCCAAATCCAAATGCCTATTCTACAATAATTTGTTCGCCAATTGTCAAATAGCACTCCGTCCCCCCCAGATCTCGCCGTATGGCTGAGCGGTACGATACAGCCACATATGGGGTATTGCCACTTTTAGAAGAAATTGTGTGACACATTTCGGCACCATTTTTACCCATTGCCCTGTGTGAACATGTAAAATCTGAGGGTAAAATATTTTTTTGTGGTAAAAATATAATTATGCTTTTTTCACTGCCCAATGGTATAAATTAAAAAATTAAAAAATACTCACTACTTCCCTAGATAAATTCCTTGAGAGGTGTAGTTTACAAAATGGGGTCACTTGTGGGGGTTTCTGCTGTTTCGGCATGTCAGCGACTCTTCAAATGTGACATGGTGTCTGCTGCCTATCCCAGCCAACATAGCACTCCTTTCCCTTCCGAACCCTGCCGTACACCAAAGCAGTGGTTTTCCTCCACATATGGGGTATCGGCGTACTCAGGAGAAACTGTACAACAAATTTCATGGTGCAATTTATCCTGTTACCCTCATGATAATACAAAATTAGGGAATGAAAAACATTTTTTGTGGGAAAAATGTGAAAATTTTATTTTTATGGCTCAATATTATAAACTTCTGTGAAGCAGCTGGGGGTGCAAGGTGCTCACCACACATCTAGATAAGTTCCCTGAGGGGTCTAGTTTCCAAAATGGTGGCACTTGTGGGGGGTTTCCACTGTTTAGGCACATTAGGGGCTCCCCAAATGCGACATGGCGTCTGCTAATTATTCAAGCAAATTTTACATTCAAAAAGTCAAATGGCGCTCCTTCCCTTTCAAACCCTGCCATGCGCCCAAACAGTAATTTGCCTCCACATATGGGGTATCGGCGTGTTCAGGAGAAATTGCACAACAAATTTCTTGGTGCAATTTATCCTATTACTCTTATGATAATGCAAAATTAAGGGATGAAAAACGTTTTTGTGGGAAAAATGTGAAAATTTTATTTTTACAGCTCAATATTATAAACTTCTGTGAAGCACCTTGGGGTTCAAGGTGCTCACCACACATCTAGATAAGTTCCCTAAGGGGTCTAGTTTCCAAAATGGTGTCACTTGTGGGGGGTTTCTACTGTTTAGGCACATCAGGGGCTCCCCAAATGCAACATGGCGTCCGCTAATTATTCAAACAAATTTTACATTCAAAAAGTCAAATGGCGCTCCTTCACTTTCAAACCCTACCATGCGCCCAAACAGTGGTTTGCCTCCACATATGGGGTATCAGCGTGTTCAGGAGAAATTGTACAACAAATTTCATGGTGCAATTTTTCCTATTACCCTTATGATAATGCAAAATTAAGGGATAAAAAACGTTTTTGTGGGAAAAATGTGAAAATTTTATTTTTACAGCTCAATATTATAAACTTCTATGAAGCACCTTGGGGTTCAAGGTGCTACCCACACATCTAGATAAGTTCCCTAAGGGGTCTAGTTTCCAAAATGGTGTCACTTGTGGGGGGTTTCCACTGTTTAGGCACATCAGGAGCTCTCCAAACGCAACATGGCGTCTGCTAATTATTCAGACAAATTTTACATTCAAAAAGTCTAATGGCGCTCCTTCCCTTCCGAACCCTGCAGTGCGCCCAAACAGTGGTTTTCCCTCACATATGGGGTATCAGCACGCTCAAGAGAAATTGCACAAAAAAATTTGGGGTCCATTTTTTCCTGTTACCCCTGTGAAAATAAAAAAAATTGGGTCTAAAGTAACATTTTTGTGAAAAAAGTTAAATGTTAATTTTTTTCTTCCACATTCCAAAAATTCCTGTGAAGCACCTGAAGGGTTAATAAAGTTCTTGAATGTGGTTTTGAGCACCTTGAGGGGTGCAGTTTTTAGAATGGTGTCACTTTTGGGTATTTTCTGTCATAAAGGCCCCTCAAAGTGACTTCAAATATGATGTGGTCCCTAAAAAAATGTTTTTGTAAATTTTGTTGGAAAAATGAGAAATCGCTGGTCAACTTTTAACCCTTATAGCTCCCTAAAAAAAAAATGTTGGTTCCAAAATTGTGCTGATGTAAAGTAGACATGTGGGAAATGTTATTTATTAACTATTTTGTGTGACATATCTCTCTGATTTAAGGGCATGAAAATTGAAAGTTTGAAAATTGCAAAATTTTCAAAATTTTCACCAAATTTCCGATTTTTTCAAAAATAAACGCAAGTTATATCGAAGAAATTTTACCACTATCATGAAGTACAATATGTCATAAAAAACAATCTCAGAATCAGGGGGATCCGTTGAAGCGTTCCAGAGTAATTACTTCATAAAGTGACAGTGGTCAGAATTGAAAAAATTGGCCCGGTCACGAAGGCAAAAACAGGCTCTGGTGCGAAGTGGTTAACATATTTCACAGGAAAACCGTTTCAGTTTAGTTTTTGAACGTTTTATTGTGAGCCCGTAAAAGTGTCTTAATACCTCTGACCACGTTGTTGACAGCAGTGACCTGGGGGTCAGAAATGCTTCCTGGGGCAATCCCCATGCTGTCCCCATGTCATTTGAGCACTGTCACTTGGGCACTTTTTAGGCTTTCTACAGACTGCCGGGGGTGCCGCCGCAAAAATGCTCAGGTCTCCCATAGACTAACATTGGGCTCGTTGCTCGGGTCGAGCATCCGAGTAACACGGTGAGCTCGGCCCGAACTTCGAGCACTCGAGCATTTTAGTGCTCGCTCAACACTACTAACTATTTTTCTTACTCATGTGGAGTAAGCTCCATGTGGGGTCTTGGACCTCATCATCGTACCATTGCATCAACGCACTTCTCCAGTCTGCCCTTAACTCTATGGCCCGAATAATCCACCTCTCTCCTCGTTACTCCTCCGCCTCTCCCCTCTACAAATCCCTTCATTGGCTCCCAATTCCACAACTTATCCACTTCAAGCTACTAACATTGACCTACAAAGCCATCCATAATCTGTCACCCCATATATCTCTGAAATAATCTCCTGATATCTCCCACTACGTGATCTCCAGTCCTCCCAAGACCTCCTTCTCTCCTCCACAATCGTACGTTCCTCATCCAATTGCCTGCAAGACTTCTCCTGAGTATCCCCCATCCTCTGGAGTCCTGTGCCCCAACACATCTGATTATCTCCTACATTCAGAACTTTCAAGCGGAATTAGAGGACCCTTGTCTTCAGGACAGCTTACAGCCTGCAATGACCCTGCTGCCACTGTAGCGCCCCGAGGGTTCGGCCGCTACAGGGGTATTGCACCTCTGCCAGAGGTGTGATATTCCACTCCCGGGTAAGGATGGAGTATGGACCAGGGCTCAGTTAGCTGCATGCAGCACACACACCCCATTTCCCAGGGACAGCTCAACGGTGCTCCCACTAGACAGAAGTGCAGGCACGACCGACCATGTCCCTGCTGGAGTGGGGAGGGAGGGGTGGAACACCCAGTGCTGTAGGGGCAGATAGGGGTTGGTTCCTGAGCGTAGATAGGAGCTCATTGATTGCTGGTCACCTGGGCTCATGGTCAGAGGGAGGTATAAAAGGTGGGCACCATCTTAGATCTAGGTTCAGTCTGTGAGGAGAGGAGAGCAGACAGGGAGCAGCAGCTCAGGCTGAGTGCTGCTCCAGAGGCAGGCCTAGGGAAGAGGCCGGGGCCTGAGAGGAGAAGGAGAAGTGGGCCTGGAGAAGAGGCCGAGGAGGAGGTGAAGGGGAGCTGAGATTCTAGCTCATCTCAGCTCCAAGAGAAAGGAACAGGAGCAGAAAGGAACTGCAAAGAAGGAGAGACAGAGAAACAGAAGGGCTCAGGAACAAGAAGGTGGAAGGGACCCTAAGAACCCACGAGAATCCAGGGTGCAGGGTCAGGCAGATTAAGGGTACCGGATCCCAAGTTGGTGGAGGAGAAACAACCCTCAGCCAAAGACCGGTCGTCGTGATCATATACTGGTGCGACACCTCATCAAACCTGCTAGGAAGGCACCATATAGGACAGCGGAGGACGGGGCCCACGTTTAACCGCACAGGTCCGCGGCAGCTGGACAAAAGTGGGTCACTGGTGAGGCAGGCCAGAGAAAGGATAAAAGGGGGTCCTGTGCCATGCTCCTGAACTGCCTGGGAGTTGACCGAGCCCCACACCTGGTGGACGCAGCACGGCTCGGGCAGTCATTGCCAGCTGAAGTGACTTGGATATTAACCGTGAGTAAAGACGCTGGACTGCAGTACGTTGTCTGTGTGCTTTTTCGCTCCTCCGGCACTACCGGTACTGGGACTCTCACTACCATCCCTCCCAGCATCCACTACACTGCCCTGGGGCTGCACTCTTCCCGTGGGGAGTCACATCACCTCAGCTGCACCCATCATCAGCCCCAGCGGACTGCCTTGCAGCGGCGGTTCCTAATAACCGCAATCCACGGGTGGCGTAGTCGGACAATTATCTAAAGTACGTAGCAGACTACCATTGGCCTGACCACCCTGAGCCGCGGGACCGGGCCGCCACCACTACTACCCCCAACGTCTCCCTATCGCCCGGTTCCGCGTGCCCCACGGCCCAGCGGGCGAGTCACCACCTCACCACTAAAAGAGCAGCCGCCTCACCAACACTGTAGCTGCTGCAACCCCCGAACCTATTGTCTCCTTCCCCATTATCCTGTAGAATGTAAGGCCATAAGGGTAGAGTCTCCCCCCCCCCTGTACCTGTCTGTCACTATTAGTTTGCTCATTAGAATTTCTATGTGTGCTTGGCATGTAACCCCTCCTCATGTACAGCACCATGGAAACAATGGTGCGCTAAAAATAAATAATAATAATAATTTCCCACATGATCTTCCACCCAGTCCTCACGGCTGCCCTCCTTGTCGGTCTGCACACAGCAGAAAGCCTCAGCAGTTGGCACCTGTGTTTCGACATCATCATCAGAGATGTGCTGCAGTGGTCCGCTGAGCGTTTGCACTACCCCTCCCACGTACTGATCCTCAAGCAGAACAAGTGATTGGGCATCAGTGCATTCAATCTCTTCCACTTGTGGATAAGGGCCAAGTGGATGGCCCACAGAACCACAGCGGAGTCATCAAAAAGCAAAAGTGACTGCTGCATAACTTGCCTTTCCAACTACTTGCATGATTTGCAAGGGTGTGAGGAGGAAGACAAGTGCCGATGGGCCACACGAACAAACTCAGTGCTTTCAGCCGGGGACTGGGTGGAAGATAAATTAAAGGAATTGGAGGGACTCTCAGCCATCCAATATAAAACCACCTTTACTTGTTGTGGCCTCACCATTCGTCAAGCGTTACTTGGGCCTACAAAATTACGCAGAACGTCCAGTCACTAGGGTGTCGCAAGAGGAAGGTGTTTCATTTGGGCGCGTAGCACGCACAGATCGACCACATCCTCTCTCTCCCTCCAGCAACTACACCACCACCAGCAGCAGCAAGGTCACGTCCCCTATTTGATTCTCTCCTCATTCTTTGCACCCCAAAAAAGTGAAGATTATTAGACGGCTTCTATACAGAGAGAAAGCGTGGCTAACAGATTATTACATTGCCTGCATGCAGAGTGCCCCCACAGAGCCTGTTTTCAGAGTACCCTCCAAAAAGTAAATAAAAAACCCCACAAAAACAGTGTTGGCTACCTCCTCTGCTTCTATCACCTAGACTGCCACACTAGGTCGGACTGGCCTGGCAGGGTGTCGGGGAAATCCCCGGTGGGCCTTTGGCCCCTTGCTGAGGAGAGTGGAAAAAAAAAAGAAATATACACATATATTTGTGGCTGCGGGCCCTTTAAATGTGCAGGGGCGCACTCGGCAACAGGAGAGTGGCGGTCTGAGCCAGGGGAGCAGGTGTCACGCAGGATTCCTCAGCCAGGGAAAATGCGCACAGGCCCCCACAGCCGGAGAAGCGCGCACAGGCCCCCACAGCCGGGAGAGCGCGCACCGTGGAGGATTCCTCAGTCGGGGGAAGCGCGCACAGGCCCCCACAGCCGGAGGAGCCGGGGTCGTGCACACAGCTGCATCACAGTGATGTCATGCTGTGTGCCCTGCACTGCTGCTTCACGCAAGCCAAGGTAGTGTAGTAATACTAACATCCTTAATATTTTTGTGTGTTTATGTGAATCTATATGTGTTTGTGTACATGTTTGTGCATGTCTGTGTGTGTGTATGTGTCTGCCTGGGTGTGCATGTTTGCGTGTGCATTTCTGTGTATGTGTGTGTGTGTGTGTGTGTATGCGAGCCCATGTCTGTGTGTGTGCATGTGTATGTGTGCGTGTCTGCCTGGATGTGCGTGTGCATTTGTGTGTGTGCCTGCATGTGTACATATCTGTGCCGTGGCTGCATGACTGTGTGTGCACGCGACCATGTCTGTGTGTATGTCTGCGTGTGCTTACGTCTCATCAGTACTGTGGTTCATGTATGGTCCGCAGTCTGATGATGACTGATAACAACAACTCCCAGAATCTCCATTTTTAAGGACATACTGGGAATTGTAGGTTCATACTATACAAAGGTATATGGGGCTGACCTGACATTACAATTGATGTACTATGTACTGATGGTGGCTCAGGTGCTATATTCATGTACTGATGTGTTTGTGCGTGTCTGCATGTTTGTGCGCATCTGCGTGTTTGTGCGCGTCTACATATACACTACCGTTTAAAAGTTTGTGGTCATTTAGAAATGTCATTATTTTTTAAAGAAAAGCACATTTTTTTCAATGAAGCTAACATTAAATGAATCAGAAATACAGTCTATACATTGTTAATGTGGTAAATGACTATTCTAGCTGCAAACGTCTTGTTTTTATTGCTAATGGATGTTTAGAAAACCCTAGAAAACCCTTGCACAAGTATGTTAGCCCAGCTGAAAACGGTTTGGCTGATTTGAGAAGCTATAAAATTGACCTTCCTTTGAGCTAGTTGAGAATCTGGAGCATTACATTTTTTTTGTTCTATGAAACTCTCAAAATGGCCAGAAAAAGAGAACTTTCATGTGAAACTCGACAGTTTATTCTTGTTCTTAGAAATGAAGGCTATTCCATGCGAGAAATTGCCAAGAAACTGCAGATTTCCTACAACGGTGTGTACTACTCCCTTCAGAGGAAAGCACAAACACGCTCTAACCAGAGTAGAAAGAGAAGTGGAAGGTCCCGCTGCACAACTGAGCAACAAGACGAGTACATAAGAGTCTCTAGTTTGAGAAATCAACGCCTCACAGCTCCTGAACTGGCAACTTCATTAAATAGTACACGCAAAACGCCAGTGTCAACGTCTACAGTGAAGAGGCGACTCCGGGATGCTGGCTTTCACGGCAAAGTGGCAAAGAAAAAGCCATCTCTGAGACTGGCTAATAAAAGGAAAAGATTGATATGGGCAAAAGAACACAGACATTGGACAGAGGAAGATTGGAAAAAAGTTTTATGGACAGACGAATCAAAGTTTGAGGTGTTTGGATCACACAGAAGAACATTTGTGAGACACAGAACAACTAAAAAGATGCTGGAAGAGTGCCTGACACCATCTGTCAAGCATGGTGGAGGTAATGTGATGGTCTGGGGTTGCTTTGGTGCTGGTAAAGTGGGAGATTTGTACAAGGTAAATGGGATTTTGAATAAGGAAGGCTATCACTCCATTTTGCAGCGCCATGCCATACCCTGTGGACAGCGCTTGATTGGAGCCAATTTCATCCTACAACAGGACAATGACCCAAAGCACACCTCCAAATTATGAATGAACTATTTAGGGAAGAAGCAGGCAGCTGGTATTCTATCTGTAATGGAGTGGCCAGCGCAGTCACCAGATCTCAACCCCATTGAGCTGTTGTGGGAGCAGCTTGACCGTATGGTGCGCAAAAAGTGCCCATCAAGCCAATCCAACTTGTGGGAGGGTCTTCAGGAAGCATGGGGGGAAATTTCTCAAGATTACCTCAGCAAATTAACAGCTAGAATGCCAAAGGTCTGCAATGCTGGAATTGCTGTAAAGGGAGCATTCTTTGACGAAAGCAAAGTTTGAAGGAGAAAATTATTCTTTCAAATAAAAATCATTATTTCTAACCTTGTCAATGTCTGGACTATATTTTCTAATCATTTTTCAACTCATCTACTATATAATCGGCTTATCCCGTCTGTCTCTCCGTCCAGGAAATCCCACGTCGCTGATTGGTCCGGCCGCGGCCAATCAGCGACGCGGGATTTCAGAACAAGTCGGGAGATAGCAGGGCTGACTCCGCCCATGTCGTCATGTGACTCACCAACTGCCCATGACGTACTGGATATGTTTTGTCAGTCACAGCGTGTGATGTACTTCTGTCACGTTTAATGAATACGTTCTGTCAGTCACGTTTACTAAACACGGTCAGTCACAGTGTGACGTACTTCTGTCATGTTTCATTTACCGTGGTAGGCAGAACAGGAGACCCCTGGCTGCAGCCGCAAATAGTCGTGATGTAAGCGGAAGCAACAGCTGGCTGCAGGCGGGACAATTACGTGCTGGCTGTGCGTCGTCAGCGATGTTGTCACAAGCAAGATTGACAACATAACATAATGACTAAATTCATTAGGGGCACCGAGGGGATACATTGGGGGGTTAATTTAAAGTAGTGCACAACCCATTTAAACACTGCTTCGCTGATTAGTTCCGCCCCGTCGGCCGCATGTTTATTCTAGAATACCCGATGCATTAGAATCGGGCCACCATCTAGTTTGATAAATAAAAGTATGAGTTTTCATGGAAAACACAAAATTGTCTGGGTGACCCCAAACTTTTGAACGTTAGTGTATGTCTGTGTATCTGGAATAATATGTATTTTTGTAAGATGCGTGTATGTAACAGTGCATTGTGGTGTGTAATAACATTCATATGCTTGAGGCACCTTTACTAAATCTATTAGGTCTCGCTCACATGTGTTAGGGAATTCCATTTGTCTTGCCACATTTAGGAACAGACAAGTGAAATTTGCAAACTGTCGTAACTGTCACTATAGGGATGTGCTTGTATAAAGCGGATTCAGGTGCCGGGCACATGTAGGCTGTGATATATAGCCGGCATCTGCCTGTAGCAGCAGTGATCAGAGCTTGCCTTGATTGCTGATTTTAAAGGGGTTTTCCCACGAACAAAAGTTAATTTTAAAAATTGTCTGTGTCTGACAGTGTACGGAACATACCACATCTCCTGGGCAGGGGAGGAAGCAAAAACCATACAGACATTACAGCAGGGGATCACAGATGATTCATTTTGTGAGGTAAAATATTGTTTAAAAACAGGCAGGGAAATATTTTACCTCACAAAATGAATCCTCTGCGATCCCCTGCTGTAATATCTGTATACTCTTTTGCGTCCTCCCCTGTCCAGGAGATGTGGTATGTTCCGTACATGGTCAGACACAGAGACAATTTTTAAAATTAACTTTTGTTTGTGGGAAAACCCTTTAAGTATTTAAATGCCCTTGTCCATCATTGACTGCGGCATTATATAGCACGATGGCCGGTGCATGCACTAAGCTGCTCCCATCAGCCCCTGTGACATAGTTGTGGGTTGCTGCCATGTTCAATGAAGCTCAGCCTGAGGTTGGGCTCCTTGGACAATGTCACAATCAAGGTGCCGGGACGTTATTAGAGCACGCTCACTTTGTAGTTAGAGGTGACTGTAATGTCTCCCTCTTTGCACCGTCCCTATGACAGGAAGCGAGTGACGTCAGGGAGAATAAAATGTAATTTTCTCCCTGTAGTCAACGTTTTTCCATTAACCAAGCTTTAAACCCTATTTACCTGCAGATTAACCCTATATTTGCAGATAAATAGTGTTGATCAAGGTGACAAGTTACCCTTAACCAATTTACTACCCAGGGTGGTTTGCACGTTAATGACCAGGCCAATTTTTACAATTTTGATCACTGTCACTTTATAAGGTAATTACTCTGGAACGCTTCAACGGATCCCCCTGATTCTGAGACTGTTTTTTAATGACATATTGTACTTCATGATTGTGGTAAAATTTCTTCGATATCACTGGTCATTGGTGAACTTCAAACAGGACTGGACATGTGCTGGCATGAGCAGGGGGACCTTGTGTGTCCTGCAGGATTTTAATCCATGACGGCGTAGTAATGTTTGAGACTGTGGTCCCAGCTCTCTTTATGTAGCGCCCCGAGGGTTCGGTCGCTACAGAGGTATTGCATCTCAACCAGATGTGCGATATCTCACTTCCAGGTAAGGATGGAGTGTGGATCAGGACCCTGACACCTGCATGCATTACACCACATTTCCGGGGGGCAGGGCGACCGATATGCTCCAAGTAGAGCACGACAGTCCCTGTCCCTGGCTGGAGTGGGGGGAGGGAACACCGAGGAAGGGGGGACCCTGTAGTGCATAGGAGGGAGAGGGCAGTTCCTGGGTGCACTTAGAAGAAGGTATAAAAGGTGGGAGCCATCTTAGAGACAGAAAGAAGTTCAGTCAGTAAGAGGAGAGGACAGGGAGCAGAGGCTCAGACCGAGCTCTGCTCCGCAGGCAGGCCTGAGAGAGCGGCCGGAGCCTGGAGGAAGGAGAAGGAAGGAAGAGGAGCGGAGAAGGCTCTAGGAACAAGGAACGAAGGGACCCCAGGGGTGTGGACCAGCGAGTCGCCACCGCACGCCCGAATCTACCTGCGTAGGGGGGTCAGGCCAAAGGGGGAGACCGGTCCCCGAAACTAGTGGAGGCGGGGAACTACCCTCAGCTAGAAACCGGAGGCTGTGACATTTTAGGTGGCGCAGCCCCTCGCTACACCCGCTAGGAAGGCACCACATAGGGTCAGGTAAACGGCACCAACGTTTACCCCAGAAGGCCCGAGGCAGCCGGACAGAAGGGAGGTCACTGGTGGGGTATGACAGGCCAGAGAAAGGACACACAAAGGGGGTCCTGTGAAACGCTCCAAAGTTATCTGGGAGTAGGCCGAGCCCCTCACCTGGTGAGCACAGTGCGACGTGGGACGTTATGACCAGCTGGAGTAACGTGGATAAAGAACTGTGAGTAAATACCCTGGACTGCATTACAGGACTCTGTGTTGTTACTGCTGCTCTCACGCATCATCACCCCCAACATCCGCACTCGCTGCCCTGAGGCTATACTCCTCCCGTGGGGAGTTATACTACCCTCTGCTGCACCCACAACACCAGCCTCAGCGGTCTGCCCTGCAGCGGCGGTTCACTCTGACCGCAATCCACGGGTGGCGTAGTCGGACATTCAGCATATAGACTGCCATTTGGGTTGACCGCCTTGGGCACGGACCGGGTCCCCGCCACGCAAGGACTACAACCCCCAGCATCCACAACGGGTCCGGTTCCGGGTATCCCCACACACACACGGCCCAGGGGGCGCGTCATTTACGTAATTGACAAGGTACTCCCGTGTAGTTCTGGGCTGATTCCTGACCTTTCTCAGAATCATTCTTACCCCATGAGGTGAGATCTTGCATGGGGCCCCAGACCGAGGAAGATTGACAGTGATCTTGTTTTTCTTCCATTTTAACAAAAACACTTTGATATAGTGCAGTGCACATTACAGTTCTTTTGCACAGTTTGTATAGTTTGCTAAAAGGCACACATTTTAGTGAGAGAGGCCGAAAAAGTAACAAATAATAAAACCAGTTATGGTAGCTGTAGCGTAGGCCCCTAGAGTCAATTCCCCTGGTGGGCCCTAGGCACCCCAGTCCGACCCTGCGCCATATCCAAGTCCACCTCCTTCTCCTCTTGGACCTCTGCCTCCAGGTTCAAGATTATTATTATCATTATTGTTTTTTTTTATTCTATGTTATTTTAAGTCATTTTCTTTTCCACATTTGTTTGCATGGCAATTGTCCTGCTCTTATCCCCATTTTGCTTCTTTCTGCAGTCCCCTAGCCCTTACTTCGACCATTTACAGCCATTTTACAGCACCAAAGTTCAGGTCCCAATTGACTTCTATTGGGTTCAGGTTCGGGTTCAAGTTCAGGTCAAGTTCTGATGCCCGAACCGAACTTTGGAATACAGTTCGACCGAACCCGACGAACCCGGACATCCAATGGGTCCACTCATCCCTAGCAGTAGCAGAATGAGTAAAGAGTGCTGAGATTATTAAACTGTTACTCCTAAGCAAGGAAATTTGGAGCTATTGATTACTGGGGAATAAACCACAAAAAATATTTGATTTTTCATCTCTATTTTCAGTGTAGACTGTAATAAAGAAAAAAATGTTCTGGCAAATTTACAGTATATTTATAGTATAGTATAGTATAATATAGCATCGTACAGCATAGTATAGTATACAGTGCTGCTCACCATTATTGGCACCCCTTAATTTTTTCATAGACTACAATATCTTCAGGAATACATGGGAATGTGCCAAAGTTATATCCTCAGGATTTTTTAATTAGTGGTTCAAAGTAATACAACAATAAAACATTGTTTTTCAACTTCCATGTTGCAATTTCAAAGAAGAAACAGAATAAACAGCATGTGCAGCATTAAAGGCACCCCAAATTAATACTTGGTTGCACACCCTTTGGCATTGCTGACAGCTCCTAAACGATTCTTGTAGCATCTATAAGCGTCTGGCACTTCTCAGCTGGAGTTTTCTCCCACTCTTCCTTTGCAATTTTTTCAAGCTCTTGAATGTTTGCAGGGTTATTTTTTCCAATGGCAGATTTCAGCTAACCCCAAAGATTTTCAATGGGATTGAGGTCAGGACTCATTGCTGGCCATTTTAAAACAGTCCATTTTTTATTTTTCATTCCTGTGTAGTTTTGGATGTGTGCTTTGGGTCATTGTCTTGCAGGAAGATCCATGATCTTCGACTCAAACCAAGTTTTCTTACACTGGGTAGGACATTTTGCTCTAAAATCTCTTGATAATTCTCTGATTTCATGATTCCTGTGATACAGTTAAGGCCTCCAGTACTGGACACAGAAAAGCAACCCCACAGCGTTATGGATCCTCCACCATGCTTAACTGTTGGTAAGGTGTCCTTTTTCTTATAAGCTTCATTGCACCATCTGTAAACAAACTGTTCCTTTGCATTGCCAAAAAGCTCTATTATTGTTTCATCTGTCCACAGAACATTTTCCCAGAATGATTGTTGTTTGTCAAGGTATTCTTTGGAAAAGATCATTTGTTCCTTTTTATGTATTTTCTTCAGCAATGGTTTCTTCCTTGGCCTTCGCCCATAAAGTTCCACTCGGTTTAGTGTGTGGCATATTGTACTTGTTGAAACCATGACCCCAGACTGTTCCAGGTTGGTCTTCAGGTCTTTGGATGTTTGACGTGTTTTTTTTTCCACCATTCGCACCAACCATCGAAGACATCTCTTGACAATTTTCCTCTTTCCCCCATGTACAGGGAGGTTTTTGACAGTTCCATGCTTGGCAAACTTTTTAATAACATTGCACACTGTTGAAACTGGAATACCAAGGTCTTTGAAGATGGCCTTATACCCTTTGGAAGTCTTGTGTTTGCTAACAATAGCAGTTCTGATGTCCTCAGACAGCTTCTTTGTCTTCACCATTGTGACAAAGGAACAGGGCCTAGCACGTGGCTTTTTAAAACGTGGTCATCATTCATTGCTTAATTCATGTCACTTGGACACCGACAATTAATTACAGGTGAGTCTCGTTTGTGATTTACCACAGGCGAGTCAAAATGTGTTTCCATACTAACTTAATGTAAAGGGTGCCAATACCAGTGACACAGCAAGCTTTAGATTTCTCTATTTTTTCCTCCCATTGTTTTTGGTTTTAAATTATTGCTTAACATTTGCTCTTTTGTATTTAATACGAGTGCTCTATACAAAAAACTTTCACTTGATTCATTTTTTCAGGAGGTATTCCACATTATGTACTTAAACTTCATGGGTGGCAATCATGATGAGCAGGACTGTAGTATAATATTTTATGGTGAGATGATATGAAGAGGAAATAACTGATTAAAACACAGAAACACGTAAGTCCTTGTAACCCTTGCTTAAGCAGATATTGTTATATTATCTACTGAAAATTGTCAATATTTGCTATATTCATTAAAGAAGCCACCTGCGGAGAAGGTGGATATTCAATTTACGTCCAATCATTACATAACTGGTTTGATTTATGTTGGCACTATAATAATAAAATCAGCCATTCTTAACAGAGATTGAATTTAACATTTTTTTTTAAATAGCTAGTATCTAAACTTAAACTGTTTGGCTGCTCTTGCCCTTAGGCCGGTTTCACACGTCCGCATATCTCCGGTACCAGAAAAACCGGTACCGGAGACATCCGTGTGCCTGTGTCTCCAAGTGTGTCACACGTTTGGTAACCGTGTGCCGCCCGTGTGCCGCATCAGGCTCATACGGACCAGCACCTGGGAATCAGCGGTACAGTTAGTGCTGTTCCCAAGCGCCGGGTGCTGAACACTGACTCATCATGCTTCCTTGCCGGTGCTGCCATCAACACCAGAGAAAATGATGAGGGTAGTGGTATTCTTCTCCCGCAGTGTCCCCACCTGTAAAAGTAAGAATAAAATAATAAAATCCATGTACTCACCTCTCCTAGATGTCCCCCGCTGTAATCCATGCCACCACTGCTGCCGAGGAGCCGGGGAGAATGAGCCGCTCCGGAGCTTCAGCTCAGGAGCGGTGTCCTGTCATTCACTGAGCACAGCTCCAGAGCGGCTCATTCTCCCCGGCTCCCTGGCTTCAGAGGTCGCATGGATTACAGCCGGGGACACCTAGGAGACGTGAGTACATGGATTTTATTATTTTATTCTTATTTTTAAAGGTGGGGATAGCGCGGGAGAAGACTACCACTATCCTCATCATTGTCCCTACTGGTGCTGATTGCAGCGCCGGCAAGGAACCATTATGAGGGCAGTGTTCAGCACCCGACGCTTAGGAACAGCGCTGCCTGTAGCATTGAGTCCCAGGCGCTGGTACGTGTCAGACGGATGACACACAGATGGTCAGCAGCCATTTTAACATGAATGCTCCTGATCTGTAGAGGAGGACACCTCGCGGCGCTGGGAACGCAGGAAGGAAAGAGGAGTCTTTTTTTGTATTCCTTCTGTGGATGTGGCATGATGCGGGGGCTAGGACAAGGGGCTAGCATGGATATGGGGGGGAGGGTAGCATGGCTACAATGGTTACGGAAAGTATTCAGACCCCTTTAAATTTTTCACTCTTGGTTTCATTGCAGCCATTTGGTAAATTCTAAAAAGTTCATTTTTTTTTCTCATTAAAGTACACGCTGCACCCCATCTTGACTGAAAAAAACAGAAATGTAGAAATTTTTGCAAATTTATTAAAAAAGAAAAACTGAAATATCACATGGTCATAAGTATTCAGACCCTTTGCTCAGACACATATATTTAAGTCACATGCTGTCAATTTCCTTGTGATCCTCCTTGAGATGGTTCTACTCCTTCATTGGAGTCCTGCTGTGATTAATTAAACTGATAGGACTTGATTTGGAAAGGCACACACCGATCCATATAAGACCTCACAGCTCACAGTGCATATCAGACCAAATGAGAATCATGAGCTCAAAGGAACTGGAGAAGGAGCTCAGAGACAGAATTGTGGCAAGGCACAGATCTGGCCAAGGTTACAAAAGAATTTCTGCATTACTCAAGGTTACTAAGAGCACAGTGGACTCCATAATCCTTAAATGGAAGAAGTTTGGGACCACCAGAAGTCTTCCTAGACCTGGCCATCTAGCCAAACTGAGCAATCGTGGAAGAAGAGCCTTGGTGAGAGAGGTAAAGAAGAACCCCAAGATCACTGTGGCTGGGCTCCAGAGATGCAGTAGGGAGATGGGAGAAAGTTCCACAAAGTCAGCTATCACTGCAGCCCTCCACCAGTCGGGCCTTTATGGCAGAAAGGCCCGACGGAAGCCTCTTCTCAGTGCAAGACATATAAAAGCCCACATAGAGTTTGCTCAAAAACACATGAGGAACTCCCAGACTATGAGAAATAAGATTCTCTGGTCTGATGAGACGAAGATAGAACTTTTTGGTGATAATTCTAAGCTGTATGTGTGGAGAAAACCAGGCACTGCTCATCACCTGCCCAATACAATCCCAACAGTGAAACATGGTGGTGGCAGTATCATGCTATGGGGGTGTTTTCCAGCTGGAGGGACAGGACGACTGGTTGCAATTGAATGAAACATGAATGCGGCCAAGTACAGAGATATCCTGGATGAAAACCTCTTCCAGAGTGCTCTGGACTTCAGACTTGGTCAAAGGTTCACCTTCCAACAAGACAATGACCCTAAGCACACAGCTAAAATAACAAAGGAGTGGCTTCAGAACAACTCTGTGACCATTCTTGACTGGCCCAGCCAGAGCCCTGACCTAAACCCAATTGATCATCTCTGGAGAGACCTGAAAATGGCTGTCCACCAACTTTCACCATCCAACCTGATGGAACTGGAGAGGATCTGCAAGGAAGAATGGCAGAGGATCCCCAAATCCAGGTGTGAAAAACTTGTTGCATCATTGCCAAGAAGACTCATGGCTGTACTAGCTCAAAAGGGTGCTTCTTTCTTTTATAAATAAATTTGCAAAAATTTCTACATTTCTGTTTTATTTCAGTCAAGATGGGGTGCAGAGTGTACTTTAATGAGAAAAAAAATGAACTTTTTAGAATTTACCAAATGGCTGCAATGAAACAAAAAGTGAAAAATTTAAAGGGGTCTGAATACTTTCCGTACCCACTATATATGAAGGGACAGTACAAGGGAAATGGGGGCCTGCATGGATATATGGGGGGAGCAGGATGGCTATATGTGGGGGCAGGACAAGGGATATGAGGACCTGCATGAATATATGGGGGGGCAGGATAGCTATATGTGGAGACAGGAGAAGATATATGGGGGTCAGCATGGATATTTGGGGGGGCAGGATGGCTATATGTGGGGGCATTACAAAGGATATGGGGGCCTACATGAATAAATGGGGGGCAAAATGGCTATATGTGGGGGAAAGAGAAGGTATATGGGGGCCGGCCAGCATGGATATATAGGGGGGCAGGACGGCTATATGTGGGGGCAGGACAAGGGATGTGGGGGCCAGCATGGATATATGGGGGGGCAGGATAGCTATATGTGGGGGCAGGACAAGGTATATGGGGGACAGCATTGATATATGGGTGGCCAGCATGGATATATGAGGGGCCAGGATGGTTATATGTGGGGCAGGACAAGGGACAAAGTGGCCAGCATGGATATATGGGGGGACTAGCATGGATTTATGGGGGAGCCAGGATAGCTATATGTGGGGGCAGGACAAGGAATATGGGGCCCAGCGCATGGATATATGGGGGGCAGGACAAGGAATATGGGGGCCAGCATTGATATATGGGGGGCTAGGATGGTTATATGTGGGGGCAGGACAAGGGATATGGGGGCCAGCGTGGATATATGGGGGGCAGGACAAAGGATATGGGGGCCCAGATGGCTATATGGGGGGAAGCAGGACAAGGGATACGGGGGCCAGGATGGACATATGGGGGGCCAGGACATATGGGGGCCCGGATGGCTATATGGGGGGAGTAGCAGGACAAGGGCTATGGGGGCCAGAATGGACATATGGAGGGCCAGTACAGTGGACATATGGGGCCAGGATGGCTATATGGGGGCAGAACAAGGGTATGGGGGCCAGGATCGACATATGGGGGCCAGGATGGATATATGGGGTGGCCAGGACAAGGTACACATGGGGGTAAAACAAGAGACATATGGGGGCCAGGATGGACATATGGGGGCCAGGATGGATATATGAGTGGGCAGGATAAGGGACATATAGGGGGCACGACAAGGGATATGGGGGCCAGGATGGATATATGAGGGAGCCAGGACATGGGAATTATGGGGGCCAGGACGGCTCTATGGGGAGGCCCAGGACAAGGGACATATGGGGGACAGGATGGATATATGGGGGGGCAGGACAAGGGACATATGGGGGTCATGACAAGAGAATGTGTTCTAGAAACGATCAGCTATGGATAACTGTGTGTTATTTTCTGCAGAGGCGAGTCCTGGATGGAAGAAGTAATGGCGGCCTGTGCCAGATGAAGAAGAAAAGCAAAGATGAAGGACATCACTTAGAAACGTCACTGGTGAGTCAGTGTATTACATGTACACGCACACTATACATTATATACAGAGCTCCTGTGTATAACGTCACGGGTGATCCCTGTATTACCTGTACACTTAAACTATATAGAGAGCTCCCGTGTATAATGTCACTGGTGATCACTGTATTACCTGTACACTATATACAAAGCTCCTGTGTATAATCTCACTGGTGAGCACTGTGTTGCCTGTACACTATACACTATATACAGAGCTCCTGTGTATAATGCTTGTATGTGGTATTATTCAGTCACTATGTGATCTGGTCATGGTGTGGTGTTATTTGTCCCTTGTATGTGGTATTATTCGGCCACTATGTGGTGGTAATATGTGGTCTGGTCATGGTGTGGCAGTATTTGTCCCTTGTATGTGGTACTATTCGGTCACTATGTGGTGGTAATATGTGGTCTGGTCATGGTGTGGCAGTATTTGTCCCTTATATGTGGTATTATTCAGTCACTATGTGATCTGGTCATGGTGTGGCGGTATTTGTCCCTTGTATGTGGTATTATTCGGCCACTTTGTGGTGGTAATATGTTGTCCAGTCACGGTGTGGCAGTATTTGTCTCTTGTATGTGGTATTATTCGATCATTATGTGGTGGTAATATGTGGTCTGCCATGGCGTGACGGTATTTGTCTCTTGTATGTGGTATCACTTGGTCACTACATGCTGGAAATATGTGGTCTGGTCACGGTGTGGCAGTGTTTCTTTCTTGTATGTGGTATTATTGGTCTTGGTATAGTGGATTGTGTTGTGTATGGTGGTCATTTGTTCTCTCTGGTATTAATTAGAAGAAGATTCTTTATTTCCATTAGAGATTAAAAACTTGGAACACAGCGGCAGAGAGGCACTTACAGGGGTTCTCTGATGAAAAAAGTAATCACCTCTCCACAGGATAAGTGATAACGTATTGATTGGAGGGGGTCCGACTGCTGGGACCCAATCGGCAGAATGTGGAGCTTTTATCCCCATTAGACTGGAGCGGAATGTGAGACTTATCCACGGATCTATTCATTCCCCCAGTGGCTGCAAGCACTGCGCTTGTTTTTTTTCTGGATGAGAATGAATGTTTTTGTGGTCAGACATCCCACTTGCAGCTTGACTATAACAGGGATAATGGCTAACAGGTATTTGCATATAGCTGTAGGGTGGGCCCTTAGAGTCAATTCCCCCTGTGGGCCCCAGACACCCCAGTCCGCCCTGCTCGTATCTCCACAGGGCCCTGGCCCTGGAGACCAACTTTGACCATGTGTCCAAAGCGTCCACACATATAACAGCGCCCTGGGTTGGGCAAATCTTTGTCCTGGTGGGGTTTCTGCTGGGTAGTCGGATAGTCCTGCTTGAATGGCTCAAATTATTGGTTGAGGGGTCTCGAGCAGGTTCGATTAGCTGTAAACTCATCAGCCAATCGGGCTGCTTGCTCTGTAGTTTCGGGCTTCCGGTCGGCTACCCACTCTCGTATCTCTGGTGCCATCTTCTCCATAAGTTGCTCGAGCATGATCACGTCCTGGAGGGCAGCAGCGGAGTGGACAGCCTAACCATCGAGCTAGCGATTGCACTGCCGTCGGAGTTGACTGCCAAATTCTACATAGGAGGTGCCCTGGCGAGACAAAGTCTGGAACTTGGTGCGTTATCTCTTGGGGGTGATGGTAAAAAGGGCCAACAGGGTGTCCTAAAATAGTCCTAAATAGTCCAATAGTCCAGGCAGCCCCAAGGCCCAAGCAACAGAACAACATCCTGTTCCCGGCCAGTCAAATTAGTCCACAGGTATTTGGCCCAATCAGCTGTGGGCACTTGGTGCATCAGCATCAGGGTCTCAAAGCCTTGCAGATGTTCATCGACTTCTGTGGGAATCGTTAAATACTGGCATGTCTCTCTAGTGGAGTTGGTTTCCTTGGTGGTGGACCATCATGGTGGTAGGGACCAATGCTGGCGTCGGGGAACTGGAACTCCCAAAACTGATTCCATAACACAATCTCTCTCCCTGCTTGGGTATTTGGTCTGCTTGGGACTGGGTATTTGATTCCAAACTGCCACTGGATCTTTGATTTGGTAAGCAGTTCAATTCCTCTTGGTCAACCTCATCATCCTCCATGACGTTCTGGGCATCCCAGAAAAATTCCTGGATCAAATCCGACCAAGTGTCGGTGGCCCGGTATGTGATCCGTCAAAGCTGGCACAGCTCCTGAAGTTGCTGTTTCCTGTTGAGGCTGTATATGCACTCTGGTCCTCTGCTCAATGCTGAGCTGGTTGGGCTGGACATGGTGGCATTTGAAATCTGCTGTGCATGTCTCACCTATGGTCTGCTGGGTCTGTCTATCTGCCTCCCTGGTTGTGAAGCCCTTAGATGGTGTCTATGAAAATCAGTCCCCAGCAGCTCCCTCAATCAGCTGAGTAGTATCCCACCGCTGCCACCAAGTGTGGAAACACGAGCGTCAGTGGTTGCTCTCGTCTGCTGGCCTGGCTGTCTTTAGAAGGATCGCACGGGCCAGGGCTCAACCCATTAAACACCTGCACTCCTTCCCCATGGGCAAATACTACTCAGACAACAAAGGGTGAGGGTAACACACTGCGGTAATACTTTATTGAATCACCAACAGTCAATAACATATAGTACTGTCAAAGCAAGTACATAAGATGGTGCAAATGACAGAGTCTCACCCTTCCGCTGGCTTGCCAGGAATTAGATCATCTGCAATTTCGGGGCTTCCAGGACCAACTATCCCAACCAGTAACAATGTGTATAACAAAACATGTGTAATTGCAATAAGTTTCTGCAAGAAATACTTAATTTTTGGAACAACTTCAAGGGTGCCAACACTTTCGGCCATGACTGTAGTTGTAAAGGTTGAAAAAAATACATTGGTCCATCAAGTTCCACCTTTCTCCACCAGTTATATGTTCTTTTTCATGATCATTTATAATCCACAATGTCATTTGTTTTGAAAAATGCATCTCATCCTTTTATATATCCTGCTATATTATGTGCCATTACAACCTCTTGTGGTAGGGCATTCAACAGTCTGACTGCTCTAACTGTAAAGAACCCTTTCCTATCTAACTTCCTGATGCGATTCGCTTCCATATATAATGAATGTACCCTGGTCTTTTGTAAGGTCTTTGGAAGGAATAAGTCATGTTCTAATCACATGTATTGACCACACATGTATTTATACATATAAATGAGATTTTCAAACAACTGTCTGTATGATTGGGGTCACGGCTACCTTCATCAGTCTCATAGTCTTGACTGGAGTAACACTGCATATGCACTACCTCTTCATTCAAACTTGTATATAGAACTCCTTCTATTGTGATAGGTGAGATAGGTTTTGATTCTGTTAGTAGCCCTAGAATATTTGGAGTCTTCTAAAACTTTATTGTGTGTTTTAATTCAGTCATTTACTATATCATCTTAGCTGTAAAGTTATCATATGAATGATGAAAAGTGTCCCAACTGATTACAAATAGAGTGGAAGTCAGTCATAGCTGATGATGCTCCATTTAAAGGGGTAAACTTCAAGTTTGAAAGTTATTACCTATCTATGTGATAGGGGATAACTTTCCAATCAATGGAAGTCAGAGTGCTGGAACCCCCACTGATCCTGAGAATTTGGTTTCTAAAGAGGCCTGTGGGAGCAGAGTAGTGATTGATTATGCAAACTGATGATCAATTCATTATTATGGGAATGCTTAAGATCAACTGTGTGCAGCCTTAGGCTACCTTAGACAGCCCAATTAGAAATTAATAGAATAGCAGTGCGCATGTGTAAACAGGTTAATTGGATGCAACACTGCAGACAAAGAGAAGACAATACTAATCAACCAACGCTATTTATTTGACTTACACAGAAGGAAAACCTATCTATCAGTATATATATTTATACAAATAAGCACAGTATGGTAGATAACAATCAACAATCAACATTCTATTATATACACCATTCTTATTATCTAGCAGTTAGAGGACGGTTAATCAGTAATGCTTAGCCTTTATATTCCAGCTTAAAGGGCGTCGCTCACAGTACTAAACCCATCACAGTGTTATTCTCCTCTAGCAACTCCAATCTTAACACTGGCCTTAACGGGGGTCATCGGTATTTCCCCGTAGGCCACAAGTCCGAGATAAGTGAACCAATTGGTACACAGGGTGATGATAGCGCTGGTCGTCTCCGGTTTCTGAAGCCTGACCCCGGACCACACCTTGTATCATAGTTATATGCAGGAAGTAACGGCCCAATTCACTCTGGAATTCTTTTAAGCACGACAGGCGTACTCCTTGTTCGAAGATCAGTGTCTGGCCTTCAGTGTTTGACATGCGAAGCCTGGTCGTCGGTGCTTGACCGACAACGTCTGGGCTTTGACGCTTGACCGGCAAAGTCTGGTCTTTCGTGCTTGACCGACAACGTCTCGTCTGCTCAGGTATCCAGTCACTCTCAGTTAATTCCGCTGAAGAGGTGACCACAAGCTTGTTAAACTGTTCATGTGTCCTCTCTTTCTCACATCTTGGCGCCAACTGAGCTGTGCTTCGCCATCCTAGCCTTTTATATTTAATAACTGCACCACAGCTGTCACCTGACCCGGCGTCCCCCTCAAATTCTTCCTTCAAGTGAACACACTCTTGGTCCTTCAGGTTCAACCAGCAGGTGGCAGCATTTACCTGCAGGTGCTGAATGATGTTGACTGAATGCATCCTCTTTTCGCCAACCCCTTACATTCCTCCTCTCTTTTACCTCGCCAGTCCTTGAGGCATAAGAACCCTTACACTTCCTTACGTTCTTCGGGGGTGGTCCTAATGTTGCCAACAATTGAGCACACTCGTGGGTCCTTTGTACGATGTGCTGCCATATAAACTCATCATGGGCATACCTCGTAGGTGGGACACCAGCATTGACATCCTCAGTTCTATGAAGCTCCTCATGAGAGAGCTTCACAAAGACAGTCAGGACTTTCCATGCTTCTTGTGGAGGTTCAGTTTTGAACCTATTTTCTGCTTTGACTAGATACTGCATCGCCACTGCATGGGGTTTTGTAGGTACTGCAAACCACTCGTCTTCATCATCAGTAGCCCTTAACGATGCAGTATTTTGATGTTCCTCCTGAGGTTCGACCCTTTTCTCTTCTTCCCACAGGCAGGCGCACAGTATGTTCTGATGCAATATCCTGCTGGGAGCCTCTTCTTCTTCTTCAGGTCAGACTTCATACACCGGGTTATCGGGATTAACCTTTCTCGCCACTTGGTGGGAAGTTGCCTCCCATCGATAATCCAGCTTGTTCCTAGGACGTTTAACCCGTACCTATGCCAATCTCCCAGGTTGGAGCGGCACTTCCTGGACTGAGGTTACATCTAGATGACCTAGCTCCCGAAATTTCTGCTCCACCAGCCGCCTCAGTGTCTGCAGCCGATGGCTACCTGGTGGTAGCATGGACTCGGTTGTTGCACACTCACACTAGCTCTGCGACAAATTCGGACCACCTCATCTTCCGATCCTCCTCTGTGACCTTAACATCTGCAACAACATCCTGTTATAGCGCTAACAGGCTCCATTCTGTTGAGGATGGTAAGACGTTGTTCAAGATTTGTCAATGCCATAGAGTGCAACTTCTCCATGATTTTCCCTTGGAAACAAGCTCCCTGATCAGAGTGAATCCTTTTTCAGCACCCATACACGCAGATAAAGTCTCGGCAGATCACCCTGGCAGCTGACTCAGCCATCTGGTCCTTTGTAGGGGTCACGACTGTGAATTTGGTGAAGCAATCAGTCATTACCAGTTAATATTTGGAACCATTATGAGACAAACCAATCATAAGGTAGTCGACTATTAGCACTTCCAGTGGTTCAGATGCCCTGATCACTTTGGCTGGAGCCGTCTGTTCCAGAGGCTTGGTCAGTCCACACTGTCGGCACCATCGGCAGACTTCTTCTACCACCTGGCGTAGTTGGGCCAATAAACAAGCCCCTTTAACTGCCGGCAGGTTCTCTCTGCCCCAAAGTTCTTTCTTGAGCCTCTTTTACCAAGCTTAATGCCATCCCTTCTGGTATAAGCACTTGCCATGTAGCTCTGAATTCTTTGGGCAACTGTATCCACTTGTATAGCAAGCCGTTCTTCATTCAGAGCTGTTCCCACTGCTCTAAGATTTGCAGGGCAGTTTTCGATAAGGCCCCTCTCTCTTCCCTGCTGGGCTTCTGGCTAAGGGTCACCCACTTTCAAAGCTCTGTCAGTTTGGGATTTGACTGATGTAACTGTACCCACTCATCTCTTGGGCGTCCCAGTATTTGGGTGGATTGGGGCTCTTCTCTCGACTCTTGAGCGGGTGCCAGGGCCGTCTCGAAGTACCTGAAGTCTGGGGTCTAATCTCCCTCCAACTCTTCATCTGCATCACGACCTTGTCACTCTTGAGTTACCCTGGACAGTGTGTCCACGTGTGTATTTTTGGCCTTTGATCTGTAGGATATGTTGTATCAGTATTTGGACATCCTTGCAACCCACTGTTGTTCTAGTGCCCCCAGCTTCGCATTCTCCAAGTGGGCGAATGGATTATTATCTGTCTGCACGTGAAATTCCAACACTGACAGATATCCCGCAAACTTCTCAGTCATAGCCCACACCAAAGCCAGCAACTCTAGGTTGAATGAGCTGTAGTTGTCAAAGTTTTTTTCTGAGTCCTTTAAGGACCGACTGGCATATGCAATCACCCATTCACGTCTCTCCTGGACCTGAGCCAACGCTGACCCCAGACCGTAGGGGCTCACATCTGTAAAAAGCACAAAGGGTTGAGAGAAGTCTGCATACGCCAAGATGGGGGCATTAGTTAGTGTGAGCTTCAGGGCCCGGAAGTTTTCTTCCTGTATTTGGCCCCATTGGATCAACTACCGCTTGGCATCTGCTGCTGTCCCTCTTAATAATTCATGCAATGGTGCCACAGTCTTGATAAAATCTTTATTGAACCTTGGGTAGTATCTGTACAGGCCCAAGAATACTCTTAGCTCTCTTAATGTTGTGGGCGTAGGCCTTTTTTGCACAGCCGCCACCTTCTCTGTTGTCGGATATACCCCCTCGTTGGAGACTGTGTATCCCACATACTGAATCCCTTTCTTGGACAGATGACATTTCCAGGACTTTGTCTTTAATCCATGTTTCTGGAGTCGCTCCAGTGCCTGCCTGAGTCTAATGAAGTGTTCTTCGAATGTAGCAAAGTAGATGATAATGTCATTGAGGTTTATTAGCGTCGCCACAAAATTCAAGTCCCTAAGACATCTTTCCATCAAATGCTAGAGCGTCCACGGTGTGTTGGTTAGTCCGAATGGGGAAGAATGAAAGCCATCTTAGGCCGATCCTGTTCAGTCATGGGAACCGCTGGCCAGATAGAAATATTTGGCTTTCCCTAAGGCAGACAGGGACTCCTCTATTCTTGGCAGAGGGTATGAGTCTTAAATGGTGCAGGAGTTTAACCGCCAGTAATCCACGCAGAATCTCAACATTCCATCCATCTTCTGGACCAATACAATGGGTGTGGCTCAGAGGATTTGGCTCTCCCGTATCACCACATTTTTAAGCATGTGTGACAGTAAGTCCTTCACTTCCTGATACATCTGGGGTGCAATCTAACTATTTTTCATGAATGGGGGCCATATCTCCCATAGGGATCTCATGCTGAATGGCCTCAGCGCACCCAAAGTCATGATCCTGTTGAACAAACACCCCTTAATATTGTCTCAACAACAGTTCTTCCACCTTTCCCACCTGCCTGGAGGAAAATTCTTTCAGGTTCACCTCTATTTGTTCCAAGAGGTCATTGCTGTCCCTTACTCTGCCCCTCTTCTACTTTTGATTGAGAGTTGCTCACAAGGTCCACAGGTTCCCTTTCATCGGAGTCAGTTCCATAGAATCGGACCGTGGGATATGCACCAAAATCACGTACACTCGAGCCACTTCCTTCTTGGGAATCAGCTGTAGACTCACCCCACTCAAGTTAATGCACCTCATCAGCACAAGTCCCTGATACACAGTCGCCTTGTGCAGGCAACCTAGAGTCCCGGTATCACTTCTCCATCTTCTGGGGGTTCAACCAGCATCTCCACCCCTTCCAATGGCAGTTAGGCCCGGACTGGCATTGTGGTCACCGTCTGTCCCAGTGTTAGAGTCAAGGTTGTGTTGGGAGGCACCACTACTTTTCCTAGATGTTGGGATATAGCAGGCAGCTAGCTGCTGACTAACCCGGATGAGCTGCTGGAATATCTTTTTACTCAGGTGATATCGAGTCACGCGGGTCCAACTACTTCCTCATTGACTGTCTGCCAGTAACTGTCCCACTTCTGTCACAACATTCATCCCCAGAGTCACAATGGGTCCTCTCCCGATTGGGCCTTTCACTAGAACAATCCCCTTCTTCCCAAGATTCTTTCCACACACTCATATCTTCATCCACACTACTCTAACTATGGGAATGGGCAGCTGGTTGGCAGCCATCAGTCGAATGGTCGGTTCTCCTCTGCAGCTGGCAACATTCGGGATGTGCCATCAAAAGTATTCTTCGGGCAGAGTGGTCACCTGAGATCTTGTGTCCATTAAACAGTGAATTCTTTGTCCATTAAATTTGGCCCAGGTTGTGGGTCTCTCTGAAACTATTCATCCCCTTCTCTAGTGGTATGGACCCCCACGGTGTGCTCCTTGACTGTCCTTTCTGTTGGTTGCCTCAAGTCGGGCAACTCCTAGAGATGTGTCCTCTTCCGCCAAAGGTCCAGCATCGTGGCCAGTATGGCTGGTCTCTGGATGGGTGACATCACCGCTCATATCGGGGTGGTATTGGCGCGGGTTCCTCTTATTTTCCACCATTCCATCCTGATTTCTCGCATTTCTTGTCGCAATTCCCACTCCCAGTACAGCTCAGCATTAGGTAATTCGGAAGCAGTGACTTCATGGCTTCAGACCACATCTGTCATAGCTGGCGCTTCTCTCTCTTGAACCCTGAGTTCCAGTAAATTCATAATTGGGTTATAATGTAAATGTTCCTTCAGAGTTTGATCATGTACTTAGTCACCGTTTCTCCTTCTCTCTGTACCTGACGGGATAAGTGAATATGCAAATTGCCCAAGTCAGTAGTGTCACCATGCATGTCCTCTAGGATTTTAATCACTTTGTCGAACCTATCATGGTCCTGTGGTTGTCTGAACATAACTGTCTGTCGGGCCTCTCTGTCTAAGGTCAGTAGGGTCATCTCCACCTGTAAGGTAGGCGTCATAGGGTGCATGCGCAATATACTTTTCAGTCGTTCTTCTCAATCCCATAGCAATAAATTATTCCCCGTAAATTTTGGTAGGTTGTGAAGTATAGCCCCCAGGGAAATGCTTCTCCTGGTGGACTCAGTCACAAACTGGTCTGACATTTCTGTGCTGGAATGTTGCATTCTACTGACTACGCCAAGTGTGGCAGGTTGCTTGGATGCAACAGCGCAGACAATGAGGATATAGTGGCAATAAACCAAAGCTATTTATTTGACTAACACAGAAGGAAAACCTATCTATCAGTAGAAATATACTATACAAATAAGCACAGTATGGTAGATAACAATCATCGTTCTATTATATTCACTATTCTTATTATCTAATAGTTAAATGACAGTTAATGAGTAATGCTGATCCTTTATGTTCCAGCTTAATGGGCGTCGCTCTCAGTACTAGACCCGTCACAGTCTTATTCTCCCCTGGCAACTCCGATCATTACACTGGCCCTAACGAGTGTAACTGGTATTTCCCGCTCGGCAGCAGGTCCGAGATAAATGAGTCTTGAGCCCACACCCTGTACCATACGTCTATGCTGGAACTAATTTGCTCAGGACTTCTTTTAAGCACAACAGGCATTCCTCCTCGTTTGAAGATCAGCGTCCGTCTAACCTTCGGTGCTTGACCTGCGAAGTCTGGTCTTCGGTACTTGACCGACGACGTCTGGTCTTCGGTGCTTGACTGATGACATCTCGCCTGCTTCGGTATCCAGTCCCTTTCAGGTAGTTTTGCTGAAGAGGTGACCATGAGCTTGTTAAATTGTTCACATGTCCTCTCTTTCTCACATCTTTGCACCAATTGAACTGGGCTTCGTTGTCCCAGCCTTTTATATTTAGCAATTGCGCCACAGCTGTCACCTGACCCAGTGTCCCCCTCAAATTCTTCCTTCCAGGGAGAACACTCTCCGCCGTTCAGTTTCTGTCTATCCAGTCCAACCAGCAGATGGCAGCATTTACTTGCAAGTGCTGTGCGATATTGACTAAATGCATTTTCTATTCGCCACCCCCTTACACATGATTGAAAACCGCTCCATTCCCATGGGGCTCTTCTGAGCCTCTGTTCTTAGGATCGATGGGTAGGGTCCCAGCAATCAGACCCCAATGATTGAAGAGGATATTATCTATCACATACATAGAGGATAGTGTTGAGCGAGCATGCTCGACACTGCTCGTTACTCGCCCGAGCATCTCACAACTCGGGATGTTCGGCGAGCATCGAGCATTTCCTGGTTACTCGGGCGGGACCTCGGGTCTCCGCCCTGCACGTGTGGCGCTCTTTACAGAGTCAATGAACATGCAGGGATTGCTAGCCAGTCACTGTAATGCCGCAGCCATGTTGTTTGTGGGCATTACAGTGATTGGCTGGCCGCACAGCGTCACCTCGAGTATTTAAAACCGGGCACCGCCATCTTGGACACAGTCGCCCAGGATCAGACAGTGTAGGGTCAATGCTGCTGAGTTAGGGGAGAAATAGTTAGTGCGAAATAGTTAGTGTAGGGTCTCTAAAGCCTGCCAAATCAAACAAACAGTCCTTCTCAGGACTAATATCCATCCCAGATATCAGGCAGGCAGGCTGTATAGGAGACGCAGTGGTTATATCAGCAAACGCTGCATTACAGTCCTGTGTGCTCCTGTTGGTCAAATTGCTAGACTTATTCCCCGGTCTCAGGGGCCAGGAAAAATCCTTTTTTTTTCCATCTAAATCCTTTTTTTTTTTTTTCCTCAGTCAGACTGTACAAATATGCGTCTTATTAACCTTTTGGTATTTCCCACCCCCCCCCCAAAAAAAAATTGGGTGTGTCTGTGACTGTTCAGACACCAGTATATCTGTTTAAAAAAGTCTGGTGTAGGCCAGAAAAATAGAACTGTGGTTTTGCAGTTCCACGGGTCAAATCTCTGTATTATCCTGCTTTTGGCATTTTTTGCCGTAAAAAAAAACTGTAATAGTGTCTCCCTGACTGGTCAGACACCAGTATATCTGTTTAAAAGATTCTAGTGTACGCCACATAACTATAACTGTGGTTTTGCAGTTCCACGGGTCAAATCTCTGTATTATCCTGCTTTTGGCATTTTTTGCCGTAAAAAAAAACTGTAATAGTGTCTCCCTGACTGGTCAGACACCAATATATCTGTTTAAAAGATTCTGGTGTACGCCACATAACTATAACTGTGGTTTTGCAGTTCCACGGGTCAAATCTCTGTATTATCCTGATTTTGGCATTTTTTGCCATAAAAAAAACCTGTAATAGTGTCTCCCTGACTGGTCAGACACCAATATATCTGTTTAAAAGAGTCTGGTGTAGGCCAGAGAAATAGAACTGTGGTTTTGCAGTTCCATGGCTCAAATCTCTGTATTATCCTGCTTTTGGCCTGTTTTACGTAAAAAAAAACAGTATTACTGTCTCCCTGTCTGTTCAGTCACAAATATATCTGTTTAAAAGATTCTGGTGTAGGCCAGACAAATAGAACTGTGGTTTTCCTCTTCCACGGTTCTAATCTTCTTTTAATTACCCTTTTTCCATTCATAGTGTGAGTGTAAGCTATTTTACTTCATTTACAATGGGCAAGGGACGTGGAACTGGACGTTCTGGTGATGGTGCATGCAGAGGATGGGGCCGTGGCCAAGGTGAAAATCTGCCACAACCAACAGCCACATCTTCTCGCTCCCACTTCTTGAGCGAATTACTAGGGAAGCACACTATAACACCAGTATTGCGAACTGATCATTGTGAACAGGTTATTAATTGGATAGCAGATAATACTTCCAGTTACCTGGGCACCACCACCTCCGGTCTGTCTTCCACACGGTCAAGTTTTAGTAGCTGTGAGTCTCGACCGCATACTCCTCCTCACCCTGATGCTCCTTCCTCCCACCATGCCAAGTGTCGTCAGACAGCAACTGATCCCACACTTGGACACTCTGAAGAGCTGTTCACTGGTCCATTTCCATATTTGTGCCCCTCGCCTGCTCCGCTTGAAGTGGTGGAAGAAGAGATCCCATGTAGCGATGCCCAAATATTTTAACAGCCACGGCCACAGGAAGTCGACGCTGGACGATGGAGGTGGACGATGACGAGACACAATTGCCGCGCAGTGAGGAGGAGGATCGTGGTGCGCAAGTAGAAGAGGAGGAGGTGGTGGATGATCTAGTAACTGACCCAACGTGGCAGGAGGACACCCAGAGCGAGGCCAGCAGCACACAGGGGGAGGGAGGCACAGTACCCCAACAAGCAGGAAGAAACAGTGTGGTGGCCGCACAAAGAAGGCGGGCAACAGTTCCCCGTAACACCAACACGAGGGACGTTGCCAGTACAACAAGTAGGTCTTCCAGAGTCTGGAATTTTTTTAATGACTCTGCTGATAACCCCAAAAAGGCCATTTGTACCTCCTGCCATGCCAGCATCAGCAGGGGTGACAAAACTACCAGCCTGACCACCACCAGCATGATCAGGCACATGTCAGCAAAGCATCCGACTTTGTGGGGCGAACCCTAGGGTCCACGACCAGTGTCAGCGGGTGTCACCACTGCTTCTTCCGCTGTTGTGCGTGTAATAGAACACCCTGTTGTGCGTGCAAGGCAATCCCCTGTCCATACTGCATGCAAAGATGCCCCCTCCTCTCAGTCTTCACTTGTTATGGCAGTTTCTCAAGAAACAGCATCAACATCCACGTCCACGTCCCACCGCAGCGTTCAATTGTCCATATCCCAGAGCTTTGAACGAAAGCGCAAATTCGCAGCCAACGCCCCACAGGCCACAGTCCTAAATTCACACATTTCACGACTGCTTGCGTTGGAAATGCTGCCTTTTAGGCTGGTGGAGACGGAATCCTTCCGCAACCTTATGGCGGCAGCCGTCCCTCGGTACTCGGTCCCCAGCCGACACTATTTTGCCCGGTGTGCCATCCCCGCACTACACAAGCACGTGTCCCAAAACATCTGCCGTGCCCTCAACAACGCAGTTACTGGGAGAGTCCACCTGACAACGGACACGTGGACAAGTGCTTGTGGCCAGGGACGGTACATCTCCCTGATGGCACACAGGGTAAACATAGTGGAAGCCGGGACCCAGTCGGACCTTGGGACGGAACACATCCTCCCCACACCGAGGATTGCGGGCCCTATGTCAGTCAGAGTTGCCCCCACAGTGTACAGCTCCTGCGCATCATCCTCCTCCTCATGTTCAGCCTCCATCTCAGATATCACCACATCAGTTACAAGCTGGAAGCACTGCAGTACTGCCTCACCCTAGCGGCAACAGGCTGTGCTGAAACTCATAAGCTTAGGTGATAAACCTCACACTGCTTGTGAGTTGTGGACAGCTGTGAAAGAGCAGGCAGATCTGTGGCTGAGACCGCTGAACCTACATCCAGGCATGGTCGCGTGTGACAATGGCCGTAACCTGGTGGCGGCTCTGAGGTGAGGCGAGATCACACACGTACCATGCCTTGCTCATGTGCTTAACCTCGTGGTTCAGCGGTTTCTTAAATCGTACCCCGAGTTGCCAGATCTGCTCGTGAAAGTACGCCGCCTGTCAGCTCATTTTCGCAAGTCGGCTACAGCTTCCGCCGCCCTAGCTGTGTTGCAGCAGCGTTTGCAGTTTCCGGCACACCGACTGGTGTGTGATGTCCCCACACGTTGGAACTCTACCCTCCACATGTTGCAAAGCATTTGTGAGCAGAAGAGAGCAGTTGTGGAGTACCAGCTGCAACAAGGCTGTCGATATTCGGGTCAGACTCCACACATAAGACCTCAGGAGTGGACCTGGATGTCTGACATATGTACCATCCTGACAAACTTTGAGGAGTCCACCAAGATGGTGAGTGGCGATGACGCCATCATTAGCATCAGCATCCCACTTGTCTGTCTTTTGCAACGCTCTCTGCAGAGAATTAAAGAGGAGGCATTGCAGCCAGAATATGATGAGATGGATCAAGAAGCCGTAGCGGGCGATTACACACAACCCAGCCTCATCTCATCCCAACGTGCATTGGGGGACAATGAGGGAGAGGAGGAGGAGGAGGAGGAAGAACAGGAGCTGGTATCAAGCGCTGTAGATGGTAGTACCTGTACAACTGTCATACCGTCGGTTCAGCGTGGGTGGCCTGAGGACAGGGGGAAGGAGGAGGAGGAGAGCATGGTCAGTCGTCATCTTGGTGAGGACACGGAAGTCTTGCCCGTTACCAGTCTGGCACGCATGGCTGACTTTATGTTACGCTGCCTTAACCATGACCCTCGCGTTGTCAAAATGTTGGGTGACAGTCATTACTGGTTGGTGACACTTTTAGACCCCCGCTACAAGGAGAACTTTCACTCTCTTATTCCTGAGGTGGAGAGGTTTACAAAAATGTGGCAGTACCAGAAGGCCCTTGCTGCAGAACTGTTAAAAAAATTCCCATCTGAACACGCTAGCGGCAGAGGTCACAGTTCGTTGACCAACCAAGGCGTACAGGCGAGAGAGACGTAACTCCAATCCAGCAGAGGCAGGGGAACACTGTCAACATTCTGGGACAGTTTTCTGAGACCCGTCCAGCTTACAGGCCCTGAGGCATGGGGTACTCTCACAAGGAGTGGAAAGTTTCAAAAGATGGTGAGGGAGTACCTTGCCGACCGTACCAGCATCCTCCATGATTCCTCTGTGCCTTTTAAGTATTGGGTATCCAAGCTGGACACTTGGAATGAACTCGCTCTGTACGCCTTGGAGGTCCTGGCCTGCCCTGCCGCTAGAGTGTTATCGGAGCGTGTTTTTAGTGCCGCTGGGGAAATTATAACTGATAAGCACTGACAAGCTGACCCTTATCAAAATGAACAAGGGCTGGATTTGGCCAGACTTCTCATCACCACCAAATGACAGCAGAGTAACATAAAGTCAAATCCACTGTGTTATTTCGGGAGGTGTATTCCCATGTACCACTTCACACCCACACATGGGTATATGCTTCCTCATTTCGGCTGTATTTTGCTCCTCTCCTTATCCTCAGCCTCCACCACCACTATACCACCAGTGTGACCGTGGTCCGTGTTGCCAGCATTGCAAGTTCCTCCGTCCTAATTTTTGGCAACTTTTGCTTGGAAGGCATAGGCAAAGACTATGGGAGACCCACTCCCCAATAATGGGAATAATGCTTTTAATATGCTGTACAGCATGGCTCTTGTAAGGGGCATGAAAACCATCTTGTTAAGCTTCTTCAACCTCCACCACTTTTCCCAGGGGCATTGATATTGTCTTTTTATTCCACTGTAACCTCCACGTCTCTTCCAAGGGGCATTAAAACCGTCTTTTTATTCCACTGCGACCTCCACGTCTCTTCCAAGGGGCATTAAAACAGTCTTGTTAAGCTACTGCGACCTCCACCACTTTTTCAAGGGGCATTGATATTGTCTTTTTATTCCACTGTGACCTCCACCATTCTTCCAAGGGGCATTAAAACCATCTTGTTAAGCTACTGCGACCTCCACCATTTTTCCAAGGGGCATTAAAACCGTCTTTTTAAGCTACTGCGACTTTCACAACTTTTCCAAGGGGCATTAAAACTATCTTGTTAAGCTACTGCAACCTCCACCACTTTTCCAAGGGGCACTAAAACCATCTTGTTAAGCTACTGCAACCTCCACCATTCTTCCAAGGTGCATTAAAACCGTTTTGTTAAGCTACTGTGACCTCCACCACTTTTCCAAGGGGCATTAAAACCGTCTTGTTAAGCTACTGCGACCTCCACCATTCTTCCAAGGGGCATAAAAACCGTCTTGTTAAGCTACTGTGACCTCCACCATTCTTCCAAGGGGCATTAAAACCGTCTTGTTAAGCTACTTCACCCTCCACCACTTTTCCAAGGGGCATTAAAACTGTCTTTTTAAGCTACTGCGACCTCCACCATTTTTCCAAGGGGCATTAAAACCGTCTTGTTAAGCTACTGCGACTTCCACCACTTTTCCAAGGGGCATTAAAACCGTCTTGTTAAGCTACTGCGACCTCCACCACTTTTCTAAGGGGCATTAAAACCATCTTGTTAAGCTACTGCAACCTCCACCATTCTTCCAAGGGGCATTAAAACCGTCTTGTTAAGCTACTGCGACCTCCACCATTCTTCCAAGGGGCATTAAAACCGTCTTGATAAGCTACTGCGACCTCCAGCATTCTTCCAAGGGACATTAAAACTGTCTTGTTAAGCTACTGTGACCACCATTCTTCCATGGGGCATTAAAACCGTCTTGTTAAGCTACTGCGACCTACACCACTTTTTCAAGGGGCATTAAAACCGTCTTGCTAAGCTACTGCGACCTCCACCACTTTTCCAAGGGGCATTAAAACAATCTTGTTAAGCTACTGCGACCTCCACCATTCTTCCAAGGGGCATTAAAATCATCTTGTTAAGCAACTGCGACCTCCACCACATTTCCAAGGGGCATTAAAACCGTCTTGTTAAGCTACTGTGACCTCCACCATTCTTCCAAGGGGCATTAAAACCATCTTGTTAAGCTACTGCGACCTCCACCATTCTTCCAAGGGGCATTAAAACCGTCTTGTTAAGCTACTGCGACCTCCACCATTCTTCCAAGGGGCATTAAAACCATCTTGTTACGCTACTGCGACCTCCACCATTCTTCCAAGGGGCATTAAAACCATCTTGTTAAGCTACTGCGACCTCCACCACTCTTCCCAGGGGCATTAAAACCGTGTCGTTAAGCTACTGAGACCTCCACCATTCTTCCAAGGGGCATTAAAACCGTCTTGTTAAGCTACTGCGACCTCCACCATTCTTCCAAGGGGCATTAAAACCGTCTGGTTAAGCTACTGCAACCTCCACCACTTTTTCAAGGGGCATTGATATTGTCTTTTCATTCCACTGCGACCTCCACCATTCTTCCAAGGGACATTAAAACAGTCTTGTTAAGCTACTGCGACCTCCACCACTTTTCCAAGGGGCATTGATATTGTCTTTTTATTCCACTGCGACCTCCACCATTCTTCCAACGGGCATAGCATTTCCTCCTTTCTTTAGTCAGCTTTTGCTTTTCAATGCATAGGCGAACACTAAGGGAGACCCACTCCCCAATAATGGGTAGAAGGTTTTTAGTATGCTGTAATCCACATCTGTTTCAAGGGGCATTGCAGTTCCTCATAATTTTTGGAAAGCCTTCCATTCACTGCTTAGGCCAACAGTGCACAGGAGACCAAGTTGCTATAAATGGAAAAAACGGTTTAGTTAAGGCCCTCTGACCTCCATTTCACTTCCAAGGGGCATTGGAGTGCCTTGAAATTTTTGGTAGGTATTGCACTCAATGCATGCCCTATAACTGTGTAGCCGAACCGCTCCTTTTGGTACAGAAACATATCAGACAAGACATGTGTGGTTGACTGGCCTGATATTGATGTGCATGGTCTCTGTTCCTCCTGCTCTTTCTCCTTTGCCACCACCTCATCCATCATTCATCACCTGAAGCTTTGTTTTAACGGGAGTCATAGAACTGGGATAGTAGCAGGAAAACATCCAGCAATCCTCGGAGGAGGTAGGATATGCACCAAAACGCTGACCACCTCAGGCCTAGCCGCTACTACATACATGCGCTTGCATTCCAAGAAAACAAAGCAGACGCTAACTTCTATCATCATCATCATGCTCCTTACCTTGGCACTCTCAACTCTCCTGATGGAGAAGCCAGGGCCCACCAGAGGAGTCTGGTTCTCTGGTGGGCTCGTCCAATGCTGCCCTAAAGCAGGCCGGGCTAAGAAAAGTGTGGGGGGAACTTCCAAGGAGAAATAGGCTGGGGACCGTGTGTGGACACCCGGCCACCCCCTGGCGGCTGGGGACCAAGCGTGGACACCCGGCCGCCGGGCAGCTGGGGACTGAGTATGGATACCTAGCTGCCAAAGCAGCCATGAGGTAGTGGCCAGCTTCGGCCTCCTCCAAACTAAAAGGCCCCATTTCAAGTGAAAGCTAGCAGTATGGTATTGCAGCCTGGGGGTGGGTGGGTGGCAGGCTGCATACTTGCGCTTGCATTGCAAGGAATGGAGGTGGTACAATAGAACACTGCCCTGGGACAAGGACTTGCACGGGGATAGTTGCAAGTCTGCATCTTCTGATGCGGCAAGGATCACTTCTGATGGGCACACTTTTAGGCAGTGACCTGGGTGTCAGAGATACTTCCAGGGGTCTTCCCCATGCTGTTCCCATGTCTTTTCAGCACTGTATGCATTTATCTCACAGCACATGGCCAGATAAGATTGTAAAATGTTAAAATGACATTTCCCGGTGAATGCATTTGTCATGGTTGAAAGCAATACAAAAGTGCAAAAACGCATAAAAAATGCTACTTGTGAACATAGCCCAAGGTGTGGAGGAGTATTTTTGTTTTTGGTTATTTATTTTACCTTATACACAAGTCTTTACCCTGGAAAGGAAGTTCCTTAACATATTTCACAGGAAAACCGTTTCAGTTTCGTTTTTGAACGTTTTATTGTGAGTCCGTAAAAGTGGCTTAATACCTCTGACCACGTTGTTGACAGCAGTGACCTGGGGGTCAGAAATGCTTCCTGGGGCAATCCCCATGCTGTCCCCATGTCATTTGAGCACTGTCACTATCGTTTTGGGCACTTTTGAGGCTTTCTACAGACTGCCGGGGGTGCCACCGCAAAAATGCTCGGGTCTCCCATAGACTAACATTGGGCTCGTTGCTCGGGTCGAGCACCCGAGTATCACGGTGAGCTCGGCCCGAGCTTCGAGCACCAGAGCATTTTAGTGCTCGCTCAACACTAGTAGAGGATAACTTCCAAACTTGAGAACACCCATTTAATGTCCAAGGGACTGATGAAGGTAGAGAAGGACAATGCTCAGGTACCAAAAAAGAGAATCATATTGGGACTGAAAATGAAATTCTTAAATTCAGGCTCTTTATTACAAGGATTAGGACAATATGTTATTAGTTTTTCTCTTCACTACATTTTTATATCAATGTTCTACTAACTTCATTAATTGCTAAAAACCCAGGATAGTCCTGCTTAGCACTATATCAGGACATATCTATGTTTGCTTCCAAGAATACTCATCCTTCATTTTCCTTCCTTCCATAGATCCATTGGTATTATCCATTTTAAATCTGACGTTTACTACTTTTAGTCCTGATTAACCTTTCATATAAGGTTAGATTAATTTTGGCACCAAACCGTTTCTGTAGTTAGATCTTTTACCTTACAAACATGTTTCTTTTTTATTCATTTATTGTAAATGTTTTAAAGCTACTATAAATTAATTGTGAATATTTTTATTAATATCAGATGATATTCATTGATCTTCTTCAATGTGTTGTTTTTACTATGACCACTTGGTGTTTTGTATGCAGTTCATCAACCTTTACATAAAGCATGCATGATACTTGTGTTAGTCTGGACCTAAGGAAAAGATCAGGCATTGTCCTAATCATCATAATAAAGACATTGAAGTTCATTTTCATTCCTAATAGCGATTCTCATTTTTTCTAGATTGCCATTTTCTTCTTTGAATCACTGACATTCTAATTGCACAACTTCAATAAGTGACAACATACTGTATGTAGACTCTGATAACCCTCCTGTCAGATTTCACCCTATGGTGTGATCTGTAGTACTTTTTATCTTTTAAGTACATTGCTCAGCTATTTTCGTCAGTCCTGTAAATAGACAAAAACTATACTAGTTGAATGAGGCAATGGATCCCAGTTCTTGGAAACGATGAGCGCCCCAGAGGTGGGACCCCCACCGATCAAACAATATAAATAGGTGATAAGTGTCAATTTTGGGACACCCTTGTTGAAGGTCAAATGACCAGGTCAGTATAATAGTCATTCAAGATTTAGAATTAATTCTTGGATGGGTTTACCTTGATAACAGTATGGGTTTGTAAGGATGTTTTCCATATAGTATGATTGGTAGGTAATGGAAGTACGACATATAACTGCGCTCTGACCCCTGAGGATGTTTGAGCTTAATCATTATTGTTCTTGGCTTTACAAGGGTAAAAACCAACAGAGATGTTATGCTTACATTCCAAATCAGGTTCATTTACTTCAAAGAATATGACATTACCACTATACCGTTTTAATGAACATATCTTGTCTACATGACATGAAATATTTTATCAGAATTGAATAATAATAAGGGATTATAAATCACTTGGGACGAGGTGAATTAATCAGACTGTCATTACCTGTTTGACTACAGACAGAGCTTTATAAACAATGATTTCAGCTAAGAAAACAAAGTTTCTTTACAGTTAAATAGGATTTAGAAAGGTATTTTTAAAAGTTGATTCCTTTTTCTTGTTTTGCTGGAAGTTTTAAGTAGATCAGTCAAAAGAACTTCAACACCAAGAAACACACAAAAATAAGAAACAGGAAACATTTGCATATTCAGTAGAAACTTTATATAAGAACACTCCGGGGATCAGATCAAACAGAAAGGATATTCTTCCAACATGAATTAATTCCCAAATCTCACGTTCAGAAGTTGTTTTCTTTTAAACAAAGGTTCTCACTGTTTTTTTTTCCTTTTTGCTAAAACTCCTTGGTATATGGCACCTCATCAAAAAAAAACCTCAAGCTCTTGTTTTAATGGATCACTGCAATGTTATTTTTGGGAATTGCTGTAAGTCTCTTACTGGGTAATATTAATGTCATGTATTATTATCTAGGATTTACTGTAATTTAAGTGAACGTTGGCTACTAGTCAATACACAATCGTTATTTGCTAATATATACTACTAGGCATATGAAAGCCAAGTGTCCACTTTTTGTGTTCAATTAGAAAATTGCCGTTTATTGGTAATTTAGTTCAATTTAAGGTGTAGTGGGCAGCACAGTTGCTTTGAAACACTAGGGGCCTTGGTATAAATCCCACCAAGGACAACATCTGCAAGAGTTTGTATCTTCTCCCTGTATTTTCCTCCGGGTTCTCCGGTTTTCTCCAACACTCCAATGACATACTGATAGAGAAATTCAGTTATGAGCCCCAATAAGGATAGTGATGACAATGTCTGTGGACTATATTGGCGCTGTATAAGCAAACATAAGAAATAAATAATAAATAATTATGGCACATCCACCATTGATAGATGAAGGTCCCACCACTGGCATCCACACCTAATTCCACTATGGGGATCTGTCAAACTTCTCCCTTCCTGTTGAGCGTGGCCATCTCTCTACTCATTGTGTGCTTTAATGAGGTGGTCAGCTCGTCAAACACAAGGGGGATTAAGGGACCAGAGATGGGACCTGCATCTATAAAACTTTTATACCATGTACTCTGTATACGCTGTAAATGTCTAATGTAAGCAATATTTCTAAGCAATATTTTGTTCTCGGAAGCTTCCAGTGATGATTTTATAATCACATCATACCGATACTACATGCTCTGATCTATAGTACTTTACAGTGTCCAAGAAGTAATTTGCATACTAAAATTACACTGGAAAAATTTTACAATATTATTTTCTATATTTATTTATTACGCTACAAAACAAAATTCAATGTATCAGTCTTCGCTTGTCTAAATGTTCATTGTTTTTCAATTTTCATGATTCCTTCATGACAAGATACTAAATCTATAGAATAGGTGATAAGTGTCAGCTTGCTGGGCATCCCATCACTCATAGATCACAAAAGCCAGGGTTCCCTGTCCCATGCTTGAATGGAGCGGCAGCCACAGTGCTACTCTAACGCTGTTACTTCTGTTTTGTCAGAAGCCAAATTGGTGATAGTTAATAACTGATGAGGCTCATTCAGACGCCCGTGCAAATTGGTCCGAGATCGGACCGTAATGCACAGACTGGCCACGGGTCTTCCAACCCAAGCATGACCGCTTCATAGAAATATATGAAGCGGTCACCCTGACCCGTGGCCAGTCCTTGCATTGTGGTCTGATCTAGGAACGATTCACACGCATGTCTGAATGAGCCCATAGGTTGATAAATTGTGATTCTGGGAACATCCCATTAAAATATTTAACAGAAAAACCCTCAAACCTAAGAGGAAACAGAATAGATTTTTAGAAAATAACTTTAAACATACGCGTTGCGCAACTCTTCAAGAGTTCATTGCTGAAAGATTACTTGAAAATTGTAATTACATGTCTCGGTGAATATATGGAAGTTCTCATTTATACACCACACAATATCATGTAAAGCTCTTCTCCCTATATTCTGAATAATGAAATCATCCCAGGCATCTTTCTGGTTTTATATATATATATTTTTTTTTTAATTTTCATAAGCATTAAAGGAAGGAACATTGATTGTCATTTACAGAAAACATTCAAATCATGTGTGCTTCATAATGAATGCTAACAGTTCAGAAAACTAATAATTTACATGACAAGAGACAAAATTTATTACATTCTAAATTAACCATGGTTCGCTTTGTTTTAAAATAGACGCTCCATGAAAAAAAAAAAGAAAATTAAATAAAAAGGCTAGGACGAAAAGTAGGCAAAAGGAAAGAAAAAGGACCCTGCAACTTGAATTTACTCATAGCAGACTTAAGATAGTAACAAAAGGGTAAATGAAACATTTGATACATCACATAACTGTGCTGTAAGCCTCACAGGCAAGTAGAAAGGAATACACTATTTTACATTGAAATTCTAAAAAAAAAATCATTTTCACTGTACAGAGCATACATACAGAAGTCATTTCTTATGAAGTTTAACAGAAGAGTTTTCAGGAATCTGGAGATTGTATATCTATACATTTGCAATCGTGAGATGCCAGAGTTGTGGTTGACTTGGTTCTTCATGATCTAAGATATTGAGGTTCATCCTGAACATTTCAATTACTTTCAGAGCTTAATGACGACTGTAACATCCGTAATTAGGAGACATGGATAGTAGTGATGTAATAAACTATCCAGGATATCCAAACATGTGATGCTCTCCATCACAACATAAATGGAGCATAAAACTATATAAATATCTCACTAAGCTACAACGCAAGTAAAATAAGTTCTTTTTGTAAGATTTCAAGGTGCAGATTTCGAAAAACGGAATTATAATTTAGAAAAATCAAACACATTTTGCTGTATAAGACTAGTCGTTATTTAGAAGTCAGTAAAGTAAATGAAAGTAGAAAAACATAAAATGTAAACTGGGCCTTAGTTTTAGAAGACTTAAGATATTCAAAATTTACACAAGGGTCCATTGACAATTTCTACTTTGTAAAAATATGAAGTTCTGAAACATTTAATAGTGTCTTCATGTCGGTTATCATGGATTGGTTAATTAGAAAACAGTTAAGAAACAGTTAATCTCCTTCCAATAGTGATGAATGTTAAATAAGTGCAGTTATATTAAAATTTTAATCTGCCATATTTGATAAACTTCAAAATAATTTATATTATAGGAAAAAAAAATCAATTTTCCACATTCTAATCTCTTTGCTACCTTTTTCCTGAATACAATCCTATTTTATTCAACTAAGGCAGAGAACTACAATGGATCCTTTTCATGACCCAACACATTTCAATGTAATTTATTAAAATATTGAAAAAAAAGCCTTCTATATAGAGAATGGGGAAATTTAAAATTGTTTGCATGGGGCTTCTTATTGTCTAGGGCTAGAAATGATAGAGTTAAAAGCCAGGGCACATAAAAAAAAACAACCATATGGTATAATGGTTCAGTACAATTCTTCTTCTGCACCTTTATACCTTGTATTGTATATGTATAGACTACAGAGCATTTCAGACATTCAATTAAATGTGGATGTTGACTTATTAATATATGGAGAAAAGTGGATCCGATTCTTAGTATAAAATTTACTATAGTAAAACAGATTATTATTTATCTGTCATATTATCTTTAATAAAATATAGTACTCTTGGATTATTTGATCAGTTATTTAGTATCTAGAGCCCATTCTTCAATTACTATTAAGTTCTGTCCACACTAACATCATGGCCTCCGTTTTTACAAGATCCATGATGGATCAATTTTAATATATTTTAATTTTTTTATGATCAGTACAATTCAGCCTTCACAATCGGGTTAGGATTAGTTTTCTTTTTCATGTTAGGATTAGTTTTCTTTTTCCCTTCTTCTATTTACAATACGTTTGATCATTTTTTACTGGACAAAATAACAGAGTATATGTTATATGCTGCAACCTAAACCTGATGGAGAAGACCTGGTGTGAACAGAGCATTAAAGATTCATTATGTTTCCTCTGTATAATGCATTGTTGGAAATCATCCCTCTAGTAAAGCATGTTGGGCTCAAAGTTTGTTTCTGTAGGATGCAATTAAGGCATTACAGATTTCTACATATACCAAATGTCATACACACAATAGTATAAGGATGATTATGATGACTTACAGTTCTCTGGCTTTTAACGTTTTTTTTTTATTAATTATGTTCTTAGGAAAACCACTGCTTGAAAATATTTTTTAAGTATGTTTATCTCAAGAACAGTTTTGAAGACTCTTTAGATTTACATGTTAGTATGACATTTGTGGCCTTCAGAAAGAAGAAAAATAGAAGCACAATTTAAGTTTCTATTAGTTTTTTTTTATAAAAATTAATTAAAATACTGTTATATAATGTGGTAAAAGAGTGCTAGTATGCAATGACATTTTGTATTGTTTAATGTAGGTGTTTTCCATAGATATATGAAGAACAGTGATATTTAATCTTGCCAAAAAGCAGAACTTTGAGAACTGATGTAGTATAACATTTGTGCTTTGTTGGTATGATTATGGGAATTTTATTAAAACTTTAGGAGCTTATACACACTACAATATTACAGTTTCACACAACCCCTGAGTTGCGTGTAACTAAGATGTGGCCCCCATAGAAGTCTACGGAGCCGTGCTGTAACTCTGTATGCACCCGGTTTTAGATGCGCCATGATCCGTATTAGTGAGTGAAATGATGGGATATGGAGACACAATAATAACCCTTCGCTGGTAAAATGACCGCAGATCTTATTTTTCACCCTGAATTTGCTCTTTTACAAATAGCTCTGTTTCACTTATTAAGGACATCATCATTGTTGCATTTATCATTACTTTTGGTAGAAACCTCATATGGCTTATGGGTACAGCTAAGTTACCAAGCTGCCAATAATAATTCCTGCAGGAATAAGATTTAGTGCAATTCACTCCATTATTTCATGCATGTGCATATATTTCTACTCTGGTATCCTTCACAATCCAATGTTATATGTCTGATCCTGGTTTCCAAAAAGTCAGACCCATAATCAGGACTGTTGTCAACTTTGTAAGTTACATACTTAAAGTACTTCAAGTGAATCTGTAAAAAAGGTTTTTGACACCTAATCTGAGAAGATCAAAATGTAGAGACAGAGAACTCGATTCCAGTAATGTATTACTTACTGGGCTGATTACTCTTGTTTTGATAAAATCACTGCTTTATCAGCAGGACAATATCCCTAGAGGACTAGTAAGGCTGCTGCCATGTAGTCCCCCATATTTATGAACTCTTTATAACTCCGCCCCCACCAGTGATTGGCAGCTTTCTGTCTATGCACAGTGTATATAGAAAGCAGCCAATCAGAGGTTTGGGACGGGCTTATACAGAGCTCAGCATTCAGAGAACTGCAAGATTTGCAGCAGAGAAAACTGTGATTTTATCAGAATATAGTAAGCAGCTCAGTAAGTGATACATTGCTGGAATCAGGGTCCCTGCCTCTACATAATGATGCTCTCAGATGTGGTAGCAAAAACCTGGTGACAAATTCCCTTTAAATAAATCGATTTTCAATGTTATCAGTACAAATTTGCTTAATAAGATTATTATCTGCGTGACTGGGCTGCTCAGGCAATGTAAGAACAAAAATCATAATATAAATAATATGTAGTATACCACAAGTGCTGCCACAAGCTTATTTCAATGCAATCATTGTGGAAGATAATAAAACTAATAGTGTAAAATGTATCTAGTCATTGTGAGGAGAACAATATACATAAAACAATTAATACTCCACAGCCACCACAATAATGAATATAATTGTCATTGTTATTACTAGGTTCATATACTTGAAGTCACTGAGGAATTAAGATAATATTCCACCATCCATGTCCTGTCCTAATGTCATAACCTCCGGGAAAAGGAACAAACAATACAAAACTGTGATGTCTTAAGAATCTCTGTCTTTCGATTCTCTATGGGATTTATTCTCGTACAGCCTTTACATTTTGAGTTGTGATTTTGTTATTAGTGTCTCCTGCATGGTCCTACATACAGTCTCTGTAATTTGTACCAGGCATACGTGACAATAATGAGAGCCATAAGAATAAGATCTTATTACAAAAGAGAAAAAAAAGAAAGAAACACGTTTACCGGATACATAGTTTACACCTCCAATGAAGTACTTGTGAGGTCGGACTAAGAAAGTATAAAAAATCAATCCGCAAATGGGATCTTACCAAAATGCAGGAAAAAATGCTGGAGCCCGATAGGATTACAGTATATGAATTATTCCTATAAATTACATAAAGTATTTGGATGTACAGCCAAAAGTACTTTGTACAATTATATAGTTCTAGGAGTTCTCCGTTTCTGAAACTCTCTTTTTGTTCCGAGAGTCCTCTAAAAATAAGCTGATCACAGAGTACCCTATGGCTGGAGACCCTAACGATCAACGGGAAAGCCTGACAGCAAGTGTTGTATCCCCCTGCAGCACCCCCACAGGACAAATGACTCATTGCAGGGTGCATATTAATATTGCCAGGCTGTCTATGTAATGTATTATTGTGATGGGTCCTCCAGAACACAAGATACTCTTTATAGTCACTTTTATGGCCTCTATTGTATTCTATATAGGATGGGACATTACATTTTTTTTAAACCAAACATTAACTTTATCAAATCTGTTTAGAGTCATAAATTTAGAATTAATTTGGGGGTGTAAAATGTTGCAGTTTTATTCGTGCTTTTCAAAACTACTCTACATATTAAACTTTGAGTGAAAAATTTATAATAATCCATGTACATTCAGCTAAAGTACATTAGAAAATGATAGAAGCAGGGCTAAATGATTTGGCTGGATTAAACTGTCTCTCTTTCCAATGAACAGGTCATGCCCATGATGATTCCACATATTATTGCTGTAGTATAATCTCTTTGGTGCTAGAGGCCAAGAACCTATGGACCTGTTCTGTAATGGTGATCACATGAGAGAATAATGCGCAAATGGTACAAAAGCCCAGAGTTCTCCAGTCCTAATTCCAAATATTGAACAGTAAGACAAGACATCATTGGACAAAGGCCAGAGGATTTAATTACAGGATATCATTGAAAATATATGAGTCTAAGAGCGTTAAATCATGGCTAGGTTTTCTGAAATTCAAAATGTTACTTTTTACATATTAAGTTCCATAGTAAAATAGAAAGCATCTCATAGGTTGCAAATGTGCTGACACTTTATTATGGTGTAGATCCGGGCTACAGTTTCCCAGGATTCTGTCCTGGCGAACAAGAAATATAAATAGTGTTTGGATAACCTTGATTAAATGTCCTTTATGCTACAATACAAAAATATTTACTCACAAAACATTTGCTATTAGGCTGTACATCATCAACATGTTTGCATTTTAAGGAAATTAACTTGCAAGTTGGACACGTTCCAGTGAAGTAAAAGTCTATAAAATTTGTGCTTTCATTAAATCCCGGAGCTGTATTATTAGAATGATACATGAGAAATAAAACCTCATGTTTCCGCTTCATTTTTTTAAAAATATTTGAGTATCATGGTTTACACTTATGGGATATAAAAGGCCTTTCCCAACAAAAGAAGTAAAGGCATATCGGTAGAATATACGATCACCTCCTGACCAGATGGGTCCTGCTTATGGGATCGGTATGAGTACTAGGTTGGGCCAACATCATGAAGTGCTGGAATATCCTTGTGATATGCTGTCTTTTTAGAAGAAACTGGAACAGATACCCAACTTCTAGTTACAATGCTCCTTTCACTCAGATACTTTCCCTAAACAAAGTGCAAAATATGACACCATCAATGTATGTGAACCCAGCCTTGAATAAATGAAATGTTTAAGAATTCATGCAAAACAGCTCAAAACAACATTTCTACAGTCTGGCAGTAAACATTATTTGTTTGCATATGTGTCACGGCCAGCCATCTCCTTCCCATGTGAATGAAAATCACATGTCTGATGCCAAAAATATATTTTGTGGAAAAAAATAACTTACTACTATGCTCTAATTGTAAAACTTCCCAATTTCAGATGTGGCTAAGTGATTTGCAGTTTTCATGTAAACTGTGATGTCAGAACTGAGTCAGATGGCAGGAGCTGCCTTCCCTTCCCTGTGTGTCAGTGACATATATTAAGGGACTGTCTCAGCTCATCTGCAAAGCCAGTCCCCGTCATTGCCACTGCTGATTTGGAGGCAAATCAGGAGAATGGCTTAGCTGATGAACTGATAGACAGTTTGGCCTTTCATATACTGTAAGTGATGGGGAGAAATTTGCCACCCCCATGAGACTATAGCAATGCTTCACAGCTTGCAGGGGAAGTTCAGAAACTAGATGTCAAATTGACAGCTAATAAAATTGACCGATCTGTGAAGCATTTTAAAATTAGAGCATATTAGTAGGTTGCTTTATTTTACACCATTGAACATGATTTTAGCATCAAACGACCCATGTAAGGTCAAATAATGCTACAGTAAAATGGCAGATCTAGAGATCTTACACCCTACAATATACTGTATTAATGTATACACCTATGATGTTGTTCTATGGAACAGATATGTGCATGGTTACAACAGAACACATACCATGTATAGACCAACATGATAGACAATTGCCAGCTCTAGGGCGCCCAAAATATCAATGCTTAGAAACCATATTTTATAAGTGTAACTCCATTAATATATATCTATATTTTAATCATAGATAACTTTTTCTTGTATACATCCTCCTGCAACATAGGGTGCTTATATTCTTTTTGCTGTCTGATGGGAAAAAATAGCTTTTCACTGCTCCCCACACTGTCCCCTACAGTGATGGACGGTTGCCGCCCAAGGCGAACTTCTTATCTTGCCTCATGGGCGGTAAATCCCAACCTGTAATACTTAGTTACATACATAGGTTTTATCGTTTCTAAAGTTTGTTAGCCATATATTTCTAGTTTACTTTGGTTGTTCAGAGGTGTCAAGTACAGAGTATAAAATGGCTGCCTAGAAGAAGCCCTATGGATGGAGGCTGCACTGCAAATCACCCTTGTTATTTCCAGTTTCTCCAGTACTATAGTTCTGAATGGTGTTTGACCCCTAAACGTTGACATACAAAAGTATAGGACTTTAATAAAAATAAATGCTGCAGGAGGATATATAAAAGTTCTGACAAAACTAAGGTCATCTGAAGGTAAATTTCTGTACAGAGTCTACGTTGAGCATTTCATTGCACACAAAAACAATGCATTGGGATATTGTGAAGCTTAAAATAAAATTACTAGTTATTATATTCTAAGAATAATAAAAATTATTTGAAATATTGATTGGTTAAGAACAAGAATACATTGAATTGCATTTTATTCCCCAAAGAGGCTGACAATATAATCCCCTTGCTTCTGATTTGCTAAGCTCAAAGTCTAATCAAGACAGATACAAGTGATTTTTATGAGCTGGGTTTTACGGCAGACCAGCCTTTAAGGTATAGTCTGCTCTCTGTAGTCTCCCATCTGTCCTTGCCTGCTTTATAATCCTGTTGAAGGTTGCTACTTCAGACGGGAGAATATAAACAGATAGTAAAGTGGAGAAGAGAGAAAATTAATTCTACTGAGGCCCAAAATATGCTTATGAGTCTGACCTTAACGTGGGTTTTCTGAAACAAAGGAGCTATTTTGTTAATCATTCATTTAATTCAAAAATAAAAAGCGGCAGATATTCTTTACACAAAATTACAAAAGACAGCATACATATCCACAATTTTAACAAGTTGGTACTGTGCATTTACAATTATTGCTGCTGTGTTTTAACCATCTTAAAGCACAATTACGAGCCATTGAATTCAAACAGTGCAAACTATGTATACATGACACCAACCACTCTCCATCTGTTTGTGTTTGCCTGGTACATTCCCCAAGTGCATGCATTGAGTGTGATGTGTATGTAGCCATAATGGGACAATGGTATTTTAGGAGCCTTAGTAATAGGGTAACCCTGTATAAAAATGCAGATATCGATCAGCTTGCTTGTAGTGACGTAAGATCATCTTTATCGGTCATGGCACAAGAGAACGTTTGATACAAGTGAACCATTCCACCAACATACCAACCAACCAACCATTATTTGTGAGATATCAGTTGGAAAACTGCTAAGACTGAGTTATAATCGGGGACTGACACAGACAGAAAAGGGCCCATGTGCAAAAACAGTATATAGGTCCTTTGCAGTCCAATACGTTATCATAATTCTCCCCTTGATGTGCCCGTGACAGAAGCTGTTTGCTACTTTGGAGGTGGAAGTGGGTCTCCTAACCTCTCGGGCCCCTGTGCGGCAGGTTGCACCAATGGTATGCCCATCCCTGTTTACACTATTCACTGCCATAAAACGTGTCCATGTGCCATCATCCTTGACTTCTATATAAATCCAATTTCTGTTTAATTTTTGTGGTTGGTGAGGCCCAAGTAACCAAACTGAATTAAAAATTTGGATGGATATATGATATTTCACATTTGAATAAAATAAACATCAATTACTGTGGAGTAAAGGGTTAAATTGTTATTTCGCAGTTAATTTGAGTAGTATGTCAATGTACTTCAGATTTATTTAGCTAATCACAGCTTGGTATGCATAAGTAGATGATTTGGAATAGAAACTGTATTATTTTGCTAATTAGTTGAAGTTTTAATCATTTCTTATCTACTATTGTTTGATGAATGCATTTAATAGTTCTAGTAAGTATGGATTATTTTGGCGTTTAGCTAAAAGGGCATGTATCAAAGACAAAATGTCAGATGTTTTAGAGTTTACTTTGCAGAGGGAATAAACACATACTGATGACTAATGTCATACTAGAGTATTATATATATACATATACATATATATATATATAAATATGTATATATATATATATATATATAACAAGGAAATTAATGGTAGTGTGTATACCTACTAATATGTGTAACTGTCACTTCACAATGAGAATAATAGAATAATGGTTTGATGTTCTCGCTCTACTATTTATGACTCAAGTTCTTTTTTTTCTAAGACTGCATTCACATCTACAATGGAGACACAGAGCCTGTTTGCAGTTCCAGTAAAATTACAGCAATATATCACAAAATACTATGCTTTTTTTCTGGTGGAATGACAGCTGTCATAACAAATTCCATTGACCCATTAAAGTGTTCGTCCACTACTCAGACCCTTCTCAATCCCCATGTTTTCATCTTGTAAAATAACATATCAGGAGGAAGTGAGCGAGCAGCAGCTGTCTGAAGGCTGGCAGAGGGAAGCCAGCACTGATTGGCCGCAGGGATCACATGACATAATAATGTCAAGCAATCCCTGGGAAAGCCAGTGCTGACTCAGCTGAAACGGCGCTGGCACCGGAGGTGAGTATAGATGTTATAATTTTACAAGGGTGAAACATTGGGATTGAGAAAGGATTGTCCAAATAGTGGACAACTCCTTTAAAGGTCAATGGGGTTCTTTGGGCACTTTCCCTCATGTAACAGATCTGTTAATTTCAATAAGCAGAAGAAAGGAATTGCCGAACACTAGCACATGACTATATGGCTTTATAGTACGTATGCTGTGCATGCAGGCCACAGATGAAAAACCTAGAGCATATAGGTAATGTATGTTATTCAGTGCTACAGGTTTAAGGGCTTTTTCACAGAGAGGTTTAGCACCATATGTGACCTTTTATGTTGGATGCATGTATTACTAATTATTTGTAACTAGCTTAATACAACTAAAATTTGTGAGAAAAAACAAATGCTTAAGTAGCGGTCGAGCATATTTATAGAGAAGGACCACATAACCACATCTATGGCACATTACTTACAATAGTTTCATGGAGGTGGTGACATGGTCCTCACGATCTGGACCATGTGTGGTTTCATCCAGCATTTTCAATGGATAAATATGGGTGACTGTTTGTCATTTATAATATGATTTAATATATAAATTTTGTTGAGACACTTTAAAAAAATGGTAAGCATTTTTAGGGTGCCACATAGTGCAAGGAAAATTCAATATTGCTTTAAGAAATGCTAAGAAGATTTCCTATCAGTATTTTACGAAAATCAAGGACTTGGCTTCTGAAATCCTTTGACCATGAGGTTATTATTTATTTAGTATCTATTCCTGATTTGTTTTTCCAGTTTTCGTTTAATAAGACATGGTCATTTGAAGGAAAGTTGCATATGTCCTTAACTCCACTTCACATTATTTTACAGTAAACATCCCTGAGTGGTCAGCAGTGCAACTTCTGCATTAAGCAGTGATTGTCATCATGGGGTATAAATGTTACCAAGATTAGGGAAGTTAAATCGTACATTGACAATTCCTTCATCTTTAATAACATGCAACCCTTTAGCCATAATGTTATTTAATGTGCCATAAAGATATTATTTTTTTTTTGTCATTTTATCAAGTATCGGTTGTGCTTTTGTCAAAAAAGTGCTTCTCTTTAGCTACCTTAGTAACCATGGTTAACAAAATAGGATCAACTAATTTACTTAATGTAAAAATTTATGTGAATTTATATGAATTTTTAAGTATATTATATCAAATGCTTAGTATTTTTGATTATGTATATATCTTATGCTATTTTGGCTGCGAGAATTTTCCACATAATATTTTTTTCCAGAATATTGCACAGACCAAAATAATGCTATTGTCAGTATCTCAAAAGGCGAATAACAACATACTATATCATTAAAGTCTCCAAAAAATCTTAAAGTCTATCTTAAACTATAGATGACTGGAAAGTATTAAACAAATTGTTTAATTGACCGATGTTCTGTTTCCCTGGTGTTCTAGCAATCTACAAAGTAATCTACCATTGACAGAGAATATGACCCTCGGAAGTCTTTCTTGAAACAAAAGACTCACTGAAGTGACATTTACTCTAAATAGGATTAGGCCCTTGTCGTACATGAAGACATGGTATACATCTGTCTACAGAATCCCTGGTAAGTCATCTATATCCATGGAATTATCAAACTGAATAGCCATTAGACATTGGATGAAAAACTTTTGCCAGATTGAAGACCGGTCAATAAATTTGGCTTCTTAGTTCACTCAAGGTAAAGTATTGTATGCCTGTAGTAGATGTCTTTGTAAAGAGTTTGCTGATATTTACAAACTTAATGGAAACATAACTTTTATAATTTTACACTTCACAAGTAATATGTTTTCTAACACTTACTTATTTTCATATTCTTTCTCTTCTTAGTAAGTTCGGATCTATAACACTATAAGAATAGCAGTCATGGACAAATAATATAGACTTTCGAGGGTCAATCCTGTGTCAATTTGGCAATAAGAAATTTTAAGCCACTTACTTGGCCTCAGTTCTAAACTTTAGATAAAGTTGTACTTTACAGATATTGATGTGGATAGACTGGGAAAGCAGTTTAACAACATAGCTGGCTGTTTTTGTGTTTATTAATGGCATACTGGGTTCAGTAATAAAATGATAGAAAATCGAAGATATATGTGAGGACTTTGACCATTACTGATGTCTAGGTATCACCATGTGCTGGCTCATGAAGCTCCAGTAGACTAAATGTTATGAAACCCTAAGTTAAAAAATTCATCCATCTGTCAAATTGTATTGAGTGACCATTTTGTGGATTGCTCGATTTCTCACAAGAGAGTCTGGAAAACAAAGTGTAGAAGAGTTGGTCTTACCATTTGTGTTCCATGTTTTATCATTTTTTTTGTGTTGCTCTATGGCATGTGATCCTATTAAGAAATTCTGTATATAATTTTTCCTTTGCTTTTATGTTTTTTTCTTTAATTTTCATAGAAGGTCATTGAACGGTAAAGGTATGAACGGTGCAAAATGGCTATGTTTCATAGAGTGTTTAAAATTGGTAGATGACTCTAGTAAAGCTGCACATTTCTAGTATCTTGTATATTTATTGCTCTAAGTGCTACATATTATTAGACAAGATACAGGACTGTGTAGCTGACACGCGTGTCATACTGATTATTTTACTTAATCTAATTGAAAGAAAGCAGGAACTAATGTAGTTTAGGGGAACATGTCACTTGCTTTAAGGCCATCAAAATAATTACTTTGCTGGGTAGGGTAGTAAAAGACAAGCTGAGCCATTATGCCATTACTGGCAACAAATGGATATTCCATTGCTAAGAAAATCAGATTTTCCTGCTATAATTGTGGCTGTAAGTACCCCAAGGATGGGGCAATTGCCAACCAGGGCACTGATTCACTGCATTATTCCCTGCCTCGTGTCACCAACATGGCTTTTTGAGGTCTGTTCAGCGCTACTTACAACAGAGACATGACAGGCTAAAAGATGTCATGGGGGTAACTCTAGGTGAGGAGTATTGCCGAGAATCGGTGCAGTCGCCGGGAATTGGCGCAACCTCATGAACTTACAGTCTCATTTATATGAAAACTCAAAGTTTCTTTTCTCTGGAATGGGATATTTATATGCGGCTAGAAAGGTATGTGTAAAGTTGTCCTTTGATGTAATTAATTTACTGACTCCTGCCATGTTCCCATAGAAATTAGGAGAGGGTTTAAAGTACTATCACTTCCATTACTCACAAGATGTTGCCAGTACGCATACTTAAGTAGTGGAAACAACAGTGCAATTGTATGCAAATTGTATGTCAGCTGGATTCTACATTCTTATAACTTTGATGTATAACTGGAATTTATCTGACATGGGCTCAAACATCTCCAGTTTTCAGGATTCAAGCTACTAATGCAATTATTCTGTTTGCATGTGTTCAAAAACAGCTGTTTATCTGAAGTACAAAGGTACATACTATGAAGAAGTCAGTAAAAATATACAGTATATTTTCCTTAAAACTATATCTTGTTCTTTTATCATTTACAAGAGCCTGTACCGCCTTTCAATTTCATCACTTGTAGAAGGATATTTGTTTCTGGATGGGAGAGTTGTGTCATTTTCAACCATTACACACCTGGCATGCTTTTTACTGTACATAACCCAATGTGACATTTTTACCATTTGGTAGGTATACAATACATTGGCAATTAATTGTTCAAACAATGGCTTCTTTGAATGAAACTTGATTGCCCAAACATAAATTAAATACATAAATTCAAAGGGGAAAAACACAACATCATCAAAGAAAGACAGAAAGAAAACTAGCAGAGTGGGAGTGTAAGTACAGGGTTACACCACGGCAAAGGTGCAGTTATCGGTATATATTTATATATATATATATATATATATGCATATATATATACATATATATACACCATTACCATCTACACATGCATCTAAAACATAGAAAAAAGTCAAATTCACTTAAATTAGAGATGAAACAGTAATCCAGAAAGAAGAGTAATACTGTAGAAGTATATGCTCATAATGATATCTACAATAAAATTCTATAAATTGTCGTCTCTCAAATTATATATATAAAAAAAAGTAAATACACCCAGTGTTCTATATATTAAGATAAATGCTTCGGCTAGCAGAGGTCTTTGCAATACCTTTTATTTTCTGCAGCAGCCTCTGGCAGCAAAAGTGTTAAACGGTCAGTTCCAAAGGAAAACCAAACAGTTAATTAGAAGAAGAGAAAGAGACAGCCCCACTCAGAGGTGCATATTTACATTCTTCAAACTGTATCGGTGAAAAATAATTCTAGTAAGTGCAGGACATTCCTAGTGCTGCTGTAGTGATGCTTGTTTTTTGTTTCTTTTGTGGTTTTCATCAGTCCTTTTGAGCACATTTCTTTTGTCTTAGTAGTGATGCATTCCATAGCGAAGTGAAAAATCCCACTGTCTTCACTTGCAGCCAGTGCTTGAGTCAGGATTAAATAGCTCCTTGTACAATGGAGGGAATAGAGTATTCACTATCTCGGGGTGAGATTGCTTAAATACCTGCAGCTTCTCTCCATGTAAGTTGCAAAGTGCGGTTATGTTTGGTATCTTGGCTATTAACTGTGAAATAATGATAAAGATAGTTAATATAGAAATCCAAACTTATCCTAATATAAATAAACCAATCCAAACTTTATCCTCAGCGAGGCTACAGATGTAGACGTTTCTAACTTCCAAAGTTCTAACCAAAGTTTCTAACTTGACACACATACTAGATGCTGCAAGATATTGTGATGCGTAACACTAACTCGTTGACTAACCTGACATTTCCTACAGTTTATGCTGAATTAACTCTCTAATAACAAGTTTCTTTATCAGCAGAACACGACTATTGCACATTTTGCTTGGGCTACAGGAATTTTGAAGGTAAAGTAGGCTGATGGTGCAGGTTTTTTTCAAGCAGGAGAAGGGCTCATGCCAAACCCCTTTGGTAGTGGATTTTGTTCTGCGGGAACAAAGGATTAAACAGATCCCCTATCTGTTTTTCCATTACATCTGCTGTTGGTGTAAGTCTTTCTGAGCACGCTATGGTATATGTAAACATTAAATATAGGAATGTTAATTGGATTACTTCAATAGATTTTACTAAAATTTGAGATACTTATCCACATTTTGATCAAATAATATGAGACAATCTGCCAAAAATGAGGCGACCTTTTCTGATGGGAACCTACACTAACGGACTTGTTAGTGCCCACAGAGTGTAATTTCATAAATTTGTATGTTATAACAATGCGGTCCCAGCAATCTGCAGATTGACATTTGGGTAGTGAAACTGGAGAAACCTAAACATCTGTAAAGATACATTTACACTGCTTGATTATCAGGACCTAACATTCATAGGCACACTAGTTTCCCAATAATTTTTCATTGTAAATAGGCTACAGAACAGTCAAGGAATGAGCAAAATTCTCATTCAATGAGTGAAATGATCCTTTGGCTAGCTTAAAAGATTGTTCTCGGTAGCACATTGTCATATGAAAACAGGACCTATGATGCCGAGACCAATGGCAACCTATTCTCACAGAATTATGTTTTACTGTGTGCATACAGTCGGTTAAATAAGTATTGAACACATCACCAATTTTCTAAATAAATATATTTCTAAAGGTGCTATTGAAATGAAATTCTCACCAGATGTCGGTAATGACCCATCCAATTCACACTGGCAAAGAAATCAAACCATAGATGTCCATAAATTAAGTTATGTTTAATAATGAGAAATGACACAGGGAAAAAGTATTGAACACGCTTACTGAAATGTATTTAATACTTCATACAAAAGTCTTTGTTGGTGATAACGGCTTCAAGACTCGGCCTGTTTGGAGAAACTAGTCGCATGCATTGCTCAAGTGTGATTTTGGCCCATTCTTCCACACAAACACTCTTCAAATGCTGAAGGTACCGTGGGCTCCTTCTATAAACTCTGAGCTTTAGTTCCTTCCATAAATTTTTTATTGGATTCAGGTCAGGTGATTGGCTGAGCCATTCTAGCAGCTTTATTTTCTTTCTCTGAAACTAATTGAGAGTTTCCATGGCTGTGTGTTTGAGATTATTGTTTTGCTGAAATGTTCACCCTAATTTCATCTTCATCATTCTGGTAGATAGCAGCAGATTTTTATCAAGAATGTCATGATTCATTTGTCCATTCAGCCTTCCTTCAATTATATAACGTTTGTCAGTGGCGTATGCCGAAAAACAGCCCCACACCATGATGTTCTCACCTCGAAACTTCACTGTTGGTATGGTATTTTTGAGGTGATACCCAGTGCCTTTTGGCCTCCAAACATGGTGTGTATTATGGCATCCAAAGAGTTCAATTTCGTTCTCATCTCATCCAACTATATTCTCTCAGTATTTCATAGACTTTTCTAAATGTAGTTGAGCAATCTTTAAATATGCTTGAACATGCTTTTTGTTCAGCAACTTATAGTTTTCTTTGAAACAATTGTACCTGCAGATTCCAGGTCTTTCTGTAGCTCTCCACAGGTGGTCCTTGGCTCTTGGACAACTCTTCTGGTAATTCTTTTCACTCTGAAATCTAGCTGTGAGCACCTGGTTGTGGCCGGTTTATGGTAAAATTATGTTATTTGCACTTCCAGATTATGGCCTCAACAGTTCTCACAGGAACCTTCAGTAGTTTAGAAACTCTTCTGTAACCAATTCCATCATTATGTTTTGCAACAATAAGATTGTGAAGGTCTTGAAACAGCTTACTGGTTGTACCCATCATGAGACATTTCTAGTGTGGCACTTTGGTAACGAGACACATTTTTACAGGCCATCAGTTGAATCAGCTGATATTATTTTTTAGTAAGTTGCAGGATTGCTTTCTAGTTACTGATAGATTTCAGCTGGTGCCATGACTTTCTATAGCATGTGTTCAATACTTTTTCCCTGTGTCATTTCTCATTATTACACATAACTTAGTTTATGGACATCTATGGTTTGATTTCTTTGCCTGTGTGGATTGGATAGGTGGTTACCAACACCTGGTGAGAATTTCATCTCAATAGCACCTTTAGAAATATATTTACTTAGAAAATTGTGATGTGTTCAATACTTATTTTACCCACTGTATTAAATGGGGTCAGCCAGTCTGAACTGACTATTAAACGACTGCCGTTTGACAAATATGTATTGATGTTTTAGTATAAACACACTGAACATTCCAGGGAGATTCATCTATATATCTTGGCATGTTTATACATAAATAATAGATGAATAATGAATGAATGAATAATTCTGAATTTTTACAGTTTTTAAATATTAAATAATGTGTTTTTATTATTTTGCTGACGTGCTACACTTCAGTATAAGAATAGGAAGTCTTAACTGGTGTGCATGTGATAGACTATATAAAACTATGATATAAGTGAATCTTTATATATATATATATATATATATATATATATATTGATATACTGACAGCAACCGGTCCAAGAATTTTAATAGGAGAAGTGAATTAATAGGAAAATGTGCTTCCAGTGAATATTCTGATAGAATACTGTAGATATCAAAGGTGTGCAGGTAATATAAATAGAAAAAAGGAACCTTACCAGAGGAGGTGGGACACAAAGCTAAAGTGCTGAGTGCAATAAACCCATGGAGTAGAACGCCTCAACGTGCGTTTCGCCTGAGTAAATGTGGCTTTCTCAAGAGGCTGGGGCAATGATGCGTGTAAGGACCTTAAATATGTTAATTTCGTGGTCATGTGACGCATCACATGACCATCTCATGATGTCAGACTTCCGCATAGCGCAAAGCGCACTGAGCAGGAGGCTACAGACAGTGGGGCGCGCGCACTCAGGAAGAGATTAGCCTTGCCCCGCAAGGTACAAATATGATGCGGATGTGTGGGGGTTCACAAGCTGTTTTGTGCTGCTACCACTCAACTCCCCTTTTTACCCCCATTTGTGTCAATGCTATGACTTGATTACCAATTTTGATATATATGTATTCAATAAAGAATGTCATGTAAAATGCAGTTCCCCACCACTATCTCAGGATAGGTCATCAATGTCTGATCGGTCAGAGCCTGACACCCCGCCGATCAGCTGTTATTGGTCAGTGGCTGCCGAAGATGGCCACTTGCGGAGCTGGCCATCTTCTGATAGTGGCCGCCGCAGGGTACTACACATCCGCCTCCTATTCAAATCAATAGGAGGCGAATAGGAGACGGATGTGTAGTACTCTGCAACGGCCAGCTCCATAAGTGAGTACTTCTGGCCGGCGCCTGCCACCTCAGATAACAGCTGATCGGTGGGGGGTGCCGGGTGTCGGACCCCAGCCGATCAGACATTGGTGACCTATCCTGAGTATAGGTCATCAATGAGGAGTGGTGGACAACGTCTTTAACTAAACCTTTTTTTTTAACACAGTTATGTGCTATCACATAGCCTACAGTCTCACAAACAACATTTTGTAGACACTTGTCATGTGTTAAGTTCAGTATGTCACTGCTATATTTCTACATGAAATGCTCTTCTTATGACTAGCACATACCTTTGCCAATGTCTCATCATCTAAGTGGTTCTTCTGAATCACATGCTGAAGTGCAAAATAAATTCTCTCTTGAAGCTTTTGAACTTTCCTTGGTTCTAGAAGCCATGGCCGTTCTAAACAGATAAAACGAGATATACAATTGATTTCTAAGGTCAGTTGCCTGCATAGTCTTATAAGGATGTATTTACCAAAAGTAACCTTTGACCCCTTCATTAACCTAGCATTATGTTCATGATCTTCACTGTATAGTGGAAATAAGTGGAAATAAAATAAACATCTCACACAATGTACTGCTAGGGAGTAAAGAAAATGAGTCATAGCTTCTCTCATCTCAGTAGTTTGAATGAAATGACTTAATTCTTAACTCTGCATTTATGTAGCAGTATACAGTTAAAGGGAATATATCACCAGGTTTTGCTAGCCCATCTGAGAGCAGCATGATGTAGGGGCAGAGACCCTGATTCCAGTTATGTGTCACTTATAGGTCTGCTTGCTGTAGTTTTGATAAAATCACTGTTTTATGGGCTACATTTCTACCAGCTCTCCTAATGCTGAGCTCAGTATAACCCCGCCCACTCCACTGATTGGCAGGTGCCAGTGTACACTGTGCATTGGCAAAAAGCTGCCAATCAGTGGTGGGGGCGGGGTTATACAGATTTCATGAATAAGGAGGACTACCTGTCAGCAGGTTTACTAGTCCTCTAGTGATAATGTCCTGCTAATGAAACAGTGATTTTATGAAAACTGCAGTAAGCAGCCATGTAAGTGACAAATTACTGGAATCAGGGTCTATATTTCAACATTATTGCTGCTCTCAGAGTAGTTGGCAAAAAAAATGGTAACATATTCCCTTTACACCTCTTTTTGAGAATACCACTGCTGATTAAGACCAGATTTTTCCATGATAGATTATTTCCAGTTCCTTTATTTCCAATGTATATTGACCACTTTTCTTCTTGCAATTATCTTGGGTTACTGTACTTATGCAATTTAAGGAATTACACACTTAATTTCACAATGATTTCACAATAAACAAGCAAGTGCTTCATGCTTATTTTCTGTGGATATATACATGCCTCCCATAACTTCTTTTGATATGACCTTAAAGGGAATCTGTCAGTAGAGTAAACAATTAAGCCGTCTATATGGCCATGTAGGTCATAAGAAGTTGAATAAAATGATACCTTGATATCTGCGATCCGGTGTCTTATCCAGACAAATCCATGTTTTTCTTATATGTAAATGAGCTGTTCAGGATCTATGGCCGGACAATGATCTGTATGAGAATCTGACTCCAGATATTATTATTAATAAAAGGGGGAGTTACCAGTGTGAGATAAGTAACTAACACAACACAGGAGAAATGAACTTTGTCTTCTTACAAACACATTTTTGCAGCTCTCTGAACTCTGCTGCATTGCAGAAATGTTGAACATTGGCAGCCAGTGAGATAGAAGCTGAAGCTGAGAGGAACCTGCAGATGTGTTAGATATAATCACACACAGCTCTGCAGTGAGATCAGGAGAGCAGAGAGCGGCCATCACATATCACACTGGTAACTACTCTTTTTTATAATAATCTCTGGAGTCAGATTGTCATGCAGATCAGAGTCCACCCCATAACCTGGAAACACTCATTTACATGGATTTCTATGGAATTAGACATTGGATATCAGATATCATGGTATCATTTTCTTCAGCTTCCTATAACCTGCATGCCCATATAGACGGCTTAGGAGGGTTGATCCTACTGACAGATGCCCTTTAAGAGACTCATCGGTTTACTGTATGTCCATCATACAAAAAGAAAAAATCCATACACTTGACACAATTTTGATGTAACATATCAATTGTCTCAGAGAAAATGTCACTTTCAAATAATAAAGTGAAAACTGACTGCATAACCTCCTTTTAATGGTTTAAACCAGTAGAACATGTCGTATCCCACTTGATCAATTTGAGGATTCCTTATATTAATGTCGATTCTTCCTAGGTTTAATGTTTAGCGTCACTCACTCCAGTAATGATAGGTAAAACCATGCAATTTACTCAGAAACCTGAAACAGTCTACATACCCTTCTGAATTTTAGTGCAACTTAAAGGGGTTTTAAGGGCTCAACATACATTTCTGCATTCACTTCATGCGACTGCAGATTGTTGAATCCTAACAGTGTGCAATATGCCCACTGTCAGAATTCCGCTCTACTTCCAGCTCAGGCAATCAGTCAAGTGACCATAAGTATGTGATTTGCATAGTTATTGTCACGTGCTGACCAGTTTCTCATCTGCTTATCTCAATAAAACATGGTTCTCTCTGTCGCTCATCTGATTTCTAAATAGAGTATAGCAGCAGTGACATGCCGACTAGCTTCTCATCTGTTTCTCTCAATGGATTATAGTTGCGGTAAATGTTCCAACTAGTTTTTCATCCTTTTTTCTCAATAGAGCATTAGGTTTCTCTTCATTTGCCATCCACTTCCCTGAATAAAGCATAGTTACGTTCACGTGCTTACTAGCTTCTCATCCGCTTATCTCAATAGAGCAGAGTGACTGCTATGTGCTGAATAGCTTCTCATCCGTTTCTCTCAGTAGAGCATAGTTATGGTCACATGCCAACTAGCTTCTCATCTGTTTATCTCAATAGAGCATAGTTATGGTCACATGCCAACTAGCTTCTCATCTGTTTATCTCAATAGAGCATAGTTATGGTCACATGCCAACTAGCTTCTCATCTGTTTATCTCAACAGAGCATAGTTACGGACATGTGCCGACTAGCTTTTCATCTGCTTCTCTCAACAGAGCATAGTTATGGTCACGTGCTGACTAGCTTCTCATCCGCTTATCTCAATAGGGCATACAGTAGTTATGGTCACGTGCTGACTAGCTTCTCATCCGCTTATTTCAATAGAGGATATTTATGGTCTTGTGCCGACTAGCTTGTCATCCGCTTATCTCAATAGAGCATAGTTACGGTCATGTGCTGACTAGCTTCTCATCTGCTTATCTCAATAGGGCATACAGTAGTTATGGTCACTTGCTGACTCGCTTCTCATCCGCCTATCTCAATAGGGCATACAGTAGTTATGGTCACTTGCTGACTAGCTTCTCATCCGCTTATTTCCATAGAGGATATTTATGGTCTCGTGCCGACTAGATTGTCATCTGCTTATTTCAATGGAGCCTAGTTATGGTCACATGCTGACTAGCTTCTCATCTGCTTATCTCAATAGGGCATACAGTAGTTATGGTCACGTGCTGACTAGCTTCTCATCTGCTTATCTCAATAGGGCATACAGTAGTTATGGTCACGTGCTGACTAGCTTCTCATCCGCTTATTTCAATAGAGGATATTTATGGTCTTGTGCCGACTAGCTTGTCATCCGCTTATCTCAATAGAGCATAGTTACGGTCATGTGCTGACTAGCTTCTCATCTGCTTATCTCAATAGGGCATACAGTAGTTATGGTCACTTGCTGACTCGCTTCTCATCCGCCTATCTCAATAGGGCATACAGTAGTTATGGTCACTTGCTGACTAGCTTCTCATCCGCTTATTTCCATAGAGGATATTTATGGTCTCGTGCCGACTAGATTGTCATCTGCTTATTTCAATGGAGCCTAGTTATGGTCACATGCTGACTAGCTTCTCATCTGCTTATCTCAATAGGGCATACAGTAGTTATGGTCACGTGCTGACTAGCTTCTCATCTGCTTATCTCAATAGGGCATACAGTAGTTATGGTCACGTGCTGACTAGCTTCTCATCCGCTTATTTCAATAGAGGATATTTATGGTCTTGTGCCGACTAGCTTGTCATCCGCTTATCTCAATAGAGCATAGTTACGGTCATGTGCTGACTAGCTTCTCATCTGCTTATCTCAATAGGGCATACAGTAGTTATGGTCACTTGCTGACTCGCTTCTCATCCGCCTATCTCAATAGGGCATACAGTAGTTATGGTCACTTGCTGACTAGCTTCTCATCCGCTTATTTCCATAGAGGATATTTATGGTCTCGTGCCGACTAGATTGTCATCTGCTTATTTCAATGGAGCCTAGTTATGGTCACATGCTGACTAGCTTCTCATCTGCTTATCTCAATAGGGCATACAGTAGTTATGGTCACGTGCTGACTAGCTTCTCATCTGCTTATCTCAATAGGGCATACAGTAGTTATGGTCACGTGCTGACTAGCTTCTCATCCGCTTATTTCAATAGAGGATATTTATGATCTCGTGCCGACTAGATTGTCATCTGCTTATTTCAATGGAGCCTAGTTATGGTCACATGCTGACTAGCTTCTCATCTGCTTATCTCAAAAGGGCGTACAGTAGTTATGGTCTCGTGCCGACTAGCTTCTCATCCTCTTATTTCAATAGAGCATAGTTATGGTCATGTGCACTGCTGACTTGCTTCTTATCCGCTCATCTCAGTAGGCACGTGACCGTAAGTATACTCTATTAGTTTCTCATCTGCTTCTCTCAACAGAGCATAGTTATGGTCACTTGCTGACTAGTTTTTCATCTGCTTTTCTCAATAGAACATTACGCTTCACTCCATTTCTCATTCCCGTCTATCAATAGAACATAGTTACGTTCACATGATGACCAGCTTCTCACAAGAATCTAGTTGTGTAATAATATAGGTGTAATAGTTAAAGGCAATTATGACCTTATCCTCAAGAGCACCCTGGGCAGCTACCTACTCCGCAAACTTCTTTGTTCACCTCTAAACCGAGGTCTCAATAATATCAGAATATTGTCTGACCACAATATTCCAAATGCTTGTGACGCGCCCCCTGGGCCATATTCTTTAGGGGAATACCCGGAGCCGGATCAGATGGGGGTTGTAGTCTTCCGAGTGGCTGTGACCCGGTCCGTGCCCAGGGTGTCAAGCTCAGAGTATGTGGCAGTCCTACAGATGTTATAAAGTTCTTTATGTCGACTACGCCACCCGTTGTATTGCGGTCACTACGGCCGCCGCTGCAGCAGGGTCCGCTGAGGCTGATGGTGTTGGTGCAGCTTTTGATAGTATAACCCCCAACGGGTGGGGTATAGCCTCAGGGGGTCAGGTGCAGAGGATGTGGATTGTGGTGGTGCAGCATAGATGGTAATTAAAGACAGAGTCGGGTTGTGCAGTTTAGGGTATTTACTTACTGCTGATGTTCCGGTCACTCCAGCTTCAAGTGACCACCCGAGCCGTGCTGCGTCCACCAGGTCCTGGATTCAGCCAACCCCCAAGCAAGTCCGGAGCGTGACCCTGAGCCCTCCTTCCTGTCCTGTCTTCTGGCCGTCCCCACCAGGGATCCACCTAGGTCCAGCTCCCTCGGGCCTTCTGTTGGGAAACCCTTGGCCTTGGGTTCCCTGACCCTACTCGTGGTTTGCCTTCAGGGTGGATGTGGTGGGTGGCCGTGGCAGATCCTGCCCACGGCCTCCGGTCTCTGGCTGAGGTGTGCTTGAGCCCCCACCAGTTTGGGATCCGGTACCCTTTTGCCAACTCTTCACCCTAGGTTCTCAGAGTTCCTGCTTGTTTTCTCTGGGTCCTTCTGACTCTCCTCTCTCACTCTCTCTGGGCCTGGGGCTGCTCTGCTCCTCTTCCTCTGGCTTCTCTGCAAAAGGCTGACTGACTCCTCACAGACTGACTGACTGTGGCAAACTGACTCCTCTGCAAAGACTGACCCTGATCTTAGATGGTGCCCACCTTAAATACTCCCTCTATGTGTGAGCTCAGGTGACCAGCACCCAATGAGCTCCTAACTTTACCCAGGCTGCTCCCCCTATCTGCCCCTACACTACTTGGGATGTACCACCCCCCTCCCACTCCAGCCAGGAACAGACTCGGTCGTACCTGCACATTTCTAAGTGGGAGTACCGTTGGTCTGTTCCCCGGAAATGGGATGTGTGTAGTGCATGCAGCCTACCGAGCTCAGGTCCACACTCCATCCTTACCCGGGAGTGGAATATCACACCTCTGGGTTGAGGTGCAATACCCCTGTAGCAGCCGAATCCTCAGGGTGCTACATTCCCCCCTGGTAAATCACAGCACGTCCTCGGGCTGTAAGAACAAAACACCACAAAACATACAAATTTTTGCATAAACAACATAATAAAACATATAAAATAACATATATTAGCAGCATCATATAAAACATTCTCGTCGCCTCTGGCTCCTCCTCCGGTCACTGTGCAACGTGTGACCGGGTAAAGTGCGACAGTCTTTTCTTGAAAAACTCGTGGCTTTCCTGTAAAACCAGTAGGGAGCGCTTTAGGACGCGCAACTATATACAGGGGATATGGCCGCTCTCAGTCCTCGGCCAGGTATAAGGGAGGAATGACCGCTCTCAGTCCTCGGTCAGTGGGATTTAAGGGATAAACGGGTAAACAGTTCACACTTGCTGGTCCCAACGGGGACTATGATAGCAGCAGTAACAGTTCACTGTGCCCCGACGGGCAACTATATACGGCTTCTGCTCCGCTGTACTTAACGACGACGTCCTCCTGCTCTTTCTTTGTGGTTACCTTTAACTTCAGACCCGTCCGGGTCCTCCTGTTCTTCCTCCTCACACCGCAGCTCTTCCTCCGTCAGGCGATGCACATGGAGGGCGTAGGGTCCTTTGGCACACTTGTGCCGGGTGAAGGTGACCTCGTCCCCGATGTAAAGGTCACGACCTCTGTGTCCCTCCGGTAGGTGGGACTCAACGTCTCTCCTGGTCACGAAGACGTCGCCTGGGGTGCGGTGGTCTCGGATGAAGCCCCACCCATGCTGCATGTTAAACTTGATCACAGTCCCGGTGGTGCGGGGACTATGCGCTGCACGGGGGTCTCTCCTGGCCCGGCTCTTCTGCACCGCGCTCCTTACTTGAGCTTGCTGTTCCCGGACCCGCCTTTCTCTCCGCTCCCTCTCGAAGACCTCGAGTTGTTGGCGGCAGCACTCTGCACGCTCCGCTGCAGCTGCCCGAGTCTCCTGAGTGAACCCCATGAGATCTTCTCCGGTGGGGTCCCACTCAAATTGGGCCTCTTCTAGCGGGGGCGAGATCCTCTTCACGGGCTTTGGAGCCGGGATCAGGGGTGCACACATGGCCCCAGCCCTCCTCTGCCGTTCCAGTTCATGATATTCCTGGGGCCAGATGAAAGGCTGCCCATCCGGGCACGTGTGTTGGGTAAACAGGTCCTCTCCCAGATGCGGCACTCTTGGTCTTATGGGCGCGGTGGTGTTAGCGCCCGGGTTGCCCGGGCCTTGCGGCCAGGCCTGGGGTATCTGGAAGGTGAAGGGCACCGTAAGGACGGCGGCACCCTGGGCTACTTGGCCCTGCGACCAGGCCGGGGGCTCCGCGGAGGTAGGGGGCGCTGTTGGTATTGCGGCGCCCGGGGGTACTAGGCCTTGCGACCAGGCTGGTGGTACTTCCTGCTTGGTCACGCTCGGGGTCGAGGCGTGTGACGTCACAGGGGTCGCGGCTGCGGCTTCCGGTTGAGGCCTAGTCTGTGGCGGTGACGTTGCGGCTACGGGCACGGCAGGGGGTACTTCGGGCTCTGCGACGGGGAGCTGGGGCAGGTGCGCGGTTTCCCGGTTTGGGGTAGAGACGTCCCCTTTACCTGCCTCCCTTCGTTCGGCTCCCTTCTCGGCGCCGTCTCCGGCCTTTAGTCCTCCTGCGCCATCCTCAGAGGCGGTCTGTCTCCTCGTCTTGGGTGGCGTGCTCCGCTGACAGGTCTCGGTCTGCTGGGCCATCTCACGGCTCCACTCCGCCAACGTCTCTCGCTGCACCCGGGCCATCCTCCTTGCGAGGCCCTCCAGAGCGGTCTGTGCACACTCCCGGTCTCGGGGGAGCTGTGCTAGGACCTCCACTAGGCCTAGTGGGGTCGTTGCTTCCAGCAGGCTCCTGACCAACGGGTCGGTGCTGCTCTGCTCTCCTTCCACTGTTTCCAGCAGGCTCCTGGCCAGCGGGCCGGTGCTGCTCTGCTCTCCCTCCTCTGTTTCTAGCAGGCTCCTGGCCAACGGGCCGGTGCTGCTCTGCTTTCTCGCCATCTCCGGGTAAGCTTCTTCTGGACTCAGCTCCAGGCTTCTTGCCTCCGGGTGCGCTCGCTCCAGACTGCTCCAGGCGACACCCATCTTTGCTCTCTTCTTCTCAGTCCTCCCACTTCGAGGGCGGTCCCGGGGCCACTTGGTGATTGTCAGCTCCAGGGGCAGTTCTTTCACGCTGACAGACACCTCTAGCATCACAGTCTCTGTTGGTGGGGGCGGTTTCCACTTTTGGCGCCATTTTCGGTCCTGGCCCACGATGGGAGGCGGCCTCTTGCCATCCTCTGGTACGCCCATAATGGCGTCCGCTCTGACAAGGCGGGAAACCTTTGGAAATGGCGGGAATCGTCTCCCAGTGGCGGGAAACTCTGCAGATGGCGGGAAAAAGCTGTTAATGGCGGACAACCGGCGGGAATCGATCTGTGACGGAGTCCGATGGCGGGGACCCTCCGGAACCGGCAGGAGACTTCTTTTTGAGGTAAACTTGTTCTTTTCTTCAGGCACGCAGTACCCGGTTGTTGCGGGCACGTAATCCTGCCGACTACGCCAAAGTTGACGCGCCCCCTGGGCCATATTCTTTAGGGGAATACCCGGAGCCGGATCAGATGGGGGTTGTAGTCTTCCGAGTGGCTGTGACCCGGTCCGTGCCCAGGGTGTCAAGCTCAGAGTATGTGGCAGTCCTACAGATGTTATAAAGTTCTTTATGTCGACTACGCCACCCGTTGTATTGCGGTCACTACGGCCGCCTCTGCAGCAGGGTCCGCTGAGGCTGATGGTGTTGGTGCAGCTTTTGATAGTATAACCCCCAACGGGTGGGGTATAGCCTCAGGGGGTCAGGTGCAGAGGATGGGGGTTGTGGTGGTGCAGCATAGATGGTAATTAAAGACAGAGTCGGGTTGTGCAGTTTAGGGTATTTACTTACTGCTGATGTTCCGGTCACTCCAGCTTCAAGTGACCACCCGAGCCGTGCTGCGTCCACCAGGTCCTGGATTCAGCCAACCCCCAAGCAAGTCCGGAGCGTGACCCTGAGCCCTCCTTCCTGTCCTGTCTTCTGGCCGTCCCCACCAGGGATCCACCTAGGTCCAGCTCCCTCGGGCCTTCTGTTGGGAAACCCTTGGCCTTGGGTTCCCTGACCCTACTCGTGGTTTGCCTTCAGGGTGGATGTGGTGGGTGGCCGTGGCAGATCCTGCCCACGGCCTCCGGTCTCTGGCTGAGGTGTGCTTGAGCCCCCACCAGTTTGGGATCCGGTACCCTTTTGCCAACTCTTCACCCTAGGTTTGTATATGGGTTTTCAGAGTTCCTGCTTGTTTTCTCTGGGTCCTTCTGACTCTCCTCTCTCACTCTCTCTGGGCCTGGGGCTGCTCTGCTCCTCTTCCTCTGGCTTCTCTGCAAAAGGCTGACTGACTCCTCACAGACTGACTGACTGTGGCAAACTGACTCCTCTGCAAAGACTGACCCTGATCTTAGATGGTGCCCACCTTAAATACTCCCTCTATGTGTGAGCTCAGGTGACCAGCACCCAATGAGCTCCTAACTTTACCCAGGCTGCTCCCCCTATCTGCCCCTACACTACTTGGGATGTACCACCCCCCTCCCACTCCAGCCAGGAACAGACTCGGTCGTACCTGCACATTTCTAAGTGGGAGTACCGTTGGTCTGTTCCCCGGAAATGGGATGTGTGTAGTGCATGCAGCCTACCGAGCTCAGGTCCACACTCCATCCTTACCCGGGAGTGGAATATCACACCTCTGGGTTGAGGTGCAATACCCCTGTAGCAGCCGAATCCTCAGGGTGCTACACTTGCATTTTAGAAATAAAGCCGAGGAACAAAGGCATCAACACAAGTTTCCTGTACACACCGCCATGCATCGTCCTGAAGGCTCTGCTTCTTTATAGAATAACTCTTGTAACGCACATACATTTTAGATTTTTTTCTAGTAAGTGACGCACCCCCTGGGCCATATTCTTTAGGGGAATACCCGGAGCCGGATCAGATGGGGGTTGTAGTCTTCCGAGTGGCTGTGACCCGGTCCGTGCCCAGGGTGTCAAACTCAGTTGTATGTGGCAGTCCTACAGATGTTATTAAGTTCTTAATGTCGACTACGCCACCCGTTGTATTGCGGTCACTATGGCCGCCGCTGCAGCAGGGTCCGCTGAGGCTGATGGTGAAGGTGCAGCTTTGGTGATATAACCCCCAACGGGTGGGGTATAGCCTCAGGGGGTCAGGTGCAGAGGATGGGGGTTGTGGTGGTGCAGCATAGGTGTTAAATGAAGACAGAGTCGGGTTATGCAGTTTAGGGTATTTACTCACTGCTGATGTTCCGGTCACTCCAGCTTCAAGTGACCTCCCGAGCCGTGCTGCGTCCACCAGGTCCTGGATCCAGCCAACCCCCAAGCAAGTCCGGAGCGTGACCCTGAGCTCTCCTTCTGTCCTTTCTCTGGCCGTCCCCACTAGAGATCCACCCAGGTCCAGCTCCCTCGGGCCTTCTGTTGGGAGACCCTTGGCCTTGGGTTCCCTGACCCTCCACGTGGTATGCCTTCGTGGTGGATGTGGTGGGTGGCCGTGGCAGACGCTGCCCACGGCCTCCGGTCTCTGGCTGGGGTGTGTTTTTGCCCCCACCAGCTTGGGTTCCGGTACCCTGATGCCAACTCTTCACCCGCTGCTGGACTTTGGGTTCTCAGAGTTCTCTTCTTCTGTTTCCCCCTCTGGGTCTCTCTTTCTTTCTCCTCTCTCTCTCTCTCTCTGGGGCTGCTCTGCTCCTCTGCTTCTTACTCTGACAGACTGACTGACCCTGTTCTTTGATGGTGCCCACCTTATATACACCCTCTATGTGTGAGCTCAGGTGACCAGCACCCAATGAGCTCCTATCTTTACCCAGGCTGCTCCCCCTATCTGCCCCTACACTACTTGGGATGTACCACCCCCCTCCCACTCCAGCCAGGAACAGACTCGGTCGTACCTGCACATTTCTAAGTGGGAGTACCGTCGGCCTGTTCCTCGGAAATGGGATGTATGTAGTGCATGCAGCCTACCGAGCTCAGTTCCACACTCCATCCTTACCCGGGAGTGGAATATCACACCTCTGGGTTGAGGTGCAATACCCCTGTAGCAGCCGAATCCTCAGGGTGCTACATAAGTTTGTACATATATGATAAAGGATTAGGCTTAATTAAAACCAGGGAAATAGGCAAAATAAACGTATAGGAAAGACTGGATTAGTGCTCTGACTTCACTTAGATTACAAATTCTGGTCTCTCAGAAGGAACATTTTTCAGTCAGCTAAATGAAAATGCACCGTGACAGTCTGTGGTTAAACAATTTAATCATAAGAATATCCCCAGAAGGATTCCCTTTCACTCCTCGTCTCTAATGCTTTCTAGTTAGCAACAAGGAAAGAGGATTTGATATAAGAAGACTGAAGACTTAGAACAAATATATTGACAAAAAGGAGGATGTTTTACTCTGCAGAGAGAACAACTCCTATTGTTCTAAGAGCCTTGGATGCATTTACGGGACTCTTCCAGACAACCGCAAAACAAGAGACCGAAATGGAGGTTATTTTGTATTGTAGATAGTTAAGAACAATGTACAAACAAGCATCAGAGCATAATTCGGTGCCTTTAGTCAATATCTAAAAGCTGGAACAGTTGTGGGGTAGGTGGTGAAAAGGAATCCGTCACCAGATTATTGCTGCTCCATCTGAGAGCAGCATGATTTACGGACAGAAACCTTGATTCCAGTGATGTGTCACTTACTTTACTGGGTGCCGTAGTTTTGATTAAAACTGTTTAATCTGCTGCAAATCTGCCAGTTCCCTGAATGTTGAGCCCTGTATAACCCCGCCCACACAGCTTCCTGCCTATGCACAGTGTACACATAAATCTGGGCGGGGTTATACAGAGGTTAACATTCAGGGAACTGGTAGGTCTGCAGCAAATAAAACAGGGATTTTATCAAAAGTATACTAAACAGACTAGTAAGTGACACATTGCTGGAATCAGTGTCTCTGTCCTACATCATGCTGCTCTCAGATTAGGTAGCAAAAACCTGGTGACAGTTTCTCATTAAACTGAACATCTGAAGAGGCGAACTTAGACAATCGTATTTTTACGCACTGGATGTTACTTTAGGACCAAAACTTTCTCGATCCTGGTGAGTCACATACTTGAAAAATATCCTAATGTGTAGGGGGTGAGTACATATATTATTGTCCATCTTCTCACTCGTTTAGTAGAAAAAAATAACCCCTCTCCACATGTGACAATCACATTGATACTATCCTCAATAATTAGGATGTTGTGCTCCCCCTTAGGTCACTAGAGATATATGTATACACACAGTATATATACAGAGAGAGAGAGATGACAGTAACAAGATGTGATCTCTATTCCTGATGTCCCTGGCAACTTCCAGCCCTTTCTTAGACACTGAACCTGGAAGGAAAGCTGCATTTACACTGCAAGATAATGGGTTCATGATTGTTCATTGGGGGAAATGATCGTTTGCGCAGCTCAAAAAATCATCGGAGGTGTATCGTCCAGTGTAAACAGGACTCGCGCTATCGAGAACTATGGCAGCCTATACAGGCAGTGATCTATTACAGGTCACTTAGTGCACATTGCTTACTTAGGTCTGCCTGTGTAAATAGGCATTTATTGACCTCCGATCAGTAAGGGTAAATGATCGGCATTCGTATCGGGCCATCGGTTGCTCCGTGTAAACAGACTCTAAAACTTTTCATGCTATTCAGTGAACTTAAATGAGTTCTCACCCCAAGTATTTCACCTAGAATGTGGTGCTTGCTATCACTTGAAGATTCTGGGCTTTATTATGATGATGATCAATGATCATAAGATCCAGTCCTTCTATTTTAGCCCACACAAGCATTCCATTTATGACGCCTTATATTTTGTCCTTGCCAATTATAATAGTAAATATTCAGTTCAGCCATTTCTGATATATCTAGGTTTTTACACTGTTATACATGCTAGGTGACGTCCATTATTGACAGCTATTAGTGCCCCAAGGTTTTGCCACCCACAGAACCTGAATTTCCTTTGATTTGTACTGTTATGAAATACACCATGACAATGTTTTAATGTGTCATCCAGGTTTTATGAAAGTCAACGCCTTTAGATTCTGTAATGGTTGACATAACTGTGTAAGTAAGATGTCTCAGAAATTGTAGAAAAGCCATTAGGAAACTTATGGTCAGAATGATATAAAATAGAAAAAAATTTATATATATATATTTTATAGATCCCCGGCAGTTACAGTTCCACCACTTCTCCTGGATGGTCTCTGTACTTCCTACACATGTCAACTACTAGCAGCAGTCACAAGTACTGACAACAACTTTAGATTCTGCAATGGTTGCCATAACTCTCAGAAACTGTAGAAAAGGTCCTAGGAAACTTATACTCAGAATGGTGTAAAAAAAATAAAAAGATAAATAAAAAATTGTAACTATAAATATCCATTTGTCTGTAGCACTGGCTGCAGTGGTTTCCGAATGAAGCAGGAAGCTCAGAAACCGATGGGACATTGGCAGTGGATTGATAAGGTGAGCATTACTTCTTTTATCAGTTTTCACCATTCTGAAAGTTTTTTTTAAATTAAGTAAATGCTGAATATCACTATACAAGAAGACATCTCATGGTAAGCGTACATATAAGAGGAGGGCCATTGTGCAAGAACAATATATGGGCCCTTACACGTCCAATATTTCATGAGCTCATAATAATGCACAATTACACCAGCTCAGGAGGTTGATGTGGGCCCTTTTATCTCTTTGGCCCCTGTACGACTGCCCAGGTTGCACCGATGGTATGCCCACCCCTAAGCCCATGCAACTGCTCTATAACCTTAGAGAAGGAGTATTCCAACTCAGACTGGCTATATCCTTTTCTTATGTTGTGTGAGCCTCACCAAACAAGCAAGGAGGATAAGGTTAGTCAGTAAGGCTATCCTTCTTTAAAAATAAACTAGAAAGGATTGGGCGGTTGATTAACTGGATCATAGTTGTCCTGTCTTAGGTTCATGAGTGGGGGTGTAACGGTCGCGGTCGTAGAGGTCATGACCGGACCTATGAGGGTGGAGGGCCCGCCGACACCAGCGCAAACTTCAATTGCACTTGCATCCTTTGACGCACATTCAGCTGGAGTGTATTACGGCGCAGAGACTCACCGGGTCCGTACTCTGCAGTACACGCTGCCGGCCAATAAGAGGACAGCAGCTGACGACGGCGTGCAAGTGACACGGGTGGTATGGCAGTGACGTCATGCACTCCTGTTTCATGCACGTTGAAGTCAGTTGACAGCTTTAGAAGAAGACGCCGCGCAGTGGGGGAGCGGAGGGAAGGTGAGTAGAATCATTTATTTTCTTTCTATGTATTGAAGAAAAGCGGCAAAATGGGGGACATATACCAGGATGGGCGACATATACCAAGATGGGCCCAGGATGGAGGACATATATACTAGGGGATATATATATACCATAATGGGGTTCAGGATAAGGGACATCTATACCAAGATGGGGGATATATATATACCAGGATGGGGCCAGGATGAGGGACATATATACAAGGATTGGGAACATATATACCAGGATGTGCCCAGGATGGGGGACATTTATGTACCAGTATGGGGAACATATATACCAGGATGTGCCCAGGATGTGGAACATACAGTATATAATAGGATAGGGCCCAGGATAGGAAACATATATACCAGGATGGAGGACATATATATATATATATATATATATATATATATATATATATACACAGTACAGACCAAAAGTTTGGACATACCTTCTCAGTTAGAGATTTTTCTGTATTTTCATGACTATGAAAATTGTACATTCACACTGAAGGCATCAAAACTATGAATTAACACATGTGGAATTTACTTAACAAAAAAGTGTGAAACAACTGAAAATATGTCTTATATTCTAGGTTCTTCAAAGTAGCCACCTTTTGCTTTGATGACTGCTTTGCACACTCTTGGCATTCTCTTGATGAGCTTCAAGAGGTAGTCATGAAAATACAGAAAAATCTTTAACTGAGAAGGTGTGTCCAAACTTTTGGTCTGTACTGTGAATATATATATATATATATATATATATATATATATATATATATATATATATGCCAGGATGAGGGACATATATACCAGGATGGGGAACATATATACTAAGATGGGCCCAGGATGTGGGAGATATATATCAGGAAAGAGCCTAATATGGAGGACATTATTACATAATGGGGACAACTCGTATATCCTTATAGGATTTAGAATGCTACAAAGGTGCATATATCTGACCAACATGCGAGGACGGGGGTGGGCCCAGGCCCAAATTTTGCACTGGGGGCCATAGGACTCTAGTTATGTCACTGATCATGAGGTTGGTGGAGCTTAAGTATGTAAGGGGGTATCATCCTCCAGATACAATCTGAATAATTTGCATATATATACAAACATAAGTAATACTCTTCCTTTCGTCCGGGGTGTTCATGTATCACCATCAAGTCCTTACTTAAACATTAGAATATGTTCATTTGTTGGTGGGTTCTGTTCCTAAACATAATGGTGTTCATTTGAGGAGGTGTATGTTAAGTGTATCCTGGTATATAGAGGGAACCACAGCACATATGGATCAGTGAATTAAGACTGGTCATGGATTCCTAAAAATACTAAAATATGTTCTTATGCAAGCCTACAGTCTCTGTTTGCCTCAGTAACTGATCCCAAAAGGGAAAGTTTAGACACAGAAAGGTAAAACTAAAGAAAAAACAACCTGAATGTGGTGCAACCAGTAGTTTTGGAGCATAGCTATCACTATGTGCGGACTCTGCTTGGTAGTGGGTAGCCCCCCCTGTGACCCTCAGAGGTGCACACAGAATGTGATCGACAGTTCATATTGATCTTTAAACTTTCCTATTATTCCCAGATATCATTAGCTAGATTAGCAAGCTTTTGTCTTACAGAAACCAGTGGAACTTAGGGCTGCAACAGAGAATTTAGCATACTTTGATAACGACATAAACAAGACTTTTTTTGGTTAAGAGATCAGAATGAGTACCTGGTGATATCAGTACAGCCGCAGAAAACAAGGCAATTTCCTCCTCCGTCAGCTGAAGTGAACATAAACTCTTTGCAAAGTCAAAAGCTTCATTCACTAAATCATCGGAACCTGCAGACCAAGGAAAGCAGAGTGAGAACTAGATGCTGATCACTAGATGCCGAACACTAGATGCTGATCACTAGATGCTGATCACTAGATGCCGAACACTAGATGCTAATCACTAGATGCTGATCACTAGATGCCGATCACTAGATGCTGATCACTAGATGCTGATCACTAGATGCCGATCACTAGATGCCGATCACTAGATGCTGAACACTAGATGCCGATCACTAGATGCTGATCACTAGATGCTGAACACTAGATGCCGAACACTAGATGCTGATCACTAGATGCCGAACACTAGATGCTGATCACTAGATGCCGATCACTAGATGCTGATCACTAGATGCCGATCACTAGATGCCGATCACTAGATGCTGAACACTAGATGCCGATCACTAGATGCTGATCACTAGATGCTGAACACTAGATGCCGAACACTAGATGCTGATCACTAGATGCTGATCACTAGATGCCGAACACTAGATGCTAATCACTAGATGCTGATCACTAGATGCTGAACACTAGATGCCGATCACTAGATGCTGAACACTAGATGCCGATCACTAGATGCTGAACACTAGATGCTGATCACTAGATGCCGAACACTAGATGCTGATCACTAGATGCTGATCACTAGATGCCGATCACTAGATGCTAATCACTAGATGCTGATCACTAGATTCTGAACACTAGATGCCGATCACTAGATGCCGATCACTAGATGCTGAACACTAGATGCCGATCACTAGATGCTGAACACTAGATGCTGATCACTAGATGCCGAACACTAGATGCTGATCACTAGATGCTGATCACTAAATGCCGATCACTAGATGCTGATCACTAGATGCTGATCACTAGATGCTGATCACTAGATGCTGAACACTAGATGCCGATCACTAGATGCCGATCACTAGATGCTGAACACTAGATGCCGATCACTAGATGCCGATCACTAGATGCTGAACACTAGATGCCGATCACTAGATGCCGATCACTAGATGCCGATCACTAGATGCTGATCACTAGATGCTGATCACTAGATGCCGATCACTAGATGCTGATCATTAGATGCCGATCACTAGATGCTGATCACTAGATGCTGATCACTTGATGCCGATCACTAGATGCCGATCACTAGATGCTGATCACTAGATGCCGAACACTAGATGCTGATCACTAGATGCTGATCACTAAATGCCGATCACTAGATGCTGATCACTAGATGCTGATCACTAGATGCTGATCACTAGATGCTGAACACTAGATGCCGATCACTAGATGCCGATCACTAGATGCCGAACACTAGATGCCGATCACTAGATGCCGATCACTAGATGCTGAACACTAGATGCTGATCACTAGATGCTGATCACTAGATGCTGAACACTAGATGCCGATCACTAGATGCCGATCACTAGATGCCGATCACTAGATGCCGAACACTAGATGCCGATCACTAGATGCCGATCACTAGATGCCGATCACTAGATGCTGATCACTAGATGCTGATCACTAGATGCTGATCACTAGATGCCGATCACTAGATGCTGATCACTAGATGCCGATCACTAGATGCTGATCACTAGATGCTGATCACTAGATGCTGATAACTTGATGCCGATCACTAGATGCCGATCACTAGATGCTGAACACTAGATGCCGATCACTAGATGCTGAACACTAGATGCCGATCACTAGATGCTGATCACTAGATGCTGAACACTAGATGCCGAACACTAGATGCTGATCACTAGATGCTGATCACTAGATGCCGAACACTAGATGCTGATCACTAGATGCTGATCACTAGATGCCGATCACTAGATGCTGATCACTAGATGCTGATCACTAGATGCCGATCACTAGATGCTGAACACTTGATGCTGAACACTAGATGCCGATCACTAGATGCCGATCACTAGATGCTGAACACTAGATGCTGATCACTAGATGCTGATCACTAGATGATGAACACTAGATGTCGATCACTAGATGCTGATCACTAGATGTCGATCACTAGATGCTAATCACTAGATGCTGATCACTAGATGCTGATCACTGTTCAATTCTACGAGGAATGCAGCTTGTAGTTCTGCCAGGGAGACAGGTGCTAGTAGAAAACAGTATTATGGTTAGTTACAATTTCAGATTTTCAATCAACATCATGTGGAGAGATAAAATAAAAAGGCTAGATGTAATTGTCTTTTAAAACCCAGTTTATTTTATGTCTATATTATACTCTTTTAGCAGCGGTAATATTTACTCATGAACACATAGCTCTGTTGAGCAGTGCTTTGATTCCAGTGTAATTGGCTGAATAATTGAAATGATAATTAGTATGATAATAATGCATATAGGAACTGTGAAGGCTTTTCACAATCGCCTAGTGTAGCCCAAAAGTGCACAAGCAGAATTGCACTGATGATTAAAGCCCTGAGGATGACATCTAATAGCTTATAAAAATATGGGGCATAACTGTGTTCTCAAATAATATCAATGATAGTCTGTTATCTGAAATATTTTTTTTTTTTGCAACCTATCATCAGCTTTGCAAAAGTGTTGGCAAGAAAAACATATAAAGAATGACATGTTAATTTAATCTGATCCCCAAATTCAGAGAGGGCAAACTCGGGCACACTTTTAATAATGTGACTAGACATTTGACAAATTTATCAGGATGGTGTCACAAACACATCTGCCCCTGTTCCAGTATTTATTGTTTCTGTGGACTAATCACAGGAAGGATTTGGCCAGCAAATTGGCTCTCACAGTACTTTATTGACATCCCCCGTGACCTGTCACTTGTGCCAACCATGATATAAGTTATGGATACTACCATGGTGCACTTTTTGACTGATTTTCTGTGTTTCACCTGACTGACTTCTTGACCTTTTTCCTAAATAAATCCTGAATTCCCTCTTTGGTTTGATCTTTGTACTGTCTGAATCCTCTCTGCCTTTGATTCTAATTCTTTGACCTGGTTATCTCTGACTGCATCTTTGAATGGATGAAGTTTGTTTTTGGCCATTTCTCTCTGGTTCCAACATGGCTTGTTCTTCCCACAGCTCGCTCCACCAGTCAGCTGCTACTCCATAGACACATCCTAGGGCTTCTGATCCTTCTATAGAGGATAAAGAGAACTTGTCACACGATTCATGCTACCCAAAACGCGGGCAGCATGAATCAGTGCCTGCCAGGAATATTTTTCTCTAAAATGTCAAAGCGTATAGTTAGAATCTCCCAGCACTGCTCCAGGCAATTGACAAGTCTTTCCCCATAGCAACAGCAACAGACCTGCCAATCACCTGAAACGGCACTGGGATCTTCTAACTATATTTTATCTGAATTGACAAGTTCTGATTCATGCTTCGTATAGTTTGGGCAGCTTGAAATGTGTGATAGGTTCCCTTTAAATGGAATCTGTCAGCAGGCTTTTGGTTCCTCATCTGAGAGCAGCATACCATAGGTAAAGAGAAGCTGAATCCAATGATGTGTCACTTAGATTACTGGATGCAGTGGTTCTCACACAAGCAGAGCTTTTAGATTTAGAATGAAGCAAAGCTGAGAAAGCTAACTCCGCCCACACCAGGCTCTCTATAAACAATGCTTATAGACAGTGATGTGCCCATCACAGGAGGAGGCGTTGCTGGACTAGTCCCACAATGTTAATCTCTCAGTGATAAATCCTTCACTGTTAGTATACAACAGCATGCACTGTGATAAGTGACACATCCCTGAATTCTGTGTTTCAGCCTCTATCTCCTGCTGTCTTCAGATTACATAGCAAAAACCTGCTGACAGATTCCCTTTAAAGGATAAAAGCCAGAGAGCCCATGGATTCTGCTAAGCAGTGTGGCTTCCACCTAGCTTGTCCATGGAAGCAAGATTTGAAACTGATAGATTAGGCCAGCCGGTAAACAATGTATATTAAGGTGTGTATGTGAATAAAGTGCAATCATGGCATGTTGAATCATGCTCACTATAGCTTGAAATGTTAAACAAAATGTTGGAAAAGAAGTGTCACATCTGAAACATATTGTATCTTTAGATAACTCTTCTATAATGTAAAAATGTAAAAAATACAACATAAATTGCAATAATTGGAAACAAATAGCATACAGGTAAGATACAAATATTTTCTTTTTTTACAATTTTGCCCATTTATTACTATTAAAGATTCCTGTATTTAGCCCTTCTTTTTTTGGTTATGGTGTAAATATTAAGAAAACATAATGTTACCAATACATAAATATGTGCAAATAACCAGTTACCTAATGACTTGAACATCTGCATCCCTCCATATTTTCCTTCAAAAAGAACAGTGTTGTTTAGTGGATTGAAGGCACGGCACATTCTTACTAGAACTACTTCCAAACAGCCTGGCAAAGGAAAAAACAAAGGTCAGATACATTGGCAATGTAATGGGCACCACACCAGGCATGTCCTTCCCTGGATTGTGCATTCATGTACCTAAAATACAACTTTTCTCCATTTACTTTATGTAGCAATAAGTTATGTTTGTAATTTAAGAACATACTTTGAGTGGCTGAATTATTTTTTAAGGCCTACTGTTACCTATGGAGCAGTGCACATTTTAGTTTTTTTTAATTGATCAGACAGTCTATAACAGAGCTTGAGTTTTAGATTTATGAATTAGCCAAGCATTGTCTGCAAAAGCTGAGTGGGCTGGAGCTCGGTGACCCCTTCACTGAAGAACCCTCCATACGCATACAGCTCTCAGAAATCTTGCATCTCAGTCACATTTCAGAGAATTAGCTGCAGTATCAGACTCAGCCACATGAGCAAGAATTGCTTTGTAAAAGGGGTTGTCTTGACTTCTTTCTTCAGGATGGCACCGCTACTTTGCTTCATCACTTCCTACTACCTCTTTAAATAGTTGTCCACTACTTTCACATTGATGCCCTATCCATAGGATAGAGCATCATTTTTTTGTTCGGCCGGGGTCCCGCATGCGGCACCCCCGCCGATCAGCTGCTATCGGTGCCGGCGGCCACAGGCCAAAAGTGCTTACCTGCGGTGCTTGGCAGTCAATTTGTAGTGGCCGGCGCTTGTAACTGCACATCCGCCTCCTATTCAATTGAATGGGAGGCAGATGTGCAGTACCCTGCTGTGGCCACTACAACTTGACGGCCAAGCACCGCAGGTAAGCACTTTTGGCCTGCGGCCGCCGGGACCGGTAACAGCTGATCGGCGGGGCTGCCATGTGCGGGACCTCAGCCGATCACACAATGATGCCCTATCCTATGAATAGGGCATCAATGTGAAAGTAGTGGACAACTTCTTTAAGGCTGGGGTCACATTAGCATATAGCATCTGATGTGAGAGCATTGGATGTGATATCCTAATGACACTCGGCTCAAACTCTGCTGCGAGCGGGAGCCGTCATGCTACTGTGATCTGATCCTCTCGCATGCGAGAATTGGATTATAGCTGAGAAGAAGGAGAACTTAATCTCTCCACCTTCTCCATTGCCTGTCTCGGCGTATATCAGACTGCACTCAGATGACATCCGAGTGCAGTCTGATGTTTTGCACGCACCCATTGACTTGAATGGGTGCGCACCATGTGAGATACGCTGCCAATCGCAGAAATGCTGAGATTTTTTTTTCACGCCAAATCGGTATGGTATTGGTATTAAAAATTCTCAGATCTGATCTGCCTCATTGAATAACATTGGTCAGAGTGCAATGCAAGATTATCTCGCATTGCACTCCTCCGTATTATATGCCAGTGAGAGCGCGCCCTAAGATTAACAATTCACATCAGTGACTCGGTTGCGCCGTTGGTCTGAACAGTGCGCTTTCCCATGCTGCAAGCAGAGACAGCTTTGGAGGAGAGGCAGAGTGCAGAAACTGGTAGGATAATTCAATCCGGCTAGCTTCAGAGCAGCCTTTGCAAGCTGTATAATAAATAGCTTGCAAGTGCGCGACTTGCCTAGGAAACTGGCCACTTCTGGTTTGCAATGAGCAGGAAACTATAGAACTAACACTTCCTATGTTTTTGAGAATGGAGAGGATTTTTTAACAAGAGGTAAGTTGCAAAGTTGCGTGTTTTTAAAAGTTGCTGGCAATTTTATCAATTTAAGAAGTTGAGACAACCCCTTTAAATATTGCAGTACTTATAAAGAGCATGTATAGGGGAGTCAGGGGAGAATTATCATTCGGCTGACAGCTATTTAATGTGAATAGTGACCTTTAAACCATTGATGGGAAACTAATTTTATAAGGTATATGTATTATCCTTCTCTTGCTACCGTTAATCTATCACTGACAAGAGACCTCTTATCATGCATTTGTATAAATATTCTGCTTTGGAACAAACAAAGCAATATGGAAGCATTATTATTATTATTATTATTAGTATGTATAAAAGCCATGCAATGTCCAGCTACAGCTGCAATAATTCTAAATATGAATTACGGCTACGCGTTGTGCAGTGTGCAATATTAATGTCATATTCAGAAAAACACGACTTATTATTGCTACAAGCTGTTTAATGTTCTCTGGAGATGTGTAGAATACGACCTTTCTCCAAAGAAGCATTTCAGAGGATCAGTCCCTTTTGCCCATGTTGCACACAACATAGCATTTTATGAATCATTTCGACAATTTCATGAAAATTAAGCTTTCTATTACTTAATTGCTTGTCATAGCTAAATATAGGTCTCAGAGATTGTTTCTGTATGTATAGATAATGTTAAATACACATACTTCTGCAGCAAAAGGCAACCACTATGGGGAGCTAAATACAGAAAAATACTAGCATGTCTAACAAATGACCGCTATATAACACAGTCATCGGAAATACAAATGATAAAAAGAGTAAGTGTTAATGGCATCTTCTTACCTGACTTAAGTAGCAATATTTGATCATTCTGGCAAAGTTCCATAAAGCCGGTTATTCTCTTTGCAAACTCCACAACGTACTGTATTGCATGGGTGATCTGGATGGCACACTGTTGCCACAAAGCTTCTCTTGACTGCAATACAAACGGGTATTAATTAGAAGAGTAAAGGAAGATCAGATGGGTCTCTGCTTTAGCTGATACGAATTACTTTGCATTTTTTTTTTCCAATAAATCATTACTGTGATAATAAGTCTCCGAAGATAGTTGGGTCTGTTAGGTGAGAAATGGTATTTCCCCGGATTACATCTAAGAATCTCATTCAGCCAGTCAGTACCCTGCTTCATACTGATACTCTATACTTCCAAAATAAGTCCCAATCCATGGCTGGGTCACTTCAGTGGTGCCCCTGTGAATTGCGTCCAGGCATCTAATACAGTTGACCCTCAGCTGAGCAGTAAACTGTTCCCATGTACATAACCCATGTATACTGGTGTATTTAACACCCCTGTGTTCTTATTGTAAAAAACAGGTTGTTCCATTTCAGAAGATTACTACCCCATAGGCTCAAGAATGCAAAAAAAACTTAGCTCTTACTCACTCTTCTGGGTTCTAGCACCGACTTCTCACTGCTGATCCTGTCTTTGTTGATCGCCTGCAGCGGTGACATCACCTTGCCAGTGCAGCTCTGAGCTCAGCGGCTTGTGTCATCTACATCGGCAGGGACTCTGAGCTCAGTGACATCACTGCTGCAGCCAATCAACATAGACAGGACAGCGGTGAGAGGCAGAGACCCCCATAGTATGAGTAATAGCTCAGTTGTTTTTTTTGAGTCCCTGAACCTATTGGGGAATAATCTTTGAAACGAGGCAAATACTTTAAGGATAAGAGCAGAGGGGTGCAAAACTGTCCAATATGCCTTTAAGCAGAGGTCACATTATGCATGCTATTTTCAGTGAATAGATCCCTGATGGTGGCAGGGATCAATGTGTATAGCGCTGCAGAAGCTATCAGATCTATATGCATAAACAATAGTATATAAAAATATATAAGATTTGTCTGGAGGTTTTCTTTAACTCAGAATCCCAGCTCCGCCAGGATAAGAGCCAGACTTTCTCCCACATGTTTATAAACCTGATTTATTGGACTGTTATAAACGTGAATAAACTGAGGAGATGGATGCTGGTTAATCAAATGTACATAGATACAATGTGACATTCTCAGTGGGTTTTGATTCTGAATATTTCACAGGAAGCCTTATGGGCCTTGATATTTTACAATTGACATAACTGTCAGGAAGAGTGCAATTCACCATGGCAACTTTACTGGTGTCGTGAATTGGGCATATTATAGGAGCCTTGTAGAAAAGCTGGCAATAGACACACTTATGTGTATATATAGAATATACATATATATATATATATATATATATATATATATATATATATATACACTGCCGTTCAAAAGTTTGGGGTCACCCAGACAATTTTGTGTTTTCCATGAAAACTCATACTTTTATTTATCAAATGAGTTGCAAAATGATTAGAAAATATAGTCCAGACATTGACAAGGTTAGAAATAATGATTTTTATTTGAAAGAATAATTTTCTCCTTCAAACTTTGCTTTCGTCAAAGAATGCTCCCTTTACAGCAATTCCAGCATTGCAGACCTTTGGCATTCTAGCTGTTAATTTGCTGAGGTAATCTTGAGAAATTTCCCCCCATGCTTCCTGAAGACCCTCCCACAAGTTGGATTGGCTTGATGGGCACTTTTTGTGTACCATACGGTCAAGCTGCTCCCACAACAGCTCAATGGGGTTGAGATCTGGTGACTGCGCTGGCCACTCCCTTACAGATAGAATACCAGCTGCCTGCTTCTTCCCTAAATGGTTCATGCATAATTTGGAGGTGTGCTTTGGGTCATTGTCCTGTTGTAGGATGAAATTGGCTCCAATCAAGCGCTGTCCACAGGGTATGGCATGGCATTGCAAAATGAAGTGATAGCCTTCCTTATTCAAAATCCCATTTACCTTGTACAACTCTCCCACTTTACCAGCACCAAAGCAACCCCAGACCATCACATTACCTCCACCATGCTTGACAGATGGCATCAGGCACTCTTCCAGCATCTTTTCAGTTCTGCATCTCACAAATGTTCTTCTGTGTGATCCAAACACCTCAAACTTTGATTCGTCTGTCCATAAAACTCTTTTCCAATCTTCCTCTGTCCAATGTCTGTGTTCTTTTGCCCATAATAATCTTTTCCTTTTATTAGCCAGTCTCAGATATGGCTTTTTCTTTGCCACTTTGCCCTGAAGGCCAGCATCCCGGAGTCGCCTCTTCACTGTAGACATTGACACTGGCGTTTTGCGTGTACTATTTAATGAAGCTGCCAGTTGAGGAGATGTGAGGCATTGATTTCTCAAACTAGAGACTCTAATGTACTTGTCTTGTTGCTCAGTTGTGCAGCGGGGCCTCCCACTTCTCTTTCTACTCTGGTTAGAGCCTGTTTGTGCTCTCCTCTGAAGGGAGTAGTACACACTGTTGTAGGAAATCTCCAGTTTCTTGGCAATTTCTCGCATGGAATAGCCTTCATTTCTAAGAACAAGAATAGACTGTCGAGTTTCGCATGAAAGTTCTCTTTTTCTGGCCATTTTGAGAGTTTCATAGAACAAACAAATGTAATGCTCCAGATTCTCAACTAGCTCAAAGGAAGGTCAATTTTATAGCTTCTCAAATCAGCCAAATCGTTTTCAGCTGGACTAACATACTTGTGCAAGGGTTATCTAGGGTTTTCTAAACATCCATTAGTCTTCTTACACAGTTAGCAAACACAATGTACCATTAACACACTGGAGTGGTGGTTGTTGGAAATGGGCCTCTATACACCTATGTAGATATTGCAATAAAAACAAGACGTTTGCAGCTAGAATAGTCATTTACCACATTAACAATGTATAGAGTGTATTTCTGATTCATTTAATGATAGCTTCATTGAAAAAAATGTGCTTTTCTTTCAAAAATAATGACATTTCTAAATGACCCCAAACTTTTGAACTGTAGTATATACAGTACAGACCAAAAGTTTGGACACACCTTCTCGTTTAAAGATTTTTCTGTATTTTCATGACTATGAAAATTGTGCATTCACACTGAAGGCATCAAAACTATGAATTAACACATGTGGAATTATATACTTAACAAAAAAGTGTGAAACAACTGAAAATATGTCTTATATTCTGGGTTCTTCAAAGTAGCCACCTTTTGCTTTGATGACTGCTTTGCACACTATTGGCATTCTCTTGATGATCTTCAAGAGATAGTCATCGGAAATGGTTTTCACTTCACAGGTGTGCCCTGTCAGGTATAATAAGTGGGATTTCTTGCTTATAAATGGGGTTGGGACCATCAGTTGTGTTGTGCAGAAGTCAGGTGGATAAACAGCCGATAGTCCTACTGAATAGACTGTTAGAATTTGTATTATGGCAAGAAAAAAGCAGCTAAGTAAAGAAAAACGAGTGGCCATCATTACTTTAAGAAATGAAGGTCAGTCAGTCCGAAAAATTGGGCAAAATTTTAGTGTCCCCAAGTGCAGTTGCAAAAACCATCAAGAGCTACAAAGAAACTGGCTCACATGAGGACCGCCCCAGGAAAGGAAGACCGAGAGTCACCTCTGCTTCTAAGGATAAGTTTATCCGAGTCACCAGCCTCAGAAATCGCAGGTTAACAGCAGCTCAGATTAGAGACCAGGTCAGTGCCACACACAGTTCTAGCAGCAGACACATCTCTACTACAACTGTTAAGAGGAGACTTTGTGCAGCAGGCCTTCATGGTAAAATAGCTGCTAGGAAACCACTGCTAAGGACAGGCAACAAGATGAAGAGACTTGTTTGGGCTAAAGAACACAAGGAATGGACATTAGACCAGTGGAAATCTGTGCTTTGGTCTGATGAGTCCAAATTTGAGACCTTTGGTTCCAACCACCGTGTCTTTGTGTGATGCAGAAAAGGTGAACGGATGGACTCTACATGCCTGGTACCAACTGTGAAGCATGGAGGAGGAGGTGTGATGGTGTGGGGGTGCTTTGCTGGTGACACTGTTGGGTATTTATTCAAAATTGAAGGCATACTGAACCAGCATGGCTATCAAAGCATCTTTCAGCAGCATGCTATTCCATCCGGTTTGCGTTTAGTTGGACCATTATTTATTTTTCAAGAGGACAATGACCCCAAATGCACCTCCAGGCTGTGTAAGGGCTATTTGACCAAGAACGAGAGTGATGGGGTGCTACGCCAGATGACCTGGCCTCCACAGTCACCAGACCTGAACCCAATCGAGATGGTTTGGAGTGAGCAGGACCGCAGAGTGAAGGCAAAAGGGCCAACAAGTGCTAAGCATCTCTGGGAACTCCTTCAAGATTGTTGGAAGACCATTTCAGGTGACTACCTCTTGAAGCTCATCAAGAGAATGCCAAGAGTGTGCAAAGCAGTCATCAAAGCAAAAGGTTGCTACTTTGAAGAACCTAGAATATAAGACATATTTTCAGTTGTTTCACCTTTTTTTGTCAAGTATATAATTCCACATGTGTTAATTCATAGTTTTGATGCCTTCAGTGTGAATGTACAATTTTCATAGTCATGAAAATACAGAAAAATCTTTAAATGAGAAGGTGTGTCCAAACTTTTGGTCTGTACTGTATATATATATATATATATTTATATATATGATATATATATTCATATGAATGAATCACACCAGGTTTTGGGATATTAGAGTTATTTATACCATACCTTGCTCTGGTATACTTTAATTTCTTCATAAGAATGAGTCTGCCAAGCTAATTGGTGAAGCTCGTCCACTGTGTACTGACATGTCTCCAAATGGGACTTTATGATATTTTGTGCAACTCGATCTGTGAAAATGATATAATCATATAAATCAAATAGGCACTATACAAATATGTGCAAAAAAAATCTATGTCATTATCCTGTGGCAAAGAAATAATTTGTATATCTAAGATTACAGTAATGTGTTCATGATTACCTCTGTATCATAAACTTCTTGTAAAGTTTTATATAGATTATCAATGAAGTTTAGTAACTGGTATGAGTAATTATCCCTTACCGACTTGTGACATAAATTTTTGTCATGGTTCGATGAGGAATGTATGAAACAGTCTCAGGAGCTGAGCCTGCTTCATATCATGCAGAAGCTGGCTCTATTATATAGCTGGCATCTGCCTGTAACTACAATGTCTGGAGCACTCTCCGATTAACTGCAGTTTAACAACATAAATGCCACTGTCAATCTCTGACAGCGGCATTTAAATGACATCAATGATGGTTCGCATGGTCACCAGCTTCCATTGACAATCTGCAACACAATTGCAGGGATTAATGGGTTACCAGGGCAGTCGGGGGCCTGCCCTGGTAACTGCCATGGTCCCCGTAACTGCCATGTTAGTCCTTTTATGAAGCTCAGCTCAAGCAAAGCTTCTTGTAGAGGCTGCAATTTCCCTATATATTGCAGTACTGTGGTATATATATAAAGCGATTGGGCAACTACAAGTTCAAATCCCCTAAGGGGACTAAAAAAAATAAAGCACCACTAAAATAACGAAAAAAAAACTGGACAAGTTTGGCTTCGCTGTTATCGGACTGCTCTGAAAAATCATATTGCCAGGTCATTTTTACTGCACAATAAAATGTATAAAAACAAAAATAAAATAATTGTAGAATTATGGTTTATTTTTTTGGGCAATTAAATTGCACTTTTCAGTATATTATATGATGAATTGAATGGTGTCACTCAGAACTAGAACTTGTCCCGCACAAAACAGGCCATTATACAGCTATGAAGATAGATAAAATAAGCATCTGAGAACTGGTGTCACTGTCCCCGCCTTCGGACATATTGAACATGAAGAGGAAGTCAGAGATCAGCTGCAGCCTGGATTTCCTCTTCATGTTCAATTCGACAGAAGGTGGAGACAGTGACGCCAGCGCTGATTGGGCGCCAGGCTCACATGTCACAACAATGGCATGGGAGCCCCGGGACCGCGACTACCGACACTGCTGGAATGGCGCCGGCACGGGAGGGGACTATAAGTTTCTTTATTTTACTGTGGCCAAACATTTAGATCAGGAGGGGTTGTCTAAGTAGTGGACAATTCCTTTAAGTATTAACACAATAGTAAAGAGGACATACTGTCTATTTTTTTAAGGATTTATATGCTTTAAAGATGGGGTTTTCTAAATCTCAGATTGTAACATTGACCTAATGTAAATATTATCATAATCTTATTGATAGCTATCATGATTACTTTTTCATCAGGGTCCCTTTTTCCATCTGTTATAATGTATTACTATTTACAATATTTATAATTTAGCCTGTTAATAAGCAAAACCTTTATCTAGGTGCACATGAGCGTATTTTCTGTCTGAGTGCAATCCGACAAAACATTGGACCGCACTCGGACCAATGTTATGCTATTGGGCTGTGCACATGTCCAATGCACTCTCGAGTTTGATCCGATGTTCAGATCGCGCTCAGTCATGCAAGTCAATGAGTGCGTGGAAAACATCGGACAGCACTCGGATGACATCTTAGTACAGTCCGATTTCTGACAGAATAGAGAAGATGGAGCATTTTTATTCTCCATTTTCTTTTCATCTGAGAGAATCAGAGCACACTGCGATCAAACTCTGATTAAACTCTGATCACAGTGTGATTAGCATAATTGATCGATTTTCTCAGATGTCAAAAAAAGACGCTCATCTTTGCCTACCTTTTTTCTGAAAATTCTCAACAGTGTAGTTTTTTTCGATGGGTTTATGTATAGGGTCAAGATCTATTTCATGCACTTTGTTTTTTTATTTCAACTCCTTTTTATTGAAGTCCTGCACACAGGACGCCGACTCCCACTGCGCACTCGCTGCCCACACAATGATGGCGGCGGCGCTGAATTTTAAAAAGGAGGCAGGTCACTGAATGATCAGTGACCTGCAGAAGAAACAGAGGAGACTGTTGGGAGAAGGAGAAGAGGACCCTGTCTGCGTGTCCCACCCCAAAGAACACTGAAGCACACAAGACGTCATTTTCTGAAAACTTCATAGGGTGAGTATTAAACAACCACTCAGCGGATCCCTTCACAACATGTATCATATTAATCGGTATCACAGCGCCATTATAGCAATGCCTTTAGTTTATAGGGCTAAATCCTGATGACAGGTTTCCTTAATTTATTAGTGTCTGAGAAGCAGCGTGAGCCTCCATTTGCCTCGTCACAAATCTTACTGTAGTCAGTGACTGGAGTAAGATTTCTAGCATAAGGTGTGCCACAGTTCATCACGATTTAGACTCGCTGTAGCATCACACCCCCCCCCGTCAAGACCTTGTTCCACCCAAGCTTCACCCTCTTTGGTGGAGGTAGGCAAAAGTGGCATGAGAATGTCAAAAGTTGGAAGCTTTTTGCACAACTCAGAGTTGTGGAAAAATGTAATGACTTTTCAAAGCTTTTTATGTCAGTTTTCTGGCATAATAACTTTGATGAATGGGGACCTAATACTCGAATTTTGGCAAGTCTTATTCAGGTGAATTGGATAATCACAGTTTTACTACAAACTGAATGCCCTGTGCCCTTCGAGTTCAGGAAAGCATGTGGATTTTACAGGGAATTTCAATGTGCAGTGAAGTTATTCTTTGTGAATTGGATATTACTTATTATGTTCTGGAGTTTCTGTTAACGTGAACATAATAAATGCATTATGTAAAAAAGGAATAAAAATGATACTTTACTGCTCACCTGTCCCACTGTCCATGCCTTAGCGCCTCTCCTTTTCTCCTTCCCAGCACTTGCATTCTTTACAGCCTTCATCACTCCTGGTCCTGGCTCAAGGCTTGATAAGGCCTGACAGACTTCACCATGCACCGTGCTGTGAGTCTATAGATGTGCGTTATGACATCACGACGTTCGCTGCGGCGTCACGGTGTACAATGACGTCAGAGGCCTTGTCCTGCCAGAAGTCCTAGACTGGAGTGAAGTTTCTGAAGAGAATGAGCACAATGGGAGAAGACAAAAAGAAGAGATCATGGACTAGATGGTGGACTGAGGGGTTGGCGGGACAGGTGAGCAGTGAGGCAAGTACTATTTTATTTCTTTAACTGTTTGCCTGGCCTTCTATGGTTTAGCAAAATGGCGGCCACAGCTGTCCGCCATTTTAACATAATAACATAGTAACATAGTTTTTAAGGTTGAAGGAAGACTAATTCCATCTAGTTCAACCCATAGCCTAACATGTTGATCCAGAGGAAGAAAAAAAAAACCCATGTTGCAACACTAAGCTCCACATTGGGGAAAAAAATTCCTTCCTGACTCCATACGACAATCAGACTAGTTCCCTGGATCACGCCCTATCAAGGAATCTAGTATATATAACCTGTAATATTATACTTTTCAAGAAATTTATCCATGCCCTTCTTAAATTTTAGTAGTGAATCACTCATTACAACATCATGCGGCAGAGAGTTCCATAGTCTCACTGCTCTTACAGTAAAGAATCCACGTCTGTGATTATGATTAAACCTTCTTTCCTCCAGACGTAGAAGATGCCCCCCTTGTCCCAGTCTCTGGCCTCAGAGTAAAGAGATCAGCAGAAAGGTCTTTGTAATGTCCCCTCATATACTTGTACATAGTAATTTTGATGCTTTTATAGGGATCGAAATGCAACAAATTGAAAAATTTGAGAATTCAAGTTCGCTTGAATAAATTTGTGTTTTGGTGAACCTGTATGAAGCCATCTTCTGTTTGCTTACCATAATGGCAGCCTTTGTACTGAAAAAATTGTGATTGCGATGTCGTCATCTCCTTGATTTTAGAAAACCTGGTAAGGCTATGTGCCCACGATGCAGAAATGCTCAGGATTTTTTCCTGAGCGTTTCTGCATCTCCCTGGCAGAAAAAAACGCATGCGGATTGTACATGTGGATTGTACATGCGGATTGTACATGTGGATTGTACATGCGGATTGTACATGTGGATTGTACATGCGTTTTCATGCCAGGGACAAGCGGATGTGAAGCGTTCTTCACTGACATTTCCGCATGCGGGTTGTCAAGCGCTTTCCAAGCGATTAGCATCACTTGGAAAGTGCTTGTGACAACTAGGTCACACTATATAAATCCATGCAAACGGCATGGATTTATATACAGTCATGGCCAAAAGTTTTGAGAATGACACCAAAATTATATTTTCACATGATCTGCTGGCCTCTGGTTTTTATTAGTGTTTGTCTGATGTTTATATCACATACAGAAATATAATTGCAATCATATTATGAGTACCAATAGGTTATATTGACAGTTAGAATGAGTTAATGTAGCAAGTCAATATTTGCAGTGTTGCCCCTTCTTCTTCAAGACCTCTGTAATTCTCCCTGGCATGCTCTCAATCAACTTTTGGACCAAATCCTGACTGATAGCAGTCCATTCTTGCATAATCAATGCTTGCATTTTGCCAGAATTTGTTGGTTTTTGTTTGTCTACCCGTCTCTTGATGATTGACCACAAGTTCTCAATGGGAATAAGATCTGGGGAGTTTCCAAGCCATGGACCCAAAATCTCTATGTTTTGTTCCATGAGCCATTTAGTTATCACCTTTGCTTTATGGCAAGGTGCTCCATCATGCTGGAAAAGGCATTGTTGGGCGCCAAACTGCTCTTGGACGGTTGGGAGAAGTTGCTCTTGGAAGACATTCTAGTACCATTCTTTATTCATGGCTGTGTTTTTAGGCAAGACTGTGAGTGAGCCGATTCCCTTGGCTGAGAAGCAACCCCACACATGAATGGTTTCAGGATGCTTTACAGTTGGCATGAGACAAGACTGGTGGTAGCGCTCACCTCTTCTTCTCCGAATAAGCTGTTTTCCAGGTGTCCCAAACAATCGAAAAGGGGATTCATCAGAGAAAATGACTTTGCCCCAGTCCTCAGCAGTCTACTTCCTGTACCTTTTGCAGAATATCAGTCGGTCCCTGATGTTTTTTTCTGGAGAGAAGTGGCTTCTTTGCTGCCCTCCTTGAAACCAGCCCTTGCTCAAGGAGTCTCCGCCTCACAGTGCGTGCAGAAGCACTCACACCAGCCTGCTGCCATTCCTGAGCAAGCTCGGCACTGCTGGTAGTCCGACCCCGCAGCTGAAACAGTTTTAAGATACGGTCCTGGCGCTTGCTGGTCTTTCTTGGGCGCCCTGGAGCCTTTTTGACAACAATGGAAGCTCTCTCCTTGAAGTTCTTGATGATGTGATAGATTGTTGACTGAGGTGCAATCTTTGTAGCTGCGATACTCTTCCCTGTTAGGCCATTTTTGTGCAGTGCAATGATGGTTGCACGTGTTTCTTTAGAGATAACCAAGGTTAACTGAAGAGAAACAATGATACCAAGAAGCAGCCTCCTTTTAAAGTGTCCAGTGATGTCATTCTTACTTAATCATGACTGATTGATCACCAGCCCTGTCCTCATCAACACCCACACCTGTGTTAATGGATCAATCACTAAAACGATGTTAGCTGCTCCTTTTAAGGCAGGACTGCAATGATGTTGAAATGTGTTTTGGGGGTTAAAGTTCATTTTCTGGGCAAATATTGACTTTGCAAGTACAGTAATTGCTGTTAAGCTGATCACTCTGACATTCAGGAGTATATGCAAATTGCCATTACAAAAAATGAAGCAGTAAACTTTGGAAAAATTACTATTTGTCTCATTCTCAATACTTTTGGCCATGACTGTAGTGTGACCTGAGAGAATGGTTAAAAATAAAAAAAATAAACCTATACTTACCCTCCGATGGCCCCTGAGACTTGCTGCGCTCCTGTGCTGGCTGCCACCAGATCGCGGTATGCTGTACTGAAGGACCTGCCGTCACATGACTGTGACGTCACCGCAGGTCCTTCAGTCCTGCGCGATCTGTCGGCAACCGAAGAGAAGGAGTCCGGGGGCCGTCGGAAGGTGAATATAATCTTTATTTTTTATTTTATTCTTTTTTTTATGGTACCTGGGTGTGGAGGAGAGTCTCCTGTCCTCCACACCCGGGTACCATCCGCACATTAGAACGCGCCAATTATGCAAGTACAGATGCAGTCTTGCGGAATTGGCGCGTTCTAATGCAAGTTAATGGCGGCGATTACGCCGCGCTTCCGCAAAATTAATGGACATGCTGCAGATTTTTGAGCGCAGCATAAACGCTGCGGAAAAATCCGCAGCATGGGCATAGAAAGTGCGGAATTGCATTGGAGACCATGGGGGAAGGTTTACCAAGCGCTTCCCAAGCGTTTACGCTGCGGAAATTCCGCAGCATAAATGCTTTAAAAACGCATTGTGGGCACACAGCCTAAGAGTGAAGAGGCTATGTGCAGACAAAGTTTGTGAGGCATTTAAAAATGATGAATTTTTCAATCCAAAAATTGCTTCAGGACTTTTTGTGGAGTTGAGGAGTTTTTGGAGGCTTTCTTTTCCTAGACTTTCATGAAGCACATTACAAAAAATTACAGATACAGGCTGTTGTGACAAGCATGTCAACTAAATGGAGCATATCGGTCTCGTTACTCCATTATTGTCTATGGGAATGACATAGATAACAGTGTATAGCAGTATCTTTATCATTCTCATACACATAAGCCACAGCATTTTGATATGCCCGATTGTACCAACAATGAGCCTTTCTCACCCCACAAAGAAAATACAACAAATTAAAGTGTCATAACAAAAAGTGTGTCCACCAACAAATTACTTATTGGCATAAAAGAAAATAAAGAATGTTAATAAAATTGACTAAGATATTGCAGGAATGATAAGCATTGCTTATTAGCATTAACAACGTTTTACATAACATCAATGAAGCTATGTGTGGTATCTGTTACTCATAGCAAATATGATACTCTTCTGGGGGAACTCTGACCCATTGTCTAGACCTATAAACACATTTTACATCTTAGTACATAATGGAAAATATACCTTATACAAAGGGAGGCATGCATTAAATGGATTTGGATGGCAGATACTGTAGAATATTCCCATTTGACTTAAGTTCTTGTTTTGGCACATTTTCTGCAGCGGAGCCAACCTGTTCTGTTCGTAACAATGCATGGACATTCAACAAGTTATCCGCTATCTCATGTTTATTGATAAGGATGAAAGAGAAGAGATTTAACCGTACACTGATTTGCAGCAGAAGACCTGGTAAATGAGGCTTCATTTGTACCTCTTGGATCTCATGGAAATGTTTTGAAAAAGGTGGGGGGAATGAGAATCAAATTCTGTCGTGCTGGCAGACACTCTGTCTACCCCACTAGACTCCATTCATGAGTATACTGTACATGAACACTGATATATGTGACCGAAGGATTAGATGAGCATAGCTTTTAAAGCATGACAGCTCCTTTCAGCCAATATTACTGAATACAAAAGAACTACAGTACTTAAAAGCATGGCGTCCTAGGGGTATGTGCACACAACATCTTTTTTTAAGCAGATCCACTCAGGAACCCACCTAATAAAGTAATTACTGTGCATATGTTCAGTCTTTTTGAGCATCTTTTAACCACTTCAGGCTTCAAAGCCACAAAGCATTTTAAAAATGTGACCTGACCATTCCTCAGGTGGCATCTCCTTGGAAGCTGCTCACTATTGAATACATAATGTAAAAAAAAAATTACAAAAGAAAGCTTCAGGTAAAACACCGCCGTCATCTTTTTCACGCAAAACAAGGAGGGTAAGCCGGCGTCTAAAACAGGTCGTGTGCATGTGCCAATAGTCTTTTGAATCCAAAAACTCAACATGGAAGAAGACTTCATTTCAGAAAAAAAGTTTAATATGTAAATCTTCTCCAATGTTCCTTTGCTTTTCTATGCTTTTGTCACAAATTCATTGACATTTTTAGCTCTAAAAGCACCTGTAAAAAAATGCTATTAACATGGTAGTTTTAAAAACCCTGAAAGAATGCAGTAGTGTGTTTATAGGAGTCCTTGAGAAAATCTCGCAGTGATAACAGGGGTTTGTGCTGATCTTTTCCATTTTGAATAGGCACACAAATAGGTGGGATTAAAGAGGATCTGTCAAAAAATACAAATAAATCCTTCAGTTCCCCTGATTCTGCCATTATTTTCCATTTTGCGCTGCATCACTCCATTGCAGAGATATTCACATTTGTTGCTTTTGCGCAGTATGTGAAATCTCTGCTTGTAGTGCAACTTTATTATTATTATTATTTATTTATATAGCGTCATTGATTCTATGGTGTTGTATATGAGGAGGGGTTACATACAAAATACAGATATCACTTACAATAAACAAACTAACAATGATAGACTTGTACAGAGGGGAGAGGACCCTGCCCTTGCGGGTTTACATTCTACAGGAATGGGGGAAGGAGACAGTAGGTTGGGGGGGATGCAGTAGCTCTGGTGTTGTTGAGGTGGCAGCAAGCAAGGTCATGGCAGGCTGTAAGCTTATTTGAAGAGATAGGTTTTCAGGTTCTGTCTGAAGGATCCAAGTGTGGCGGATAATCGGACGTGTTGAGGCACAGAATTCCATAGGATGGGGGATATTCGGGAGAAATCTTGGAGGCGATTGGGCAAGGAACGAATAAGTGTGGAGGAGAGAAGGAGGTCTTGGGAGGACCAGAGATTACGTAAGGGAATGTATTGGGAGATTAGTTCAGAGATGTATGGAGGAGAGAGGTTATGGATGGCTTTGTAGGTCAGTGTTAGTAGTTTGAACTGGATACGCCTAGCAATTGGGAGCTAGTGAAGGGATTTGCAAAGGGGTTTAGCAGAGGAGTAGCGAGGAGAGAGATGGACCAGTTGCGCAGCAGAGTTAAGGATGGACTGGAGGGGTGCGAGAGTGTTAGCAGGTAGGCCACAGAGGAGGATATTGCAGTAGTCGAGGCGGAATATGATGAGGGCATGCACAAGCAGTTTAGTAGATTGAGGGTTGAGGAAAGGACGGATTCTGGAAATATTTTTGAGCTGGAGGCAACAGGATGTGGCGAGAACTTGGATGTAGGGTTTTAAGGACAGGGCAGAGTCAAGAGTTACTCCGAGGCAGCGGATTGCCAGTACAGGGGAAAGTGTGATGTCATTTATTGTGATAGAAAGATCAGGTGGGGAAGATATGCGAGATGGGGGAAAGATGATGAGTTCAGTTTTGTCCACATTGAGCTTGAGGAAGAAGGAGGAGAAAAAGGAGGATATGGCTGCTAGACATGCTGGGATTCTGGACAGCAAAGAGGTGACGTCTGAGCCAGAGAGGTAGATCTGGGTGTCATCAGCATACAGATGGCACTGGAAGCCATGGGATTTTATGAGCTGTCCCAGGCCAACGGTATAGATTGAAGAAGAGTAGGGGTCCTAGGACAGAAATTTGAGGGACTCCAACAGAGAGGGAGTGGGGTGAGGAGGTAGTGTGGGAGTGGGAGACGCTAAATATGTGGTTAGAAAGGTATGAGGAGATCCAAGATAGGGCAAGGTCTTTGACGCCGAAGGAAGAGAGGATCTGTAGTAGGAGGCAGTGGTCAACTGTATTGAAAGCAGAGGACAGGTCAAGAAGAAGGAATACAGAGAATTGTCTGTTAGCTTTGACTGTAAGTAAGTCATTGGTGATTTTGTTAAGGGCAGTTTCGGTGGAATGGTGGGGGCGGAAACCGGATTATCGGTTGTTGAAGAGAGAGTTAGATGAGAAGTGGGAGAAAAGTTCAGCGTGAACGTGTTGCTCAAGTAGTTTGGAGGCAAATGGGAGCAGCAATATGGGGCGGTAGCTGGACAAAGCGGTTGGGTCGAGGGATTGCTTTTTGAGGATGGGCGTGATTGTGGCATGTTTGAAGGCAGCGGGGAAACTACCAGAAGTTAGTGATAGGTTGAAGAGATGGATTAGAGATGGGATTGAGTGTAGGGGTGAGGTTGGGGAGGAGGTGGGATGGGATGGGGTCGAGTGCATAATTGGTGAGGTGTGATTTGGAGAGGAGACAAGTAAGGTCTCTTCCGGGATGTTGGGAAGGGAGGTTATGGGGGAAGGCCAATGGTGTGGAAAACAAAAGGGTTGTGGTAGTCTGACAGTAAAGACTTGCCCTGTTTGGTCAATCTTGTTTTTGAAGTGTGTGGCAAACTCCTCAGCAGAGATGATGGAGGTTGGAAGGGGCAGTGGAGGGCGGAGGAAACAGTTAAAAGTGTTGAATAGCTGTTTGGGGTTGCAGGATAGGGAAGATATTAGGGTTGTGAAGTAGGCCTGTTTAGCAGAGGTGAGTGCTGATTTGAAAGCGAGCGTTGCTTGTTTGAATGCAGTGAAGTCATCTTGAGTATGTGCTTTCTTCCAACGCCTCTCCGCAACCCTGGACGCTTGTCGAAGCTGTTTAGTGAGGTTGTTGTGCCAAGGTTACCTGTTGACACGTCGCGCTCTGCCATGCACAAGAGGGACGATTGAGTCAATAGCTGATGCGAGAGTGGCATTGTAGAAAGCAGTGGCGCTGTCTGTGTCGTGGAGTGAAGATATGGATGTCAGTGGTAGAATAGAGTCAGAGAGTGTGTTAATGTCTAGATGTGCAAGGTTTCTGCGGGGGTGTGCTAGTTGCTGGACATGGGTGACAGGTGAGAGGGACAGGGATGAGAAGGTGAGTAGATGGTGGTCAGATAGGGGTAGCGGGGAGGTTGTGAGGTTAGATAGAGAGCAGAGTCGGGTGAAGATGAGGTCTAGTGTGTGTCCGTCTGTGTTGGTGGCTGAAGTGGACCGCTGAGTAAGTCCAAAGGATGAAGTAAGTGACAGGAGTTAGGATGCCCATGATGATTGTGGGAATGTCAGCAGACAGAAAGTAAAGAAGCCAGGTGGAGAATTGGCCTATCTTATGAGTCTTCTCTGGGGTGTTCGCTTTCACGCTGTGATTGCAAGCTTCTGGGAGGGATGAAAGCACACAACCTCAGAAGTTTTTACAATTTATTAACCACTAGCGTTTTTTCAGTGGAAATGCTTACAAAAGGCACATGAACACACGAGCTGTCACTGGGCCTGTTTTTTGCCTTCTCATTGAGTCCTATTGTAAAGTATTGAGTGTCATATAGAAGAAAATGGCAGAAAACGGACGTTTCTTCTTTTAAAGTTGGACATTTTTTGAAAGCCTAAATGCTTAAAAGAGGCTAAAAGATTGAACATATGAAGAGCAAGTTTTGTTTACACAGAACTGAATAGGTCTATTTTTTAAAACGGTTTATGATCACTTTTAGTGGTGTTTTCTGCACACAAAAAAACCTATAAAAACTGTGGAAAAAGAAATGCAAATATACCCAAATAGTGCTAAAGCTATTGACATGTGTCAGGTATTGTAGATCAGCCTTAGGCCACGGCCCCACTATCAGTATTTGGTCAGTATTCGGTCAGTATTTTTTCTCAGGAGTGGGAGACAAAACCAGGAGTGGGTGATAAATGCAGAATTGGTGACTTGTTTCTATTATACCTTTTCTCTGATTTTTCCTCACCTGGTTTTGGCTCCCACTTCTGAGAAAAAATACTGACCGAATACGGACCAAATACTGATAGTGGGGCCGTGGCCTTAAAAAGGTTGTCTGGTCTAAATTGATAAGTCAGCAGTTACTCTGTGTGACTGCAGACTTATGAATTCCCCCAGAGCACACACTGTGCACTACGAAGATTCATTGGTTCCTTAGCAGGGAACGGCGATGATGTATGCGTTATTCACACTCCAGAGCCCATCTAGTGGACATGGCCTCCTCACTCCATAAACTTGTACTGAGCGAGGCCTCACCCTGTCATTTTAGAAAGGACAACCTGTTTAAATTCAGCAGTAGTGGTGCCACACAAACCATAAAAATAAAAAAAGGACAACTCTTTTAACTCTTTCAAGACCTGGCAATTTTTTTTATTTTAGCACTTTCATTTTTGTTTTTTGTTCTTTCAAGAGCAATATCTTTTTTATTTTTTACCAAAAGGCCTTGTTTCTTTGTGGGATATACAGTGGGTGCAGAAAGTATTCAGACCCCTTTAAATTTTTTACTCTTTGTTTCATTGCAGTCATTTGGTAAATTCTAAAAAGTTCATTTTTTTTTCTCATTAAAGTACACTCTGCACCCCATCTTGACTGAAAAAAACAGAAATGTAGAAATTTTTGCAAATTTATTAAAAAAGAAAAACTGAAATATCACATTGTCATAAGTATTCAGACCCTTTGCTCAGTATTGAGTAGAAGCACCCTTTTGAGCTAGTACAGCCATGAGTCTTCTTGGGTATGATGCAACAAGTTTTTCACACCTGGATTTGGGGATCCTCTGCCATTCTTCCTTGCAGATCCTCTCCAGTTCCGTCAGGTTGGCTGGTGAACGTTGGTGGACAGCCATTTTCAGGTCTCTCCAGAGATGCTCAATTGGGTTTAGGTCAGGGCTCTGGCTGGGCCAGTCAAGACTGGTCACAGAGTTGTTCTAAAACCACTCTTTTGTTATTTTAGCTGTGTGCTTAGGGTCATTGTCTTGTTGGAAGGTGAACCTTTGGCCAAGTCTGAGGTCCAGAGCACTCTGAAAGAGGTTTTCATCCAGGATATCTCTGTACTTGGCCGCATTCATGTTTCCTTCAATTGCAATCAGTCGTCCTGTCCCTGCAGCTGAAAAACACACCCATAGGATGATGCTGCCACCACCATGTTTCACTGTTGGGATTGTATTGGGCAGATGATGAGCAGTGTCTGATTTTCTCCACACATACTGCTTAGAATTATCACCAAAAAGTTCTATCTTTGTCTCATCAGACCAGGGAATCTTATTTCTCATAGTCTGGAAATCCTTCATGTGTTTTTGAGCAAACTCTGTGCGGGCTTTCATATGTCTTGCACTGAGGAGAGGCTTCTGTCAGGCCACTCTGCCATAAAGGCCGGACTGATGGAGGGCTGCAGTGATAGTTGACTTTGTGGAACTTTCTCCCATCTCCCTACTGCATCTCTGGAGCTCAGCCACAGTGATCTTGGGGTTCTTTTTTACCTCTCTCAACAAGGCTCTTCTCCCACGATTGCTCAATTTGGCTGGACGGCCAGGTCTAGGAAGACTTCTGGTGGTCCCAAACTTCTTCCATTCAAGGATTATGGAGGCCACTGTGCTCTTAGGAACCTTGAGTAATGCAGAAATTCTTTTATAACCTTGGCTAGATCTGTGCCTTGCCACAATTCTGTCTCTGAGCTCCTTGGGCAGTTCCTTTGAGCTCATGATTCTCATTTGGTCTGACATGCACTGTGAGCTGTGAGGTCTTAAATAGACAAGTGTGTGCCTTTCCAAATCAAGTCCTATCAGTTTAATTAAACACAGTTGGACTCAAATGAAGGAGTAAAACCATCTCAAGGAGGATCACAAGGAAATGGAAAGCATGTGACTTAAATAGGAGTGTCTGAGCAAAGGGTCTGAATACTTATGACCATGTGATATTTCAGTTTTTCTTTTTTAATAAATTTTCAAAAAATTCTACATTTCTGTTTTTTTCAGTCAAGATGGGATGCAGAGTGTACTTTAATTAATGAGAAAAAAATGAACTTTTTAGAATTTACCAAATGGCTGCAATAAAACGAAGAGTGAAAAATTTAAAGGGGTCTGAATACTTTCTGTACCCACTGTATTGTAGTTTTGAATAATGCTATTCATTTTATAATATAATGTACTGAAAACCAGGAAATAAATTCCAAGTGTGGTGAAATTTGGAAAAACCACACAATTCTATTAGATTTTAGTTTTGTTTTTATTTTCACTTTTCTGTCGTTTGTTGTACGGTAAAATGAGCTGGAAATATGATTATCCAGGTCAGTAATATTATAGAGATACTGTACTTATAAAGAATTTTAGATTCCAGTGGTTAAAAAAAAGTTCTTAACTTTGTAAAAAAATATTTTTTTGTTTTGTCTGCATTTTTTGTTTTTCTGTCGATAGACCTGGGAGAAACCTTATCTCAGTGCAAAAAAAAAAAATGACCCTTACAGTGTTCATTGTGTGGTAAAAAATGACCTCACAAAATGATTCTCCATGATTACAATGATGCCAAACATGTATTATTTTTTTACTGAAGTGGTGAAAAAAATCCGAAATGTCTTAAAAAAATAAGAAATTGGTTTGTGTCGTCATATCCTAATATCCTGAGTCCCGTCACCTTGATTTTTCACAGGAGGACGAAGGTGACAGCGATGGTGGCCTCCTGCATAAGAAATGACTTTAAAAAAATATTTTTTGGTCACCATATTCTGATACCAATAAGTTTCTTATTTTAACCTAGATGGTGCTGTATGCAGGCTTTTTTTTCCAGGACAAGCGGTACATTTTACTGGTATTATTTTTGGATACATTTAACTTTTTAATCACTTTTTATTTCTATTGTTTGGGTAGTAGGCATGACAAAAAAAACATTAGATCTGGAATTGTTTTCATTTTCATTTTTTATAGAGTTCGCCGGGCAGTATAATTGAGAAGTTAACTTTTTTTTCTGTGGGTTGATATGATTATGAAGATACCCAATTTATACAGTTTTTATGTTTTATACTTTTTCATTTGGTTTAGCAAGCTTGGATTTTATCATGACTGTACAATTTTGGAACACATACAACCTTTGATCACTTTTTATTACATCTTTTTTGAGCCGAGATTAACAAAAAGAGCAATTTATGGCATAGTTTCTCATATAATTTTTTAACGGCTTTCACCGGAAGGGATGAACAAAAATATAGTTTTATAGTACTCGTTTTTCCAAATTAATGTACCAAATATGTGTTATTTTTTTCATAAATAAATCTTTTTTTTATTATTATAACTGTGATTTTGGGATCTTTTACATACTTAATTTTTTTTTTACAATGCTTACTAGTCTCACAAGAAGACATGAACAATCCCATGGTTGCACTGATAATAAACTGTACTGCATATGTAGTGCAGTGCATTATCAGACTTACAATTAGCCTATCAGGTCACTCCTGTTTCAGTGACATGTCAGTCAGAGAAAGGAGGCAGGCATAGGGGGAGAGGGAAGTAGAGCTGTAAGTGCAGCGCTCGCCCACTGCATCCGCAACTCATTAGCGTATAATTGTAACTATGGATTTCTCTAAAACAGCAAAATGGATTTCTACAAGAAAGGGAAGGATTTATTCAGCATTAAAGCACATTTATCTACTTGGCAAGAGTTTGGGGTATAAAATCCTGATCACAGGTTCTGTTTTAGAATATTATCCACAACCTAGTCCCGTTCTTCTGATTGTCACTGTGAATCCCAATTAACAGTTAATGGATCTCCACAATCAATATGTTCTGATGTTTCTCAATGGAATATTGGAAGCTTCTAAAATAAAGAACACCTGTTTATATGGGCCAGTAGGAACACGGTAGACATAATCAAAGACTTACGGTATATTTTTAAAATCAGTAAAAGCTATTTTAAGATAAATGGTTTTCTCATTGATATTTATGAGCATCAGAAAAATGATCTTACCTATTTCACTCATGCTTATTCCAGGTGTGATCTGTCCATTATTGAAAGAGCTATACATAAATAAGTTTGGTACTGACATAAGGTCATAAATAGGTTCTTGCTTTATTTGTTTCATCCCAGTTATGTCTATGCCTGACTGGTCCGGGGATGGCTGTGCAGAATCCACACTGTAGTAAGCCTCGGATTTGGGCAGATCAATGACATGTCCATTGGAGTAAGTGCCTCCGGTCTCATTGTTGAGATTGCTTAGACCATTGCTGATGTTACTGCTGTATACTCTGGCTAAGGCCTCTGCCTCTCCACTTTGCTGTTGTCTCTGTTCTTGTAACCGTTGCTGGTGTTTCTGGACTTCGGCATACAGACTATCTCGCTGTTTTTTTGACATTCGCCCAAATTTTACAGCTGGAAAGCATAAAAACAAAAGTAGATGTTACTATAAGAAATCATAAAATTAGGTATGCACTAAGTCACCACCTTAATGAGGCATTTCAGAACCCTATTCTCCACGTCAGCGAGGTGTCCAGTAGTCAGACCCCAACAATCAGCAAGTTATCTATCCACAGCTAAAAGTAACTCTTTAGTTTCGGGTGCAAAATCTCACTGTCAGATCCTCGTTAAACCCTTTATGGACCAGGGGATTTTTCATTTTTACTCTTTTGTTTTTTCCGCCCCTTATTCTAAGAGCCGTAACTTTATTATTTTTCAGTCGACATAGCCATGTGAGGGCTTGTTTTTTGCAGGACAAGTTGTACTTTTGAATAACACCACCGTTTTATCATTTGATGTACTGGAAAGAGAGAAAAAAATTCCAAGTGTGGCAACATAATAGTAAAAGCGCAATTCCACAATTCTTTTTTATTTTAATTTTTTACAGCTTTAATTTTACAGTAAACATCACCTGCTAGTATGGTTCTCCATGTCAGTATGATTATGGAGAAACCAAACATGCAAGGTTTTTGTTTTATTTAAGTGGTGAAAAAAAAATTCAGAAAGTTGTAAAAAAAATTCATTTGTGACGCCATTTTCCGAGAGCAGTAACGTTTTCTATTTTCAGGAAATGGAGCTAGGTGAGGGCTTGTTTTTTGCACATGGAGCCGTTGTTTTTATTGATATCATTTTAGGGTACATATGATGTTTTGATCACTTCTTATTAATTTTTTTGTGTTGTTGCGGTGGCTATTCTGGTGTTTTGATCTTTTTTCTCGTTACACCGTTTACCGATTCAATTAATTTATCTTATATTTTGATAGATCAAAGTTTTATAAAGACATCGATACCCAATATGTGTATTATTTTTTATTTCTTATTTTTAATGGGGGAAAAGGGCTTTTTATATTTTATATTTTTACAATTTTTGTTCATATTCTTTTAAAATATATATTTATTTTTCATAATATTTGTTAGTCCCTTTAGGGACTTGAATCTGCAATCATCTGATTGCTTGTACAATGTACAGCAATTCCATAGTATTGCTGTATATAGCAAAAATCACAGTCTCCTATGAACGCCAGCTACAGGCTGGATTTCACAGAAGTAGCGTAATGATAGGCACGGGGGTCTTCAGCAGATCCCTGGCCGTTATACTGTAACATCTGCGCCGGTCCCTGCTTTGGCTGCTAGGCGGTGCCACACTGTTTTTGTGGCTGATGCTTGATAGCATTAATCCTACTTTAGTCTGGGGACTTCTATCTCTAACTAGTCCAGAAGCTTTGAGGTTAATCTTGTTAATTTGGTTTCCGTCTGCTGTCAGCACTGGGTGGGGCTGTTCTATATAAACCCTTGAGAACCAGCTCCCACTGCCAGTCAATAGTTCACCTACCCTGGTTCCTACCTTTGGACAACAGCTCTTCCAAAGTAGGAATCCACTGGATCCTATAGTAAAACCAAATCCCTGTCTAAGGGTTTAAGGGTATCGGGGTTCCCCTGGAGTCTGCCAGACGGAGTGGCTTGTGCCAAATCTGTCTGAAGCTGCCTTTTTGGCCGGTGGCCTCAGGCAGATATGACACATGGCAACCCATCGGCACCCAGCGATCACATCACGGACATGCCAATGGGAGCATAGAACAGCTCGTTCCCCTGCTGGCGTGTGTTAAATGCTCTTGAAGAACAACATTAATATATTTATACTAATGGTACATCAATTTGTATTTTATTTATCTATTTATGCACTAGTAGGTCATGTTACAGCATACATACTATATATTACTAGGGTCTCAAGAAACCTTGACTATCCAAAAGTGAGACATGGTGGGTGGGCGCAGAAAAACTGTTGAAAACTGATAACAATATGTGCCTTCGTATGCGGGTAAATTTGAGGTTTCTCAACACCCCAGAGCATAATAAACATAGGTAAAAAGAAATGAAAAAAAAAAAAAAAAAAAAAAAAAATATATATATATATATATATATATATACAGTACAGACCAAAAGTTTGGACACACCTTCTCATTTATAGATTTTTCTGTATTTTCATGACTATGAAAATTGTACATTCACACTGAAGGCATCAAAACTATGAATTAACACATGTGGAATTATATACTTAACAAAAAAGTGTGAAACAACTGAAAATATGTCTTATATTCTAGGTTCTTCAAAGTAGCCACCTTTTGCTTTGATGACTGCTTTGCACACTCTTGGCATTCTCTTGATTCTCTTGGTATAATTCCACCTGCTAGTCCTGCTCTGGTCCGGTAGTCTTCTTCTGCCCAGCTTTCAATCGCATCTTCAGCACCTCAGGTGCTTACAATGCCTCACGTGGTATCATGACATACATTACCACACAACATCATTATACAAAGATGCCTTTGAAGGGGCTGCACCCATGACAGAACAGAATAAGATGCCTGGAGAGGAGTGGGTCTGTGCAGCAGGACAGGTGAGGGCCGGGTGAGTATAATTTTTTTCCACTGTTTTAAACCCTTTCTGGCCATCCCTAATCTAACAAAATGGTGAACTAAAGAAAATCAGAACAAATTTGGATTGAAACAAATTAGAATTTTTTTCAATTCGAGATAAATTGAATTAGCCTCTAACCAATTTGCTCATCTTTGCTCCTATAGGTAAGGCTACACTGTGGTCACAGTCCGTGTTGGATGAATTCATGACCATAACTTTTAAGTGATATTTAATTCACTCTCTTCCTTTAAAGAGATGGCTGGATAATGTAGTGCTTATTAGTAATAAATATAATTTGCCATATACAACATGATTTGACCAGTGGTCAGACAGGAGGAATGCAGGACCTTTGGTATAATAGTCTAAATATATTGTTGTGAAAGACGTTTTTTAAACATAGTTGGTAAGCAGATGCGTGAGCTATTAACTAAAGCAATTTCATGAACACTATAAAATGGCTATTTTGCTTACATTAAGTGTCCCACTGTTTGCACAAATTGTTCTGAAAGCTTCGCCCATGAAGCATCGAGAGAGGCAGTGATGAAGTAGTGATGTCTGTGGTGAAGAGACTAATTGTTCTGCTAATTCTTTGGCCTGAACAGGGATGTTTCAACACAACAAAGACCAGAAGAGAGTGCCCTGCTTTAGAGAGCTTGTCAAACTCACTCATTGTTCAGCTGCCAAATTCTAACTGGTATCTGATGTAATCAATAGACCAGACATGACAATGGTAACAGTCCTTTATTGAATGCTCCTTAGGGTCTGTCTGGAACAATTGATCAACTGCTTTCAGTTAAAGAACACATTTACATAGGCTATTCATGTTTAATGGTTTTAAAGAGTTATTCTAATGCTTGGATAACTATATAATACATACACTCTAAACAATACTTATTATCCATAAGTGTTCTCTTTGGTTTCCTTGCAGAGAAACAGTAATAGAATTATTGGAAAATCTAAATTTGTCATCTTGTCTACTCACGTACAAAAATGATAATAATTGTTTGATGTGTTGTGTAAAGCCATTTAGAATAATAAGACAAATATTCAATGGAATCCGTTTTTTTGCCAATGCACCCAAATGATTTGTGAAATCTCAGCATTATTGATTATTTCTCCCCTAACATCAAATGTCAGGGAACAGTCAGCAGGCCCCCATAATCAATTAGTGCAGAAGCGGACACAAAGAGAAGAGGGCCCTTGTGCAAGAACAATATATGGGCCCTTTCCAATCCAAAAGCTCATTATAATGCACAATTCCACCTACTGGGGGGTGGAAGAGGGCCGTCTTACCTCTTGAGCCCCTATGAGGCTGCACAGTTTGCACCAATGGTATGTCCACTCCTTAATGAATGCCAGTCCCTTTGAAATTGATAGGTTCGGTTTACAATAATGTAATGTGCATAGGGCTCCTAAGCCGGAACCGTGAAATGGTCCCTGGTTGAAATCGAGGGCATTAGAAGTGACTTCTGATTTTTGTAGCTAGATTAGTGCAAGATTTTGTCAAGAGATTACAGATAAAATCACAGATAATCTAGAATGATGGTTTAATATTTTTTTGCCAATTTTATAATTTCAAAGTTCATTTTCAGCTATCTAAATAAAGTTAATGTAAGCTATGTAAATATGTAACAGAAAAATTGGCCAATTTATGCGCTAAGATTTCTCATTTATTTCTATTTTCTACAGCAGTAATGCTATTCATATTTCATATATTTCATGTTCGCATACTTAGTGTTACAGAGTGCTACTTTGTTTGTTAGTTGTATATGGAGATGGCTGCTCCTAGTAAGCACCTATTCACACCTATTTCTTATTTTGGAAGTGCCGGTCAGTTTTTTCTGTTTCTATGTATAAGCTTTGACTGAGCACTCCGCCTCTATGCCACAGGCGATTTTAATTACAGCAGGATCTTATTATCCCACATACAAGCAGACATAGTCTCTTAGAGAGGAGTTCACATTAATAGGGTCCTGGTATTTTGAGAAACGCCTTATCGGGGCTACCAGTTACACATGAATTGGCCAATTTATGCACTAAGATTTCTCATTTATTTATATTTTCTAGAGCAGTAATGCTATTAAAATTTCATATATTTCATATTTGCATACTTATCATTGCAGAGTGCTACTTTGTTTGTTAGATATGTAAATATGTTAATTGATTTTTCCAACAAACAAGTTCTAATTAAGACATTACCTCCTAACAGCAAAACCAACCAATTTTGGTGGGTCTGGCCAACTGTCATATGTTTTGGGGGCTCTCTAACTCATAGTTTCATAGTTTTAAAGGAAATCAGTTAGCAGGATTTCCTACCTCAAACAATTTATATGTATATGTAGACAAGTCTAGTAATACTTTTACATGGCCAGTCTGTTCTTCCAGTACTGAGAAATCAGTGTTTGAATTGATATGCAAATGAGGGTGTAGATCTAAAGCCTCTGTCACTCCAGCTCTATTCCACATAAAGCACTACTCCCTCCTGCTTGACTGTTGGCTTGTTGGGTGATGCTGGGCAGGGAACAGAGCTCTAGTGACAAAGGCTTTAGATCTAGAGTCTCATTTGCATATTAACAGATGTACTGACTTACCATATAGATAGTTTTGTTGGTGAAATCATGATGAACAGATTCATGTTAAAGTTGAATGGTCTAGTTTAACCTATAACCTAAAATGGTGATCCAATGGAAGGCAATACCGCATAAGGCAGATGTTAATTGCCCCATACTAGGGGAAAAATTCCTTCCCAACTTGACATATGGCAATCAACCTAGCTCCCTGGATCAATGTCAGATCATCCCAGAATCTAGTCCACATAAACGGTAATATTATATTTTTCAAGAAAGGCGTCCAAACCCTCCTGATGATTCCAGGGAAAAGATGAAGCAGGTGTGTTGCATTCAACTTACCAGATATTTTTTCTTTTACAGGAGTTAAGCAGCCGCCAGAGGTATCGGGCAGCAATTTTCTCGCCTTTCGAAATGAGAAATTACTAATGTTTCCTCCATGTGTATGGTGTCACTGGGAGGAATAGCTGTCAAATTTGCATTTGGTCACCAAATATTTAAAGCCCATGGGTTCCTTTACTTTTTTTTGGTATATACCTTTTCAAGGTTGTAATTATGGAATCATGAGTTTGGGTTTTGTGGCAGCTTTTAATGCAGTTTTTTTTTTAACTAAAGATGATGTGTTTCCTTTTTCATATTTACATAACTGCATTACGAGAGCCATAACTCTTATTAGTCTTTTGACAGAGTTGTGCTGTTTTTCAAGTCATGAATTGTATGATTTATGAGTACATATAATTTATTGTTTAGCTTGAATGTATTTTATTTTATTCGTTTTTTTCTACTTTTAATTAAGGAATTGTTCCATTGCCACATTCTAAGAGCGATACTTTTTTATCTGTTGATGTATCTGTGTAACTGTATGTTAATAAAGATGATTTTTGTTTTTGTTGTCTACATTGACCCGGCTGTATGTTGGAGAAGCTGATTTTTTTTTTCCATTGACGTAGCTGTATATTGATGAATCTATTTTTTTTTTTTTTTTTTGCATTATCAGGAGATCTTTTAGGCCCGGCCTATGATCTCTGTAAAACCATTTAGAGGTTAAATGTTCTAAATGATCTTGGCCATTGTAAACTGTACAGCCTGTGCTGTACTTGGACGTTACCATGCAGGAATGGGTTAAAACTTTCACTTAGTAAAAAAATGATTTGCTTAAACAAAGCTACCGGAAAGACTTAAGACTTTCCAATTCTCAGCTCCTTTTTTATAATCCAACCTGCACAGAGAGGTTGTTTGACCTTCTGAGACATCATAATTCCAATTCTGTACTTCATAGAGGAAATATGGCTCCTTCCTTGCTCCCTTTGCATCAGATGAGAGTTTCAAAAGCATAGAGTTTTAAAAAGGAAGTTGACTTACCATCTCTAGACATTCCCAGGGCAAGACACTTTTGCAGTCTACAGTGTTGGCAGCGATTTCTATTTGTTCTGTCAATTAAACAGTTCCTCTGCCTTGGGCAGGAGTAAGAGGCATTGTTTTGTTGACTCCTTCTGAAGAATCCCTGAAACGGTAAGATATAATAAAGTATGAGCTTGTTATTCGTGTTTATTAGAAGGACTGTAATGAAAGATTGCTTCGGCATTAGAAAAAAAACAAAAACTTGAATTTTCAGGCTATTGATTTGTATATAATTTGTTCTCTTGCTGGATAACATTATTCGTTTACACGACTCATAATAAGATGTCATATAGCCTCAAACTAAGCTCCGTTTAATGCAGACAGATAAAACGAAGCACAGACTACAACTTATCAAGTGATTAAACTCTAACAAAGATGCATAGAAATTCTAGATGACATATTTTTATGGCCCCTGACAAACTAAGTGACATAGACAATACTTTTTGCTAGTGACTGTAGATAGGGACAGGGCTTTTCAGCTGCACCAATGTGAACGCTTTGGAAGGTTTTTGTAGGAGTGATACACTATGCAATACTGTTCTTTTGAAATCATAGTTTTCTAGTCTTGAAAGGTACTGTATGTACACCGCTATACACAATGTATTTTTCATATTTTCTTCATAAAAGTAAAGTTAAGCATCTTTCTAAATAGTCTTCATAAAAAAATAGTTCTACTATTTCCGCTGCTGCACAGTGTCCATCAGTTCTGATAGCTCTCTCTGCTCTAACCTCTCCCTTGTCTCAGTGTTAGAGGTAGCAGTCAGGCTCCTTTTGGTGATCTGGATCATTTGGTTCTGCTCACTAAAAAAAGACAGCTCTTTTACATCCCAAATAGTGGTAAGCGAGCTAGCTTGTTTAACCCTTTCGCCGAGTACACTCGGGTGCTTTCTGAGTATCTTCGGAGTGCTTGTATATTAAGTTCAAGTCCCTGCGTCTGCATGATTTATGGCTGTTAGTCACTCTCAACACATGTGAGGATTCCCTAACAAACAGGCAATCTTTGCATGCAGATAAAGCAGTAATTTTATCAAAACTGCAGCATGCAGCCCAGTAAGTGATACATACTGCAGCCAGGATCTTTGCCCCTACATCATACTGCTCTCAAATTAGATAGCAAAAATCTGGAGACAAATTTACTTTAACCCCTTTACCACCTTGGGTTTTTCCGTTTTTGTGGTTTCGTTTTTTGCTCCCCTTCTTCCCAGAGCCAGAACTTTTTTATTTTTCCGTCAATATGGCCGTGTGAGGGCTTATTTTTTGAAGGACAAGTTGTACTTTTGAACGACACCATTAGTTTAACCACATTGTGTACTGGAAAACGGGAACAAAATTCCAAGTGAGGTGAAATTGCAATAAATGCAATTACACAATAGATTTTTTTTTTTTACCATGTTCACTAAATGCTATAACTGACCTGCCATTATTATTCTCCAGGTCATTATGAGTTCATAGATACCAAACATCTATAGGTTCTTGTTTATTTAAGTAGTGAAAAAAAATGTAAAATTTGTAAAAAAAAATTATAAAAATAAAAATGGCGCAATTTCCTGAGACCCGTAGTGTCTTTATTTTTCGTGATCTGGGGCCGGGTGAGGGCTTATTTTTTGCGTGCTGAGAGTTTTTATTGATACCATTTTGGGGTAATGCATTGTTTTGATCGCCTGTTGTTGCATTTTATTGCAATGTTGTGGTGATCAAAAAACTGTAATTCTGGCATTTTGATTTTTTTATCATTACGCCGTCAGATTAATTATTTTTTCATATTGATACGGTGATTATGAACGTACCGATACCAAACATGTGTATTTTTAATTGTTTTTTAATTGTTTTATTTAGAATGGGGCGAAAGGGGGATGTTTGAACTTTTATATTTTTAAAATTTTTTTAAGTATTTTTAAAAACACTTTTTTTACTTTTCACTGGCTTCAATAGTCTCCATGGGAGACTAGAAGCTGCGATCTTCTGATCGCCTGTGCTACACATATGTGTAACAAAAGTGCAAAAGTGCTGGATCAAATCGTTCACAGAAGGGAGTTGGCTCTTTGTAGGAGATGGGTTAGATATGAGTCTATGACCCATCACTACTGTACACATATCTTTATGGCATGGAGACGGGAGAAATTATGTCAGAGAGATAATCAGTAACAAACGTAAAAAAAATTTTTTCCATGTAAAAGGTGTAGCTATTAACTAAGGTACATACAAATGGAAGAATAATGTAAATTGAGCCTGTAAGGCAGTGCATAGAAGCCATGTAGCTCCCTAATACAGAGGAACATGGCCTCAAGATACTGCTTTATAGACTCTGCCTAGTTCCCTTGAAAAATATCTCCTGATATACCACATCTAATGGAACATGACGTCAGACAGAAACATCTCTGAATGCTTCTGTAAAAAAACAGAGGCATATGGAGGTGCAATAAAGGGTCCATGTATCTCTATGGGAGCCATAATTTGGCCATATCTTTGAGACCGGAATCTACTCCTATTTAGAATGGCATTTTTGCAGCCTTTCCATGTATTCAAATCAATACGCATTGTATTATAATGAGAATGTTCATTATTCAAACCAAAAAGGAGATAATACGATTTCATCTCAATACTAAAAAGATAGACCTATAAAAACAAGGTAGATGGTAAATGCCTGACCACTTGGGTACCAGCTGATGAGGCCCCCCAACGATCACTAGAGCAGGGGGACCAGAAACCTCTGTTTTTCATCCTGATGTAGCAATCAAGCTTGTGTGCTGCTGCTCCATTTAGGATCTTTGGCATTGATTAAGTATAATGGGGCCCCCAGCCAGGGCTGGCATCAGCACCCGGCAAGTGCCGGGGCCCTGAGCAAGTGTGGGGGCCCACTCGCTGTCGGGGACCCGTGCTCGCTATGGGGCCGGTGGTTTGGGTGAGCCCGGTGCCAGCGCCCGTGAGTTGACCCCCCCCCCGCATGCTGAGGGCCCTGACTTACATCTCCTCGATCCTCCGGAGCTACGGCGTCTTCCATGTCTTCTGACACTATGAAGTGTCAGGGCAGAGGGCACGATGACGTCTCTACAGGGCGCCCTCTGCTCTGACAGTGCAGAGTGTGGGAAGACGCTGAGGAGTCCTGACCTTCCGCCAGCGAGGAGAGGTGAGTATTTGATTTTTTTATGTATGGAGCAATATATGGGGCCCATGCTGTATGGAGCTATATATGGAGCCCATACTGTATGAAGCTATATATGGGGCCCATACTTTATGGAGCTATATATGGGGCCCATACTGTATGGAGCAACATATGGGGCCCATACTGTATGGAGCAATATATGGGGCCCATACTGTGTGGAGCAATATATGGGGCCCATACTGTATGGAGCAATATATAGGGCCCATACTGTATGGAGCAACATATAGGGCCCATACTGTATGGAGCTATATATGGAGCCCATACTGTATGGAGCTATATATGGGGCCCATACTTTATGGAGCTATATATGGGGCCCATACTTTATGGAGCAACATATGGGGCCCATACTGTATGGAGCAATATATGGGGCCCATACTGTATGGAGCAATATATGGGGTCCATTATTCTGTATGCAGCATTATATGGGGTCCATTATTCTGTATGAAGAATTATATAGGGTCTATTATTCTGTATGGAGCATTATATGGTTCCCATTATTCTGTATGCAGCATTATATGAGACCCATTATTCAGCATGGAGCATTGTATCGAATCCATTATTCTGTATGCAGCATTATATGGGGTCCATTATTCTGTATGCAGCATTATATGAGGTCCATTATTCTGTATGGAGCATTATATGGGGTCCATTATTCTCTATGGAGCATTATATGGGGCCCATTATTCTGTATGGAGCATTGTATGGGGTCCATTATTCAGTATGGAGCATTATATGGGGCCTATTATTCTGTATGGAGCATTATATGGGGCGCATTTTTCGTTATGGAGCATTATATGGAGTCGATTATTCTGTATGAAGTATTATGAGGTTCATTATTCTGTATGAAGCAATATATGGGGCCCATTATTTTGTATGGAGCAATATATGGAGTCCGTTATTCTGTATGGAGCATTATATGGAGTCCGTTATTCTGTATGGAGCATTATATGGGATCCATTATTCTGTATGGAGCATTATATGGGGCCCAGTATTCTGTATGGAGCATTATATGGGGTCCATTATTCTGTATGGAGCATTATATGCGGTCCATTATTCTGTATGGAGCATTATATGGGGCCCATTATTCTGTATGGAGCATTGTATGGGGTCCATTTTTCTGTATGGAGCATTATATGGAGTCGATTATTCTGTATGGAGCAATATATGGGGTCCATTTTTCAGTATGGAGCAATATATGGGATCCATTATTCTGTATGGAGTATTATATGAAGTCCATTATTCTGTATGAAGCAATATAAGGGGCCCATTATTTTGTATGGAGCAATATATGAAGTCCGTTATTCTGTATGGAGCATTATATGGAGTCCGCTATTCTGTATGGAGCATTATATGGGGTCCATTATTCGGTATGGAGCATTATATGGGGCCCATTATTCTGTATGGAGCATTATATGGGGTCCATTATTCTGTATGGAGCATTATATGGGGTCCGTTATTTTGTATGGAGCATTAAATGGGGTCCATTATTCTGTATGGAGCATTATATGGGGTCCATTATTCTTTATGGAGCATTATATGAGGTCCATTATTCTGTATGGAGTATTATATGGGGTCCATTATTCTGTATGCAGCATTATATAAGGCTCATTATTCTGTATGGAGCATTATATGGGGTCCATTATTCTGTATGGAGCATTATATGAGGTCCATTATTCTGTATGGAGTATTATATGGAGTCCATTATTCTGTATGGAGCATTATATAAGGCTCATTATTCTGTATGAAGCAATATATGGGGCCATTATACTGTATGGAGGACTATCTGGTGTCCATAATACTGTATGGAGGACTATGTGGTGCCCATAATACTGTATGGAGGACTATGTGGTGCCCATAATACTGTATGGAGGACTATACTGTCCGGTCTGCACTGTGCACTGCATGGATTCGCCGGTTTCCGAGCTATTGTAGAATTTACAATAGATATTGCTCATGTAACGTAAGAAGTGAAATCTTTGGCATTGTACTATATATATATTTCTCTGCGGTATCTGTGCATCATGAATCGTGGTATGTGTTAAAGGGACCCACTGAGACTCTTTCACCCAGGGCCCATGAAATCCTGGAGCCGGCCCTGCTCCCAGCGATCACACATTTATCACCTACTCTGGCAAAAGATACATGTCCTTTGTGAGAATTCCCCTTCAATTTATTTCAAGTCCCCTATAAAATGCCAACATAATCTGCAGCCCAGTACAGAAACTGCGATCACTTACACCAGTCATATTTGCAATTTGTCATATTACATGAGTAACGTTCACAACATGCTATGGTTGTGGTTACTATACCTGTACACACTGCTGCTAGTGATAAAATATACCAAAAAGTAATTAATTTGTTTGGGATGTGTTACATTCACAGGTATATTTTTAATCAGGTTTTGTAAATTCCTTAGTAAGATATTCAGTGAATGTATTACACCTTGAACTGATGCATCAACAAGTTAATATGTATAAAAATCACATGAAGGATAGCGGTGTTCAACAAACCCCATTGACTAAGGGTCAATGTAAAATAAAAAATCACACAAACATCTCACTTAGATGCTCACGGAAGCACAGAGTAATGGGACCACATAGAGTTTTGCCGCAGAAGAATAAGAAGCTCATGGATTCCAATAAAATTTGAAACAAAACAAAATATGTCGTCCAAACATGATCCACGTTGGATTCTGAGTTTTGTATTTCATAGATTTTAAATGTAGACTAAATAAAGCTTCACGTTTTATTGAAATGCTGGATATTCTTGTACTAAATGATATTTATAGAGTATATATGTACTATATCATGAAGTGGTTTCCTGATTTTGGAAAACTCTGATCCCCCGACTGCAGCTTGCTTTAAAAGAAAGAAATTGTGCTTTACTCACCCTCCCTATATCCAGTCTCCACCCCTGCTTTTGGTGTCTATTATTGTCTGCAGCGCTGACATCATGTCGACAGTGCTGCAGCCAATCAGTGAACTCAGGCAGGGCCGCTGAGCTCAGTTATTGGCTGCAGGGCTGTCAGTTTGACACCACTGCGTCAGACAGTAACAAACACTGGGAGTCGCAGTGGAGACTCAGTGCTGGATCCGAGGAGGGTGGGTAAAGCACAGTTTGTTTTTTTAAAACTAACTGCAGCTTGGGAACAGAGGTTTTCAGAAATTGTAAGGTGGCTCAGTGGTTAGCACCTTTGCCTTGCAGTGCTGGGGTCCTGCATTCAAATCCCATCAAGGACTACTTCTGCAAGGAGTTTGTATGTTCTCCCCGTGTTTGCGTGGGTTTCCTCCGGGTTCTCCGGTTTCCTCCCACAATCTAAACGCATACTGATAGGGAATTTGGATTGTGAGCCCCAATGGGGAGAAAGATGATGATGTCTGTAAAGCACTGTGGAATTAATGTCTTTATAAAGTGAATAAAATAAATAAATACACCATCATTATGAGTTGAGCATATCCTATTACCTGCAGTGCTGAAAGCCTGTGCCACAGAATATAAATGGTGGACAGCTCAATGTCGGGTGACCAGTGGTTAGCGTTTTTTGTGACCTCTGTCTTCTATGTTCTTAGACACACCACAAGCACTGAACACTGTCCATAGAATACAGTTAATCATTTGCCAATTTTTTATTACCCAAACCAAAAATTCCATTAAAAAAATCAATTTATTGATCATTACTTATCCATAAAACCCATTAACATCGAAATGTGCTCATCATATGCGTTCATATATATAATAAGCACATCATAGCCCTGAGTTTACCGCTTACGGCAGAAAAAGCTCACGGTGATCAATAATCCTGCCGACAGATTGATGATCAATATTGGTAACAATAACATGGTTTTGTGGGAACTACATTATCAGCGACGACTTTCCTGCAGGTACTGGAAGAAGTGTAGTATGGACGGAAACAGGATTCGTAGAGGAGTTATAGCTTTTTAATTCACTTCTAAACAAAGTTTATACATTGAACTTGTTTCTGCTTTAAGGTCTGTTCTATCTACTGTAGTTAGCATTGCACTGAGAATGGTAGCCTCATTAACCATGACCCAGTACAGTAAAATACCTAAGTACAACCTCGTGGCTTACCCAATAAACCAGAAAATAACTGTGATATCACAGCAGCTTCCAAACCTATTCTAAATCTCTCCAATGGAGGAGACATTTACACGCCATTATGCCACCATCGTATATAGTATGTCCACACGGTGATGTGTGGAATCCTCCCGTTTATCACTGTTGTAACGGTTTTACATTTCCTCTAGCTTTTTCTTGTTTGTTTCTAAAGCCATTTTACAGATTGCTTCTTAATACGCCATCAGTTTAAGTGCTACTACTTGTTTTCCCTCTCTTCCAATTACAAGGCTTTGCTTGTTAGCTTTAATACTTTATCTTGCTGTCATTAAAAGGAGTTTACTTCTGAAAAGTGTGTCATTGACTTTTATTGTGAGGGTGGCATGGAGCAGCCTACAGCACATAGCTTTGTGAAGGGTAAGTAAGGCTATGTTTTGTACGACACTAATATTACATGATTTAGGCAATTAGGTAGTGATACAAAAAGAGCGTACAGAGAGCGCACAGAGAGCGCACAGAGGAAGGAACTACTGAAAGTCCTCAACCAGCCTGGTCCAAGTCCACAAAAATCTGTCCTAGATTTTGTGAAAAGTGACAGAAGGCTAATTAATTATCAAGTGTACATCAGAAATAATTCAGAAAAAAAATAATTTAATTGGTACAATGCAAAAGTGGAAATTAAGAAATTAAAGAAGACCCGCTTTCTCTTGACACTTATTTATTCCAGATAGATAATATTCCTACATAGTTTTTAAGAACCTTTTTTCGGTGGTATCTGTACTGGAAATGTATGACTAAATTGACAACTGGGTTTTAAAGAGGTACTGCTGACATTTTCTCCTAAACCTTTCTATCTTTGCAATGTAGTATAGTTAGAATAAAATACTTACCGATTGCCATCTTGCCCGTTTTCAGAGTAGCTCCGGTTCCCTTCTGAGTCACATGACTTCATATCAGTCTTGCTCACACGTGTCAAACTCCAGCCCATGGGCCAAATCTGGCCCACAAGTGGTTATATTTGGCCTCCGACACCAGAACAGTCACCCCTATATGGGGCAATTATTCTGTATTCAGGACTATATGAGGCCAATATACTGTATGGAGGACTATGTGAGGCCCATTATACTGTATAGAGGACTATGTGGGACCCATTATTCTATATGGAGGACTATGTGGGGCCCATTATTCTGTATGGAGGACTATGTGGGGCCATTATACAGTATGGAGGACTCTGTGAGGCCCATTGTTCTGCATGGAGGACTATGTGGGACCATTATACTGTATGGAGGATTATGTGGGGCCAATATACCGTATGAAGCACTATGGGGGGTCCATTATTCTGTATAGAGAACTATGTGGGGCACATTATTCTGTATGGAGGACTATGTGGGCCCATTATTCTGTATATAGGACTATGTGGGGCCATTATACCGTATGGAGGACTATGTGAGGCCCATTATTCTGCATGGAGGACTATGTGGGGCCTTTATACTGTATGGATGATTATGTGGGGCCAATATACTGCATGGAGCACTATGTGGGGCCATTATACTGTATGAAGCACTATGTGGGGCCCATTATACTGTATGGAGGACTGTGTGGGGCCCATTATTCTGTATGGAGGACTGTGTGGAGCCCATTATTCTGTATGGAGGACTGTGTGGGGCCCATTTCTCTGTATGCAGGACTATGTGGGGCCAATTATTCTGTATGGAGGACTGTGTGGGGCCCATTACTCGGTATGAAGGACTATGTGGGGCCCATTATACTGTATGGAAGACTATGCTGTACCCATTATACTGTATGGAGGACTATGTGGGGCCATTATACTGTATGGAAAGCTATGCGGAGCTCATTATTCTGTATGAAGGACTCTGTGGGGTCCATTATTCTGCATGGAGGACTATGTGGGGCCATTATACTGTATGGAGGACTATGTTGGGCCATTATACTGTATGGAGGACTATGTGGGGCCATTATACTGTATGGAGAACTATGCAGAGCCCATTATTCTGTATGGAGGACTATGTGGGGCCATTATACCGTATGGAGAACTATATGTGGCCCACTATACTGTATGGAGGGCTATGTGGGGCCCATTATTCTGTATGTAGGGCTTTGTGGGGCCATTATTCTGTGCGGAGAACGATGTTGGGCCCATTATACTGTATGGAGGGCTATGTGGGGCCCATTATTCTGTATGGAGGACTATGTGGAGCCCATTATTCTGTATGGAGGACTATGTGGGGCCATTCTTCTGTGTGGAGAACGATGTGGGGCCTTTATACTGTATGGTGGGCTATGCGGGGCCCATTATTCTGTATGGAGGACTATGTGGAACCCATTATTCTGTATGAAGGACTATGTGGGGCCATTATTCTGCATGGAGAACTATGTGGGACCCATTATTCTGTATGAAGGACTCTGTGGGGACCATTATTCTGTATGGGGGACTGTGTGGGGTCCAGGCCCGCGACTTTCTCCAAGATTTTCATTTTGGCCCTCTGTGTGTTTAGATTTGACATCCCTGGTCTAGCTGGATCACACAGGGGTTTATGTGTGGACCGGAAGTCGCTTTCACAATGTAAGTTTATGGATGGGCTTACATTGATGGAACTAGCATAGCCCCACACAGCAGTCCCTGTGTAAGCCAGCAAAAGATCAGAGCTCAAGTGCCCCAGAATAGGACCAGAGCGACTTTGAAAACCAGCAACTGGTAAGTATTCTACTATACCTACAATACATTGCAGACATATTCAGTAAAGGTTTAGGGATAATATTTTTTCAGGAGTACTTCTTTAATAATTTTCCACTTTCAACAAGGTGTGTTATTACACAATCATATACTATTAGCACTGATTTGCAGTGTCTGATTGATGCACTCCACCTCTGACAAGAGGAACACTTACTAATTGTGAAATTATCCATACATTTCAAGGTGGATTAAAAGAAGAAGGGAGATCAAAATGCAGTGTTCTAATAAAACATGACCCCAAATTTTCATGGGGAATACAATTATTAGGTAAAACAATATGTCACAATTTCTAGTTAGATAAGAACTTCACATATCATTTGGGATAATCTGCATCTCATACAGTGCTGGCCAAAAGTATTGGCACCCCTGCAATTCTGTCAGATAATACTCAGTTTCTTCCTGAAAATGATTGCAATCACAAATTCTTTGGTATTATTCTCTTCATTTAATTTGTCTTCAATGAAAAAAACACAAAAAGAATTGTCCTAAAGCTAAATTGGATATAATTCCACACCAAACCTAAAAAAGGGGGTGGACAAAAGTATTGGCACCCTTTGAAAAATCATGTGATGCTTCTCTAATTCGTTGTAATTAACAGCACCTGTAACTTACCTGTGGCACCTAACAGGTGTTGGCAATAACTAAATCACACTTGCAGCCAGTTAACATGGATTAAAGTTGACTCAGCCTCTGTCCTGTGTCCTTGTGTGTACCACATTGAGCATGGAGAAAAGAAAGAAGACCAAAGAACTGTCTGAGGACTTGAGAAATCAAATTGTGGGGAAGCATGAGCAATCTCAAAGCTACAAGTCCATCTCCAAAGACCTGAATGTTCCTGTGTCTTCCGTGCGCAGTGTCATCAAGAAGTTTAAAGCCCATGGCACTGTGGCTAACCTCCCTAGATGTGGACGGAAAAGAAAAATTGACGAGAGATTTCAACGCAAGATTGTGCGGATGGTGGATAAAGAACCTCGACTAACATCCAAACAAGTTCAAGCTGCCCTGCAGTCCGAGGGTACAACTGTGTCAACCCGTACTATCTGTTGGCGTCTGAATGAAAAGGGACTGCATGGTAGGATACCCAGGAAGACCCCACTTCTTACCCAGAGACATAAAAAAGCCAGGCTGGAGTTTGCCAAAACTTACCTGAGAAAGCCTAAAACGTTTTGGAAGAATGTTCTCTGGTCAGATGAGACAAAAGTAGAGCTTTTTGGGAAAAAGCATCAACATAGAGTGTACAGGAAAAAAAAAAGAGGCATTCAAAGAAAAGAACACGGTCCCTAGAGTCAAAGATGGCGGAGGTTCCCTGATGTTTTGGGGTTGCTTTGCTGCCTCTGGCACTGGACTGCTTGACCGTGTGCATGGCATTATGAAGTCTGAAGACTACCAACAAATTTTGCAGCATAATGTAGGGCCCAGTGTGAGAAAGCTGGGTCTCCCTCAGAGGTCATGGGTCTTCCAGCAGGACAATGACCCAAAACAAACTTCCAAAAGCACTATAAAATGGTTTTAGAGAAAGCACTGGAGACTTCTAAGGTGGCCAGAAATGAGTCCAGACCTGAATCCCATAGAACACCTGTGGAGAGATCTCAAAATAGCAGTTTGGAGAAGGCACCCTTCAAATATCAGGGACCTGGAGCAGTTTGCCAAAGAAGAATGGTCTACAATTCCAGCAGAGCGTTGTAAGAAACTCATTGATGGTTACCGGAAGCGGTTGTTCGCAGTTATTTTGGCTAAAGGTTGTGCAACCAAGTATTAGGCTGAGGGTGCCAATACTTTTGTCCGGCCCTTTTTTGGAGTTTTGTGTGAAATGATCAATGATTTGATTTTTGCTTCATTCTCTTTTGTGTTTTTTCCTTGCAAGCAAATTAAATGAAGATAATAATACCAAAGAATTTGTGATTGCAATCATTTTCAGGAAGAAACTGAGTATTATCTGACAGAATAGCAGGGGTGCCAATACTTTTGGCCAGCACTGTATATGTAAAGGTGGTCATAGACTGAAAGATTGGGCCAAGATCAAGAAAAAAATACAATGTGAATGTGGTTCAGCTTTAGGAGCTCTGGTATCATATTGAACTGTACAGCCATGGGGAAAAGTTATAATTCCCTCTACGCCCATTTTCTGGTGTCAAATAAGTTGCAAATTCTGGATCAAGGACTATTTGTGTAAAACAAAAATTGCTACATTTTTTCTTTATTTTTGCCAGCCTCGGGATTTTTCTAAAATTTGAGTTGGTCATAGCATAGCAAAAGGAGTAATAGTCAACTGCCACTCAATAATTTTACTAAAATGTATGGTATGAATGGTATGAATTTTAGCTGAAATCTATGCTACCTTATACCTACCATACGTTTCATTATTTGGTGCATGAACAGCGTAAGATACAATAAGTTTTTAAGAGATACATTTTGTTAATAAACTATGTGCACCTTACTCCAGCAGGCAATAGGTTCTAGACTGGGGTATGCAATACCAATCATGATCAATTCCCCCTTTATGCAATGTAATAAAAATGGAAGTACGATTATTTTCATTTTTGTTAAAGAGGTTTTTGTTAACCTATCCTTAAAAGAGGCTGCAGCACTCTCCAGAGCTCTGTGGCCCCTTTAATCAGCTGATCAGTGGGGGTGTCAGGAATCTGACCCATCGATCTAATATAGGTATTCTTCATCTTCATCTTTATGTAAGATATACAATGACAATATTTTACTACATGTATACCAGGAGCAGAGTAACAGGACATATGGTAATAGTGTACAGCACCACTATCGCCACAGAAAAAAACATTATTAAAGGGGATCTCGACCCAACCAGCCTGACTGACAGCTGCAGCTTATATAGAGCAGTGTGAGATTTTAGCAGTAGGAGGGACACTGAGCAGGGAGGAGCTCAGGCTAGATGGCAGTGATTACGTTTACATTTTCAAACAGGATTGCACAGTCATTTTGACATGAATTTTCAATTAAGTACACCAACCTCATTAGGTCTAAAAGTTATATTTAAAGTGGTCATCCAGAACTGATCTGCAGGAGATGGTGGGGGGTTCGACACCTGGCACTCTCACTGATCAGTTGCAATCCATGCTGGCAGTTGCTGGAACAAAATGACACATGGGAAAATGAATGGGAGATAAAGTGCAGCACTTGGCAGTTACCAGTAAGCAGTGTACAGGGCTGCTGTGTTCTGCCCCCTCACATCGCTTAGCTCTGGTTGCTGCTGGCAAGGATTACAGCTAAACAGGTGGGGGTACCTCACCCATCTCATATTGATGATCTATCCTGTGGTGTCGGAACCCCACTGATCTCATATTGTGACTTATCTTATGGATGGGTCATCAATAGTTCTGCCCTGGACAAATCCTTTAGTACTGTATGCATGCAGTTTGCAGTGTAAAATCTGATGACAGGTCTGCTTTAAGGTAGGGTTGTTAACAGCTTTAACCAAAACTGGGAAGACTCTGCTGTTAGAATTTGATTCACCAGGTAAATATTCTAGTTTTTGTTGCTAAATTCTGCCTATTTCCACAGGATGAGGATTGACAGACAGTCACATGATGGCTACTGGTAGTGCATAGAAGGATTCAGACAGGTTGGGTTTACCATGTCTGAAATCAGGGGCACAAACGGAGTCAGGCAGAGACTTCTATTACCACTAAAGGTGCACTTTACACTACAGGGTGCAGCATGTTTAAACAGGCATACCATTCACTGTGCATAAGCTGCCATTGTTCTCGGCAGCACAGGTCCTGTTTACACATGATGACGCGCTGATGATCATTTGTGCAAAGCAAAACATAAGTTCACCCGACGAATGAGCATTTTGCTTGTTCATCGGGAGATCGGCAGCCTTTATAGATTGCACGACTGCTCCCTTGCACAACTAAAATAACAAAAGTGGTGGTCGAACACAACCAGCGTGTTGACATGTTGACAATGTTAGAACCTTGCTCTTAGGTTTTTTCCTTTGCTGGTCACATGACCTTGTTGGCCTATTTAATCCTGCTCCGCCCTTCTGGCTTTGCTGGACTTCATTGTATAACTACTTTCTAGCTAGCCTGTGCTCTGTATCTAACTCTGTTAGTTTGCTTGGTCTACGGACCTCTGTGTTCTTTATATTTTGTTTGTTCGTCTGTCTGCTACTATTTCTGTTAGGAGGTGTCCCATTTTCCTCCCAGTCCTTAGTACTTGTAGGGATTCCTTCCCCACATCTATAGGTCTCCGTACAGACTAGCTTAGGACTTTAGCAGGTCTGATCGCAGGATCAGGTCCCCTGTTACATCGTAGGGATAAAGCTGAGTTCTATCGTAGGGACAGATCTCCTCTCTTTCCTTAGCTCTGGTAGCAGAACATAACAGTAAGTCCAGCCTGCAAATTCTCTAAGGAAAGATTTTTCTGTTCCATCATGGTGTCGGTTCAGGATTTGGCTCATCGCCTGCAGGGACTCTCTCTGGAGGTGGCCGAGCTCCGTCAGCACGTGAGTAACTGTCCTGGAGCACATTTCTTGGAGCCTAAGGTATGTTTGCCGGATTTATTTTTTGGTGAACACCGCGAATTTTTTTCATTTAAAAATGCTTGCTTATTGTATTTTCGTTTGAGACCCAAGTCCTCTGGGGATGAATCCCAGCGCATAGGGTTCATAATGTCACTTTTGCGCAAAGAGCCTCAGGAGTGGGCCTTTTCTTTGCAACCTAGTGATACATGCTTCAGATCAGTGGATAGTTTTTTTTCTGCTTTGGGGCTATTATATGATGATCCTGACCGTGTCGCATCAGCTGAGACTGAGTTGAGACGTTTGAAACAGGGATCAGGTAATGTGGAAAAATATTGTACTCATTTCCGTCGTTGGTCTACTCAAACAGGGTGGAACGATTCTGCTCTGAAAAGTCTATTTCTTGCTGGGCTCAATGAAAGGGTTAAAGACCTGCTAATTGCTTATCCTACACCTGAAGATTTGCAACAGGCTATGCAATTAGCTATACGGGTGGATAGGAGACTGCGTGCAAGGGTTAATGAGAGCAAATCCTCTGCTATGTCAGTTTCTGGTTATGAGAATGTGTGTACTAACAGTGGTGAACCGATGGAGATTGGATCGGTGGCACCTCGCTCTCAAGATAAAGATCGCAGATTTTCTGAAGGCTTGTGTTTCTATTGCGGAAAATCTGGTCATTTGATTAAAGACTGTGAGCTTCGTATGAAGAAAGAAAAAAAAATGGTCAGTCATGCCCGTATTGCCTGTTTAAATTCCAAGGGTGTATTTTTAGCTGCTTCCACGATTGCTCAGGAAAAATTAATGGAATTTCGGGTGTTTGTTGATTGTGGGTCTACTCTGAATGTAATTGATGGGGGATTCTTGGAAAGACTCAATTTAAAACCCGAACCTTTATCATCCCCCATTGCTGTGGTTTCTGTGGATGGTTCCCCTTTGAAGAATATTACTCTCAAGGTCTGTGAATTTCCTCTCACTATTAATGGTGTTCACCATGAGAAATTGGATTTGGTAGTTTTGAATAACTTGCCTTCTCCAGTAATATTGGGATTGCCCTGGTTAAAATTTCACAATCCTGTACTGGATTGGTCTACCAGTGAAATTAAATCCTGGAGCCATAAATGTTATGACAAGTGTTGTAACAGGCGTATTGCAGCTTTGGATAGGGGAGAATTGCCTGTTCCTATTCAGGATTTTTGGAGAGTTTTTTCTGAGAAGGAATCGCAGGTTTTGCCTCCCCATAGAGACTATGATTGTTCTATTGAATTTGTCCCTGGAGCGACTCTTCCTAAAAGTTGTTTATTTAACCTTACTATTCCTGAGAGGAAAGCTTTGGAGGAATACATACAGACAAGTTTGGCCGCCGGTCACATTAGGCCCTCTAAGTCTCCTGTGGCGGTTGGATTTTTTTTTGTAAAAAAAAAGGACGGCGGTTTACGTCCTTGTCTGGATTTTCGTGAGATTAACAAAATTACTGTACGCAATCCTTACCCACTGCCATTGATTCCTGATCTGTTTAACCAGTTAATGGGGGCCAAGTGGTTCTCTAAAATTGACCTTAAGGGGGCATACAATCTGTTGCGCATGAAGGAGGGTGACGAATGGAAGACTGCTTTTAACACTCCTGTGGGTCATTTTGAGAATCTGGTTATGCCTTTTGGTCTTACTAATGCTCCTGCATTTTTTCAGAATCTTATTAATGACATCCTTAGACCTTTGATCAGCAAAAATGTGGTTGTGTATTTGGATGACATTTTGATTTATTCGCCGGATCTGGAGTCTCATTGGCGGAGCGTACGTGAGGTATTACAGTTGTTAATGGACAATTCGCTTTTTGCTAAGCTGGAGAAATGTGAGTTCGCTGTACAGAGAATTAGTTTTTTGGGTTACATTATCTCCAGCGAAGGTTTTGAGATGGACCCGGTTAAAGTTCAAGCTGTACAGGAATGGCCTAGGCCTATTGGTTTGAAATCGATACAGAGGTTTTTAGGTTTCGCCAATTATTACAGAAAATTCATAAAAATTTTTTCTAGTATTGTCAAACCTCTGACCGATCTCACCAGGAAAGGTGCTGATGCGGTTCAGTGGTCTTCTGAGGCCATTGAAGCTTTTGTGTATCTCAAGGAGAGGTTCACCTCTGCTCCCATCCTTATGCAGCCTGATGTGACTAAGCCGTTTTTGGTTGAGGTTGATGCTTCCTCTGTGGGGGTTGGCGCAGTATTGTCTCAGGATAACGGGGATGGATTACATCCCTGTGCCTTGTTTTCAAAAAAATTTTCTGAGACTGAACTGAATTACGATATTGGTAATCGGGAATTATTGGCTATTAAACTCGCATTTGAACACTGGCGCCACTTCTTGGAAGGTGCGGAATTTCCCGTTCAGGTTCTTACGGATCATAAAAATCTGATATATCTTGATGCTGCCAAGCGCCTGAATGCCCGTCAGGCTAGGTGGGCACTGTTTTTCTCGCGGTTTAATTTCTCCGTTACTTACATCCCTGGTACTAAGAATGTTAAGGCGGATGCCTTGTCTCGCAGTTTTTCTCCCATAGTCGGTGCTGAGAAAGAGGAGAACATTTTACAAGAAGGTGTTGTGATAGCTGCTTTGGACTCCGTTTTGGAAGATGAGATTCTTAAAGCACAGGAGAATGCCCCATCTAACACTCCTCATGGGAGGTTGTTTGTGCCTGGGACCTTTAGGAGAGATTTGTTTGTTGAGTGTCACGAATCTCGGTTGGCAGGTCATCCCGGAATCTCTGAGACCAAGAGACTGGTGGGTCGCAGTTTTTGGTGGCCTGGATGGCAGAAGGAAGTCATTAAGTGGGTGCGTCAATGTACTATATGTGCTAGATCTAAGTCCTCACATACTCCTGCTGCGGGGTTGCTTTGTCCTTTGGAGGTTCCCAGTGCTCCTTGGACACATTTGGCTATGGACTTTATAACTGACCTTCCCCCCTCTGAGGGTTTTACTGTCATCTGGGTGGTCGTGGACCGTTTTAGCAAGATGTGTCACTTGGTTCCCTTCGTCAAACTGCCCTGCGCTAAAACTCTCGCTAAGGCCTTTGTCAAGGAAATTGTCAGACTTCATGGCGTTCCTACTGACATTGTTTCTGATAGGGGTCCTCAGTTCGTGGCTCGTTTTTGGCGTGCCTTTTGTGACAGGTTGGGAGTTCATTTGTCGTTCTCGTCCGGATATCATCCTGAATCTAATGGCCAGACAGAAAGGAAAAACCAGGATGTTGAGCAGTTCTTGCGTTGTTTTGTGGCAGACAATCAAGAGGGGTGGTCTGAGTTTCTGCCACTTGCTGAATTTGCTCTGAACAATCATACATCTTCTTCTGCTGGTTGTTCGCCTTTTTTTTGTTGTTCTGGGAGACATCCGTCGTTTGGGTCGTTCTCCAAGTTGGGATCTGCCGTGCCTGAGGAGGAGAATTTTTCCGGTGATTTGGAGAGAGTTTGGACGGATGTGCGTGGTAATCTTCAGGAGGCCAACAGAAAATCTAAAGACTACTTTGATAGGAAACGACAGGAGGTTTTGTTCGCTGTTGGTGACATGGTTTGGTTGTCCTCTAGGAATCTGCGTTTGAGGATTCCTTCTAAGAAATTGGGTCCCAAGTTTGTAGGGCCCTTTAAGGTGCTTCAGGTTGTCAACCAATCTGCTGTTAGGTTGGAGGTTCCTACCTCCTGGAGAATTAATCCGGTATTTCATGTCTCTCTGTTAAAAAAAGCTGTTGTGTCGGATGGTGACGCCTCTGCCTCTGTTCCTCCGGTGGTGGAGGACGGGGAATATGAAATTTCTCGCATCCTTAACTCTAGACGGTATAGAGGTAGTTTGCAGTATCTTGTGGCCTGGAAAGGTTTCGGACCCGAGGATAACTCTTGGGTGAGGTCAGATGATGTTTCCGCGTCCAGACTTATCAGAGTGTTTCACAGGAGATTTCCTGATAAGCCTGGTCCTAGGGGATCCGGAGGATCCTCTTAGAAGGGGGGGTACTGTTAGAACCTTGCTCTTAGGTTTTTTCCTTTGCTGGTCACATGACCTTGTTGGCCTATTTAATCCTGCTCCGCCCTTCTGGCTTTGCTGGACTTCATAGTATAACTACTTTCTAGCTAGCCTGTGCTCTGTATCTAACTCTGTTAGTTTGCTTGGTCTACGGACCTCTGTGTTCTTTATATTTTGTTTGTTCGTCTGTCTGCTACTATTTCTGTTAGGAGGTGTCCCATTTTCCTCCCAGTCCTTAGTACTTGTAGGGATTCCTTCCCCACATCTATAGGTCTCCGTACAGACTAGCTTAGGACTTTAGCAGGTCTGATCGCAGGATCAGGTCCCCTGTTACATCGTAGGGATAAAGCTGAGTTCTATCGTAGGGACAGATCTCCTCTCTTTCCTTAGCTCTGGTAGCAGAACATAACAGACAAGACATGACAAGAACACTCATCCTGAATGGCTGGCAGTTTTCAGGCCAATCTTACTGGCACTTCTAGTGTTCATGTGAGATTAGGAATGGGGAACAGGCTTTTATACACTGCCGGAGCCCTGCTATAATGTAAAAATAGATGAATAAATGACAATAGCTGTAACCTTACAAATTTATAGGGAAAGTTATCTAACATCATATCATCTCTCGACCAGCAATATACAAACTGTATATATTGCTGTGATATATATCAGTGATATATATCAATATATCACTGATATCAACAAACCGCATAGTACAGGATATATATATATATATATATATATATATATATATATATATATGGTACATATTACCTATTACCACAACATTATTTGTAAATTAGTAGTATTTTGACCTTGGGATCAAACTACGACAGTAATCCTACTGAAGAACACTACAATCCGCCTCTCCCGGGCCAGAATTTGGCTGCTTACAGGGCACAATATACAAAAATACACAGAAAATGGTGATAATGGAGAATTTAAAGGCTTTATAAAAGACGCATTACTTTTTATGTTAAGTTGAACAAACTTGTCATACTTCTCTTATGCCAGACTCATCATCCATTTCTCTTGTCAACCTAACTTTTTGTTAAGTTTTAATATAATTCCCATACTTATCTGCACTTTAATCTCACCAAAGGCAATTTTCTAAAAATGCTGCCCACACTTATCTTATAACCATCAGCCTTTAATCTTTCAAAATCTTTAATCTTACAAATACAAGTTTTACGATCAAATTTAATAGCAAAATAACCATTTTTTTTTCTACCCAAGATTCATGTGCATTTTACTAAATGGAGAATCAGATATAACTGCAGTATTATCGTTCTTTACATAACTGCTGGAAGTTGCAGGTGGACTTTGTAGTGTGAAGAGACGGCAAGTTACTTATCATTGTGTCCACATTAAAATGGAAGGTCAGATTTGGTAATGGCCAGTAATTTTGAGATTATTTGTCTAATTGAATGCCCATTTATAAGGTCACGATAGAGTAGGAACTGGGTATTACCATAATTGCCAGGTGCAATGGATCTGGTCCGAAAAATAAAGTTGAACAATAATGGTTAAAACATGATGGCCCCACCCAAAGAGGACCATTTATATATTTGGCGCATGCTAGCCTGCAGTCTATCAAGGAGTAGATAAAGAAGTGTGTGCCTATTCTAAAATAATTTTTTTTTATGTGATTATATAATTGTAACAGATTAAGTAAGAAACTCTGCAGCGATGTCTGTTACCTCCAAGATCAATCTAATCTCAGGTTCGGCTTAATTTTGCTCTCGTTTTTTCAGGAGCTACATAAGAGGTGCACAAAGTTTACATAATCTGATAGGTGGAGAAGCTGGTCTGACCTACTTCTTGCTAACCTTTTCTTCTAAAATGTGGTTAGGAAGGAGCAAAGATGCTCCAGACAAAACACACATTAAGCAAATAGGATTTTGCAGACTGAAATGTTAATGTAGAATTAATGGACACTACTTATAATTGTCATTAGGTTTATTATTGATAAGTCCTCCTTTTGATTGAAAATAAATGTTACTGCAATCAGTCAGCAAACAAATACAGGCTGAAATATAGTACATTAAATAAGTACAGGATACCCTTAAAATATAATATAGAAAATAACAAAATCCATCGACAACAGCCACTGTTTTATAATGAGATGGCAGCACTATGACAGCAGATTTGATTGAAGGGTTTGTAATGTGACACAGCGAAACTCAGCTGTACTGCCTCTCTTCCCCGTCGGACTGGCAGGAGATGAAAGCTGAAAGGTATCAGTAATGACACTTGGGTCAGCTGTGTTCACAACTTGTAATTGTATAACAGTGAGCTCAAGAATGTCTGTGATTATATGTCTCACACAGGAGAAAAGCCTGTTCTAAGCTATGGTGGGGGCGTGTTCTTCATTCTCCTAAATATTACAGCCTGTTAGTGATTGGTCAATCTCATACAGGGAGAATAACTACACGCCTTCAGTGAAAACTGTCTGATAATGCCCACTTGGACTTAACGAAAATCATCTTATTACAAACAAATGTGTGTGAGCAACTGCGCCATTTAAATTCCGCTATCAGAGATTGATAGTGGCATCTAAATGATTCAGGGTATGTGCCCACGTAGCGTTTTACAAGCGTATTTGATGTGGAATTTCCACAGAGGAAACGCTTGTAAAACGCTTGGTAATCCGCACCCCATGGTCCCCAATGAGAATACGCAAGTTCAATGCCCATGCTGCGGATTCTTCCGCAGCGTTTTTGATGCGCACAAAAATCTGCAGCATGTTAATTAATTTTGCGTTTCCGCAAGCGGAATTGCCTTTGTAATGCAATAAAAAATGCAAGGCAATTCCGCATGTCGAAAACGCGCGAAAAACGCGCGATAAACGCTTGCGAAATTCCGCATGCGTTTTTCTGGGAAAGGACATGCGGAAATGAAGCGCAAATTTTCCGCTTCATTTCCGCAATGTGGGCACATAGCCTAACAGCAGTAGGCTGAGCTCAGCTTCATCCATGGCTGGTAGACACAGATGTCTGCTGTTTAATTTAGACGGCAACAGCCCCAACCAATTTCATGATGGATACTGTATATTTGTAATGGACTGTTAAGGTGTTAAATCAATATAATATTAAAATAACATTAAAATCAATGTCAGTTTTAGAGAAAACCGTGTGCATGCCAAGTTAGTTGCCTGCTGGCCACATACCTTCAATAAAGGGAAAGTCAGCTTGTCCAAACAAAGGCGCAGCATGTTTCGCTTTCCTCCGAAACAAATGCTGCCAGTGGATGTTGGCAGGCAACCCCTAAACCTTCATACCCTTCTGATCTGACTTGGCTTTTTTATATTGATACATGTTAGTCTAGGTGCAGACAAGCATATTTCTTGTCATCCGAGAAAATCAAATCAATTATACACTCTGATTAGAGTGTGATCACAGTGGGATTTGAGAAGATGGAGAAATTTTTTTTTCTTGGAAATCAGACTGCACTCAGATGTCATACAAGTGCAATCCGATGTTTAACATGAACTCACTGACTTGCATGGCCAAGTGCAATCTGAACAGTGGATCACACTTGGTCTGTCCGAGGAAAAAATCGGACAGAATAGCATTGGTCCTAGTGCGATCCGATGTTTTGTCGGATCACACTCGGACTGATAATACTGCTGTCTGCACGAGCCCTTATGTGTATGGCCAGACTTAGAGTATATTTCTATATTATAGCAGCTATGCTCTTGACAATTAAGCTGGCCGACGGTTATGTCTCCTGACTCCCCGTACACATGAGAGCTCACATGTGAGAGAATGTTCATGTGTTTTCAACAGGGAGAGGTGATATGGCTGCTCCTCTGAAAACAAAACAATTGGGTGTTGAGATTCCATTGAGATGATATTAAAGGAGAGTTGGGAGGGTCGCATACTGATTGTTGGGGTCTGTCCTGCTGAAGTCAATGCTTTGGCCAACATTTAGCTAATATGTATAGAAGCCCTTGGCCTAGGTTCATGGCAGCATTAAGAATTCAGCTTCGCTGTCCCATCACAGGAGCAGGAAAACAAAGCTGTGACAGATCCACAAGATGGCCACCAACAATGCCAGACAGACTCTATGGACTATAATGGGCTCTGTGGGTTATTATAATGTTATCTGTCATTTTACTGAAAAAATAGCTCAGCATGCTACACTATTATTTCTGGCTTTTTTTTAACAGCATTTGTGATTGAGTACATAGCCTTATTTTTCTACAGCAGCACAAACAGTGTCAAGCTCCATATCCTACTGTTATTTTCCTTTCGCAACGCAGAAGCAGTTTTATATGACAACCAAGAAATATTGTATATGCTGATATGGAAATGAGGTGCTCGTCCGAGCCGCACCGTCTGCAAGGCTCGTCTCTGAGGTTACTCTGGCTAGTTCTGCGCAGTCAATGCAGTGGGGGCAGTACTAGGCAGAAAGATGGTGGAAGGATCTGGACCCTATGGCTCTGTCTACAGTTCTCTGAAAAGTACATTTGTGTATTAACATGAGGAACGTTTTCTCCAAACTATCTTTTAAAGTTAAGGTATGTCACCTCTTGGCACAAGGTTCCCTACATGACCTGTGCTTACTTTCATACGGATTTCGGAGCTGTCTCCTCCAATAACCTTCTCTGACTATTGCATTTTTGCTGCGCTTTTAGATGCGTTTTCTACATTTTTGTGCAGATTTGAAGAAGCGTTTTTTTATGCATTTTTTTGTACTGAAAAGAATTGATTCTGCACTTAAGAAAGCAACTTTGTTTAATAGCATGCATGTTATTTCTGGTTCCACATAACAGTCTACAGAGAAAATGAATGGGCAGGAGTTTTCATGGCATCACATCCACTTTGCTTCAGCAGATAAACAGCAGATTTTCTGCACAGAAAAACACAGCAGGAAAAAGTCTAAGTCACTCATTTACTCTATGTGGAAACACGGCTCAAGGGGTTTCTATAAGAAAATAAAACATGCTAAAAATTATTTCACAGTCTTTTCTGTCTTTTTGACTTTTTACTTGACCTTCTTATAGTATAGGTATAGCTAGAGGTAAATAGTATATACACACAATAACAAATCAATATTGGTGTATCATTTAGGCCTCATTCACACATCCGTATTGAAACACGGATTTGAAAAAATGGTACCGGTGTCATCAGTGTTCTGGATCAGTGTGTCATCAGTGTATGGTCCGTGTGTCTGTTTTTACCATCAGTGTGTCATCAATGTATGGTCCGTGTGTCTGTTTTTACCATCAGTGTGTCATCAGTGTATGGTCCGTGTGTCTGTTTTTGTCATCAGTGTGTCATCAGTGTATGGTCCGTGTGTCTGTTTTTACCATCAGTGTGTCATCAGTGTGTGGTCCGTGTGTCTGTTTTTATCATCAGTGTGTCATCAGTGTATGGTCCGTGTGTCTGTTTTTATCATCAGTGTGTCATCAGTGTATGGTCCGTGTGTCTGTTTTTATCATCAGTGTGTCATCAGTGTATGGTCCGTGTGTCTGTTTTTACCATCAGTGTGTCTGTTTTTACCATCAGTGTGTCATGTGTGTCTCTGTTTTTACCATCAGTGTATGGTCCGTGTGTCTGTTTTTACCATCAGTGTTTGGTCCGTGTGTCTGTTTTTACCATCGGTGTGTCATCAGTGTATGGTCTGTGTGTCTGTTTTTACCATCAGTGTGTCATCAGTGTATGGTCCGTGTGTCTGTTTTTATCATCAGTGTGTCATCAGTGTATGGTCCGTGTGTCTGTTTTTAACATCAGTGTGTCATCAGTGTATGGTCCGTGTGTCTGTTTTTATCATCAGTGTGTCATCAGTGTATGGTCCGTGTGTCTGTTTTTACCATCAGTGTGTCTGTTTTTACCATCAGTGTGTCATGTGTGTCTCTGTTTTTACCATCAGTGTATGGTCCGTGTGTCTGTTTTTACCATCAGTGTTTGGTCCGTGTATCTGTTTTTACCATCGGTGTGTCATCAGTGTATGGTCTGTGTGTCTGTTTTTATCATCAGTGTGTCATCAGTGTATGGTCCGCGTGTCTGTTTTTACCATCAGTGTGTCATCAGTGTGTGGTCCGTGTGTCTGTTTTTACCATCAGTGTGTCATCAGTGTTTGGTCCATGTGTCTGTTTTTCCCATCAGTGTGTCATCAGTATATGGTCAGTGTGTCTGTTTTTACCATCAGTGTGTCATCAGTGTTTGGTCCATGTGTCTGTTTTTACCATCAGTGTGTCATCAGTGTGTGGTCCGCGTGTCTGTTTTTACCATCAGTGTGTCATCAGTGTATGGTCCGCGTGTCTGTTTTTACCATCAGTGTGTCATCAGTGTGTGGTCCGTGTGTCTGTTTTTACCATCAGTGTGTCATCAGTGTATGGTCCGCGTGTCTGTTTTTACCATCAGTGTGTCATCAGTGTGTGGTCCGTGTGTCTGTTTTTACCATCAGTGTGTCATCAGTGTATGGTCCGCGTGTCTGTTTTTACCATCAGTGTGTCATCAGTGTTTGGTCCATGTGTCTGTTTTTCCCATCAGTGTGTCATCAGTGTATGGTCCATGTGTCCGTTTTTACCATCAGTGTGTCATCAATGTCTGGTCCGTGTGTCTGTTTGTACCATCAGTGTTTGGTCCGTGTGTCTGTTTTTATCATCAGTGTGTCATCAGTGTGTCATCTGTGTGTCCGTTTTTACCATCAGTGTGTCATCAATGTCTGGTCCGTGTGTCCGTTTTTACCATCAGTGTGTCATCAGTGTTTGGTCCATGTGTCTGTTTTTACCATCAGTGTATCATCAGTGTGTGGTCCGTGTGTCTGTTTTTACCATCAGTGTGTCATCAGTGTTTGGTCCATGTGTCTGTTTTTACCATCAGTGTATCATCAGTTTGTGGTCCGTGTGTCTGTTTTTACCATCAGTGTGTCATCAGCGTTTGGTCCATGTGTCTGTTTTTACCATCAGTGTGTCATCAGCGTTTGGTCCATGTGTCTGTTTTTACCATCAGTGTGTCATCAGTGTTTGGTCCACGTGTCTGTTTTTACCATCAGTGTGTCATCAGTGTATGGTCCGCATGTCTGTTTTTACCATCAGTGTGTCATCAGTGTGTGGTCCGTGTGTCTGTTTTTACCATCAGTGTGTCATCAGTGTATGGTCCGTGTGTCTGTTTTTACCATCAGTGTGTCATCAGTGTATGGTCAGTGTGTCTGTTTTTACCATCAGTGTGTGATCAGTGTGTGGTCCGTGTGTCTGTTTTTACCATCAGTGTGTCATCAGCGTTTGGTCCATGTGTCTGTTTTTACCATCAGTGTGTCATCAGTGTTTGGTCCACGTGTCTGTTTTTACCATCAGTGTGTCATCAGGGTATGGTCCGCGTGTCTGTTTTTACCATCAGTGTGTGATCAGTGTATGGTCCGTGTGTCTGTTTTTACCATCAGTGTGTCATCAGTGTATGGTCAGTGTGTCTGTTTTTACCATCAGTGTGTGATCAGTGTGTGGTCCGTGTGTCTGTTTTTACCATCAGTGTGTTATTAGCGTTTGGTCCATGTGTCTGTTTTTACCATCAGTGTGTCATCAGTGTGTGGTCCGTGTGTCTGTTTTTATCATCAGTGTGTCATCAGTGTATGGTCCGTGTGTCTGTTTTTACCATCAGTGTGACATCAGTGTAAGGTCCGCGTGTCTGTTTTTACCATCAGTGTGTGATCAGTGTGTGGTCCGTGTGTCTGTTTTTATCATCAGTGTGTCATCAGTGTGTGGTCAGTGTGTCTGTTTTTACCATCAGTGTGTCATCAGTGTTTGGTCCATGTGTCCGTTTTAACCATCAGTGTGTCATCAATGTCTGGTCCGTGTGTCTGTTTTTACCATCAGTGTGTCATCAGTGTATGGTCCGTGTGTCTGTTTTTACCATCATTGTGTCATCAGTGTTTGGTCTGTGTGTCTGTTTTAACCATCGGTGTGTCATCAGTGTGTGGTCCGTGTGTCTGTTTTTACTATCAGTGTGTCATCAGCGTTTGGTCCATGTGTCTGTTTTAACCATCAGTGTGTCATCAGTGTGCGGTCCGTGTGTCTGTTTTTATCATCAGTGTGTCATCAGTGTATGGTCCGCGTGTCTGTTTTTACCATCAGTGTGTCATCAGTCTATGGTCCACGTGTCTGTTTTTACCATCAGTGTGTCATCAGTGTGTGGTCCGTGTGACTGTTTTTACCATCAGTGTGTCATCAGTGTATGGTCCGCGTGTCTGTTTTTACCATCAGTGTGTCATCAGTGTGTGGTCAGTGTGTCTGTTTTTACCATCAGTGTGTCATCAGTGTATGGTCCATGTGTCCGTTTTTACCATCAGTGCGTCATCAGTGTTTGGTCCATGTGTCCGTTTTTACCATCAGTGTGTCATCAATGTCTGGTCCGTGTGTCTGTTTTTACCATCAGTGTGTCATCAGTGTTTGGTCCATGTGTCTGTTTTTACCATCATTGTGTCATCAGTGTTTGGTCTGTGTGTCTGTTTTAACCATCGGTGTGTCATCAGTGTGTGGTCCGTGTGTCTGTCTTTACCATCAGTGTGTCATCAGCGTTTGGTCCATGTGTCTGTTTTTACCATCAGTGTGTCATCAGTGTGCGGTCCGTGTGTCTGTTTTTATCATCAGTGTGTCATCAGTGTATGGTCCGCGTGTCTGTTTTTACCATCAGTGTGTCATCAGTGTATGGTCCACGTGTCTGTTTTTACCATCAGTGTGTCATCAGTGTGTGGTCCGTGTGTCTGTTTTTACCATCAGTGTGTCATCAGTGTATGGTCCGTGTGTCTGTTTTTACCATCAGTGTGTCATCAGTGTGTGGTCAGTGTGTCTGTTTTTACCATCTGTGTGTCATCAGTGTATGGTCCATGTGTCCGTTTTTACCATCAGTGTGTCATCAGTGTTTGGTCCATGTGTTCGTTTTTACCATCAGTGTGTCATCAGTGTTTGGTCCGTGTGTCTGTTTTTACCATCTGTGTGTCATCAGTGTATGGTCCATGTGTCCGTTTTTACCATCAGTGTGTCATCAATGTCTGGTCCGTGTGTCCGTTTTTACCATCAGTGTGTCATCAGTGTTTGGTCCATGTGTCTGTTTTTACCATCAGTGTGTCATCAATGTATGGTCCGTGTGTCTGTTTTTACCATCAGTGTGTCATCAGCGTTTGGTCCATGTGTCAGTTTTTACCATCAGTGTGTCATCTGTGTGCGGTCCGTGTGTCTGTTTTTATCATCAGTGTGTCATCAGTGTATGGTCCGCGTGTCTGTTTTTACCATCAGTGTATCATCAGTGTTTGGTCTGTGTGTCTGTTTTTACCATCAGTGTGTCATCAGTGTATGGTCCGCGTGTCTGTTTTTACCATCAGTGTGTCATCAATGTGTGGTCCGTGTGTCTGTTTTTACCATCAGTGTGTCATCAGTGTGTGGTCCGTGTGTCTGTTTTTACCATCAGTGTGTCATCAGTGTTTGGTCCACGTGTCTGTTTTTACCATCAGTGTGTCATCAGTGTGTGGTCCATGTGTCTGTTTTTACCATCAGTGTGTCATCAGTGTATGGTCCGCGTGTCAGTTTTTACCATCAGTGGGTCATCAGTGTGTGGTCAGTGTGTCTGTTTTTACCATCAGTGTGTCATCAGTGTATGGTCCATGTGTCCGTTTTTATCATCAGTGTGTCATCAATGTCTGGTCCGTGAGTCTGTTTTTACCATCAGTGTGTCATCAGTGTTTGGTCCATGTGTCTGTTTTTACCATCAGTGTGTTATCAGTGTTTGGTCCGTGTGTCCGTTTTTACCATCAGTGTGTCATCAATGTCTGGTCCATGTGTCTGTTTTTACCATCAGTGTGTGGTCCGTGTGTCTGTTTTTACCATCAGTGTGTCATCAGTGTATGGTCCGTTTGTCAGTTTTTACCATCAGTGTGTCATCAGTGTTTGGTCCATGTGTCTGTTTTTACCATCAGTGTGTCATCAGTGTATAGTCCGTGTGTCCGGTTTTTCCATCAGTGTGTCATCAATGTCTGGTCCGTGTGTCTGTTTTTACCATCAGTGTGTCATCAGTGTTTGGTCCATGTGTCTGTTTTTCCCATCAGTGTGTTATCAGTGTTTGGTCCGTGTGTCCGTTTTTACCATCAGTGTGTCATCAGTGTATGGTCCGTGTGTCTGTTTTTACCATCAGTGTGTCAACAGTGTTTAGTCTGTGTGTCTGTTTTTACCATCAGTGTGTCATCAGTGTTTGGTCCATGTGTCTGTTTTTACCGTCAGTGTGTCATCAGTGTATGGTCCGTGTGTCTGTTTTTACCATCAGTGTGTCATCAGTGTATGGTCCGTGTGTCTGTTTTTATCATCAGTGTGTCATCAGTGTATGGTCCGTGTGTCTGTTTTTACCATCAGTGTGTCATCAGTGTTTGGTCCAGTTTGGTCCATGTGTCTGTTTTTACCATCAGTGTGTCATCTGTGTGTCTGTTTTTACCATCAGTGTATGGTCCGTGTGTCTGTTTTTACCATCAGTGTGTCATCAGTGTATGGTCCGTGTGTCTGTTTTTACCATCAGTGTGTCATCAATGTCTGGTCCTTGTGTCTGTTTTTACCATCAGTGTGTCATCAGTGTTGGTCCATGTGTCTGTTTTTACCATCAGTGTATCTTCAGTGTTTGGTCTGTGTGTCTGTTTTTACCATCAGTGTGTCATCAGTGTTTGGTCCGTGTGTCTGTTTTTACCATCAGTGTGTCATCAGTGTTTGGTCCATGTGTCTGTTTTTACAATCAGTGTGTCATCAGTGTTTTGTCCAGTTTGGTCCATGTGTCTGTTTTTACGATCAGTGTGTCATCAGTGTGTCTGTTTTTACCATCAGTGTTTGGTCTGTGTGTCTGTTTTTACCATCAGTGTGTCATCTGTGTGTCTGTTTTTACCATCAGTGTATGGTCCGTATGTCTGTTTTTACCATCAGTGTTTGGTCCGAGTGTCTGTTTTTACCATCAGTGTGTCATCAGTGTTTGGTCTGTGTGTCTGTTTTTATCATCGGTGTGTCATCAGTGTGTGGTCCGTGTGTCTGTTTTTACCATCAGTGTGTCAACAGTGTTTAGTCTGTGTGTCTGTTTTTACCATCAGTGTGTCATCAGTGTTTGGTCCATGTGTCTGTTTTTACTGTCAGTGTGTCATCAGTGTATGGTCCGTGTGTCTGTTTTTACCATCAGTGTGTCATCAGTGTATGGTCCGTGTGTCTGTTTTTACCATCAGTGTGTCATCAGTGTTTGGTCCGTGTGTCTGTTTTTACCATCAATGTGTCATCAGTGTTTGGTCCGTGTGTCTGTTTTTACCATCAGTGTGTCATCAGTGTTTGGTCCATGTGTCTGTTTTTACCATCAGTGTGTCATCAGTGTATGGTCCGTGTGTCTGTTTTTACCATCAGTGTGTCATCAATGTCTGGTCCTTGTGTCTGTTTTTACCATCAGTGTGTCATCAGTGTTTGGTCCATGTGTCTGTTTTTACCATCAGTGTATCTTCAGTGTTTGGTCTGTGTGTCTGTTTTTACCATCAGTGTGTCATCAGTGTTTGGTCCGTGTGTCTGTTTTTACCATCAGTGTGTCATCAGTGTTTGGTCCATGTGTCTGTTTTTACAATCAGTGTGTCTTCAGTGTTTTGTCCAGTTTGGTCCATGTGTCTGTTTTTACGATCAGTGTGTCATCAGTGTGTCTGTTTTTACCATCAGTGTTTGGTGTGTGTGTCTGTTTTTACCATCAGTGTGTCATCTGTGTGTCTGTTTTTACCATCAGTGTATGGTCCGTATGTCTGTTTTTACCATCAGTGTTTGGTCCGAGTGTCTGTTTTTACCATCAGTGTGTCATCAGTGTTTGGTCTGTGTGTCTGTTTTTATCATCGGTGTGTCATCAGTGTGTGGTCCGTGTGTCTGTTTTTACCATCAGTGTGTCATCAGTGTGTGGTCCATGTGTCTGTTTTTACCATCAGTGTGTCATCAGTGTGTGGTCCGTGTGTCTGTTTTTATCATCAGTGTGTCATCAGTGTATGATCCGCGTGTCTGTTTTTACCATCAGTGTGTCATCAGTGTATGGTCCGTGTGTCTGTTTTTACCATCAGTGTGTCATCAGTGTGTGGTCAGTGTGTCTGTTTTTACCATCAGTGTGTCATCAGTGTTTGGTCCATGTGTCTGTTTTTACCATCAGTGTGTTATCAGTGTTTGGTCCGTGTGTCCGTTTTTACCAACAGTGTGTCATCAATGTCTGGTCCGTGTGTCTGTTTTTACCATCAGTGTGTCATCAGTGTTTGGTCCATGTGTCTGTTTTTACCATCAGTGTGTCATCAGTGTTTGGTCCAGTTTGGTCCATGTGTCTGTTTTTACGATCAGTGTGTCATCAGTGTGTCTGTTTTTACCATCAGTGTTTGGTCTGTGTGTCTGTTTTTACCATCAGTGTGTCATCTGTGTGTCTGTTTTTACCATCAGTGTATGGTCCGTATGTCTGTTTTTACCATCAGTATTTGGTCCGTGTGTCTGTTTTTACCATCAGTGTGTCATCAGTGTTTGGTCTGTGTGTCTGTTTTTACCATCGGTGTGTCATCAGTGTGTGGTCCGTGTGTCTGTTTTTACCATCAGTGTGTCATCAGCGTTTGGTCCATGTGTCTGTTTTTACCATCAGTGTGTTATCAGTGTATAATCCGCGTGTCTGTTTTTACCATCAGTGTGTCATCAGTGTATGGTCCGTGTGTCTGTTTTTCCCATCAGTGTGTCATCAGTGTGTGGTCAGTTTGTCTGTTTTTACCATCAGTGTGTCATCAGTGTTTGGTCCATGTGTCTGTTTTTACCATCAGTGTGTTATCAGTGTTTGGTCCGTGTGTCCGTTTTTACCATCAGTGTGTCATCAATGTCTGGTCCGTGTGTCTGTTTTTACCATCAGTGTGTCATCAGTGTTTGGTCCATGTGTCTGTTTTTACCATCAGTGTGTTATCAGTGTTTGGTCCATGTGTCTGTTTTTACCATCAGTGTGTCATCAGTGTATGGTCCATGTGTCTGTTTTTACCATCAGTGTGTCATCAGTGTTTGGTCCATGTGTCTGTTTTTACCATCAGTGTGTTATCAGTGTTTGGTCCGTGTGTCCGTTTTTACCATCAGTGTGTCATCAATGTCTGGTCCGTGTGTCTGTTTTTACCATCAGTGTGTCATCAGTGTTTGGTCCATGTGTCTGTTTTTACCATCAGTGTGTCATCAGTGTATGGTCCGTGTGTCTGTTTTTACCATCAGTGTTTTATCAATGTCTGGTCCGTGTGTCTGTTTTTACCATCAGTGTGTCATCAATGTCTGGTCCGTGTGTCTGTTTTTACCATCAGTGTATCATCAGTGTTTGGTCTGTGTGTCTGTTTTTACCATCAGTGTATCATCACTGTATGGTCCGTGTGTCTGTTTTTACCATCAGTGTATCATCAGTGTTTGGTCTGTGTGTCTGTTTTTACCATCAGTGTGTCATCAGTGTTTGGTCCATGTGTCTGTTTTTACAATCAGTGTGTCATCAGTGTTTGGTCCAGTTTGGTCCATGTGTCTGTTTTTACCATCAGTGTGTCATCAGTGTATGGTCCATGTGTCTGTTTTTACCATCAGTGTGTCATCAGTGTATGGTCCGTGTGTCTGTTTTTATCATCAGTGTGTCATCAGTGTTTGGTCCATGTGTCTGTTTTTACCGTCAGTGTGTCATCAGTGTATGGTCCGTGTGTCTGTTTTTACCATCAGTGTGTCATCAGTGTATGGTCCGTGTGTCTGTTTTTACCATCAGTGTGTCATCAGTGTTTGGTCCAGTTTGGTCCATGTGTCTGTTTTTACCATCAGTGTTTGGTCCGTGTGTCTGTTTTTACCATCAGTGTGTCATCAGTGTTTGGTCTGTGTGTCTGTTTTTACCATCGGTGTGTCATCAGTGTGTGGTCCGTGTGTCTGTTTTTACCATCAGTGTGTCATCAATGTCTGGTCCTTGTGTCTGTTTTTACCATCAGTGTATCTTCAGTGTTTGGTCTGTGTGTCTGTTTTTACCATAAGTGTGTCATCAGAGTTTGGTCCGTGTGTCTGTTTTTACCATCAGTGTGTCATCAGTGTTTTGTCTAGTTTGGTCCATGTGTCTGTTTTTACGATCAGTGTGTCATCCGTGTGTCTGTTTTTACCATCAGTGTGTCATCTGTGTGTCTGTTTTTACCATCAGTGTATGGTCCGTATGTCTGTTTTTACCATCAGTGTTTGGTCCGAGTGTCTGTTTTTACCATCAGTGTGTCATCAGTGTGTGGTCCGTGTGTCTGTTTTTACCATCAGTCTGTCATCAGCGTTTGGTCCATGTGTCTGTTTTTACCATCAGTGTGTCATCAGTGAGTGGTCCATGTGTCTGTTTTTACCATCAGTGTGTCATCAGTGTATGGTCCATGTGTCTGTTTTTACCATCAGTCTGTCATCAGCGTTTAGTCCATGTGTCTGTTTTTACCATCAGTGTGTCATCAGTGTGTGGTCAGTGTGTCTGTTTTTACCATCAGTGTGTTATCAGTGTATGGTCCATGTGTCTGTTTTTACCATCAGTGTGTCATCAGTGTTTGGTCTGTGTGTCTGTTTTTACCATCGGTGTGTCATCAGTGTGTGGTCAGTGTGTCTGTTTTTACCATCAGTGTGTCATCAGTGTCTGGTCCTTGTGTCTGTTTTTACCATCAGTGTGTCATCAGTGTTTGGTCCATGTGTCTGTTTTTACCATCAGTGTATCTTCAGTGTTTGGTCTGTGTGTCTGTGTTTACCATCAGTGTGTCATCAGTGTTTGGTCCGTGTGTCTGTTTTTACCATCAGTGTGTCATCAGTGTTTGGTCCATGTGTCTGTTTTTACAATCAGTGTGTCATCAGTGTTTTGTCCAGTTTGGTCCATGTGTCTGTTTTTACGATCAGTGTGTCATCAGTGTGTCTGTTTTTACCATCAGTGTTTGCTGTGTGTGTCTGTTTTTACCATCAGTGTGTCATCTGTGTGTCTGTTTTTACCATCAGTGTATGGTCCGTATGTCTGTTTTTACCATCAGTGTTTGGTCCGAGTGTCTGTTTTTACCATCAGTGTGTCATCAGTGTTTGGTCTGTGTGTCTGTTTTTATCATCGGTGTGTCATCAGTGTGTGGTCCGTGTGTCTGTTTTTACCATCAGTGTGTCATCAGTGTGTGGTCCATGTGTCTGTTTTTACCATCAGTGTGTCATCAGTGTGTGGTCCGTGTGTCTGTTTTTATCATCAGTGTGTCATCAGTGTATGATCCGCGTGTCTGTTTTTACCATCAGTGTGTCATCAGTGTATGGTCCGTGTGTCTGTTTTTACCATCAGTGTGTCATCAGTGTGTGGTCAGTGTGTCTGTTTTTACCATCAGTGTGTCATCAGTGTTTGGTCCATGTGTCTGTTTTTACCATCAGTGTGTTATCAGTGTTTGGTCCGTGTGTCCGTTTTTACCAACAGTGTGTCATCAATGTCTGGTCCGTGTGTCTGTTTTTACCATCAGTGTGTCATCAGTGTTTGGTCCATGTGTCTGTTTTTACCATCAGTGTGTCATCAGTGTTTGGTCCAGTTTGGTCCATGTGTCTGTTTTTACGATCAGTGTGTCATCAGTGTGTCTGTTTTTACGATCAGTGTGTCATCAGTGTGTCTGTTTTTACCATCAGTGTTTGGTCTGTGTGTCTGTTTTTACCATCAGTGTGTCATCTGTGTGTCTGTTTTTACCATCAGTGTATGGTCCGTATGTCTGTTTTTACCATCAGTATTTGGTCCGTGTGTCTGTTTTTACCATCAGTGTGTCATCAGTGTTTGGTCTGTGTGTCTGTTTTTACCATCGGTGTGTCATCAGTGTGTGGTCCGTGTGTCTGTTTTTACCATCAGTGTGTCATCAGCGTTTGGTCCATGTGTCTGTTTTTACCATCAGTGTGTCATCAGTGTATAATCCGCGTGTCTGTTTTTACCATCAGTGTGTCATCAGTGTATGGTCCGTGTGTCTGTTTTTCCCATCAGTGTGTCATCAGTGTGTGGTCAGTTTGTCTGTTTTTACCATCAGTGTGTCATCAGTGTTTGGTCCATGTGTCTGTTTTTACCATCAGTGTGTTATCAGTGTTTGGTCCGTGTGTCCGTTTTTACCATCAGTGTGTCATCAATGTCTGGTCCGTGTGTCTGTTTTTACCATCAGTGTGTCATCAGTGTTTGGTCCATGTGTCTGTTTTTACCATCAGTGTGTCATCAGTGTATGGTCCGTGTGTCTGTTTTTACCATCAGTGTTTTATCAATGTCTGGTCCGTGTGTCTGTTTTTACCATCAGTGTGTCATCAATGTCTGGTCCGTGTGTCTGTTTTTACCATCAGTGTATCATCAGTGTTTGGTCTGTGTGTCTGTTTTTACCATCAGTGTATCATCAGTGTATGGTCCGTGTGTCTGTTTTTACCATCAGTGTATCATCAGTGTTTGGTCTGTGTGTCTGTTTTTACCATCAGTGTGTCATCAGTGTTTGGTCCATGTGTCTGTTTTTACAATCAGTGTGTCATCAGTGTTTGGTCCAGTTTGGTCCATGTGTCTGTTTTTACCATCAGTGTGTCATCAGTGTATGGTCCATGTGTCTGTTTTTACCATCAGTGTGTCATCAGTGTATGGTCCGTGTGTCTGTTTTTATCATCAGTGTGTCATCAGTGTTTGGTCCATGTGTCTGTTTTTACCGTCAGTGTGTCATCAGTGTATGGTCCGTGTGTCTGTTTTTACCATCAGTGTGTCATCAGTGTATGGTCCGTGTGTCTGTTTTTACCATCAGTGTGTCATCAGTGTTTGGTCCAGTTTGGTCCATGTGTCTGTTTTTACCATCAGTGTTTGGTCCGTGTGTCTGTTTTTACCATCAGTGCGTCATCAGTGTTTGGTCTGTGTGTCTGTTTTTACCATCGGTGTGTCATCAGTGTGTGGTCCGTGTGTCTGTTTTTACCATCAGTGTGTCATCAATGTCTGGTCCTTGTGTCTGTTTTTACCATCAGTGTATCTTCAGTGTTTGGTCTGTGTGTCTGTTTTTACCATAAGTGTGTCATCAGAGTTTGGTCCGTGTGTCTGTTTTTACCATCAGTGTGTCATCAGTGTTTTGTCTAGTTTGGTCCATGTGTCTGTTTTTACGATCAGTGTGTCATCAGTGTGTCTGTTTTTACGATCAGTGTTTGGTCTGTGTGTCTGTTTTTACCATCAGTGTGTCATCTGTGTGTCTGTTTTTACCATCAGTGTATGGTCCGTATGTCTGTTTTTACCATCAGTGTTTGGTCCGAGTGTCTGTTTTTACCATCAGTGTGTCATCAGTGTGTGGTCCGTGTGTCTGTTTTTACCATCAGTCTGTCATCAGCGTTTGGTCCATGTGTCTGTTTTTACCATCAGTGTGTCATCAGTGTGTGGTCCATGTGTCTGTTTTTACCATCAGTGTGTCATCAGTGTATGGTCCATGTGTCTGTTTTTACCATCAGTCTGTCATCAGCGTTTAGTCCATGTGTCTGTTTTTACCATCAGTGTGTCATCAGTGTGGTCCGTGTATCTGTTTTTATCATCAGTGTGTCATCAGTGTGTGGTCAGTGTGTCTGTTTTTACCATCAGTGTGTTATCAGTGTATGGTCCATGTGTCTGTTTTTACCATCAGTGTGTCATCAGTGTTTGGTCTGTGTGTCTGTTTTTACCATCGGTGTGTCATCAGTGTGTGGTCAGTGTGTCTGTTTTTACCATCAGTGTGTCATCAGTGTATGGTCCATGTGTCTGTTTTTACCATCAGTGTGTCATCAGTGTTTGGTCTGTGTGTCTGTTTTTACCATCGGTGTGTCATCAGTGTGTGGTCCGTGTGTCTGTTTTTACCATCAGTGTTTGGTCCGTGTGTCTGTTTTTACCATCAGTGTGTCATCAGTGTTTGGTCTGTGTGTCTGTTTTTACCATCGGTGTGTCATCAGTGTGTGGTCCGTGTGTCTGTTTTTACCATCAGTGTGTCATCAATGTCTGGTCCTTGTGTCTGTTTTTACCATCAGTGTGTCATCAGTGTTTGGTCCGTGTGTCTGTTTTTACCATCAGTGTGTCATCAGTGTTTGGTCCATGTGTCTGTTTTTACCATCAGTGTGTCATCAGTGTTTTGTCTAGTTTGGTCCATGTGTCTGTTTTTACGATCAGTGTGTCATCAGTGTGTCTGTTTTTACCATCAGTGTTTGGACTGTGTGTCTGTTTTTACCATCAGTGTGTCATCAGTGTTTTGTCTAGTTTGGTCCATGTGTCTGTTTTTACGATCAGTGTGTCATCAGTGTGTCTGTTTTTACCATCAGTGTATGGTCCGTATGTCTGTTTTTACCATCAGTGTTTGGTCCGAGTGTCTGTTTTTACCATCAGTGTGTCATCAGTGTTTGGTCTGTGTGTCTGTTTTTACCATCGGTGTGTCATCAGTGTGTGGTCCGTGTGTCTGTTTTTACCATCAGTGTGTCATCAGTGTGTGGTCCGTGTGTCTGTTTTTACCATCAGTGTGTCATCAGTGTGTGGTCCGTGTGTCTGTTTTTACCATGAGTGTGTCATCAGCGTTTGGTCCATGTGTCTGTTTTTACCATCAGTGTGTCATCAGTGTGTGGTCCGTGTATCTGTTTTTATCATCAGTGTGTCATCAGTGTATGATCCGCGTGTCTGTTTTTACCATCAGTGTGTCATCAGTGTATGGTCCGTGTGTCTGTTTTTACCATCAGTGTGTCAACAGTGTATGGTCCATGTGTCTGTTTTTACCATCAGTGTGTCATCAGTGTTTGGTCCATGTGTCTGTTTTTACCATCGGTGTGTCATCAGTGTGTGGTCCGTGTGTCTGTTTTTACCATCAGTGTTTTGTCCGTGTGTCTGTTTTTACCATCAGTGTGTCATCAGTGTTTGGTCTGTGTGTCTGTTTTTACCATCGGTGTGTCATCAGTGTGTGGTCCGTGTGTCTGTTTTTACCATCAGTGTGTCATCAATGTCTGGTCCTTGTGTCTGTTTTTACCATCAGTGTGTCATCAGTGTTTGGTCCATGTGTCTGTTTTTACCATCGGTGTGTCATCAGTGTGTGGTCCGTGTGTCTGTTTTTACCATCAGTGTTTGGTCCGTGTGTCTGTTTTTACCATCAGTGTGTCATCAGTGTTTGGTCTGTGTGTCTGTTTTTACCATCGGTGTGTCATCAGTGTGTGGTCCGTGTGTCTGTTTTTACCATCAGTGTGTCATCAATGTCTGGTCCTTGTGTCTGTTTTTACCATCAGTGTGTCATCAGTGTTTGGTCCGTGTGTCCGTTTTTACCATCAGTGTGTCATCAATGTCTGGTCCGTGTGTCTGTTTTTACCATCAGTGTGTCATCAGTGTTTGGTCCATGTGTCTGTTTTTACCATCAGTGTGTCATCAGTGTTTGGTCCAGTTTGGTCCATGTGTCTGTTTTTACCATCAGTGTGTCATCAGTGTGTCTGTTTTTACCATCAGTGTTTGGTCTGTGTGTCCGTTTTTACCATCAGTGTGTCATCAATGTCTGGTCCGTGTGTCTGTTTTTACCATCAGTGTGTCATCAGTGTTTGGTCCGTGTGTCCGTTTTTACCATCAGTGTGTCATCAATGTCTGGTCCGTGTGTCTGTTTTTACCATCAGTGTGTCATCAGTGTTTGGTCCATGTGTCTGTTTTTACCATCAGTGTGTCATCAGTGTTTGGTCCAGTTTGGTCCATGTGTCTGTTTTTACCATCAGCGTGTCATCTGTGTGTCTGTTTGTACCATCAGTGTATGGTCCGTATGTCTGTTTTTACCATCAGTGTTTGGTCCGAGTGTCTGTTTTTACCATCAGTGTGTCATCAGTGTTTGGTCTGTGTGTCTGTTTTTACCATCGGTGTGTCATCAGTGTGTGGTCCGTGTGTCTGTTTTTACCATCAGTGTGTCATCAGTGTGTGGTCCGTGTGTCTGTTTTTATCATCAGTGTGTCATCAGTGTATGGTCCATGTGTCTGTTTTTACCATCAGTGTGTCATCAGTGTATGGTCCATGAGTCTGTTTTTACCATCAGTGTGTCATCAGTGTATGGTCCGTGTGTCTGTTTTTACCATCAGTGTGTCATCAGTGTATGGTCCATGTGTCTGTTTTTACCATCAGTGTGTCATCAGTGTTTGGTCCATGTGTCTGTTTTTACCATCAGTGTGTTATCAGTGTTTGGTCCGTGTGTCCGTTTTTACCATCAGTGTGTCATCAATGTCTGGTCCGTGTGTCTGTTTTTACCATCAGTGTGTCATCAGTGTTTGGTCCATGTGTCTGTTTTTACCATCAGTGTGTCATCAGTGTTTGGTCCAGTTTGGTCCATGTGTCTGTTTTTACCATCAGTGTGTCATCAGTGTGTCTGTTTTTACCATCAGTGTTTGGTCTGTGTGTCTGTTTTTACCATCAGTGTGTCATCTGTGTGTCTGTTTTTACCATCAGTGTTTGGTCCGAGTGTCTGTTTTTACCATCAGTGTGTCATCAGTGTTTGGTCTGTGTGTCTGTTTTTACCATCGGTGTGTCATCAGTGTGTGGTCCGTGTGTCTGTTTTTACCATCAGTGTGTCATCAGCGTTTGGTCCATGTGTCTGTTTTTACCATCAGTGTGTCATCAGTGTGTGGTCCGTGTGTCTGTTTTTATCATCAGTGTGTCATCAGTGTATGATCCGCGTGTCTGTTTTTACCATCAGTGTGTCATCAGTGTATGGTCCGTGTGTCTGTTTTTCCCATCAGTGTGTCATCAGTGTGTGGTCAGTTTGTCTGTTTTTACCATCAGTGTGTCATCAGTGTATGGTCCATGTGTCTGTTTTTACCATCAGTGTGTCATCAGTGTATGGTCCATGTGTCTGTTTTTACCATCATGTGTCATCAGTGTTTGGTCCATGTGTCTGTTTTTACCATCAGTGTGTTATCAGTGTTTGGTCCGTGTGTCCGTTTTTACTATCAGTGTGTCATCAATGTCTGGTCCGTGTGTCTGTTTTTACCATCAGTGTGTCATCAGTGTTTGGTCCATGTGTCTGTTTTTACCATCAGTGTTTTATCAATGTCTGGTCCGTGTGTCTGTTTTTACCATCAGTGTGTCATCAATGTCTGGTCCGTGTGTCTGTTTTACCATCAGTGTGTCATCAGTGTATGGTCCGTGTGTCTGTTTTTACCATCAGTGTGTCATCAGTGTATGGTCCGTGTGTCTGTTTTTACCATCAGTGTTTTATCAATGTCTGGTCCGTGTGTCTGTTTTTACCATCAGTGTATCATCAGTGTTTGGTCCGTGTGTCTGTTTTTACCATCAGCGTGTCATCAATGTCTGGTCCGTGTGTCTGTTTTTACCATCAGTGTATCATCAGTGTTTGGTCTGTGTGTCTGTTTTTACCATCAGTGTGTCATCAGTGTTTGGTCTATGTGTCTGTTTTTACAATCAGTGTGTCATCAGTGTTTGGTCCGTGTGTCTGTTTTTACCATCAGTGTGTCATCAGTGTATGGTCTGTGTGTCTGTTTTTATCATCGGTGTGTCATCAGTGTGTCGTCCGTGTGTCTGTTTTTACCATCAGTGTGTCATCAGTGTATGGTCCATGTGTCTGTTTTTACCATCAGTGTGTCATCAGTGTATGGTCCATGTGTCTGTTTTTACCATCAGTGTGTCATCAGTGTATGGTCCGTGTGTCTGTTTTTACCATCAGTGTGTCCGTTTTTACCATCAGTGTGTCATCAGTGTATGGTCCGTGTGTCTGTTTTTACCATCAGTGTGTCATCAGTGTGTGGTCCGTGTGTCTATTTTTACCATCAGTGTGTCATTAGTGTGTGGTCCGTGTGTCCGTTTGTACCATCAGTGTGTCATCAGTGTAAGGTCCGTGTCCGTTTTTATCATCAGTGTGTCATCAGTGTATGGTCCGTGTGTCTGTTTTTACCATCAGTGTATGGTCCGTGTGTCTGTTTTTAGTAACAGTGTGTCATCAGTGTGTGGTCCGTGTGTCTATTTTTTCCATCAGTGTCTCATCAGTGTTTGGTCAGTGTGTCTGTTTTTACCATCAGTGTGTCATCAGTGTTTGGTCCGTGTGTCCATTTTTACCATCAGTGTGTCATCAGTGTGTGGTCCGTGTGTCTGTTTTTACCATCAGTGTATGGTCTGTGTGTCTATTTACACTATCAGTGTGTCATCAGTGTATGGTCCGTGTGTCCGTTTTTATCATCAGTGTGTCATCAGTGTATGGTCCGTGTGTCTGTTTTTACCATCAGTGTATGGTCCGTGTGTCCGTTTTTACTATCAGTGTGTCATCAGTGTGTGGTCCGTGTGTCTGTTTTTACCATCAGTGTATCATCAGTGTTTGGTCTGTGTGTCTGTTTTTACCATCAGTGTGTCATCAGTGTTTGGTCCGTGTGTCCGTTTTTACCATCAGTGTGTCATCAGTGTTTGGTCTGTGTGTCTGTTTTTACCATCAGTGTGTCATCAGTGTTTGGTCCGTGTGTCTGTTTTTACCATCAATGTGTCATCAGTGTTTGGTCCGTGTGTCCGTTTTTACCATCAGTGTGTCATCAGTGTATGGTCCGTGTGTCCGTTTTTACCATCAGTGTGTCATCAGTGTATGGTCCGTGTGTCTGTTTTTACCATCAGTGTGTCATCAGTGTATGGTCCGTGTGTCTGTTTTTATCATCAGTGTGTCATCAGTGTTTGATCCGTGTGTCCGTTTTTATCATCAGTGTGTCATCAGTGTTTGGTCCGTGTGTCTGTTTTTATCATCAGTGTGTCATCAGTGTTTGGTCCGTGTGTCTGTTTTTATCATCAGTGTGTCATCAGTGTATGGTCCGTGTGTCTGTTTTTACCATCAGTGTATGGTCCGTGTGTCCGTTTTTACTATCAGTGTGTCATCAGTGTGTGGTCCGTGTGTCTGTTTTTACCATCAGTGTGTCATCAGTGTTTGGTCTGTGTGTCTGTTTTTACCATCAGTGTGTCATCAGTGTTTGGTCCGTGTGTCCGTTTTTACCATCAGTGTGTCATCAGTGTTTGGTCTGTGTGTCTGTTTTTACCATCAGTGTGTCATCAGTGTTTGGTCCGTGTGTCTGTTTTTACCATCAATGTGTCATCAGTGTTTGGTCCGTGTGTCCGTTTTTACCATCAGTGTGTCATCAGTGTATGGTCCGTGTGTCCGTTTTTACCATCAGTGTGTCATCAGTGTATGGTCCGTGTGTCTGTTTTTACCATCAGTGTGTCATCAGTGTATGGTCCGTGTGTCTGTTTTTATCATCAGTGTGTCATCAGTGTTTGATCCGTGTGTCCGTTTTTATCATCAGTGTGTCATCAGTGTTTGGTCCGTGTGTCTGTTTTTATCATCAGTGTGTCATCAGTGTTTGGTCCGTGTGTCCGTTTTTTATCATCAGTGTGTCATCAGTATTTTTCATGGACGGATAAATGAATTACAAAGCTTCTCCTATACTTTGCAATGTTAAATACTGACAGTACACGGACTGTACACTGATGCCATCCTTGTGCTGTATGTGTTCTTCACAGACCCATAGACTTAAATTAGCATTTTCATTTGTGATAACAGAAACAAAACGGACATGTCTCCCTGAACACACAGTCAGTGAAAAAACACGAACATGTGAACAGCACCATAGATTATAATGGCTACTTGTTGTATATGTGAAAAAAAAGGACAGAACACGTACGTGCAACATGGACGTGTGAATGAGGCCTTAGATTGTATCTATGCACACAAACTGGAAATCTCTAATGAAATAATTGAATGCATGGAATAAAAGAAATTCTGCCTATATGATGCATGTACAGCATATAAGAAACCTGCTAAGTGAATATACCGAATACACACTGGGAAGATATTTTACTCCACATCTCGTCTTAACTCTTACCTTGCAACCTTCACAAGTGATGACACCATAGTGGATTCCTGAAGATTTGTCTCCACAAATTTTGCATGGTATCACTTCAATTTGTGCTGCAGAAAAGAGAAGAGACAGCTCAGCTGACATGGCACAATTTTATTTCGCCTTTTCTATCCTCGGTCAATGGCTCGAGCATGAGATTTTCCATGATTAAAAAGGAGCAAAATGCTGAATGCATAAGTAGAAAAACAGATCTTAGATTTAAGCTTCTCTTCAAATACATCATTTAATAGCAATATCCAATATTTGCATGCTCTAAAACCCGGCACAAACATTTCTCTAATCCCTCCGCAGTCAGAATAAACATTTTAATGCAACTTGGTTTGTAGTTTTTATGTTAATACTGCGCTTTTCTGGCTCTGATGTTTGTATCATTAAATGCTTTACATTATCATTTACTTGTTTGTTAGAAGAACAGATCATTGAAAGGGTTTAAACAAAGAGTGTTACACCTAATACAATCAATGTCCAATTCAACTCCGCTCCACTTATCCGGCGTCTTGTTTAGAATCGAGAGGGATTATTTGACTATGAGGAACGTAATGAAGTATTATACAACCCTGCCTCGCAACGGCTTGCTATATTTTCCTTCTGAATTGCACCTGTACAAGGATACTTGAACATAGTGATTGTGTTCTTCCCCGAGAGCCATTTATCCTTTGTGTCAAAGCAGGACAATTGGAGGGATGAGTAACCGAAAACTCCTGTTATTAATTGTATACACAAGGTGAAAAGAAGCTATTGCTTTCCTCGAAACATCTTAAATTACTGTAACTAACACTCTCTGTACCGAGTTTCCTTTGCAGTGTTAATGAGTGTCACAGTCTCTAACATTTCCTTCACAATGCATGTCTAATCGTGTAGGATTGCAAGATTTTTCACTTTTTCTGGACCACGTTGTCATCATTTCGCTCAAGAGCGTTTTTACACCCAACCACAGCATCATCCCCGGTGTGTATCACAGTTGTCCACAATTAGAAGAATTGTTTGGGTTGCACAATTTTTAGGAGTTATCAAAGTTTGGAATAGATTTCCAGATCTTATAGATTTCATGCTTATTTAATAAGTGCGTGCACACAAATGTAATGGGGCTCATGTCGCAATCTGTGCAGGACAGAAAAGTGGATCAAGATCAGATCACAACGCTCCTGAATACTACAGGAGGGTATTACACTGAATATTATCTGCCCTGAAACTGTTTCACGCTAAAATTATTTGTCTTAGGCCACGGCCCCACTATCAGTATTTTTTCTTAGGAGTGGGAGCCAAAACCAGATGAGGAACAATCAGAGAAAAGGTATAATAGAAACAAGTCACCAATTCTGCATTTATCACCCACTCCTGGTTTTGGCTCCCACTCCTGAGAAACAATACTGACCAAATACTGATAGTGGGGCCGTGGCCTTACTGCTCACAAATCAGCACATAGACCTGAATGGTCACCATGTAAAGGTATGTGCACACGTTCAGTATTTGCAACTGATTTTTCTGCTGTAAAAACCAGAGTGTAGGCAGAAAAAAACACTGGGTAGAATACATGTTTTTGCCAGAGTTTTGACGTTTTTTGCATGCGACTTTACTTGTGTTTTTTTTCTCATTTAGTTGATTTTGTAAAAAATGCGAGAAAAACACTGAAGGAGTTGACTTGCTGCAGGTGAGAAAAAACGGATTCAAGGCTCAAATCTGCAAAAAAAAATAGGCAGATTCCAGAAATCTCACTTTGCTGGTGCTGTAAGGCTGTGTGCCCACGATGCGTTTTTGGTGCGGATTTACAGCGCGTAAACGCTCCAGAAATGCATTGCATACCTTATCCCATGATTTCCTATGACATTCTGCAAGTTCTGTGCACATGGTCAGGATTTTTTCTGCGCGGATTTTACTCACAGAAAAAATCCAGACATGAGCAATTCTTGTGCGTTTCTGCATGCGTATTTGCCTATACAATGCATTGGAAAAACGCATGGCAAATCCGCATGCAAAAACGCATCAAATACGCGTCATATACCCGTCAAAAACGCATGGAAAAACCGCATGCGTTTTTCTGCCAAGGAGATGCAGAAATGCTCAGGAAAATTTCTGCTTCATTTCTGCATCGTGGGCACTAAGCCTAAAACACTGCATTAGTTTCTGCTGCAAAAAGGCATGGAGAAAATGTAGCAAAAACACGATGTTTAAGGCTGTGTGCCCACGTAGCATTTTTCAAGCGTATATGCTGCGGAATTTCCGCAGCGTAAACGCTTGAAAAACGCATGTATATCCGCACCCCATGGTCCCCAATGGGATTCCGCAAGTTCTATGCACATGCTGCGGATTTTTCCGCAGCGTTTATGCCGCGTTCAAAAATCCGCAGCATGTCATTTAATTTTGCGTTTCCGCAAGCGGAATTGCCTTTGTCCAATGCATAAAAAACGCAAGGCAATTCCGCATGTGGAAAACGCGTGATAAACGCGCGAAAAATGCGCGATAAACGCGTGCGGAATTCCGCATGCGTTTTTCCGGGAGAGGACTTGCATTTATGCAGCAGAAATTTTCTGCTGCATAAATGCAACGTGGGCACATAGCCTAAAGGTCTTACACTGCATTGTCCCTCTCTAGCCAAGAATCTGTTATCCCTTGTGATAATAGTTACCAGCTTCATTGTCTTTATGAGATAATCTCTTTAAAGGGAATCTGTTGGAAACTTTAACCTCACCCAAATCATTTATATGATTGTGTTGCCCTTTAAAGGTAAAAGCACTGCTCCAGCAGCGATAATGCGCGTTTTAAAGTTTTGTCTGGAAGTGCACTGGGACGTGGCGATGCACTTCTAGCTTCTCAGCCTCGCGCTGTAATCCTGACCTACCGGTACCCTCCCATTGGTGTCCTTGTTCCAGAGAAAATGACTTGCCAATCAGCCAGGGGAGATTGCTGCTAGATAGGAATTATAGCCTTAGGTCAAGAAGCTAGAAGTACATCGTCACAACTCAGTGCACTTCCAAACACAACTTCAAAAAGTGATTTCTCGCTGCTAGAGCAGTGATTTGGGGTCATAAAGGATTGACTGGCTTATCTTTTAAAGGGAATCTGTCACATTTTTTTGTATTAATAATGAATGACTATATAATAAATTCTTTTTAATACAAAATTAAATGTTGTGCTTTAACATTTATTTATTTATTCATTCTTCATGTGACCACTGGGGGCTGCCATTTTCATTTGCTTGGTGTGTAAGTGTTTGAGTACGACACTTACACACCGCAAATATGGCAGCCACAGGCTATAAGAGACAGCGGTCAGTGCCCAACCACATCTCCTATACTGTGGTTGCTTCGGATGCTTCAGCTGTGAACTGTGCACAACCCCATTATGTGTGATACAGTCCACTGAGCCACGTATCTAATCCCATTGTGTGTGATACAGCCCGCTGAGACCTGTATCTAATCCCATTGTGTGTGATACAGTTCGCTGAGCCACGTATCTAATCCCATTGTGTGTGATACAGTCCGATGAGACCTGTATCTAATCCTATCCTGTATGATACAGTGAGCAGTGCAGCGCCAACTAACAGAATTGGTGTGGGCAGACGTCGTCGCGGACACTGTTCACATCACATTGCAGTCACCAACAAAATAGCTCTGCAGTGTGATCCTAAACTTCATCCTCCCTTATCCTTTTGCCAACGTCCACAAAGGGGACAAGAGACATCAGAAACGTGAGCAGATCCTGCCCACATCTACTGCAGTGTTTAAGGCCAGCGAGCAGCACACTAGGTTTTGAGCAGATGCTCCCCCTAGTGTTTAAAAGTTGAAAATATCAAAACTTTTTAAAATTATTTTTCATATTTTATATCATTAAACATATCTAACTATTTATTTTAAATTAAAACCTTAATACTGTACATTTTTTCAATTGTTGAAAAAAAAAAAGTTTTGATGACACTATTCCTTTAAAGAGCTGCACAATCACTTTCTGAGAGGTTTCTTTTAGAAGGGTTGGCCACATTAGTTTAACAGATGTGCTGAGGACATGATTTTGTGACACTCATATATAAGAATTATAGGTTCTCCTCCTGTGTTAGTCCAGCCTTCCTCTCATACTGCACAGCTCTCTTATTCTCAAAATGGGAGTTGATGGAGGATCATGTGACCACATCTGTCCATCATCCTCTTCCAATTGAAAAATACTGCAAAAGGGAAAAGCTGTTTATTAATTGGAGGAGGAGAATGGACAGGTCTCTTCACATGGCCTCCATCTGCAGCCATTTTGTGGATAGTAATGCTGTGCAACCTGCGAAGGAGGAGGAGAACCACAACATCATGTCCCCAACACATCTGCTAAACTACTCATAAAGTGGACAACTCCTCTAATTCCTCCTATGCAATGGAATTTTTAGGGCTTTATCTGGAATTTAATATTACTGTTTAATCTCTAATTTAGGTACTAATCAGTATCAGATCGGTGGAGATCTGACTCGTCGCACCCTACTGATCAGCTGACTGAAGACATTACCGTTCTCTGCAGCTCAGTCTAGAAGTCTGTTTACATGGACCGACTGATGGCATGATATGACTGCCGATCCATAAACTTTTACCGATCGGCGGTTGTTTGAATGACAAGTAGATCTAAGTAAACGATTGCACTGAGTGATCTAAACTAGATCTCGATAAGTGTGCATAGGCTGCCATAGTTCTCGTGAGAGCAAGTCCTGTTTAGGCCACGTTCAGACGTTCAGTATTTGATCAGTATTTTACATCAGTGTTTGTAAGCCAAAACCAAGAGTGGGACAAATCAGAGGAAAAGTATAATAGAAACACGTCACCACTAGTGATGAGCGAGCATGTTCGGTTAACCCTTTCGGCGAGTATGCTCGGGCGAGTACCGAGTATCTTCAGCGTACTCAGTGATATGTTTGAGTGACTGTGTGTGCATGATTTGCAACTGTTTGACAGCTTTAATACATGTGAGGAATGCTTAAGAAACAAGCATGGGAGTGATTCAAACATATCACTGAGTACGCTGAAGATACTCGGTGCTCGCCCGAGCATACTCGCTCATCACTAGTCACCACTTCTGTATTTATCACCCACTCCTGGTTTTGGCTTACAAATACTGAGGTAAAATACTGACCAAATACTGAATGTGTGAACATGGCCTTACACAGAACGGTGCACCGCCAAGAATGATGATCTTTTGCGTCATTTCACCGGATGAATTAGCATTTTGCACATTTGTTGGTTGATCGGCAACCTGTTTACGCAGCAAAATAATTGTGAAATGAGCGCTTTTAACATCGCAGTGTATCTTTCAGTGTAAATGCCCCTTTATTCAAGCTAAAACTATCCGTGCTATCAATTTAGCAGATAATGTTATATAGCTGACTTCATATATACCTTATAGTGTCATTTGTTTTCTGAAGTAAGAATATTTTTCTGCTTCGTCAAGCTTATCCTGCTCACTATAGAAATAACATGACTGATTTAAACAAGCATGTATAAAGAGGAGTTGTGGGAGATGGCTGCCGTCCGAACAGCTGTTTCATGTCTAGGTTCAGCTTCAGTCATCTAGAGAATTAGATCTGTATCCAGACATAAGGTTATTTTTTTATGCAGTATATTTTTCAGAAATATGGGATTGTATGGCAGGCTTTGTTATATCCTATAGTTCTATACATACCGTGATGATACAGTAAATGAGCACTAAATCCTACACTATTTTGCCTATCAGAAGACGGCAGTGTTACCTCTGATTCTTTCTGATACTCAGTCTTTAACACAGGAAACAGCCATTGAGAGAATAAGCCAACATGCACAACCAGGAGGGGAATGTTCAGGAGCCTCCATTGCATGTTAATCTTTCATGCCAAAAGCAGAATAAAGAGCAATCCACCACTCAGGGGAGCCAGGTAGCAGAGGGAAGAACACATCACGCCTGGATAAGTATAATCCTTACAATGCTCCCTGAAGGAAATTTATAACATTTCTTGACAATATGACTACAGCACAGTGAACTTCATAATATAAGGCAAGAGAATCGTCTTCTGTTTAGCAATGGCGAATCATTACAAAATATATTAACCCCCTTCCAGACCGGGCGATTTTCCATTTTTGTGCTTTCATTTGTTCCATCCTTTATTCCAAGAGCCATAACTAATTTTTATTTTTCCATCTCCATAGCCGTGCAAGGGCTTTAATTTTTGTGGGACGAGTTGTACTTTTTAATGACACCATCCATTTTATCATGTGACGCTCTGGAAAGCGGTAAAAAAAATTCCAAGTGCAGTGAAATAGCGAAAAATGCACAATTCCGCACAAATGTTTTTTTTTATTTAGAGCGTTCATTTTACAGTAAAAATTACCTGGCAATGTGATTCTGCAGGTCAGTACGATTAGGCAGATACCAAACATGCATAGTTTTTATTTTATTTAACTAGTGAAAAAAAAATACAGATATTTGTAAAAAAAAATTCTGCTTGTGTCTCCACTTTTCGAGAAGATAGCCGTAATGTTTATAATTTTTGAGTTGTGGACTTGGGGGAGTAGATGTTTTTATTGATATCAATTTGGGGTAGATATCATGTTTTTTGTGTTGTTGCAGCAGCCGAAAAACTGCAATTTAGGCGTTTTGATTTTTTTCCCCTCGTTCCGTCGTTTAACAATCTGATTAATATATTTTATTTTTTTGACAGACTGGACTTTTATGAATGCAGGGATACCAAATATGTGTATTTTTTTAATTTCTAAATTGTTTATGGGTAAAAGGGGAGTGATTTGAACTTTCATTTTTTTTTTAAACTTTTTTTCCCTTTTCACTGTATTTGTTAGTCCCATTAGGGAACTTGAACCTTCGATCATCTGATCGCTTGTGCTATATACAGCAATGCTACAGTGTTGCTATATATAGCAGAAAACATGGTCTCCTATGAACGCCAGCCATCAGCTGGCTTTCACAGGAGTACTATCATGACAAACATAAGGGTCTTAAAGGAGACCCATGGCTCTCATGGCAACCCATCGGCACTCCACAATCACGTAACATGAGTGCCGTTGGACACGTGGAATGACGCACGTTATTGCCATCGTATGTTAAATGCCGATGTCAGAGATTGACAGCGGCATTTATCATGTTAACAGCCACGGGCGAAGCTCTTCTGTTAGCGGCAGATGATGGCTGAATAATTTAGCCATCATGAGCCAGGAAAGATGTGGGCTTGTATGCTGCATCTTTCCAAAGTCAGGGAGCCAGCAAAGGACATACCAGTACATCTTATGTCGGAGAGGGGTTACTGATTTAGTAAATCATCTAGTGATCTAGCAACTATCCAAGTAGCGCAATTAGTCAGATATTCTAGAAAAAAAATCCAATAATCAGCACTTACTCTCATGAATAATCTGTCTTTTGTGGAGTTTAGTATCGCACATTCCTATTAAGATTTAAGGTGGAGGACACAATAAAACTTGTTTTAGCGGTAGAATGAGATGACTTGAGCAGAGTTTTCTGCATAGAGCTGTAGGTCTGTTCTGCTGATACTGCACACTTTCCCTAAAGAGATTAGGATTCTAATCCCAAATATTATACTGCACAGCCTATCTTATATTTGAGCTCATCAGATCCAGCATTCTGCATGTAATCTCCAGCAGCATTACCCAGTGTTTATATAAGCTGCTGCTGTTTGAGCAATGATGACTGAGCTCTTTCAATGCACCTGGACAAAAAGAAACACGATGTGCTTCCACCGCTATGAGAGTGACATATTTGCAGCAGCGTGCACTCAAACGTGACTTCCAAGCAATGTGACGGTGAAATGTGTCTCTGGGATGAAGAAGTAGATGTCATTTGATGCAGTAGTTTAACTTTCTAATTTACCTTCCATCCCCGAGCTGAGATCTTGGGCACCACAGTGGCTGAGTACACAGACATGTGCATAGCGGACAATCTTTGCATGTGTAGCATACATTCACCTTTGTGTATACAGTGCATACACTGTGCTGTATGAATGTGTATAGCGTTAAAGGAGTTTTATATTTTTATATATATTTTTCTCAGAATGCTGTACAATAATATATTAAATATTACCCAATTTACCGCTCCATTGTTGCCCCCATTCCACTGCTTTTTGGATCCCATGCCATGCTCAATTATTTGGTGTAGTGCTGATGCTTTGCTAACCACTGTGTCCAGTGATTGTCTGCACTGGTCACAGGTTCATCCAAATGAAACAGTAAGTAGAGTCAGGTTCTGTACCTCCTACTTGGTCCGGAAAGTAATGTGGCAGTAAATCACTGGCAGGAGCAGTGGCAAGTTGGTCATTGCTGTGCAAGAGTGGTGGACTGTACTGTCGCGTTCCTACCCCCGAAGATAACAATCGTGTCATGTACTGTTTATAATGTCATGCATTTTATACATACAATGTGTTATATGAAATGCAAACTAGGTGCTGCTGTTTTAGTGAATATTGTGAATAGACTGTGATAGGGTAGGGGACAGCATAAAGTAAAGAAATAGATTAGGATCTAGGACATAAGAGAAGGACAATAGGCTTAGTACATACTATTATAGTATAGTAACTGTAGCTAGCTGAAGGTATAGGATAATATATTGTTAATATTTAGGACTAGCCCACAGTGGGAGGGGTTTAGTGCTAGTGAAAGCAGGCACTTCCTGATAGTAGTCAGATAGGGAAGAACAGTAGCCAAGGTCAAGTTCAAATTGCAGTGGGCTTCTGGCGGCAGCAAGCAGCTATCTATCATTCATGGCAGTGGGATGCCTTACTAGAATCCCTTGCAGACATTCCTGCAACATCTGGAGCTCAGGGCTCAGTATGGGTACTATGGAGAGTGCCTTATACTCTGGCGTACAGGGGAGGATTGACGTGGAACAGTGAGAAGGGAAGATAACGGATCCCGGGTGGACTGTGGGACTGGACGAGAAATCCCAGGGGCTGAGGGAGCCAGTGATCGTGGAGATAGTCTAGGAGGAACAGATAGCGATGCTGAGGGCGTGCTGCTCTAAGGAAATAAAGAATAGAACGTGTTGTGCCCAATACTGAGTGTTACAATCTGATAAGCTTGAACTGTCCAGTAAACTTCTGCTTGCTGAAATTAACTGTGTGTCCCCTAAGTTTTGTGTGGTGGCTCTGGAAGATGGAGGCCTGGAGAAAGCAGAGGCCTGCGGCCTACAAATGAGTGTGATTGTGATCACCAATACATCTCACAATCACAAAAAGATTTAGCATTATTTTCTGGAAAACAATACCATTCCATAAATTCAGCACTCAATGCTTTACGTATCCCAATAGTTTGGCAATGGCACAAAAAAGTGCACAAAAAATCTACAAAGCTGACATGGCAAAAAATGTTGAGGCAAAGCATATCATATGGTAATGGGAGAGAGCAAAAACTGCTGAAATTTGCATTTGATTCATTTAATTCTCATAATCCAAAATTCTTAAGAAGTTTTTATATGGATTTTGGAGTGGATCCCCTTCAAAGAAACTCTTTGACTACATACCCATTTGTCTGAGAAAAAAAACAGTCTACAGTTATATGCCCACAGAAAACGCTTAGACGAATAAACATAAGCAATTCTATGTAAAAATTACTTGCTGTGTATGCTTTCGGGTTTTTGAACATCTTTCAATCACTTCAGGTTTCTAAAAATGCCAAGTGGGTAAAAGAAGTAACATGTCCTTTCTTCTATCATTTTCCATTCAGAAGACGCTCTGTGCTATACAATACAAGTCAATGGGAAAGCTCAAAAGATGCCTGGAAGAAACCTGAATCTCTTTCGAGCGTTTTGCTTTAAAAACAGAAATGGTTTCTTCAGTATTCAATGGAGTGAAAAAAGAACGACCTTTAAAAACAGTAAAAAAGATGTAAAAAAACACGAGTAATCCCTCCAAAAAATGCTGCCAGCCAAAACTGTCAGAAAAACAGTCAGGAAACAACCAAAAAAATTACCCAAATGATGCTTTAGGAAAAAAAAGCCAGAACTTCCTGAAGCGTCTTCTGCTTGAAAAACTCAGCAGGTTTGCCTCAGTGTAAAAGATGTTGTGTGCATATCCCCTAAATAAATCTAAAAACTTGTATGTGAAAAGTGGATTGAAATAATTAATGGCTATCACCAGAGACGTACTGTAGCTAAAGGCTCATGAACTTGGGACCTAATCTTTCCATTCCCTTTCACCTATTGGTTCTCACTGACTGATAAGCAGTCATGCGCACTCACTCCTCCCTTCTGTCCTTCACTGTAAGACACTTCACTAAATCAGCCTGTATCTTGAGCAATGGTGCTCCATGATGGAGTCTAGCTTCAATCATGTTTGTGTGGCGCCCCTGTGGGTCCAGTCTTCCCAGAGGTACTGCATCTCACCCAGAGGTGTGGTACCCCACTCTCAAGTAAGGACGGAGTACTATTCGGGACCCACACACCCACATCCAATACACTCCACTTCAGTAGGGAAGAGCGAGATTGCTCCTAAGGGAGAGCACAGTCCCTGATCCCTAGCTGGAGGGTGGAACTAGGTAGAGGAGGTGGGTGGAGGAAGTAGATTACTGGAGCACAGACAGAAAGGGTATAAAAAGAAGGGGAACCATCTAGAAGCAGGTCAGTACAGAGGAGAGACAGTTGGGTGTGGGAGCTCAGAAGGAGCTCCGCTCAGGACAGAGAAGAGCCGGGCCTAGTGCGAGAGGCCCAGGAGGAGAGTGAGAGAGGAGGGGAGCAGAGGGAAAGGCTCCAGAGACAGAGGGGATCCCAGGGGCACGGTGAGTGCAGGAAGCCACCCGTGTGCCCGAATTCACATGGACGTGAAGGGATCAGGCCGCAGAAGGGGACCAGCCCCAGACTAGTGGAGAATAACCAGGCTCAGCTAGCCAACCGGAGGCTGCAGCATTTGCAAGGTGCTGCAGCCAAAACCCACAATTATATCACTGAAAAGGTGGCCACATAGGGTCCAGGGGATTGCAAGTCGCCCGACAAGACCCAAGGCCACTGGCTTGGGACACTGATTGTGAGGCGCAGGGCAGGAGGGTGAGAGCCAGCGCAGTGAGAAGACCGGGAAAGGTACATAGAATGGGGTCCCGTTTAAGTGCTCCTGAGGTACCTGAGAGATTGCTGGGCCCCTACCCCGGAAGACACAGGACAACGCGGGCGGTCATTCCCGGCTGCAGGGGTGACTTGGAACTGCTTTGAACTGTGAGTAAAGCCTGAAGACTGCACCCCACTGTGTCCTTGACTCATTATCTGCACCATCACCTGCATTACACTGCACCAACAACATCAACTTCCACAATTCTATATATACTGCCCTGGAGCTTAGCTCTGCCTGTGGAGAGCTCAACCAACTCTGCTGCGTCACCATCAGCTCCAGTGGATCTTCACCGCAGCGGCGGCCCCATATAGCCGCATACCACAGATGGCGTCACGAACATTATCTCTAAAAACTTTATTCCCCTTTTTCTTTCCCTTTAATTGACTGCCCTGGGTCACGGACCGGGTCACTGCCACCGTGACATCCCCCAGCATCGACCGGCCCGGCTACCGAGTACCCCACGGCCCCAGGGGGCGCGTCATTTGCAGTCTTCCTAACCTTCAAAGGCCTACAGGACCACTGTGATTTAAATATGAGTGTCTGAGCAAAGGGTCTGAATACTTATGACCATGTAATATTTCAGTTTTTCTTTTTTAATAAATTTGCAAAAAAATTCTACATTTCTGTTTTTTTTTCAGTCAAGATAGGGTGCAGAGTGTACTTTAATGAGAAAAAAAATGAACTTTTAGAATTTACCAAATGGCTGCAATGAAACAAAGGGTGAAAAATGTAAAGGGGTCTGAATACTTTCCGCACCCACTGTATATATATATTTCTCCTAAACTCTGTTGACTTCTAATTCTACACATCAATGTACCTTACGAACATGCAGTATTGGATACTGTAGACAGGTAGTCTGGTGATTATATACAGGGTGGTCCAAAAGTAGGTGGACAGAAAGTGTAATAAGCTTATGAAAGGGGAGATTTATCAAACACGGTGTAAAGTGAAACTGGCTCAGTTGCCCTTAGCAACCAATCAGATTCCACTTTTCATTCCTCACAGACTCTTTGGAAAATGAAAGGTGGAATCTGATTGGTTACTAAGGGCAACTGAGCCAGTTTCACAGATCTAGTTTTCACACATAGATCTCCCCCAAATCTGTTTTCTTTTCAGATAATTCAGATAACACATAATGGCAAATAATTTAAATACAGATCAAAGAAAATGGATTTTAACAGAGTATTGGAAATCTCAAAATGCTGAAACCGTTAGAGCAAATTGGATTGAAACATTTGGTACTCAAGCCCCAAAGAGACAAACCATTTACCGCATTCGTGACAAATTCAATGCCACTGGCTCAATCCTTAATGCTCCAAAAACTGCTCGACCCAAAACAGTCTGTACAGAAGATAATAAACAACTTGTTGCTGAAACATTTGTTCAGAGTCCAAAAAAGTCCACCAGAAGAGTCTCTTTGGAATTGGGAATTTCATGAGCTTCTATCATGCGAATCCTGAAATCTATTGGGTGGAAAGCTTATCATCCACGTCTAATTCATGGTTTATTGGAGGATGATCCAGACAGGCGGCAGCAATTTAGTGTTTGATAAATCTTCCCCTTCATAACCTTATTACACTTTCTGTCCACCTACTTTTGGACCACCCTGTATATATAGAAAATCACAAGACTACCGGCCTACTGTATCCAATACCTTACATTGGACTCTGCTGATGTCTACTGTAGAATTAGAAGTCATCAGAGACTTGGAGAAAGGTAACTGGCTGAAGGAGACGTCCCAAACCACGTCTGCCATTTTACCATAGTAATAGATGTCACGGCACTGGCAGCTATTAGCTAGCTGACTAATTACTTCACAAACAACATATCAGCTGAATTTAACTGTTCACATCTTGACATTTACCACTTTTACATCGGGCAGGAGATTGGGTTTACCTGATGTAGTGCTTTTTTGTGTAAATGATTAAATACATTAAGTACAATTACTTGCCATTAGTGTTCTATGTCAGTAGGAAATATGGTCGAAATTATGATTGTAAAATACAAAAGCAGTGTGAATGTGTTTACAGCTGTTAAACAGAACATATATTACCACAGATGCTGTTTTCCATGTGCAGAGCAGCCTTGCCTACATTAATAATATATGACAACAAACTTTATTTCCTATTTTATCCTATGTTTCTGTGGAGCTACAAAAACTTTTACAAAGAATAATCTAAACAGCATAAAATCTACTTGCTTTTACAAGTTTCATATTGAGGGTAATAATCTGTTTGGATATCATGGATACACAGCTGTGTGCATGAGTCCTCTCCAAGGTACTGAAACACTGACATTTGGATTAAGTCCATATGATACAGAAGAATGCTCATGACACAACCATTTCTACCTCTACTGCAGGGATGATAAACTCAAACATACAGAATGCCAAAATATAAAACTTGGGCAAAGTCAAGGGCCAACCAGTATACAATATAATGGGCCCCACATAGTCCTCCATACAGTATAATGGTCCCCACATAGTCCTACATACAGAATAATGTGCCCCACATACACCTCCATACATAATAATGGGCCCCACATAGTCCTCCAAACAGTATAATGGGCCCAACATACTCCTCCATACAGTATAATGGGCACCACATAGTCCTCCATACAGAATAATGGACATCACATAGTCCTACATACAGGAATATGGGCACCACACAGTCCTCCATACAGAATAATGGCCCCACATAGTCCTCCATACAGAATAATGGGCCCCACATAGTCCTCCATACAGAATAATGGCCCCACATAGCCCTCCATACAGAGTAATGGGCCCCACAGAGTCCTACATACAGGAATATAGGCCCCACATAATCCTCCATACAGTATAATAGCCCCACACAGCCCCCCATACAGTATAATGGCCCCACATAATCCTCCATACAGAATAATGGGCCCCACATAGCCCTCCATACACTATAATGGGCCCCACATAGTCCTCCATACAGAATAATAGGCCCCACATAGTCCTTCATACAGCATAATGAACCCCACATAATCCTACATACAGGATTATGGGCCCCACATTATCCTCCATACAGAATAATGGGCCCGACATAGTTCTACATACAGAATAATGGCCCTACATAGTTCTCCATACAGTATAATGGGCCTCACATAGTCCTCCATACAGTATAATGGCCCCACATAGTCCTCCATACAGAATAATGGGCCCCCATAGTCCTCCATATAGAATAATGGCCCCCCATAGTCCTCCATATAGAATAATGGCCCCACATAGTCCTCCTTATAGAACAATGACCTCACATAGGGGTGGTGGTTCTGGTGTCGCAGGCCAAATAAAACCACCATTGTGGGCCATATTTGGTCCACGGGTCAGAGTTTGACATGTGTGCTCTAATGTTATTACATAGACAGTATTACTATCATTTCAACCAGAAAATTAATACTAATATTATCTGAAAAAAATAAAAAGAACAGAACAAAAACTGTCCACCATACCTCACCAACTCAATGTGTTATTTTTCGACAAATCGCCTCTTCGTGCGCCATCCTTGTGTTAGCACAAGGTATGCACGATCTTTACATACAATGACGCTCTAATATAAAAGTCATGGATTTAGTAAATCTTTACATTTGTAGCGGAGATGAGCAAACCAAGTTATTTTTTATTTAGTGATAAAAAAATTCTATATATCTATATTGTTTTGGCTCTGATTTATTTAATTATTCTTTTGTACCTTCTATTTCCACTCCAACTATCTGATTTAATTACAAATATGCATCCATAGTAATAAAATGTATCATTTTTCTATATTATCTGATGGTTTAAATATTCCGCCAACCCAATGTTTTTGCTCCTGTTCCGCCTCCTTTTCTCTGCCCTGTGAATGCTTCCACCCCCGCCAGACTCAAGGTAAATCAGATCATGTTCACCATAGCTGATCTGTGCCGTTCCTGCAGCCTATGTCCGATTATCACAGAATTGGGTATATCGCCGTATATCATTTCTGCTATCATAGTAAAGTCTACGCTGTTCTTAGAGAATCTACCTTATACGGCTAATGCACACAGAAGATATAGTAATCATGCTGAGATAGGAAACAGTTAATAAGATTCCATTTGACTTTTTTACTTCTTTTTACGGTATCGACGGAGTTTAGATGATCATCTGATAGGAACTAGTGGGAAAGATCTGACATTTCTAAACAATTGCTCCAAATAGACTTTGTACAGTAAACCTATTGATTAGTCTAATCTGAAAATCTATACGCTTCAGATCGTCAGTAATCCCCTTTACTTATATAACCACAATATAGGGTGACCTATCTAAACCAGAGTGCCTAATATAAATGGAAAGGCCGTTATATGATATTGTAATGTACTACTTCAAGGTAAAAAAATAAATAAATAAAATGATTGCCCATAAAACCATAATCAGACCGCACACAATATATAGTCTAACGATGTGACATTTTTGCAGAGGTCGTCACGCTCAATACCTTTCAAGTATGATATCCAAATAGCATTAAGGCCAACCATGCCGTATAGCAGTAATTGTAATAAATGCTGGTGTAACACCGCTACTACAGCATGTGCACTCACCAATCACATCAGATTTCAGCCTGAGATCGTTCTCACACATTTTGTGTTGGTAAAAGACGAGAGAGTGGACTGCATTCCCTAAATCATCCAGTCAACACAATGCTAGGTCTTCAGAAGTCTATTAGACTGCATTAATGAGATTAAAGGAAAGGGATGGTAAAGGCATAGACTATTCTATTCCATTACGTAAGAAGGAGTGACAGCAACGGCGAAGAGAAATCACAGGATTATTGCTCTAGGAAAGGATACTGAATTACTCCTTCCATTTGCTTTCCACTTAGCAATGATGATTAAAAAAGTATCTAGTGCTAATACTAATGGTATCTATTTAAAGTTATGAAGATGAAATTGTGATAATAAAATAGGGCGGCTATATTTTCAGCAAAGTATTAAAAGCAAATCTTTCTATCTTATAAGGGTAAACTTAATGACCAGATTTACGTCTGTGCTCTGATGTTGTGAAGCTCATTTAGTTTTAGTGTACCTGCACTTTTAGGAGGAATTTAAAGGGAATCGGTCATGTAGTTTTTCACTATTAAACTGGCCCCAGTGTGTTGTTAGTGATGCAATGTGCAGCACTAACACGTTGTTTTCAAGCAAAACGGCGCGGTATTCATTCCAAAAAATCCGTTTGTATAGTTATGTTCTACCTTGTCTTTCGGTCATAGGAGTGGGCTTCTGTTGGTCTCATCACCTTATCCATGCCCATGCACTTTGATTTAACTGCAGTACTGGCCCGACGTCACGAAAACCTTCTCTGTAATCCCGCTCTTGCACAGTAACGAGCAGCTCCCCGGGCAAATGCACTGAATCTGGGTGATTGTCCCCACCTTCATTTACTGTGCACACATGCTCCAGAGCAGCGGCTGTATCTGAGCGCAAGAGACACAGTCAGTGTGGCGGGAGACAGCACATGTACCATATTTGCGCCACTCACAAAGCCAGTGACTCCCAACGGCTCCGGGGAGCTGCTCGTCACTGTGCAAGCGCGAGCTAACAGAGAAGATTCCAGTGACGTCGGGCAAGTACTGCAGATAAATCAAAGTGCATGGGCATGGATAAGATGATGAGACTGTGACCGAAACCAACGGAAGCCCACCCCTATGACTGAAAGACAAGGTAGAATATAACTATACAAAGTGATTTTTTGGAAGAATACGGCGCCATTTCGCTTGAGAACAACGTGTTAGTGCTGCACATTGCATCACTAATAAAACACTGAGGCCAGTTTAATAGTGAAAAACTACGTGGCAGGTTCCCTTTAAATAAAATACCAGTGAAGTGTTATTTAATAATTTAGCAGACTCTCTACATGCTGTTTAACTTCTCCTGTAACTGGAGATTGTCCCTGCAACTTGTACCCTTTCTTGATTACATTTTCGAACAGATTCGTGTTAAAGAAAAGATTACATAAAAAATGTAAATAATGATATGTTGGCCAATGTATGGAGTTTTAAAGGCACTAAACCATGGGGAAAAAATAAACACATTAACTTTCATCCATAAAAAGGAAGCTATCACACTAGTGCCAATTATTCTCTAAGGAAAGCACCTTGTGCGCCATGCAGTTTATCCAATATTTTAACCATTTTTTTTTCAAAATGGAAGAACTATGTAATGTAAACTTTTAATAATACTGTATTTTATTGATGGAAGAAGGATATACTTCCTAATAAAATGTGGAAAATTAGGTGATATGCTTGTAAATTTGGTTATATTTTCAAATATATATTATTCACCAGTTTTCATCAATCACCACTTCTTAGTGAACTGATATGGTAAGGCTCAATTTAAACCAACACTAACCAACATGGAGAACATAACATATCTCACTCCAAATGTAATTGTGCATTTGTCAGCCTTTAAAATACTTTTGTAAATGTTTTTGTAAATGATGTGGACTACAGACTTTCAGCCAACCCTGACAATTATTGCTATTCTTGTATTATATACTGCTGTAGAAGAAAAGTTCTACGAAAGTGTACAGAGAATAACTACAACTACACAAAACTTTTGACATTTCATGGAGACAAGTCAGATTTTTTTTGATCCAAGGATGTCCAGGCTCTGAGACCCTTGCTTATTGTTAAAACAAAGGGGAAGCTCTCGGCCGAGCACTGCTGTCCTTGGAGACTGAAGACGGGATCAATAGAAAGTCTATGAGCAATTCCTGGCTGGACTCTGCTGCCCCTTCATTTTAAAAATTGGTAGGGGGTCTCAGTACTCAGATCCTCATCGCTCAAAACTTAGAACGTGTCTTTATGACATGTCAAAAGTTTTGTGAAAATCTTTAAAAAAAATCATGAAATAAAGCTACTGCACACTATGAAATGAGCAAATGCCCATTTATTGGTTCTGAAAGGAAGATAAATGAACAGAGAACTGTACATAATTTATAATTATGTGGCTCATATAAAGACATTGATGTGTTAATTGTTATATACAGTACAGACCAAAAGTTTGGACACACCTTCTCATTTAAAGATTTTTCTGTATTTTCATGACTATGAAAATTGTACATTCACACTGAAGGCATCAAAACTATGAATTAACACATGTGGAATTATATACTTAACAAAAAAGTGTGAAACAACTGAAAATATGTCTTATATTCTAGGTTCTTCAAAGTAGCCACCTTTTGCTTTGATGACTGCTTTGCACACTCTTGGCAGTCTCTTGATGAGCTTCAAGAGGTAGTCACCGGAAATGGTTTTCACTTCACAGGTGTGCCTTGTCAGGTTTAATAAGTGGGATTTCTTGCCTTATAAATGGGGTTGGGACCATCAGTCGTGTTGTATAGAAGTCTGGTGGATACACAGCTGATAGTCCTACTGAATAGACTGTTAGAATTTGTATTATGGCAAGAAAAAAGCAGCTAAGTAAAGAAAAACGAGTGGCCATCATTACTTTAAGAAATGAAGGTCAGTCAGTCCGAAAAATTGGGAAAACTTTGAAAGTGTCCCCAAGTGCAGTTGCAAAAACCATCAAGAGGTATAAAGAAACTGGCTCACATGAGGACCGCCCCAGGAAAGGAAGACCAAGAGTCACCTCTGCTTCTGAGGATAAGTTTATCTGAGTCACCAGCCTCAGAAATCGCAGGTTAACAGCAGCTCAGATTAGAGACCAGGTCAATGCCACGCAGAGTTCTAGCAGCAGACACATCTCTACAACAACTGTTAAGAGGAGACTTTGTGCAGCAGGCCTTCATGGTAAAATAGCTGCTAGGAAACCACTGCTAAGGACAGGCAACAAGCAGAAGAGACTTCTTTGGGCTAAAGAATACAAGGAATGGACATTAGACCACTGGAAATCTGTGCTTTGGTCTGATGAGTCCAAATTTGAGATCTTTGGTTCCAACCACCGTGTCTTTGTGCGACGCAGAAAAGGTGAACGGATGGACTCTACATGCCTGGTTCCCACCATGAAGCATGGAGGAGGAGGTGTGATGGTGTGGGGGTGCTTTGCTGGTGACACTGTTGGGGATTTATTCAAAATTGAAGGCATACTGAACCAGCATGGCTACCACAGCATCTTGCAGCGGCATGCTATTCCATCCGGTTTGCGTTTAGTTAGATCATCATTTATTTTTCAACAGGACAATGACCCCAAACACACCTCCAGGCTGTGTAAGGGCTATTTGACCAAGAAGGAGAGTGATGGGGTGCTACGCCAGATGACCTGGCCTCCACAGTCACCAGACCTGAACCCAATCGAGATGGTTTGGGGTGAGCTGGACGGCAGAGTGAAGGCAAAAGGGCCAACAAGTGCTAAGCATCTCTGGGAACTCCTTCAAGATTGTTGGAAGACCATTTCCGGTGACTACCTCTTGAAGCTCATCAAGAGAATGCCAAGAGTGTGCAAAGCAGTCATCAAAGCAAAAGGTGGCTACTTTGAAGAACCTAGAATATAAGACATATTTTCAGTTGTTTCACAGTTCTTTTGTTAAGTATATAATTCCACATGTTTTAATTCATAGTTGTGATGCCTTCAGTGTGAATGTACAATTTTCATAGTCATGAAAATACAGAAACATCTTTAAATGAGAAGGTGTGTTCAAACTTTTGGTCTGTACTGTACATTATAATGTATTTATACTGTTTATATAACTGATACACCATTATCAAGAACCACAAACTTAGAGATAATTTTAAAGGGGTTGTCCAATTCAGAAGCAGTTGTCCAGTATTGGATAACCACTTTGAAGAGAAGATGGTGCTGAGGTTACACAATTAGTATCACAAAGTCATTTGAGAAGATAAATGTAATACTGTATAACTATTAATAAGATTACTTGCTATTTTTTTATTATATTCTGAACAATGTCTGAGTTGACAGGCTGGAATCTACAAAAAGTCTATTACCTTTACTTGCAAAAGCCGGAATACCATTATGTAACATTCTTGGTGAAGTTAATGGAACATGTGACACATAGATGTTGCTTACACATGACTTTTCAAGCACCCTGGAGATCTACTACATTCTGAAATAGAGGCGTTAGAGTACTATTGATTGACATCAATTACGGGATGAAGCTGTAGGTTTGCAGGCACATCAATTGTTTCACATTTCACAACAACAGCTACACTATAGTTACTACAGGTAATTGAGGTATAGCAGAAACCTGCTTGTCTTAGACCATTGAACCTAAATGATCCAATAAAAACATAATACAAGCCTAAAATCAAACATCTGCTAAAGTGTATAATGTTTCCTAACAGCACAGAATTTAAGACATAAATTCTTTTATTGGCCCCTTTGGAAACTGAATAGAAACCACAAAAGTCATAGATATCACTGTAAGGGAGTTCATTTTTCTTGTAACTTGGCACCAAAAAAAATATTATAAAATTAAATGTACACTGCCTTTATTACATTTTAAGAGACAAATTGTGTTTGAAAAGAACTTAAAAAAAGAAAAATGTCACCTAAACAAAATATTTTAGCACATTGGAAGTATTATAAAGCAAAAATATGCAAACAAATGGTGCAAAACTAACATAAAGGCCTATCTGTCTAAGAGAAAAAAGATGCATAAATCATGTGGACCTTCTAACAAAGCTACAGTGCAAAACGCACGTTGGGGTGCTGGACAATGGTTGACAGCTATGGCTTATGATGTGGACCATCACATTGTATTAGTACTAGTGATTTATTCAGATAGAAGGATTTTTTTTGTCTCCCACTGCTGTGTTTTTAAAATATACTTGTTATAGCTGTGTCTTTCATGTATTTTTCATGCTTAAGTTCATTGTTTCAAGTTTTAGTTCATTGATTGGAAAAAAATTGCAATTTTTGCATAATGCAATTTTTTGTACTACATTTTACCTAAGGAGCAATTATAACTTGTGCAAAAATTATATGTATAACCTACAATCTATGCAACCAGGTTATAGCTGTTGAATCAAAGCACAATAAAAATTGTTACATTTAACCTTGGCATTAAGGATTAAAGTGCCACAGTCTTAATGGGTCAAGCATCTTAAGGACTCGTACAGATGACTGTATTTTCGGACAAAACATGGGACTAATCTTATTCTATGGGGCCGTGCACATGTCCGATTTTTTCCTCGGCTTGCAGCATGCTTGATTTGCAGACAATATTAGAATCGCACTCAGCCATTCAAGTCAATGAGTCTATGGAAAATGCTGAACTGAACTCTGACGACATCTGAGAGTAGTCTGATTTTCATGGACTGGCAGAATGGAGAATTTTTTTTTCCCATCTTCTTTTCATCCGAGAAAATCGGATCACACTATGATCAAATTGAGAGAAAAAAAATACTGTCATGTGACCCTAGCCTAGTAACGACTCATTTATAAGTCGTATGCATTTTTATATAATTTAAAAAAATCAATTTATATTTACTACATATGACATTTTAGTCTTTTCACTAGACCAGTCTGCTCTTTCGGAGATGATATCCACCTGCAGTCCATGCAAGATGCAGATTTTTGGATTTGGGAGCAGAAGTGGCCATATGTCAATTGCAATTTAAAGTGACCACCTCAAAGGCTCAATCTGTCTGAATACAATAATTCCCCCTACACACCCATAATTTTCCCGACTACTTAATAAACGGCTGAGAGCACAGCACAGAAGGATAAGGCATCCATAGCATCCAAGAAATCGAAGACGTCAATGACCCTTCATTTTTACAATTTCGTCGCTGCTCTCCTCTGACTATTGCAATGATTTTTTCATTCCTTGCTCATTGTAGAAATTAAGAAAAAATTTCAAATAAAGCATCAGAGTAGTACCTTAATAATTTATTGCGCCTGCTGTTAACAGGATCTAGATAGTGAAACTGAAGTGAGGAGAACTGTACTGGCTTCATATATATTTTAAGCACAGAGCACTCTCACCAAAGAAAAATGCAGAAGATGGATTTGGTGGGACGCATACTTCAACATGTGAGGTTGTTAACAAAAGTGAAATGCCACAATAAATAACGTCTTTAGGCATGATGGGTAACCCTTTCAATCCTGGGCCACTTAATAGCAAACTCCTCTCAAGTCCAAGACTTCCTACCGTTTCCAATGATTATTTTGAATCAATAGATTTCTAAACATTTAATAGACACCATCAATTTGTAAGCTTGTCAGAAAACGCTTTACCTTTTATAGGTAGTTCAGTTCAAGTTTTGCGATTGTGGCTAAATATAAAAGTCTAAAACATTAAAGGCAAATAAGGTTTAGGTCTTAAAAAATTTTTTTCAAGAGTTGTGCTACTTTAGAACAATAGTCAAGTTGAAGAAGTTAGAAGAGAGAAAAGGAGATCTGAACAAGTTCAAGTCCCACGATACAAAAGGTGGATGTGGCTCTAAAATGTAGACTCGATGGGCGACCACCTAACTGGATTCAGTTGGTGACAAGACTAAAGTATTTGAGAACAAGTATGTGATTATAGGTTCTAAGCGCTGTAAATGTATCCAAATTGTATCAATATTGTAATCACAAAATGATTTTCACACCTCATTGCTCCTGCTCCCTTCTATTCTACATTTTTCCAAATTTGCCACCATTGTCTATGCCTTCTCCATTTCGAGCATTTTTAGAGGTCATAAAAAACACACTAGAATTGAATTTAAGTACCAAAGTGAAATCACAGACAGCAGTGGACATTTTGACAATCTGAGCTTCATACCGGAGGAATGTCGATAGGATTATTCAAAAGAAGGACACTAGGCATGATGACAATACGTTTCACATACATAGTCAAATTTTCTACTTGGACTGGTGGTCACTTTAAAAATAGAAGTAGGTTGAGGGAGATTCAGTTAAAGGTTTTCCCACAAAATATAATGACAAAACTGTAATAGTGACCACACCGACAATGTATTTCAGGACAAATGGGCTTATATTTCTGCTAAACTACCTGCATTATATTCCGAGTGTCGCTCCTCTCCCACAATTCCCTTGTGCAACCCTTTACGCTGGCATAAACTTGTTAGCTGATCCACACTGCCTAAGTGCTGAGACTAGGGAAACAACTGATTTTTTTTACAGACTTTGTCACCCTTGGTAGACTTCTGCTGATCAGCATGTGTAGGCAGTGAAATATCAGCTACAGTGCAGGCAAAGTATAGTACTGAACATAGGTAGTAAATTTTTTGTGCATATGCAGAAAAGATATGCAAGGACAAGACAAAAAGAATTAAAGAGATCTGTGGATCATGTGACCAATGACTACAATACTTTCTGGGAAATATAACTTCAGAACAGTACAGGTTTTGGGGCATATGGATACAATTCTATATAAATGGGAGGAGCTAGAGACAGAGCTCCGCCCTCCTCCTCCTTCTGTCTACATGGAATCTTATCAGTAGCGACTGCCATCTCCTATCTCAGTAATGGGTAAGTCTGTCTTTACTGAATACCAATTTGACCTCGATTTGAGAATTTTGATAATAACCAATTTTGACAGAGAAAGAAGCAGATTTCGCTAATAAGATATATTATATATTACAAAGTGGATTATGTTCATGTGTACTATTGATTCAAGAAATAAAAATTAAAATGCTGGTTATGCTATATTGAGCTTGTAGTTCTTTCATAGACAAGTCCAGCAATACCTTTACATAGCCAGTCCATTACTCCGTTACTGAGAAATCAGCATTTTAATTTATATGCAAATGAGGCTGTAGATCTGAAGCCTCTGTCACTCCAGCTCTATTCCCCACCCAGTGCCGCCTGATTCTGCTTCACTGACATCTCGCTTGCCTGAAATCACACAGCACAGAGGCTATCAGTCAAGCAGGAAGACGTGGCGCTGGACAGGGAAGAGAGCTGGAGTGACAGAGGCTTCAGACCTATAGCCTCATTTGCATATCAATTCAAACACTGAATTCGCAGTAATCGAAGAATGGACTGGCCATGTAAAGGTATTGCTGGATTTGTCTTTGAAAGAGCTACATGCACATATGAATAGTTTGGGTTGTGGAATCCTGCTGACAGATTCCCTTTAAGCTAATAAGTTTTGATAGAAGCATCAAATGGAATAGAAAAAAAATAGAGACTAGTATACCTTTCAGGATGTATTTAACTACATAATTTATAATGAGCTTCTAATGAAAGCCTGTTGGATATACAGTACAGACCAAAAGTTTGGACACACCTTCTCATTTCAAGATTTTTCTGTATTTTCATGACTATGAAAATTGTACATTCACACTGAAGGCATCAAAACTATGAATTAACACATGTGGAATTATATACTTAACAAAAAAGTGTGAAACAACTGAAAATATGTCTTATATTCTAGGTTCTTCAAAGTAGCCACCTTTTGCTTTGATGACTGCTTTGCACACTCTTGGCATTCTCTTGATGAGCTTCAAGAGGTAGTCAATGGAAATGGTCTTCCAACAATCTTGAAGGAGTTCCCAGAGATGCTTAGCACTTGTTGGCCCTTTTGCCTTCACTCTGCGGTCCAGCTCACCCCAAATCATCTCGATTGGGTTCAGGTCTGGTGACTGTGGAGGCCAGGTCATCTGGCGTAGCACCCCATCATTCTCCTTCTTGGTCAAATAGCCCTTACACAGCCTGGAGGTGTGTTTGGGGTCATTGTCCTGTTGAAAAATAAATGATGGTCCAACTAAACGCAAACCGGATGGAATAGCATGCCGCTGCAAGATGCTGTGGTAGCCATGCTGTTTCAGTATGCCTTCAATTTTGAATAAATCCCCAACAGTGTCACCAGCAAAGCACCCCCACACCATCACACCTCCTCCTCCATGCTTCTCGGTGGGAACCAGACATGTAGAGTCCATCCGTTCACCTTTTCTGCATCGCACAAAGACACGGTCGTTGGAACCAAAGATCTCAAATTTAGACTCATCAGACCAAAGCACAGATTTCCACTGGTCTAATGTCCATTCCTTGTGTTCTTTAGCCCAAATAAGTCTCTTCTGCCTATTGCCTGTCCTTAGCAGTGGTTTCCTAGCAGCTATTTTACCATGAAGGCCTGCTGCACAAAGTCTCCTCTTAACAGTTGTTGAAGAGATGTGTCTGCTGCTAGAACTCTGTGTGGCATTGACCTGGTCTCTAATCTGAGCTGCTGTTAACCTGCGATTTCTGAGGCTGGTGACTCGGATAAACTTATCCTCAAAAGCAGAGGTGACTCTTGGTCTTCCTTTCCTGGGGCAGTCCTCATGTGAGCCAGTTTCTTGCAGCGCTTGATGGTTTTTGCATCTGCACTTGGGGACACTTTCAAAGTTTTACCAATTTTTTGCATTGACTGACCTTCATTTCTTAAAGTAATGATGGCCACTCATTTTTCTTTACTTAGCTGCTTTTTTCTTGCCATAATACAAATTCTAACAGTCTATTTAGTAGGACTATCAGCTGTGTATCCACCAGACTTCTGCACAACACAGCTGATGATCCGAACCCCATTTATAAGGCAAGAACTTCCACTTATTAAACCTGACAGGGCACACCTGTGAAGTGAAAACCATTTCCGGTGACTACCTCTTGAAGCTCATCAAGAGAATGCCAAGAGTGTGCAAAGCAGTCATCAAAGCAAAAGGTGGCTACTTTGAAGAACCTAGAATATAAGACATATTTTCAGTTGTTTCACACTTTTTTTGTTAAGTATATAATTCCACATGTGTTAATTCATAGTTTTGATGCCTTCAGTGTGAATGTACAATTTTCATAGTCATGAAAATACAGAAAAATCTTTAAATGAGAAGGTGTGTCCAAACTTTTGGTCTGTACTGTATATGAAAAAAATGTAACCAAGTTGCCAACTCTAGTCTTGGCAGGTCTGTTTATCCATTCTTAATATTTTTTATTTTAACCAAATTTTCAAATGAATCTTATTTTAGAGAGTAAGGATCCAAGTTACTTTGAGAATATTCTTAATGGTTCATTTACTGGAGATTAAAAACCTAGAAATTATATTTTATCAAGTATATAAAATTAGCCATATGTGCACTAAATGTACAGTTCTCAACCAATGCTCAATACATTGACAACACATAAACACCTATATGTTCTTATCTCCTAGAATAGCATCTGGTGTTAGTATTCATCCTTTTTCCAATATTAAAAGAAAACGAAACATATTTTGGAGGTAAAGACACGCTGATCTAAGACCTCTGTGTCCTAGATCCTGGAATACACTCAACCTCCTACCGACAATATTTTGTACTTTCTTACAACTTTACCCTTTGATTGTACATTTTTAGCCATACGTGTAGCATGCACACAGGATGCAAAAAAAATGGCAAATGATTAAAAAATGTTAAAAATATAGATTTCCCAAGCCTTACAAGACTAAGTAGCCTTACTGTAGATTTATATAAGATGCTAAGCAGGAGAGCACATATAAAATATCCGTGGTTTTTGGTGTGCCTTTGAAGACTGGCATTTTTAAAAGAAAGCAGCACACTATTTAGCCCTTTTACTCTACTTTTCTTCTGTCCTTTGTAGATAATACCATTGCATAGACTTCCAACCCTTCAGAATGACAGCCGTTTTTCATAAGCGTACACTGCACAGGGAAGAAAAGAGGTTGGTGTCAGAGAATAAAAGAGACTAGGTCCTTTGGCCTGATGTTCATGTTACCCAAAATAACAGTGGATAACAGGGGAGGAAGCTCAAATATTATTTGAGGTGGGCAAAGTGTATTCACCGCTTTGATGCTTTCTGTGGCTTCAAATCTTTCATTTGTGTGGTTTTATAACTGAAATCACCTTTTTTTTTTTTGGAAGTAGGATAAGGTATAGCAGAGCTAAGTACCATTCTTTAAATCCTTGCATTAATGTACATTGATACTGGGTTTTATATTAAACTGAGTGAAACTTTTGATAAAGATACTGTATTGGGTTTGTTAGGATACAAAGTACTTATAATTATGTAAATTTATTAACTATAAGTTATAGTAAGACCTTTTTGGTTTTACTTTTTAGTGTAAAGTCCACCTAAAAGTTGGAAAACTCAACTCTATAGATATTATTTACTCCCAAATGCATAAAAAGGGGGGTTAAGGGATAAAAAATTCTGTGCCACTGTGGTGAGCCTGAAGGCCACCAAGGAGGACATCTCAAGCTTAAGGATATCCTAAAATGTATTTCTAATCATAAATACAAACAATTATAATGAAGGAATAAGAGCTAAAAAAAATTCTAAAAGTGTTTGCATACCAGATTTTGCAGCAAAATAGCAGGATCGACCAGCTGTGGTCCATGCTGTGGGCTACTCAGCAGCCAACAGCCCCAGACCACACCCCTGCACTATGATCATTTTTCTGTATCATTGGACGTACACTTCATTGGTGTTTTAAACATTAAAGGGGTTTTCTGGGTCAGGGTAAACTACCATGCCGAATCCTAACACTAGGAAGAGAAACTAGTCAGCATGTGACCGCAAGTATGTAATTTGCATACCTGTAGTCATGTGATAACCACGTGAACCGGCAAGTAGTGTCAAATCTTGACATTGTGTTTATTACACACTGTTAGAATTTGGCATGCTACAGTGCTGGCTGAAAATTTGCCATTTATTTACGTACTGTTTAAATAAATATGCAAATGAGGCTGTAGATCTGAAGCCACTGTCACTTCAGCTCTATTCTTCCCCCCCTATGTTGCTTGCTCCTGCTTGAGTGATGACTCCTTTGCCTGAAATCCCACATCAGTCAAGCAGGAGGAGGCGGCTCTGGTTGGAGAATAGAGCTGGAGTGACAGAGGCTTTACATCTGTGATAGCTCTTCAGCCCCATTTACATATCAATTTAAATGCTGATATCTCACTAATGGGGGAATGGACTGGTCATATTAAGGTAATGTTGAGCTAGTCTTTGAAGGACAAACATGCACACATAGTCTGGTTTCTTTTTTTGAAGGGTGGAGTGAAATCTTGCTGACAGATTCCCGTTAAGCAGAAACTATCTAATCCTTGGACTTATGACGATGATGAAACCTTTTCACCAATGAGACTTATGACACCAAGAGTTGCACTGCAACATAATATTTTATAAGAGTTGGGTCCTTTTGTCTAAACATTTGAACACGTATGTATTAAGTATATTAAGACATTTGCAATGCAGATAATGGAAATAGCAATGTTAGTAGCACTTTTAGGTGCTATTTTACCTCTTTTCTGTGTCTGACTGTTCAAATAAAAGCAAACAAACATATATTTTTCTAATTATTAAATTATTCTGGTTTCAGAAACTACAATTTATTTATTTAGAAAAGTTTTTCATTTTTCTAATACTATTTGTAAAGCAATTCCTCATGGTTTTCTACATCTCTGATTCTAATCATGCAGTAAGTTTACAACCATGAAGGATGAAAACCTGTCCTGGACATGTGGTGGACACATAACTATATTACACTATAGTACTATACAGGGCCGGCTCCAGGTTTTTCTGGGCCCCGGGTGAAAGAGTCTCAGTGGGCCCCTTCAACACATACCACGATTCATGATGCACAGATACCACAGAGAAATATAGGTATAGTACAATGCCGACGATTTCACTTCTTACATTACATGAGTGATATCTATTGTAAATTCTACAATAGCTCAGAAACCGGCGAATCGCTCCACACAGTATACTGGCCTCCATATAACACTCCATACAGAATACTGGCCCCTATATAACGCTCCATACAGGATACTGGCCCCCATATAATGCTCCATACAGGATACTGGCCCCCATATAACGCTCCATACAGAATACTGGCCTCCATAAAATGCTCCATACAGAATACTGGCCCCATATAACGCTCCATACAGAATACTGGCCTCCATAAAATGCTCCATACAGAATACTGGCCTCCATGAAATGCTCCATACAGAATACTGGCCTCCATAAAATGCTCCATACAGAATACTGGCCTCCATATAACACTTCATACGGAATACTGGCCCCCATATAACGCTCCATACAGAACACTGGCCTCCATATAACGCTCCATACAGAATATTGGCCCCCATAAAACGCTCCGTACAGGATACTGGCCCCTATATAACGCTCCGTACAGGATACTGGTCCAGTTATAACGCTCCATACAGGATACTGGCCCCCATATAATGCTCCATGTAGGCTGTTCCCCCCCTTATAATGCCCCATGCAGGATGTCTCCCCCCATATAATACCCCATGCAGGATGTCACCCCCCCATATAATGCCCCATGCAGGATATCACTTCTCCCCCCCCATATAATGCCCCATGCAGGATATTACTTCTCCCCCCCATATAATGCCCCATGCAGGATGTCCCCCCCCCCATGCAATGCCCCATGCAGGATGTCACCCCTCATATATTGCCCCATGCAGGATGTCACTTCTCCCCCCCTTATAATGCCCCATGCAGGATGTCACCTCTCCCCCCCATATAATGCCCCATGCAGGATGTCCCTTCCCCCCATATAATGCCCCATGCAGGATGTCCCTTCCCTCCCATATAATGCCCCATGCAGGATGTCACCCCTCATATAAAGCCCCATGCAGGATCTCCCTTTACCCCCATATATTGCCCCATGCAGGATGTCCCTTCCCCCCATATAATGCCGTATGCAGGATGTCCCTTTCCCCCTCATATAATGCCCCATGCAGGATGTCCCTTTCCACCCCATATAATGCCCCATGCAGGATATCATCTCCCCCCCATATAATGCTCCATGCAGGATGTTCCTTTCCACCACAATATAATACCCCATGCAGGATGTCACCTCTCCCCCCCATATAATGCCCCATGCAGGGTGTCACCTCTCCCCCCCATATAATGCCTCATGCAGGATGTCGCTTTCCCCACATATAATGCCCCATGCAGGATGTCCCTTTCCCCCAACATATAATGCCCCATGCAGGATGTCACCTCTCTCCCCCCATATAATGCCCCATGCAGGATGTCCCTTTCCCCCACCATATAATACCCCATGCGGGATGTCACCTCTTCCCCCCATATAATGCCCCATGCAGGATGTCCCTTCCCCCCCATATAATGCCCCATGCAGGATGTCACCCCCATATACTGCCCCATGCAGGATGTCACCCCCCCATATAATGCCCCATGCAGGATGTCACCCCCCCATATTATGCCACATGCAGGATGTCACCCCCCCATATAATGCCCCATGCCTCCATACATTAAAAAAAATCAAATACACACCTCACTCCTCCTCACCTGCTGGCGCTGCTCAGGTCCGGACTCTAGCGTCGGCGGCGTTGTCCCGCTCTGCGCTGCCTGTGACTGCTCAGCAGAGGGCGCAGTGGAAAGACGTCACCGCACCCTCTGACCTGAGACATCATAGGGAGTGCACAGCAGGAAGACAGCGGATCTACGGAGGCAAGGGGAGAGGTAAGTATCCGGCTGCTGGGGCCTTGAGCAAGAGGGGGAGAAGGGCGGGCGCTGGCACCGCTCTCCTCCGCCCATAGCCCGGCGGGGTGCCCGACCGCGAGTGGGTCCCCCACCTGCTCAGGGCCCCGGCACTTGCCCAGGTGCGCAGGGTGCTGATGCCGGCCCTGGTACTGTAGTACAGTACAGTATAATACAGTATAGTATCAGATCACCCTTATGTAATGAACCCTGCACCTATGTGACAAGCACATGACCAGGACAGAGTTTCATCCTCTGAATGTAAACTATGATTTATATGCATAACAAATTGAATATTTGAGGGTTAAAAATGTATAATCAGTACAGGGTATGTATGTTTACCAGAGACTTTCACTGAAATACTTACTAAAGTAAGAAGGAGTCTAGCAAATGATTTAACGGTATATTTTCATTTTGCAATTAATAGTGTGAAGTCTTTTTTGCTGTCATTTGGAAACCCAGACATTTCTACACCTCATCAAGCTAAACTTTTAATTGACGATTTGTAGAGACTAACGGGAAAATAATAGCTGCTTAAATACCATCAAGAGGAGAGCAAATTAACTTAACATAGAACAATGAATAGGTAATTACAAAATGTCAATCCTTGTTTACTTAATGGAACCCATGCAGAAAATAAAGTAGGTGATAAAGAAGTGTAGTAGGAAAAGAACATGGTGTCATGATGTACAGATACAACAATTAAAATAAATCAAGTCAACTAAGAAAGGCAGAGATGTAATGTGCAGGGTATTCGTTAAAGGGGAAAAATCAATTTAGGTTCTATAAGTTATCACTGGTGATAGACATAAGAAACGTAGAAGCTTAATTTAATTGACAGCACATCTGAAGAAGAAGAAGCCATGGGCAATACAAAACTGAAGGAGTCAGATGAGTGCGGTGAAAATCCAATGAAAGGCCAATGTCCACTTACGTGAACGTTCTTTGACTGAGTACACAGCAATATTTGTATGTCTCAAAGCCAGTAGTGAATAATGACATGACTTCAGAGAGAGTATCCATCTATAAAGTGCACCACTATCTAAGCGCAGTTTTTGGGAGGACTGGCTCTACTTAAGGAGCATAGCTGCATTCAGATTTTTATAGGCAATGCCACCAACTACCCTATAAATTAATGTCTGGCTCTTTAACAAACTTTGTATCATATCTAGATGACAACAGAGAGGTACAGTATATACCAGTAAGACAATTTATCAATGATCGTATATGAGAAAAATGGGCAACAATGAAATACAAGGGACACTGTCCTGTCCTGCTGACTGATGCACACAGCTTTCCGCTTATTAGCATTACTAATAAAACAAAAGTAGCAGCATAAAAATAATAACTTTAAAGGAAAAAAAAGAATTAAGGACAGAATTAGGGTTGATATATATTAGCCCATGTAGTGGTCAGGGCTCACATACAGTAGCTCAAAAGCCCAATAATCCAAATTAAGCATTTAAAAAAGTATATATTTTAATACTTATCCATAAATAGCATGTACAAATCAATCCATTTTGTGCATATATCCTCCCATTGAACAACTAGTTCCAGGATAAGCATTACAGGTTACAGGTGGATGTGTATCGAACCTAAATTGTTCTTACTTATAACCCACACTCCATTCAACTAAAAAGAACTACTCCCATACAGTAATACATGCAACTGCAATTTCTAGTTTTATTATTATGGCATTTGTAAGGTCAATTAGGGTCACTTTAGATCTCCTGGACATAGCAGAACATGTGTGGGAGACTGTATGATTGTGGTACACAGGGGTAATATGGCCATGTGCATAAGGCCTAATTCACATTGGCCAGTCCTGCTGTAAGATGCACATTACAGCCTTCCGCGTGTCAGCATTACTAGTAAAACAAGCATAAAAATAATAACAACATTAAAGGAAAAAAAAGAATTGAAGGACAGAAAAACTGTTCTTTTAAATGTTTTCAGCTAAAAACCTTAAATATTTACCATATTAACCGAACAAAAGAAGCCTGGTTATGAGAGCCCAGATCAGAATATTATATCATAAATTGATGGGTCAAAAACTATTTGAAAAGCTAAATAAGAAACCTGTAAGCACATTCTAAAGAGTACGGTCCTGTAAACCCAAGACAAACAAGACTATAGTGATTCAACTTCTGTTCTCTGAAACTACCTTCAGCGTTTGGGTTGTCCTCCTCTGTTGACTTGTCAACAATTTTTTCTACTGCTTCTTAGGCTCGCCCAACAACTGCCTGATACAAAGTTTGACACTGGTTCCCAAGAAACATATACTGTACCGTCTAGTATAACATGATCAATAACAAATGGTACCATTACCTTCTCTTTTATGGTTCTCAAAGAGCTGTCACTACCTATTCTTCATCTTCCAAGACTTCCAATCCTTCCCCAGCGCTAAAGCCCATCCTGCTTTCTCCCAAAGAAGCAAATTCATGCATGTGTGGATGCATGTGTTGTGGGAAACTGTGTAAGGGGGCCATACATGCACGCTCTTACGATGCCAATAAATTACCCAAAAGAAGCATGTGAGTGCTGACATTCGGTCTACAAGGCAATGCTTACGAAACACTGAATCAGATGTCTTGTAGATGCATCATCAGCCAAGTCAGATAGAGGCCATAAGAGTCACTTGTCTATGAGTCAAAAGCTAATTCTGCCCTAAATTGGTGACATAAATATAGTACAAAGTTTTATGTTACAGCATAATGGATACATTAGAAGGAAGAAGGTACAAAACGGTCAACCCTTTTACGTTCAATGAAATTTATGACAATTTATAAATTTATGTCCCTTGTCTACTTATTTTTTTTGTATTCAAGACAGCGGCATATTTACGAAACTAAAAGCCCTACAATTCTAGCATAATTTGACCAAAAAATCCTGTACCATATTTATGTGTTTTAGACAATTTTTGCACTTTTTGTAATGAGGGGATGTAGATATGTCATCTACACAGTGTCCCATCGAGCTCCTGCACAGGCCCACTTCTGCCTACCCTGCAGTGGGCAGAGCACAGTTCCGTAATGTTCATTCACTGGGAAAAGCCTAAGAGTGCCAAAGACCCGGAAGTAAAGCTGGCGCATGCGCACTACAGCACTTTGCCCTGCGCCCAGCAGCGCAGAGAGAAGTGTGCCTGTGATTGGGGGTCACTGTGTGGATGACGTAGGATGCATCATTCACATGAAGCAGGGAAGGAGGACGGTGATTGAAGGAAGAGATGAGGCTCTGGATCAAGACTGAAGATGCCCATTGGACCGGACGACAACGGCTGTGAGTATAATAAAAGGGTTTTTTTGGGATCTGCAGAGGGGATTGGGGACTATTTTTTCCAGCATTGTAGTATACTGTTAAAGAGGCCTCAATGGTGGTGGCTGTACTTTATATGGGGAAAACCTGAAGATCAATCATAGAATCATAGAGTGTTAAAGTTAGAAGGGACCTCCTGGGTCATCGTGTCCATCGTGTGATAGGTTTCCTCTAACACTGTCCAGTCTAAGTTTCCCTTCTGTACGAAGTTAACATTATTGATATATATGCCCCATTATTGTAATGTATAATAAGCAAGTCAAATAGATTAGGGATCCGTCTACCAGTTCACTAGTAATTGTAACTATCTTTTAAAAAAAAAACTTGTGACATTGAAGTGAGATCAAATAATTATTACTGCTATTAGCGGACTGAGAAATTCAGTAAAATCCTGATAGAATATTCAGAAACTAATAATAACATATGTGCTCATATTCCACAAATAAATTGTATTTCTTGGTCTGCAAGAAGACTGCAAAGGGTAGTTTACTGTCAGAGGGGTGTAAATGTGCAGGAGCTTTCATGTGTTTGTATCAATATACGCTTATTTATGTCCATGTGTGTTTGTCTGTGAATGTATCTCGTAATTATATCTCAAACAGCTTCCCTAAGGCTGTATCTCTGATGGAGGTTAAGTATAAAATATCTACCATTACGCTGCACTAGTTATGTAACTTGACAGATCGTCTGAATGTACTTACTTTCCTCTTTATCTACACAAGGGATAATCAATAATGGATGCTAATACAAATTGATTGGATTGTACTGGAGAAAGGTTTAAGTGAAATCGGACTCAGATACATAAATACTGTAATACTGGTTTTAACAGTAGCAGAATACAAACTAATGGCAGCTAGCTGGGATCAGACACTTTAGGGTGTCCATTATACACCATATACCCATAAGCTATAGTAGATTTTGTAGTATAAGATGCAGCTCATGAGGTGTGGGGGTCATATGTGATGGTCAATGAGTACAGACACTGTCGCATTTACAGTTACTTCAATATTCGTGTGTCTTGACAGCTTCTATACCCACGAGAATTGCTTGTGTGCAAACACTGAGAGTTATGCTCGGCAATATGCGGTTCCGTTCCATCAGTCGTGTTTGTGGCTCTTCATATTTCTGTGATGGATTTGTAAGCCTATTTGAATAACTAAAAGTGGAGAAAAGCAGACAAGTCTCCAGACATTCCCTCTGTGAATAACGAGCTCCAGGACTTAAAGCAAAATCAAATGTACAGATACTTGAAAGAAATGAATTTTTTTCCATCTTCTTCTTTTTATTTTTTGGGATAGGTTTAATGTAGTTTTAAGTCATACAAGTAAAAGCAACATACTCAGTTAGTAATGATTTCATGAAGAGGACCAAAGTGACAAATAAATACACAGAGCATATATGTGACTCAAAAAAGAGTTGTCCTGCCATGGGGTACAAGTCTGCAGTCATTCTATGTGACTACAGACTTTGAATCCTCACGTCATGCGCTTTGAGTACTTGCCATGTTATTGCAAGTATGCGATTTACATACTTGGGGCCACATGCCAACTAGACGTGTCAGGGCCTCGTTAAATACACCTGCATTGAGCAAGGCCATACACGTCTAGTCTGCACGTGACTACATGTATGCAAATCACATACTTGCGATCTTGTGACTGCCACTGCTGGCCCCGAGAATCCTCATAGTGTGCAATGCACGTGATGTGAGGCTTCACAAATCTGCAGTCACATAGAGTGACTGCAGACTTGTACCCTAAGGCCAGACAACCCCTTTAAGTATATAGTTGAAAAAAAGTAAAAAAAAATGGGAAAAATATTGCTGCTAAATTAGCGAATCAGTCCAGGGTATTGTTCACCACTTTTATTGAATGAACAAAATCAGGTAACAAGGCTAAACGTTTCAGCGCCATACAAACACCTTCCTCAGGTGGAAGATCCAAAACCCCTGAGGAAGGTGATTGTACAAGCTAGTTTTATTTTCTTTTTTTTAGCTACATTCCTGAGATGGTGTCGCCATGTCATCATGTGCATGGGAATAGTAGCAGCTGAGGTTTTAAGAACAAAGCCTCAAAACAGAGTTGTGCCTGGTGGTAGCACATCTTGTTAAGGTGAGCACACTACCGCAAGAATTTCGAAAAAGAGAGTGGCACATCCAAGAGGCAAAATGGCAAAATCTTCTTCATTTCATAACAAAAATAGATTAAAAACACCTTGCAGTAGGTAAGGTTCACATGATAGCCATGCCAGGCTGACGCATTTCTGGGGTATCAATAATACTCCTACTCATAGTCAGGACTATAAAGAAGATTTTGTAATTTCACCTCTTGCATGTGCCACTCTTTTTCTATATTTGTGAGAGTTGACTGGAGCATTGGCATCCATATACAGCAAGCCAGGATATATTAGTTGGGCTATGGAAGTGATGATCCCTTTCACCTTAATTACCTATTTATACCTGACTGCTATCTAAACCTTAATCAAAGATTCGAGTGTCCTGTTTTTAGCACTTCTTCTCTAGATACTTCATTGATAAAGGGGTTGTCCAGTTTTGGTGGAATTTTTGGCAAGGATTGCAGCTTGCCAATTCTTAACACTGTAATATACACGCTTTCAGGATTCAGCACTACTTGCTGGTTGGAGTAGCTGTCACGTCACATTAATTATGTGATTTTCATACGTGCAGTCACGTGCTACTAAGATTATTTTTCAAAGTCTCTCAATACTCATTGAAGCAGGAGGAGAAACTTGTCAGCAAGTATGAAAATATTAAACTTGGAGTCATGTGACGTCCACTGGATCTGTCTGAATCTATATTACAGGATTCAGCAAGCTGCAGTGCTTGCCGAAAATTTCTCCAGGCAGGCTGTCGGCGAGAAACTACAATAGATGGTTTTGATAATAACATATTTTTTAAGGTATTGAAAAGTGATGTCTGTAAAGATAGATAAACATGTATCCAAGAACAATCATGGAGAATGAGGCAGCACATCCAGTGAAACAAACCTGTCATTAACCCATGCGGCATTTCAGCTCCAACGAGTGAGCATTGGTTAGTAAAAGGTTAATTACACTGGATATTCTGCCTCACTTTCCATATTTGTTGCCTGGTGACATCTGGATAAAGTCCTGCACCCCCTCTTTTAAATAGCCAGTGCTGCTTTTCCCTTGGTTACTTTTGAGTGCATCCCAGAACATTACTAAAGCCCCAGCTAACATAGTGCTATGGTGTTATACTGGTTACATTGAAAATTATTCAGACTAATTTTAATCCAATTGCACTTATTATTCTATGGCAGTCATCACAAATGAAGCTGTCTTCTAAAAAACAATGTAACTCAAACTCGTTGGTGCTGGTACTCAGTTTCTAACCCCCTCGCCATCATAGTGCCCTCATACTCTCCTCCCTTTGGTCTTTCAATTTCTAGAATATAATATGTTAGACAATGAAAATCCATTTAAAAACTCTAAGACCAGTTTTTCACCATTTATTTATGACCATTAAATGATGCTCCTAAGACAGTTTATCATGACCTATAACTAGACTGCCATCATTTACTAATCAGTGGGGTACTACCAATGGGACCTTCAATGATGTCAAAAATTGTGGTGACTAATTTTTAAAACTGTTAGGCTGTGGCCACAAGGTGACTTTGGCTGCGACCAAACGTCACTAGGTGTCATTGCTACATAGCAGTGCAATAGAAGTGAATAGAGTCACGACCCCAAAGGGTACTGTGATTGCGACAAGCAAGTGCCAAAAAAATCAGTTGCGGCTGAAATACTTGCGATTTGCTCATTGCAGTACCCTTGGGGCTGCAAGGTGATTCCATTCACTATTGTGCTGTGATGTAGCAATGACACTTAGCAAACTTTGGTTACATGACAGGTGTTGTAGCTAAAGGAACCATGTAGCCGCAGCCTTAATGTCCACATACACATTAGAATCAGTTAAAAGGAACCTGTCAACAGAAATAACGCTATTAACCTGCAGATATGTGGTTAATCTGCAGGTTAACAGAGTTATTATGCTGCCCGGCGCCTGCATGCAACCGAATGCTGAGGGGAGAAAATTAACTTTATTCTCCCCACCAGTATTTGGTTTCAGTCATGTGGATGGGGGCGCCGTAGGCTCTGTCATCGCTCTGACAATACAGAGCAGCCGCTGTAACCGTGCCCCCGGAACTGACTGATACTCCCTCTGCATTGCGGCTGGTTGTCAGTCAGGGCCGGGGGCGCAGTTACAGCAGCCACTCTGTATTCTCAGAGCGGTGACTGAACTGGCACCACCTCCATGATTGAAACCGGATGCTACCGCGGAGAAGAAAGTTAATTTTCTCCCCGCTGCATTCGGCTGCGTGCAGGCGCCGAGCAGCATAATAACGCTGTTAACCTGCAGATTAACAGCATATGTGCAGGTTAATAGCATTATTTCTGGTGACAGGTTTCCTGTAATGCTGAATGATGATTTTGGCAGGAACCACCTAACCATCTAATATGTATGGAGGTATCCCGACAATCTCTAACAGATAATATTGAGAGAGATAACATTCAGGGACTTAGAATTTAAATGACCCATACTTTTGTCCATACGGATATAAACCACCTCCAGAGGTGCCTGGCAATGATTTACTCCCTTCTCTCCATTGAAAATGCATGAACGCTTGGCCGAGCTTGTGCATGGGAAAGCTGGTGAAGATAGTTTGAAGTCAAACAAGTGTTTGGGCTATTAAGGGTTCTGGGCACATTTACCCCTTTAAGAGCTTTCCCATAAAAGACTTGAAAGAGTTCTTAAGACAACTCCTTTTCTTTCTGCAAATTTATAGTCTGGAAAGCAATCATAGCTAAGGATATTTCTGAAGGAGAAATCTGGTGTGATACGAGTAGAAACCAGTCCTTGAAAAAGCCAGGAGATGGGCCCCAATCTCACCCCACCGTCTCTCACTTTCATATGGCTCATTGAAAAAATGAAAATGTGATTTCCCAATGAAAAAAAAAATGGGATTGGTTTCACAGTGTTGCTGAAATTTTTACTAATGTCTAGAATAAACACTATCCAACCATAATTTTAAGACAACTTTGAGCACGGGTCCACAATCAGTATTCGGTCAGTATGTTTTCTCAGGAGTGGGAGCCAAAACCAGGAGTGGGTGATAAATGCAGAATTGGTGACTTGTTTCTATTATACCTTTTCTCTGATTGTTCCTCACCTGGTTTTGGCTCCCACTCCTGAGAAAAAATACTGACCGAATACTGACCGAATACTGATAGTGGGGCTGTGGCCTTAAGGTAAATTCAGCCCTGTGCCACTGTGGTCTTTTTTACTGTTTTGCAGCACAATCACAGCTCTTTTACCTGCAAGACCGCATGGCTGATTATAATGGCAGCATGACCGCGAGTGTGAACGTAGCCTTAGAAGTGTTGACACTATATCCCACATCAAATATACAATCTGCAATCACAGAAATGTTGCCACATGTAGAAAACGACGGCTTCCACATAATTATTCTTTAAAGAAGCTGGAACAGGCGGAACAAAAGGCACAATAATATATATTGTAGATTTCCAGGGAATATTATAAAGTATAATTAATGCTAGGTTCAGAATTGCTATTTTTGACACAACATTTACTATTTTCAATTTAGTTTATAGGAATAATTATTTATTTGGAGAGCTTTTAAGCAATTTGTAATAAAAATAGATAAAAGACTGTTTGTGCCTATAGAAAGTCTCTTGTTCAGTATGTAGCACCCTGATTTGCATAGATAGGGGATGTCATGGAAAGAATAATGCGAGATAGATATCTTATTTAGAAACATGGCGTATAATACGGACTTTTCCCATTGTGCAGTGTATTGCGTGTATCTCCCGAGGCTTTATTCTTTCAGTAGCGAGTTATTCAAGATGAGTGATGGATAACTTAACACAATTCAGTCGTCTTCCTTTTCTCTTCTAAGTATCAGGTGTAGGAAGAAGTGCATGAATACTTAATGGGAGGAACATAGTTATAGGTGAGAAAGTTTATGTGTGAACTTTGATCGTCCGTATTAATACCTTAATCCTTTGTTATTGACATAACAGTCATTCTGCTCTTTTTAATTGTTGCCGGAGCTACAGTATGGACGGAGTCCAAGATTTCCTTGAATGTCTTCTATAGACCCGCTGAATTCCACTTAATCTACAATCCCGGGCATGTCTATTAATTGCACTTTGCAGCCATCCGACGTGTATTTCCTTTTATTTCTGCTACCGTGCTCAGTGCAGCGCCCTTTGGCTATGTATGTGTTAAAATGCTTTGCTAGATTTTTATTTCAAGAGCACTCAAGGACAAAGAAAAAGCTTCTTGTTTCATTCTGGTTTTATCTCAAGCCCCTCCCGACTGTTACATTGGTAAAGGGATTAGCTTGTAAAGCATTAATTCTCTTCTCATGAAAAATTACAAAAAAGAACACAAGTATTGACAATTTGATCACATCAGTCTCATCACGGAACCTATTATTACAGATGCGGTAGTCTGTGATAGCAGGCGGATGAAGGGTTACATTCACCGTTAGGGTTAGTCCAGTTCTTTTTCTCCATGTTCTGAACACTGTACTGCTCGGCAGAGCAGCCTATAACTCATTAGCACAATCTCGCTAATTGAATTTGATTTAGTGTCAACACTGTCACGGTCACATAGCGGCACACCAATAAAATTTCAGTCTGGCTTGCTGTGATCATTAAACCCAGTTATCTAACAACAGGAGCTTGGCCTCTGTGCTGTAGGTTGTCAGATCAAACTTGCCTGAACATTGGATTTTTACCCGGAGGCACATTGGGGAGAGGGAAGCTATTATTGCTTTAGGTTCCCTGGAAATTATTAGGACGTTTCAAAAAAATTCTAGATAAAGAGCTGAGCTTATTGCCACTTTATGCTGTGATCCCTGTTATTATCAAAGGCCTTCCCTGGCTTCTAGATAGAGTCGCAAAAAAAAAAAGCATTAACACTAGGGTGAAAGAGACACAGGAACACATTTTAAGGCGAAGATAGTCACGTTTTATATGTCTTTGTGCTCTGCCCCTCATTATCTCCTATTCAAAATCTATTTGACGCCACTAAGAAAATTACACTTCATAGCGAACAACAATTTAAAAAATATTCTTTAAGCGAGATATACAAACACTGTGGAATTTTAAAGTTTGTACTTGCTTGGGGGAGAAATGTGGATACTAAAACAATCTTAAAGTCTTTGTTCATCATTGGTGAAAAGGAAGAAAAGGAGATCTGTTCCCATCGCCTTTCAATACAGTGGATTAGACGTCTTTATACGTCTTTGTTCTGCCCTATAATCTACTTTGCTTATGGTGCCCTTAATCATTGCATTGATGTTGTGCAAGCCCACCAATTTTGACAACTAATGTTATCTCCTGACTCTCTCCAATGACAGATGCTGGCTTTCAATTTTCTAGGTTCTTTGTTCTCACTGGAGCTAGACTGCCGCTAGAGGTCTCCGGCAGCTGCTTACCATTCTCCCTCCATTCAGAAGACAAGCATGCTCGCAAGAGACTTCATGTTTTGGGGTGTCGAGAGGTATAGCTGTTAGATGGCAGCTACTGGCTCACATTTAGCTTAGGTGTGTAGCCCCCTTTAGAAGATTAAGGTCGAAACTGCTAAGGGTAGCCAAAATAGTGTTTCATTTGCATCATGGTGGCTCAGTAATTAGTACTGGTGCTTTGTGGTGCATGGGATTTTGGGTTCAAATCTGCCCTAGAACAAAATCTCATGGAGTTTATATTTTCTCTTTGTGTTTTGTGTGGGTTTCCTCCGACACTCCGAAGACATACTGATAGGAAATTTCAATTGTGAACCCCAATGGGGACAGTGATGATGATGTCTGTAAAGAGCTGCGGAATATATTGGCGATAAATATAAGCAAGCATAATAAATAGGTAAACAAAAAGACACTATGGATATAGCCACATATATTTAGGGGCTTTCATCAAAGACCAGATTGGTCAGTATAAAATACCCATCATATCAGGATTGTGTGCTATATGGACAAATGGCAGACCATTCGGTTAAAACACACAACAGACAAGAGAATTACCGAACTTTGGGTCCAATTGTAGTTATGATTATAGATGTATAAAAAACCTTTATTAAGATATTGGTTACAGAAACATACCAAGCACAAGAGTGCCCATATTCAGTTACATCACAAATGAAAATTAGTGCATCAGTTACAAAATCGAGACAATAAATATATACATATACAAGACCGCCAAAATATACAGAACTTTCAGACCTATATTGGTACCATAAATCAATGAAAGAACAAGGTACCATAAACAGAGACACGCTGAGTGGTGTGTGAAACCCACTGGTTAAACTAAGTAATGTGTTCAGTTAATATATGATGATAATAAATACTAGGAAGGTTATACCAAGGAGTGCACAGGCCAAACAGTCCATGGATAAAGAAATGTCTGTTATGAACCCCCCTCATATGAGGAAAGGAAAGGCATCATGTTTATTGTGAAGCATCTTAACATACAATCAGGGACGAAGGACCACGTGTCCGAAACGCGCGTCGGGGCGTGCCCTGCATTCAGTTCCAAGACCTCTCACCAGGTATACTATACAGTTCCTCTAACCTGATTGTATGTTAAGTGCAAAATGGAGTGCAAAATGGAAAAAAGCGTCAAAATCCGAGGACCTTGGGGATTTTTACAAGGTATTAACTACATTTTTTGACCAAGTGACAGATCCTCTTTAAATATTTTTTTTTCTTGGATTTAAAGCAATGGAAAGTAAACATACAGATTGCACATGGTGTTGAAATGATTTCATTTATTACATTTATTACCTTGTTTATGAAGATACCCATATTTAGCAGAGAAGTCAAATTTGGGGACTGTCTTTCACAGTCCATATACCTTGTGATATCATGGTAAAATAGGATATTTATTTTACTTGCTTATATGAATTTCCACAGTGCTTTACAGATATCATCATCACTTTCCCCATAGGATCTCGCAATCTAACAGAAGATCCATTCTGTCTCGTAGCTTGGGCATAGGTAAAAGGATGCTTTGCAAGCATATTTATAATGACCTTCAGGTTTAAATGCCCCTCTTCCAAAAAATAGGACAGCAGAAATATAAATTGCAGTAGATAGGGGTCCCGGTTCCTGGAGCAATTTTACGAAATTGTAGTCAGTAGCTTCCATATTTTCAGCATCATTGCTGTTCTAGAGTACGAGAACAGTCTCCTACATGAATATTTGTGTTAGTGGATGTGTTTTTTATGGATGCGTTCACACATGTAGGTGGCATGATCTGTGTCCCAGGTCTGTCGATGAGTCCCAGTTCTTCACTGGTCTTTAATCAAAACGTTATGTGATTGCCATAAAGCCATTTGGTCGTTACGAGGGACGCTGCGACTATCCTTCTGTTTTGTTGATTTTCTCAGCGCCAGCAATGCACGCAGGTCTAAGTACTTTAGCGTACAACCCGGACTCTAGTTGTTCTAACAAATTCAGGAAACATGTCGAGGTTACTGTTTATTTTTCTGCGCTGTGGCTGCCTGGTGTGCCCTCGCAGTGTATTAATTCAGCAGCTCAACCCCAGAACACCTTTCCAATGTTTTGTAGCCTTCCTAGCAGTAAAAAGGATAAAGTACAACCATTTAGCAGCACACACAAAACTTGAGATACTGACGCTAGGTTTAGAGCTAAGCCAGAAAAACAGCAGCTTTATCATACCACGTGAAATACAGGAAGGAATATATATCAAATTCACTATACAATATATTTAACCCGTTATAAAGTACATACACAGAAGCCAGACAATGGCTGCGGTACATGACAAAGATGAATCTGAACCTATGACCCACCCAACACATGTGTCTTTTTGAAGGGTGAATATAGCAATTATACTTCAAAAATCAATAGAGCACACACTATTTAACAACCCTTTTATATTACATAATATCAACGGGTCTTTGTGATAGAATATAATCTTGTGACCCTGTGATAAAAGCTTGGGAGTAAAATTGCTGTAATTAGCTTTTCTTTGGAACAAACTAAACATTTTCAATCTTCAAGATAGATTACGTATGTTTTCACTGATGGTCGTAGAAAAGAAAAATCATTGGAAAATATTTTAACAATGGTTCAATTAAGGCTCCACGGCAGTAAAGAAAAGGTGTTGGCTAGGAGCTTTCCTTTTTTAATGTACTGTATATATATATATATATATATATACATATATATATATATATATATATATCTATACATAGATGAATAAAGGCCACAGTTTTTTTCACTATCTCACGTCTGGAGTGCTACCATTGTTTTAGTGCTGTATGTATATATAGAGTATATAGAGGATACTGGGTCAGTGCCCTGACACTTGCATCTTTTTGCTATATCTGTTTTGTATAGTCCTGCTTTCTTTAAGTATATCTATCTATCCATATCTATCCATAGCTATCTATCTATCTATACCATATCTGACTATCTATCTATCCATCTATCTATCCGTATATCTATCTGTCTATCGATCGATATCTCTATATCTCTCTATCTATCAATCTATTTCCCCTCTATCTATCTATTGATCTATTTCCTATCTATCTATCTATCTATCTATCTATCTATCTATCTATCTATCTATCTATCTCCTATCTATCTATTTATATCTATCTACTGTATATATTTCTATCTATCTATCTATCTATCTATCTATCTATCTATCTATCTATATATTTCTATCTATCTATCTATCTCCTATCTATCTATTTATATCTAGCTACTGTATATATTTCTATCTATCTATCTATCTATTTATATCTATCTATATATTTCTATCTATCTATCTCCTATCTATTTATATCTATCTATCTCTCTATCTCCTATCTTTATCTATTTATCTATTGATCTATCTCCTATCTATCTGTATCTATCTATCAATCTATTGATCTATTATCTATCTATATATCTATCTATCTAGTGATCTATCTCATATCTATCTATCTCCAAAGAAAAAAAGGCAGCACTCCATATATAAAGAAAGGCTTGAGAAAGGCTGTGCTCAGCCATAACGTTGCAACAATTTTGATGGGCTAATAAAGTGTTATTTTTTCCACTATATATGGAGTGCTGCCTTTTTTTCTTTGGAGATATATAACATTAAGACAACGGAATCATTGTCTGGGAGGATTTGCACCAACCCGTGGATTTCTGTGCTGTTCCATTTTCTTCAAAAATATCTATCTACAGTGCCTACAAGTAGTATTCAACCCCCTGCAGATTTAGCTGGTTGACACATGCGGAATTAACTTGGCATTGTGACATTTGTACTGTAGATCAGCCTGGAGGTGGGAAATGCACTGCAGCAAATTTTTTTTTTTTTTTTTTTTTAAAACGTAAAAAGTTAATTCAGAGTGTCATTTATTATTCAACCCCTCAAACCACAAGAATTCTGTTTGGTCCCCCAAAAGTATTAAGAAGTAGTTCAGGCACCTAGAATAATGAGCTTCACATGTGTGGATTAAAGATCTCTTTTGCCAGCTTTTCTGACTATTTAAGACCCTCCCCAAACTTGTGAACAGCACTCAGACATGGTCAACATGGGAAAGACAAAGGAGCATTCCAAGGCCATCAGAGACAAGATTGTGGAGGGTCACAAGGCTGGCAAGGGGTACAAAACCCTTTCCAAGGAGTTGGGCCTACCTGTCTACACTGTTGGGAGCATCATCCGTAAGTGGAAGGCTTATGGAACTACTGTTAGCCTTCCACGGCCAGGACAGCCTTTGAAAGTGTCCTCCCGTGCCGAGGCCAGGCTTGTCCGAAGAGTCAAGGCTAACCCAAGGACAACAAGGAAGGAGCTCCGGGAAGATCTCATGGCAGTGGGGACATTGGTTTCAGTCAATACCATAAGTAACGTACTCCACCGCAATGGTCTCCGTTCCAGACGAGCCCGTAAGGTACCTTTACTTTCAGAGCGTCATGTCAAGGCTCGTCTACAGTTTGCTCATGATCACTTGGAGGACTCTGAGACAGACTGGTTCAAGGTTCTATGGTCTGATGAGACCAAGATCGAGATCTTTGGTGCCAACCACACACGTGACGTTTGGAGACTGGATGGCACTGCATACGACCCCAAGAATACCATCCCTACAGTCAAGCATGGTGGTGGCAGCATCATGCTGTGGGGCTGTTTCTCTGCCAAGGGGCCTGGCCATCTGGTCCGCATCCATGGGAAGATGGATAGCACGGCCTACCTGGAAATTTTGGCCAAGAACCTCCGCTCCTCCATCAAGGATCTTAAGATGGGTCGTAATTTCATCTTCCAACAAGACAACGACCCAAAGCACACAGCCAAGAAAACCAAGGCCTGGTTCAATAGGGAAAAAGTCAAGGTGTTGGAGTGGCCTAGTCAGTCTCCTGACCTTAACCCAATTGAAAACTTGTGGAAGGAGCTCAAGAATAAAGTCCACATGAGACACCCAAAGAACCTAGATAACTTGGAGAAGATCTGCATGGAGGAGTGGGCCAAGATAACTCCACAGACCTGTGCCGGCCTGATCAGGTCTTATAAAAGACGATTATTAGCTGTAATTGCAAACAAGGGTTATTCCACAAAATATTAAACATAGGGGTTGTATAATAATTGACCCACACTTTTATGTTTAAAATTTAATAAAATTCAACTGAGCAACATAACTTTTTGGTTTGTAAGATTTATGCTTCTGTTCATAAAACCTACTCTCGTTTGCAGTTTGAAGGCTCTAACTTATTTGCATCTTATCAAACCAGCTAAATCTGCAGGGGGTTGAATACTACTTGTAGGCACTGTATCTATCTATCTATCTATCTATCTATCTATCTATTTCCTTTTTATCTATCTATCCATATCTATCTATTTCCTATTTATCTATTTCCTATTTATCTATCTATTTTCTATTTATCTATCTATCCATATCTATCTATTTCCTATCTATCTATCTATCTATCTATCTATCTATTTCCTATTTATCTATCTATCCATATCTATCTATTTCCTATTCATCTATCTATCTATTTCCTATTTATCTATCTATTTTCTATTTATCTATCTATCTATCCATATCTATCTATTTCCTATCTATCTATCTATCTATCTATCTATCTATCTATCTATCTATCTATCTATCTATCTATCTATCTATCGATCGCTCTCCTTATAAATGCACCTTTTTTATGATCCTGAAATTGAGGAAGCAATTATGCAATAAATCAAACTGCTAAATATAAACAAAATATCTTTTTTCTGCTTAAGCTTGGAAAGCTCCTATCTCCTCACTGTGGAGGAAGGGAAAACGCTCTGAGCGCATAGCATACAGTAGCTGTAGTGCATTCACGCATAATAACTGAAGAACAGAAAATTAGCTTTCCATTAAGCTGTATGTTCCAGAAAAGAGACCACAGTCATTCCTATGCTTAACTGTACCTCCTCAGGCCAGCCATTAGCATGCCCAGGCTTATTGACAATTGCCCAAAAAGCACTAATTGCATAAAATGAATAAATAAAATTAATCAAATCTTATATATGATCATATATTCAAATGCAGATAGAAAACAAAACAAAAACAAAGCACAAATATTCATTTTGTGTTTTTTTTTTAATTTTTAGAATAGCTGAACTCCTAAAACACATACACCAGAAATGACCACCAGCCTTACAGCAGACTTGTGTACAGCAGACTTGTGTACAGCAGACTTGAGTACAGCAGACTTGTGTACAGCAGACTTGAGTACAGCAGACTTGAGTACAGCAGACTTGTGTACAGCAGACTTGAGTACAGCAGACTTGTGTACAGCAGACTTGTGTACAGCAGACTTGAGTACAGCAGACTTGAGTACAGCAGACTTGTGTACAGCAGACTTGAGTACAGCAGACTTGAGTACAGCAGACTTGTGTACAGCAGACTTGAGTACAGCAGACTTGTGTACAGCAGACTTGTGTACAGCAGACTTGAGTACAGCAGACTTGAGTACAGCAGACTTGTGTACAGCAGACTTGAGTACAGCAGACTTGTGTACAGCAGACTTGAGTACAGCAGACTTGAGTACAGCAGACTTGTGTACAGCAGACTTGAGTACAGCAGACTTGTGTACAGCAGACTTGAGTACAGCAGACTTGTGTACAGCAGACTTGTGTACAGCAGACTTGAGTACAGCAGACTTGTGTACAGCAGACTTGTGTACAGCAGACTTGAGTACAGCAGACTTGAGTACAGCAGACTTGTGTACAGCAGACTTGAGTACAGCAGACTTGTGTACAGCAGACTTGAGTACAGCAGACTTGTGTACAGCAGACTTGAGTACAGCAGACTTGTGTACAGCAGACTTGTGTACAGCAGACTTGAGTACAGCAGACTTGTGTACAGCAGACTTGAGTACAGCAGACTTGTGTACAGCAGACTTGTGTACAGCAGACTTGAGTACAGCAGACTTGAGTACAGCAGACTTGTGTACAGCAGACTTGAGTACAGCAGACTTGTGTACAGCAGACTTGAGTACAGCAGACTTGTGTACAGCAGACTTGTGTACAGCAGACTTGAGTACAGCAGACTTGTGTACAGCAGACTTGTGTACAGCAGACTTGAGTACAGCAGACTTGAGTACAGCAGACTTGTGTACAGCAGACTTGAGTACAGCAGACTTGTGTACAGCAGACTTGAGTACAGCAGACTTGTGTACAGCAGACTTGTGTACAGCAGACTTGAGTACAGCAGACTTGTGTACAGCAGACTTGAGTACAGCAGACTTGAGTACAGCAGACTTGTGTACAGCAGACTTGAGTACAGCAGACTTGAGTACAGCAGACTTGTGTACAGCAGACTTGAGTACAGCAGACTTGAGTACAGCAGACTTGTGTACAGCAGACTTGAGTACAGCAGACTTGTGTACAGCAGACTTGTGTACAGCAGACTTGAGTACAGCAGACTTGTGTACCGCAGACTTGTGTACCGCAGACTTGAGTACCGCAGACTTGTGTACAGCAGACTTGTGTACAGCAGATTTGAGTACAGCAGACTTTTTTATAGCAGACTTGTGTACAGCAGACTTGAGTACAGCAAACTTGTGTACAGCAGACTTGAGTACAGCAGACTTGTGTACAGCAGACTTGAGTACAGCAGACTTGTGTACAGCAGACTTGAGTACAGCAGACTTGTGTACAGCAGACTTGAGTACAGCAGACTTGTGTACAGCAGACTTGAGTACAGCAGACTTGAGTACAGCAGACTTGTGTACAGCAGACTTGTGTACAGCAGACTTGAGTACAGCAGACTTGTGTACAGCAGACTTGAGTACAGCAGACTTGTGTACAGCAGACTTGAGTATAGCAGACTTGAGTACAGCAGACTTGAGTACAGCAGACTTGTGTACAGCAGACTTGAGTACAGCAGACTTGAGTACAGCAGACTTGTGTACAGCAGACTTGTGTACAGCAGACTTGAGTACAGCAGACTTGTGTACCGCAGACTTGTGTACCGCAGACTTGAGTACCGCAGACTTGTGTACAGCAGACTTGTGTACAGCAGATTTGAGTACAGCAGACTTTTTTATAGCAGACTTGTGTACAGCAGACTTGAGTACAGCAGACTTGAGTACAGCTGACTTGTGTACAGCAGACTTGAGTACAGCAGACTTGTGTACAGCAGACTTGTGTACAGCAGACTTGAGTACAGCAGACTTGTGTACAGCAGACTTGAGTACAGCAGACTTGTGTACAGCAGACTTGAGTACAGCAGACTTGTGTACAGCAGACTTGAGTACAGCAGACTTGTGTACAGCAGACTTGAGTACAGCAGACTTGAGTACAGCAGACTTGTGTACAGCAGACTTGAGTACAGCAGACTTGTGTACAGCAGACTTGAGTACAGCAGACTTGAGTACAGCAGACTTGTGTACAGCAGACTTGAGTACAGCAGACTTGTGTACAGCAGACTTGAGTACAGCAGACTTGTGTACAGCAGACTTGTGTACAGCAGACTTGAGTACAGCAGACTTGTGTACAGCAGACTTGAGTACAGCAGACTTGAGTACAGCAGACTTGTGTACAGCAGACTTGAGTACAGCAGACTTGAGTACAGCAGACTTGTGTACAGCAGACTTGTGTACAGCAGACTTGAGTACAGCAGACTTGTGTACAGCAGACTTGTGTACAGCAGACTTGAGTACAGCAGACTTGTGTACAGCAGACTTGAGTACAGCAGACTTGTGTACAGCAGACTTGTGTACAGCAGACTTGTGTACAGCAGACTTGAGTACAGCAGACTTGAGTACAGCAGACTTGTGTACAGCAGACTTGAGTACAGCAGACTTGTGTACAGCAGACTTGAGTACAGCAGACTTGTGTACAGCAGACTTGTGTACAGCAGACTTGAGTACAGCAGACTTGAGTACAGCAGACTTGTGTACAGCAGACTTGAGTACAGCAGACTTGAGTACAGCAGACTTGTGTACAGCAGACTTGAGTACAGCAGACTTGTGTACAGCAGACTTGAGTACAGCAGACTTGTGTACAGCAGACTTGAGTACAGCAGACTTGTGTACAGCAGACTTGAGTACAGCAGACTTGAGTACAGCAGACTTGTGTACAGCAGACTTGAGTACAGCAGACTTGAGTACAGCAGACTTGTGTACAGCAGACTTGAGTACAGCAGACTTGAGTACAGCAGACTTGTGTACAGCAGACTTGAGTACAGCAGACTTGTGTACAGCAGACTTGTGTACAGCAGACTTGAGTACAGCAGATTTGTGTACCGCAGACTTGTGTACCGCAGACTTGAGTACCGCAGACTTGTGTACAGCAGACTTGTGTACAGCAGATTTGAGTACAGCAGACTTTTTTATAGCAGACTTGTGTACAGCAGACTTGAGTACAGCAAACTTGTGTACAGCAGACTTGAGTACAGCAGACTTGTGTACAGCAGACTTGAGTACAGCAGACTTGTGTACAGCAGACTTGAGTACAGCAGACTTGTGTACAGCAGACTTGAGTACAGCAGACTTGTGTACAGCAGACTTGAGTACAGCAGACTTGAGTACAGCAGACTTGTGTACAGCAGACTTGTGTACAGCAGACTTGAGTACAGCAGACTTGTGTACAGCAGACTTGAGTACAGCAGACTTGTGTACAGCAGACTTGAGTATAGCAGACTTGAGTACAGCAGACTTGAGTACAGCAGACTTGTGTACAGCAGACTTGAGTACAGCAGACTTGTGTACAGCAGACTTGAGTACAGCAGACTTGAGTACAGCAGACTTGTGTACAGCAGACTTGTGTACAGCAGACTTGTGTACAGCAGACTTGAGTACAGCAGACTTGTGTACCGCAGACTTGAGTACCGCAGACTTGTGTACAGCAGATTTGAGTACAGCAGACTTTTTTATAGCAGACTTGTGTACAGCAGACTTGAGTACAGCAGACTTGAGTACAGCTGACTTGTGTACAGCAGACTTGAGTACAGCAGACTTGAGTACAGCAGACTTGTGTACAGCAGACTTGTGTACAGCAGACTTGAGTACAGCAGACTTGTGTACAGCAGACTTGAGTACAGCAGACTTGTGTACAGCAGACTTGAGTACAGCAGACTTGTGTACAGCAGACTTGAGTACAGCAGACTTGAGTACAGCAGACTTGAGTACAGCAGACTTGAGTACAGCAGACTTGTGTACAGCAGACTTGAGTACAGCAGACTTGAGTACAGCAGACTTGTGTACAGCAGACTTGAGTACAGCAGACTTGAGTACAGCAGACTTGTGTACAGCAGACTTGTGTACAGCAGACTTGAGTACAGCAGACTTGTGTACAGCAGACTTGAGTACAGCAGACTTGTGTACCGCAGACTTGAGTACCGCAGACTTGTGTACAGCAGACTTGTGTACAGCAGATTTGAGTACAGCAGACTTTTTTTATAGCAGACTTGTGTACAGCAGACTTGAGTACAGCAGACTTGAGTACAGCTGACTTGTGTACAGCAGACTTGAGTACAGCAGACTTGAGTACAGCAGACTTGTGTACAGCAGACTTGTGTACAGCAGACTTGAGTACAGCAGACTTGTGTACAGCAGACTTGAGTACAGCAGACTTGTGTACAGCAGACTTGAGTACAGCAGACTTGTGTACAGCAGACTTGAGTACAGCAGACTTGAGTACAGCAGACTTGTGTACAGCAGACTTGAGTACAGCAGACTTGTGTACAGCAGACTTGAGTACAGCAGACTTGTGTACAGCAGACTTGAGTACAGCAGACTTGTGTACAGCAGACTTGAGTACAGCAGACTTGAGTACAGCAGACTTGTGTACAGCAGACTTGTGTACAGCAGACTTGAGTACAGCAGACTTGTGTACAGCAGACTTGAGTACAGCAGACTTGTGTACAGCAGACTTGAGTATAGCAGACTTGAGTACAGCAGACTTGAGTACAGCAGACTTGTGTACAGCAGACTTGAGTACAGCAGACTTGTGTACAGCAGACTTGAGTACAGCAGACTTGAGTACAGCAGACTTGTGTACAGCAGACTTGTGTACAGCAGACTTGAGTACAGCAGACTTGTGTACAGCAGACTTGAGTACAGCAGACTTGTGTACCGCAGACTTGAGTACCGCAGACTTGTGTACAGCAGACTTGTGTACAGCAGACTTGAGTACAGCAGACTTGAGTACAGCAGACTTGAGTACCGCAGACTTGTGTACAGCAGACTTGTGTACAGCAGACTTGAGTACAGCAGACTTGAGTACCGCAGACTTGTGTACAGCAGACTTGTGTACAGCAGACTTGAGTACAGCAGACTTGAGTACAGCTGACTTGTGTACAGCAGACTTGTGTACAGCAGACTTGAGTACAGCAGACTTGTGTACAGCAGACTTGAGTACAGCAGACTTGTGTACAGCAGACTTGTGTACAGCAGACTTGAGTACAGCAGACTTGTGTACAGCAGACTTGTGTACAGCAGACTTGAGTACAGCAGACTTGAGTACAGCAGACTTGTGTACAGCAGACTTGTGTACAGCAGACTTGAGTACAGCAGACTTGTGTACAGCAGACTTGAGTACAGCAGACTTGTGTACCGCAGACTTGAGTACCGCAGACTTGTGTACCGCAGACTTGTGTACAGCAGATTTGAGTACAGCAGACTTTTTTATAGCAGACTTGTGTACAGCAGACTTGAGTACAGCAGACTTGTGTACAGCAGACTTGTGTACAGCAGACTTGAGTACAGCAGACTTGTGTACAGCAGACTTGAGTACAGCAGACTTGAGTACCGCAGACTTGTGTACCGCAGACTTGTGTACAGCAGATTTGAGTACAGCAGACGTTTTTATAGCAGACTTGTGTACAGCAGACTTGAGTACAGCAAACTTGAGTACAGCAGACTTGTGTACAGCAGACTTGAGTACAGCAGACTTGTGTACAGAAGACTTGTGTACAGCAGACTTGTGTACAGCAGATTTGAGTACAGCAGACTTGTGTACAGCAGACTTGAGTACAGCAGACTTGTGTACAGCAGACTTGAGTACAGCAGACTTGTGTACAGCAGACTTGTGTACAGCAGACTTGTGTACAGCAGATTTGAGTACAGCAGACTTGTGTACAGCAGACTTGAGTACAGCAGACTTGTGCAATTCATTTTGCATATACTGGAACCAAAACACTAATAAAACAGACACAAACTCTATGGAAAAAAATTCCATGTACATTTTATGATTCACAGATAAAATTAACACGTTATTCCCTATTACACCCGTGCCACATTTCTCTCACAACCATGTGTACCCTGTATACATTCATCTTTGCAGTTAGAAACAATAATTCACTACTCTTTTGTTTCTGTTTGAAGGTGCATAACACAGAAAAATATCTCAAAATGAAGCAATAGAATGGAAGTCCATTAGTGGCCGCTGACTGGCTGCAGTTCTCACGTGGCTTAATGTCACGCAAGCCCTGGGAGACCAGGAGCTGACATCACCAAGGAAAATGAGTATGTGTTGCTTTTATTTAACATTGGGAAATAGAATTTAAAAAGGGGTTGTCGGAGTAGAGGACAACCCCTTTAACAAAGCATAAAAACATCATAAGCATAATTTATTAGATATAGGCTGCAAAGTCATTTATACTTTTATTCTTCTACTGTAACGTTTCTGTATATTATGTCAATATAAGTACCAAAAAAATAAATGTATTTAGAGCAAGCTATGTGGCTATGCTGTCTGCTGGTCAAGGGCTTTTAGCTTTAAAAAGGGTGTGGCTAAAAACAAGAAGTGTTTGGCAAGAGGGTCACAAGACTTTGTGAATCTGTTTTTTAATGGTCCACATCACGGTGGATCAATCTCTGATTTTATACTCATTTCAACTAACAATAAATTGATATAAAAAAATGGAATTAATAATATCCTACTTTGATTAAACCAACCCACATTTTAGCACTCGCTAATACCCAACCATTTTTGCACCACAAAAATTTGTATTAACTTATAAAATTGTAGCAAGGTTTGAAAATGACCATTAAAGTTATTAGATTTAGGAAGTCATTATTTAGGAAATGACCGTAGACTTTTTATAAAAGACATTGCTCTTTTGTACTACGCCTTATTTACTGTATGTTGTTTGGGCAATGGGAAATTTAAGCAGATTTAATTGCCTCAATATACATTCATTTGAGATATTTTCCAGCTATTAGGCTTTCAGTCGTGTTCCAAGGTAAAGCATGAATAAAGATTCAGACGTATGAATAGAGGACACTGTGAGCATTACACATACACATTTTCAGAAGAAACGTCGAAAATGATGGCGGATGAGAAAGGAAAATGTATTCAAGATAACTGAATTAAAAGACTATCTCACATCATATAGCTGGACTCATTTTGATAATTTGATGCTGGACATGAATGTTTGCAGATAGTGTACTGCAGTAGATAAAATATAGTAAATGGGAAAAATCTGAATAGGAAATCACAGACAGGACATAATTAGAAATAATGGCACTAGAAATGACTATACCTTTTGTCAGGCATGAGAAGCTCATTTAAAACAAACCCCAACTTGCGCTTCTACAGTCACATGTAGGAAAAATGTACAAAAAAAAGTAAAAACTAAACAACTCCTTATAAAAACATATCTATTAAAGTTCTAAAAGTAAAAAAAAAAATTATTACAATATACACATTTTTAGGAAGTAACTATGATTTATATCTCATATAAATCCTTCTTACTAAATATCTTTAGATGAGTAAAAACCAAGAGATTGGAGATGAGTGAATCAAATTTGTTTAAAATGTTTAGGAATTTGCTGAATCCAGTGAATCTGTAGAATAATTTGTAAATCAAATTTCCAAAAATGACTATCATTTTCAGATTTCCATGTATCACATTGCAGAAGATTGCATTAGGCACAGAAGACTCAGATAACAACTGGTTCAGCCGGGTGGGATTTCCTATAATGCCATGCATCTATCACATCACGTGACAAAGCACAGCCAATTAGGAAGGACTATTATAGCCTGTATAAAAGCAGAGGCAGGGACTTGAGCAGCCAGTGAGAGTAAACATCATGGCTCACAGCTTAGCAATAATTTTAAGGAAATAAAGTAATAAAAGAGTAAACAAATTCTACAGATAGTGTGTGACGGCAAAGTGAAGAATGTATACCACCAGTTTACCATTAGACAAATATAGTTGTGTGCAAAAGGTTTAGATGGGAATGGAAAAAATGCTGCAAAGTAAGAATGTTTTAAAAAATAGAAGTCTTAATAGTTTATTTTTTATCAATTAACAACATGCAAACAGAATGAACAAAAGATAATTATAAATCAAATCAAGATTTGGCGCGACCACCCTTTGACTTCAAAACAGCAACAATTCTTCTAGGTACACTTGCATTCACTCATGGATTTATAAAATTATAATCATAGTCATACTTATAGTTTATGATGAGTAATCAATTATATCAAACAGGTCATAATGATCATCATTTTCATATGTAGGTTGAAACACCGTTATACAGTGAAGGAGAAATATTTGTGTAGGAAGCTTAAAACAGGGAGAGGAACAGCCAAACTCTTCTACAAAGTTGAGGTTGGGGAAGGCACCATGGCAAGACTGAGCACAGCAACAAAACACAAATTAGTTCTTCTATAACAGCAAAGTCTCTTATAAGCAACTTTTTTTCAAAGCAAATTTGGGTTCCAAGATGTGCCTTTCAAGCTATACTGAAGAAGCACCAAGAAATGAGCAACGTTCAGGACCGTAGATGCAGTGATCAGCCAACGAAACTTAGTGCAGCAGACGAAAGAGACATCATCATGGAATAAATGGCGCTATAATAATAAATAATAATAATAATAATCATGCTTGCTTTCCTTCAAAATCGCAAGATGCCCAGCAGTACCATCAGCTCAGAACTGGCAGCAACCAGTGTGCCCCAGCTACACCCATCTACTGTTCAGAGATGTGTGACCAAAAGTAGTCTTTATGGAAGAATTGAGACAAAAAGCTATACAATTGACATAGGAACAAAGCCAAGCGACTCAATTATGCAGGCAAAGTTAGGAATTAGGATACAGAAGAATGGCAGCAGGTGCTCTGGACTGATGAGTCAAAATTTGAAATATTTGATTGGAAGAGAAAGCAGTTTATTTGCTCAAGGGCTGGAAAATGGTACAATAATGAGTGTCAAGCTTGGTGGAGGATCCTTGCAAGTTTGGGGCTGAGAAATACAGACATATGCTTATCTATCATACAGTAGCATCAGAGACGCATCTTCTTGTCTTCAAATTTATTCTGCAGCATGACAATGACCCCAAATATACTCAATGTCCTTGGGAACTATATTCAGCATAAAGAAGAACAAAGAGTTCTGGACGTGATGTTATTGCCCTGACAAAGTCATGATCTCAACAAGTTTGTCAGGGATAATGTGAAATGACAGAAAGATTTGTGAAAGCCTACATCCACAGAAAATCTGCAGATCTGTGGTTAGTTCTCCAAGATATTTGGAACAATCTCCCTGCCACGTTCCTTCAAAAACTGTTGTGTAAGTGTACTGTATGTAGAAGAATTGATGCTGTTTTGAAGACAAAGGGTAATCACAGCAAGTATTGATTTAATTTCTATTTCTCTTTTGTTCATTCACTTTGCATTTTGTTAATTGCTAAAAATAAACAATTAACACTTTGATTTTTAAAAGCATTTTTACTTTATAGTATTTTTTCCACACCTGCTTAAAACTTTTGCACAGTACTGTACACCTAATATAAGGCAATGGAGATTCTGGATCCATTGCAAACTACAAATATGTTTCTCCATGACAGATAGTAAAAGTGCTGGACCCCTGTCATATTAGAATGGATATGATATGCATACATGATACAGTCTAATAGCAGGCTCCATTCCTTGGTTCACTTTATATTTCTGGATCCAGGTACGGCAGAGCTAAATGTGTCACATGGCACAACTCTTTGTGATATCTGTAGCTTTACATAAGACTAAATTATCTAAATTCAGAAAGCTATCAAATCTATAAAAGGAAGGCCCCCAAAGAGTAATATGAGAAATTCAGCTCTTCTACGTGGTGCCCTCAGGCTTTAGTCACATAATTCTAATTACTGGCAAATCTAGATACAAGGACTAAGGAGCAGATGGGACAAATTACATAGTCAAGGTACTGAATCTGTTGGCAGAGATGTGGCAAAAATCAATATCAAGCCGCTAGTTTGAAGGTCAACAATATTAGCAAGGTTCGCAATTGTGATAAAGTAAAATGCAATCTTATCGATGAACCTAGTTAGTAGCAAAGCTAATAAAATGCATTTAAAGTACGGAGTTGTGCCAGTTTACTCAGGTGCCCAAGTTTTGGAGACTTCAGAGGTGAAAGGTAGAAAGTCACATAGACGAGTCTGAGAGAATATTGGGGGACAACAACACAAGACAAAGTACTACAATAATATTAATGCAATGATTTATTTTCATTCTCACCTAGATTATACTATAGTGTCATCTTGCTGCCACTTTTCTAAGGATCTGTTAACACTACAATCATGACTTTTGAATATATTAGAAGCCATTATGCTGTACAGATACAGTTAATTTGATGGATCCAGGTAGTCACTGATGGACCCCATTGATTTTAATTGTTCTATTAAGATTCCAGTATTTTTGAAAATAAGAATTAGGTTATAGGATGCTGCTCATCTCATATAGGATGCCGCTCATCTCTTATAGGATGCCGCTCATCTCATATAGGATGCTGCTCATCTCATATAGGATGCTGCTCATCTCATATAGGATGCCGCTCATCTCATATAGGATGCCGCTCACCTCATATAGGATGCTGCTCATCTCATATAGGATGCTGCTCATCTCATATAGGATGCTGCTCATCTCATATAGGATGCCGCTCATCTCATATAGGATGCTGCTCATCTCATATAGGATGCTGCTCATCTCATATAGGATGCTGCTCATCTCATATAGGATGCTGCTCATCTCATATAGGATGCTGCTCATCTCATATAGGATGCTGCTCATCTCATATAGGATGCCGCTCATCTCATATAGGATGCCGCTCATCTCATATAGGATGCTGCTCATCTCATATAGGATGCTGCTCATCTCATATAGGATGCTGCTCATCTCATATAGGATGCTGCTCATCTCATATAGGATGCCGCTCATCTCATATAGGATACTGCTCATCTCATAAAGGATGCTGCTCATCTCATATAGGATGCCGCTCACCTCATATAGGATGCCGCTCATCTCATATAGGATGCTGCTCACCTCATATAGGATGCCGCTCATCTCATATAGGATGCTGCTCATCTCATATAGGATACTGCTCATCTCATAAAGGATGCTGCTCACCTCATATAGGATGCTGCTCATCTCATATAGGATGCTGCTCATCTCATATAGGATGCTGCTCATCTCATATAGGATGCCGCTCATCTCATATAGGATGCTGCTCATCTCATATAGGATGCTGCTCATCTCATATAGGATGCTGCTCATCTCATATAGGATGCTGCTCATCTCATATAGGATGCTGCTCATCTCATATAGGATGCCGCTCATCTCATATAGGATACCGCTCATCTCATAAAGGATGCTGCTCATCTCATATAGGATGCCGCTCACCTCATATAGGATGCCGCTCATCTCATATAGGATGCTGCTCACCTCATATAGGATACTGCTCATCTCATAAAGGATGCTGCTCATCTCATATAGGATGCCGCTCACCTCATATAGGATACTGCTCATCTCATATAGGATGCCGCTCACCTCATATAGGATGCCGCTCACCTCATATAGGATGCTGCTCATCTCATATAGGATGCCGCTCACCTCATATAGGATGCCGCTCATCTCATATAGGATGCCGCTCATCTCATATAGGATGCCGCTCACCTCATATAGGATGCTGCTCATCTCATATAGGATGCCGCTCATCTCTTATAGGATGCCGCTCATCTCATATAGGATGCTGCACATCTCATATAGGATGCCGCTCATCTCATATAGGATGCCGCTCATCTCATATAGGATGCCGCTCATCTCATATAGGATGCCGCTCATCTCATATAGGATGCCGCTCATCTCATATAGGATGCCGCTCATCTCATATAGGATGCCGCTCATCTCATATAGGATGCCGCTCATCTCATATAGGATGTCGCTCATCTCTTATAGGATGCCGCTCACCTCATATAGGATGCCGCTCACCTCATATAGGATGCCGCTCATCTCATATAGGATGCTGCTCACCTCATATAGGATGCCGCTCACCTCATATAGGATGCCGCTCATCTCATATAGGATGCTGCTCATCTCTTATAGGATGCCGCTCATCTCATATAGGATGCTGCTCATCTCATATAGGATGCCGCTCATCTCATATAGGATGACGCTCACCTCATATAGGATGCCGCTCATCTCTTATAGGATGCCGCTCATCTCATATAGGATGCCGCTCATCTCTTATAGGATGCCGCTCATCTCATATAGGATGCCGCTCATCTCATATAGGATGCCGCTCATCTCATATAGGATGCCGCTCATCTCATATAGGATGCCGCTCATCTCATATAGGATGCCGCTCATCTCATATAGGATGCTGCTCATCTCATATAGGATGACGCTCATCTGATAATAGAGTCTCAATATTATTTACCAATCGGATGATATGGAAGGATGAAAGCAAGTCAATGTGTGACCTTAAAGAGCATCTTTTACTGATTTTTTTCTTTTAAACCTTCGATAAATGCTGCCGCACCTGATTCTGGAACAGTTTTTTTTGCTTCTGTGCCCTTCTATTCCATCTTATGTCCCCCATAAATAAAGATGAACATTTTCCCCTCAACCAACTGGGCGTGAGCCACAGAACTTCTCTTCGGATGTTTGCTTTTTGTCCTCTAAAACTGGACACTCAAAACATGGCCAAGCCCTCAGAGAGGTTCTGTGGTAGACGCCCAATTGTTTGAAGCTTAAACCATTATTATTGGGGGTTATGACTTTGGAAAGAAGACAGCTGAAAAAAAACTGTTCCATAATCAGTGCACCAATTGGATGAAGTACTCAGTTTACATTAAAATGTCCATAGAAAGATAGTCTTTAAAATGTTTTTAAAAGGAATCTGTCACCAGGTTTTTGCTATGTAATTTTATAGTGGCATGATGTAGACAAAGAGACCCTGATTCCAGCGATGTGTCACTTACTGCACTGCTTGTTGTAGTTTTGCTAAAATCACTGTTTTATCTGCTGCAAAGTTAGCAGCTCTCTGAATTGTGAGCTCTTTATAACTCCGCCCACACCACCGATTGGCAGATTTCTGTGTACACTGTACAGTGATAGAATGCTGCCAATCCATGGTGGGGGTATTGTTACACAGAGCAGGAGGACTTACATGGCAAGAGACAACTAGTCCTCTAGTGATAATCTCTGGCTGATAAAACAGTGATTTTATTGAAACTACATTAAGCAGCCTAGTAAGTGACACACCACTGGAATCTGGGTCTATACCCCTACATCATGACCATGTTCCGTACACGGTGAGACACGGCCATTACACAGTACACAGCAGGGGCACATTTATAAGCAGGGTTGGACTGGCCCTCCAGAGAACTGGAAAATCCTCCGGTGGGCCCTGGCTTCTCCTTCAGAAAAGTTCATAGTGCAAACCTTGCAGCTGCTATGGGGCTTTTGAGTGAGGGAGAAAGGTGGGTCCTCAGAATTAAATCCTCTGATGGGCCCAATGTTCTTCAGTCTGACACTGTTTATAAATTATCTCTGCACAGGAACATTTTATTTAGACACATCCAATTGTGGAACTTATTATTATTCCAAGATCTATTGATTAAAATTAACTTTTGTTCGTGACAAAAACCCTTTAAGGATGAGGTATAACGCTATCACTGGTATGTCATAAAACAAATAGCTATTTTCCCCAGCATAGAAAGAGTGGAATTTCACTGTAGTTAGACATTTGAAAGATTCTAGTTGTCAAAAACGAAATATTAAAGTTTAGAGAGAAGCATCCAGATGCCACGTTCCATAGACGGGGCAATGATGACTAGTAATATATGGTGAACACAGAATACAAATCAAACTGATGCATCAGAGAATGGTCGATTTCAGTCTGTAATTCATGCGCTGTATAAAACAAGACGGACGCCAGGCTATGTGTCTTCATCTGCCTACCCAAGAACTGCTTACTTTACATTAGAAATCAAGGTAATTAAAAGTCTTCCAGGGAAAACAACAGCGAGAATGATGTAAGCATCAGTTTTATGTGGTGTTAAACCAGGGCTGCAAATCTGCTTGTTAGCCACATGATGTCACTGAAATCTGCAATGTGAACCAGACCTCGCCTAATGCAAAAACTTGTTGGATGACAAATTTGCAAATCGAAAAAATAGCTCAAGGGATAAAACTGGAGGATTTCTCATTAGTTATAAATTGAAATACTGGCTTACTGTACGGACAGTACATTTGTTACTGGGTTAAATAATGTAGCTGACAATGGATATGATCACTGTTTATTCTTCTGCTTTTAGGTGTCATGTAAAAATATTGGTACAATTAGAGCAAAGTAGAAATCTAACCATTGAACACTACACAATATGACGGCAATCTATACTGTAGTCAGTGCAGTGAAATAATCCTGCCTAGGGTGCTGTTATTCGGTTTCCCAAAGTAAGTCACGGTACACATGCTCATGTTACCTCCACTCAACTCTGTATGAGAAAATGTGTTTAGTTAATGCCAAGGAATCTGCATACCTTTTCTATTACTATCATTTAGGGTCTCTAGAAGCTGCAAGAATTATCATGTAGTACAGTGCTTCAGATGTCTTGCTGGGATTATCTAAAAGGACTGATACAAGCACTTTTCATCATAACTGGAGACTAGTACTAGTTAGACTAATATCATACAGAAAACGTTTGAAGGTAAACCAGTCCATTGGTGAGGCGGTTAAATTTATGTCAGTACCTGGCCAAAAACAAGAAATATAAACCCTAAAAATTTGCCTTACCCCACTTTTTTTTACCACAGGAGGCATGGCTGTGACCTTGACAGCCCTACCGAGAATAATAGATTTCTTACAATCTCCTGACCAACCCTACACGTTTAACAAGAAAGATTAAACTAAAGGTCCAGTATATACAGTAGTTTTCAGTTTTTGGCCGGAGATGGGAGTTTTTGACATGATTTTTCCAAGGTCATGGTCCAAACATGGTCATGCCCCTCTATTAAATGATATCCACAATGACAAAGAGTGGGAGATTGGTAACCTCATTCTAGAAAAGATTGGGATCCAGAGATCAGATGGGTATTCAGAGATCAAACATAGGCTAGAAATGTTGTTTTATGGTATATATGTATATATATTTGGTCAACGTTTCTGAGCTATCACTTGCCTATGTTAACTGTATCTTCCAAACATCTGAAACTCATAGTAAATATGTAAAGTATAAGCTTCAGATGTTTGGAAGACACAGTCAAGATAGAGAAGTGATGGCCTAGAAAACTTTGACCATTTAACTAAATAAGGCCCAGAAATGTTGTATTGTGTCCATGGTTTGTACAGTTTGGTCATTTCATTGATTGTGGTAAGACATTAGTTATAGCAACCTGGATATCTTTTAAAAAAGGAATCTGTCAGCAGGTTTTTGCTATATAATCTGAAAACAGCAGGAGATAGAGGTTGAAACACATAATTCAGGGATGTGTCACTTGTCAAACTGTGTGCTGTAGTTTACTAACTGTGAAGGATTTATCACTAAGAGATTAACATTGCAGGACTAGTCCGGCAACTAAGCAGCTCACTGTCTATGGACTTTGTACACAGAAAGCTTGGTGTGGGCGGAGTTAGCTTTCTCAGCTCTGCTTCCTGCTAAATCTAAAAGCTCTGAGTGTGTGAGAACCGCTGCACCCAGTAACCTAAGTGATACATTATTGGATTCAGGTTCTCTTTGCCAACATTATGCTACTCTCAGATGAGGAAGCAAAAACCTGCTGACAGATTCCCTTTAAGTACTGTTCTGATATCCAAGAAGTTAAATTAGCATTTTGGGCTAGCTGGTGGTTAAGTAACCCTAATATAACCAACCAGGAAACTGAGTTTATTGTGAGCTGTGAGTTATGAAATTGAATACCTCAAAATTGTGTGGTTCTACACTATATATAAGATTTTAATGTAACATTTATTGTCAAAGTATCTTATCAGAAGTTATTGCTAAGATGTAAAATAGCTTGAGGCTGATCTGATATCCCAGATTCATTAATATGTATCTGGGATTGTGGAGAAGTCTAGTTCTAACATATTTCACTGATATCACGGAAAAATTGTCATGTTCTATACTTGATGTTACTTAGAGAACTCCTCAAGGATGTTTGACATGTAAGGGAGTACATATTAATAATGTCACTTATACAAATTGTATCCCTCCTTGTTGGCCTGCGCAGTGTGTTCCTAAACATATCATACATCACTTAAAGGGGTTGTAGGCGAAAAAAGTGACATTAGGTACAGTATGTGTGTAGTATCGCAGTTCAGTACTGTTCTTGTAAATAAGCTTACGTTGCAATACCAGACTCAATCCATAAATAAGAGTGGATCCTGTATAATGATTGAACACGCTGTAGACTAAAAGAGATCCACTTTTCAATTCATGTCCAATTCTTATTTATCGCAAAGAATTCTGCAAATTGCCTCTTCAGAAAGTAAGAGGACTTGACCTCTAGTGCCACCGATTGGGGTAGCAATCCTAAAAGTTCCTGTATAATAGACCCTACAATAAGTCTTTCCACGTGATTTAGGATAAGAAGCCAAACCAGACACTCCATTTGCAGAAGACACGTCATCAACATCAGAGCAAGGCAGGAGGGCGAGAGGCCTCTGGCAGGATGTGTAAGGGGTGACATTTCTCCTTGTGGAAAGTTCCAGAAGGAAAAACCTTATCCATTTGGCCTCATAAAGAAACAGCACATTACTTTGAGGAAGATACATTACCGCACCATAATGGCTTGTGCAGACGACTGTATTTTTTGGTCTGAGAGTGATCCGACAAAAAAATTGATCAATGTTAGTTCATTAAGCCGTGCACGTCTGATGTTTTCCTCCAACAGAGTCCGATTTTGCATCCGATATTCAGATCGCACTTGGACATGCAAGTCAATGGGAATCGGACTGCATTCGGATGACATCTGAGTGCAGTCCGATTTTCACGGACTGACGGAATGGAGAAGACGGAAAAATTTTTTTTCCATCTCCTCATCCGAGAAAATGGTATCACACTGTGATCACACTGTGATCAAACCCTGATTAGAGTGTGATTAGCATGGGATGAAAGAAAGACGATGGTGTGGACCTGGCCTATCCCTCTACCTACAAACAATTATCTAACCATTCTTTTCAAGCTCTGTTCACATACATGCTAGAAAAGCCTTGTGGTGTATGAGCCAGATATATCCTTACTTTGTTATTCTTTGTGGCCACCATTGGGCTGATAAATGTAAGTATAACTTGGTTTTATTTAGCATTTTGGAATAGAAAAGGGAAAGCCATAATATTTCCTATAAAGAGGCATTTTACAAAAAAAATACACAGCATATTTTTTTTTTACAATAGTATAAGTTAGAGCCTTCATTAAGCGGAGCAATAAATACTTCTGATGCATACGTGAGATGAAGGGCTTCACGGTAATGTGAACAGCGCCTAACGTAAAGGGAAATGTGCCGCTATACTTTGGAAATGTCCTGAGATCATATCACTGGAAAGTCCTTGAAGATCCCCAGACTCTGCACCGCACACAGGGCTATTACAAGAAATGTATATTGATGTCACCACTATTTCCTGAACAATCAGCAGACTGTCTAAGCCACTAATTAGAAAAGTAAAATTTGAGCGCAGGGGCCCATGCCCTATTAAAAGCTGTGGACTTTCTATTTTCCCACCCCTGTACAGAAACTGACAGCTTATCTCTCAATGCCAGCTGAGAATGTGCTGGCAAAAGATTGCAATCGTCAGCAAAAACGTCCCATCTACTTCAATAGCACACAAACCTAGCGAGAGTCACAATGCGGAGACGCGCACAGCGCTGGGAAGATTTCAGTAAAACTTTGTGAAAAGGACCATTTGTTTGGAATGTAATAAGATTAAAAGATGAATGTGTTAACTGCAATGCTCGCATTCCATGTATATATATATAAGTACATGATATTTTCCATAAGGACATCTGTCTGATAGGAAGCAGAAGGGCACACCTTGTGTAACGAGTAACAAAAGTGCCATTAGTGTCTCATCACACAGAAAAGCAGGACTCTAGTAGGACCTCCCCATGTCATTTATCTGTGATTGACTCCATACTGTACTTTCTTTATACTTTTCTCTTTTGATGACAGGTCCAAGTTTTCTTGGAGATTTTCTTACCTTAAATAAACTCTGCTTGCTGTCGTTTTTATTGGAATACTGTTTAATCAGCAAGAGCTTTTCGCTGAAAGGACTAGCAAATCTACAGCGATGTAGTCCTTGATAGTCATGAGCTCTTTTTATCCCCACCCCCAACCACTGACAGACAGCTTTTTGTCTATGCACAGCGTAGTCGGTTCGCTGTCAGTCAATGTTATGGAAAGGGTTATACACAGCTCTCTATTGAGAGAACTGGCAGATCTGCAGCAGATAAAATGATGTTTTTATCAAAACTACAGCAAGGAGCCCAGTAAGTGACACACTGCTGGAATCAGATTCATTAGACCTAATAAGGCTGCTGTACTCTAAACACATGCTTGAAAAATGGTACCGGTGTCATTAATGTTTTGGATCAGTGTGTCATCAGTGTTTGGTCCGTGTGTCTGTTTTTACCATCAGTGTGTCATCAGTGTATGGTCCGTTTGTCTGTTTTTACCATCAGTGTGTCATCAGTGTTTGGTCCATGTGTCTGTTTTTACCATCAGTGTGTCATCAGCGCATAGTCCGTGTGTTCATTTTTATCATCAGTGTGTCATCAGTGTATGGTCCGTGTGTCCATTTTTACCATCAGTGTGTCATCAGTGTATGGTCTGTGTGTCTGTTTTTACCATCAGTGTGTCATCAGTGTATGGTCCGTGTGTCTGTTTTTACCATCAGTGTGTCATCAATGTATGGTCCGTGTGTCTGTTTTTACCATCAGTGTGTCATCAGTGTGTGGTCCGTGTGTCTGTTTTTCCCATCAGTGTGTCATCAGTGTTTGGTCCGTGTGTCTGTTTTTCCCATTAGTGTGTCATCAGTGTATGGTCCGTGTGTCTGTTTTTCCCATCAGTGTGTCATCAGTGTTTGGTCCGTGTGTCTGTTTTTCCCATTAGTGTGTCATCAGTGTATGGTCCGTGTGTCTGTTTTTCCCATCAGTGTGTCATCAGTGTTTTGTCCGTGTGTCTGTTTTTCCCATCAGTGTGTCATCAGTGTATGGTCCGTGTGTCTGTTTTTACCATCAGTGTGTCATCAATGTATGGTCCGTGTGTCTGTTTTTCCCATCAGTGTGTCATCAGTGTTTTGTCCGTGTGTCTGTTTTTCCCATCAGTGTGTCATCAATGTATGGTCCGTGTGTCTGTTTTTACCATCAGTGTGTCATCAATGTATGGTCCGTGTGTCTGTTTTTCCCATCAGTGTGTCATCAGTGTTTTTATCATCAGTGTGTCATCAGTGTTTGGTCCGTGTGTCCATTTTTCCCATCAGTGTGTCATCAGTGTTTTTCACGGATGGATAAATACATAAATGACAATAGTTCGCCCATCCTTTGTAACATTACGTGCAGACAGCACACGGATGACGCACTGTATTTCATGCACCTATAGACCTGTATTGGCCCTTTTCCTCCATGCTGCCAGTAAAAAGGAGCATGTCTCAGTGAGTTTTGTAGGAATATCTGGCCCGTAAAAAATCACGGACATTTGAATAGCACCATAGATTATAATGGGTGCGTGTTCTATCCATGGATACAACACGTATGTGCAACACGGACGTCTGAACAAGGCTTAAGACTGTAGGCTATTATATGGCAAAGGGGAGGAGGGAGGCAAGGCAATATGAATATTTACTTATTTTATTGTTGTATTAATTTGTCCTTGCCTTTCAATGTCTATCAAGTTATTACAAATTGAAGAAGATTTTAAGAACTGTTATAAGACATAATATACAATAGTAATAATAACTTCGGTCATTTCCAACAAGGTACATCTAAAATATATTATAATCCATAAACCAATATAACTCCAGCCTCACACTTATATCGCTTTTCTATTAGAGCAGACAGAAAAACAAAGTCAGAAAGTAGCAAATGTTTCCCAGATTCTTTGTAATATTCAGCACTTTACCATGCCAGCCTTCACTCCCGTATGTTAAGTTATTGTTAAAGTAATGCAGCTCCATGGCTATTTTCCTATGGGAAATAATAATAGTCCTATTTATAGCTGAAATCCTATGCCATTTACTGCACTTGTGTCACTAGGCAAAAGTAAAAAAAAACAGGAAAGATTTCTATTGGCTTCCATTTCTACAGAATTAATGGAAATGAATGCTCTAGGCAAGACAAGAATAGTACAGTTTGCACCTGAATCTCAAGCCCTCGGAAAAGGACCGGCCACTATTTGACTTTGAACGCAAAAGGGATTCATCCATGTAATATCTTGTACTGACTTGGAATATACACACAAGGGCAGACCTGTAATAGGGGATTCAAAGACATACACTTCTACTATATCCCAGTAAAGTTTGGCAAAGTTACAATAAAATCTAAAAAAAACCATTAATTTGAACACCAAGCACTTTTAAAACCAAAAGTATGCAAAGTATGCCTCCGATATTTACCATGCAAAGAAATCCACAGAATCATAGGATGTTAGAGTTGGAGGGACTTCCAGGGTCATCGTGTCCAACCCCCTGCTCCGCGCAGGAGTCACTAAGCCATCTCAGACAGATGTCTGTCCAGCCACTGTCTGAAGACTTCCATTGAAGGAGAACTCACCACCTCTCGCAACAAATTCATCAAACAATTTTCACCTTTTTAAAAGTTATCTTTTTTTGTTTGGGTTTTTGTTTTTGTTTTAACATCAATGTGCTTTTCTATATTCTTGAGACTAATTTAGAAAATACAACTTTTTAAAAAGTCACAAAATTTGGTGTACTCAATTTCCCCCTGGTGTGATTTTATGTATTCTAGTTATTTTGACACCATTTTTTTTCCACCATTTTGCCAAACGTGGAACTTTGCTCTGAAAGGTCACAAAACGGGTGAAAGAAAAAAAAAAAGAAGAGCATTTTTGATTTCTTGAAGCACGTCCGCCACTTTGAAGAATTTGTGGCAAAAAAAAAAAAGCAACGAAAACCACAAGATAAAAAAATAGAAAAGTGACTTAAAAAAAAAGATCAATCCGAAACAAAATACTTAAAAATGAATAGCATTAGTGAGTACAAGTTTTGGATAGGGCTAGGCTTTTTTTTTTTCAGCAGTTCCCTATTGTTGCTCCTCATTTCTCGCTGATACAAATTTTGGTGCGTTTTTGATACTACTTTTCACCACCAATTACTTCCTATGGCTGAAAAAACGCTGAAAGAAGTGACATGATCTATTTTCCAAAAAACGATGCAAAGCATAAAATCCTGATCCAAAAAAAAACCCATGGTGTGTGAACAGAGAATTCTGGTTTCTCATAGACTTTGCTGGTACTGCAAAACGCAGCTGAAAAATTGCATAAAAAATTGCATCAAAACACGCTGAAAAAACCCATAATGTGTGAACATAGCCTAAGAGTTGCAAAATATTGATTAATCACCCCCCCAAAAATTGCATTTTTGCATTTGGCTTTACTACATATATTTTGGACAATGGATAATAAATATTTTAAAAAAATGTAATAAAAATTAAAAAACATTTAAAAAATTTAAAAAATACATGTCCACAAAGATGAAGAACGGAAGTTGTATAGACAACCCGTCTCTACATACAATGTATACAAGGTGTGATAGTGATTGAATGACTGATTTCTTTGTTACATAGTGTTTAGGATTTTGTGGGGAAGGAGACCTAAATAGCACATAAATAGGATAGGAAAGTCATTTACAGTGTGGAGGTTCTTATGGCTGTGGAAATAATCTCATATATCATTTAAAATCGTGTGATGAGGGATTTCAGCAATTGCTGTTCTAACAACAACCTCAGGGCATTTGTCTTTCCCGTCTCACTCCACTTCAGTATTTTTCTCTTTCATTTTAATAATACCCGTGAGGCTACGTTATTGTAAAATAAGTAGATTTTTTTTTTTTAGATACAGTCTGCCGCTAACACAGTTACATTCGCATTACACAGTAAGAAACAGCTGGGGTGTTAAAAAAATAATAAAAATAAAGCAAACACGTTTTCAATAAATATGTCACGCTTAACACACATACAACACTCATTGTAAGGATGACTTAGAACTTCACTTCAACCAAATGGAAGACAATATGCTCTCGTCGTTAGTCATACATTTACATATGGTAGATACTGTCATATTTTATCTGATCTATAAAGGCTTATTAACACTTCAGCCCCTCGGAAAAGATTTATAGCAGTGGCCATTTTGCCTCAGAGAAGAATTCGGGACTCATTTCCGTAAATGATTGACAGCGATTTGATATCATTTTTCCATTACAACAGTTTTATAGTTACATATAAGAAAATAAAGAGAAAAATCGAACAAATTCTACTTTTCATATTTAGAAACCAGCCTAAATGGCCATAAGGGATTGTTCGAGATAAGAACAAGGGTCTGTGTTGTTGCTCTTCTTTTCGGAGACAGCGCCACTCTTATCCTTGAGATGCTTCTGGTTCTGAGGCTCCTTACACTTGAATGAGGCTAAGTTACCATATCAAGCACAGCCCTTGAATAGGATTGGCGTTATTTTTGGAATTATAGCACACCCTTTTTCCTAACTATGGCATACAAAGGTTTTCTTTTCATTTTAATAGCCTGGGTTGTAGGTACATGTCTAGAGGATCTCCTGATGTAAACCTCCGACAAAAGTCTGTGATCTGTAGGAGTACAGTGGGACTCATCCTTTACAGATTTTTCTTGGGAAAAACATATATGGTCTGCTTTTTTCACAATAAGCTATGGCATGGAATGGTGTGGTCTACTATGCTTTTCTATACTGAAAAAAATACATATATTACAAAAGCCAGGTACCAACAAGATACTGGACCAATGGATGTCAAAAGGACACGCTTTTGTCTTCGGTCTGATGAATGAGCCTTATTGATACTTTGCCTCTATATTGGGAGCTTTTCCCAGGTCCTATTAAACATACGCATAATGGGAAAAGGACAAAGCAAAACCCAGGTCTACCAGCTGACGTAGGCGAATGAAGAGATGTATGCTAACATTAGAAAATATATTTTTATTGACATAATATCTACCTAGACAAACAAACTGATTAAAATACGACCACTGGATCAGCAGTTCATATTAATTATTGGAAAACGCATATTTCCATGATTTTAGAGTGCACATGCAATCATTGACAACACCTTGATTTGTTACACCCTACTACGGAGTCAAGAAGGGGAGGAGAGGGAGGTAGAGTGACGTTTTTATAGTATACCACCAAATAAAAATATCCCCCACAGGGATATTCCATACATATATGTGTCATCCCAGGCCTGGATGCCACAAATATTAAAGGCTGTGTCTGAGAGCAGGAGGGAGGTCCCCTGGTTAGGGACCATTAGCATGCAGCACCTCCTGTCCCAGGCCAGTAGGGGGAGCTGGCTGCCCCTATAAAAGCTAGAACTGGGGCAGGGTTAGAGAGACCAGAACCCACTTCTGAAGTGACCAGAAGGGTTCTCAGAAAAGAGGGACAGGTCAGCAGCAGCTGAGGAGTCCATGAGGCAGAGGAGAAACTGCAAGCCAGGGACAGAGGCGACGAGAGCCGGTCCTGGCTGAGAGAACCATTCTAGCCGGACATTGGGGTCCGAGGCTGTCAGGGTTATAAGCCCAGCAGCAGAGAACCAACCCGCGAGGGATTTCAGGTCCCTTGGCCTAAGAAGCCTGGAGGCTCCGCCACACAGAGGGACCAGTACAGCGAGGAGAAAGCAAAAGGTACCCAAGGCCCGAGTCGCAAGCCATACAGGCGAGAAGTGCACGGCCAGCTCAGGGACGTGGGCTATTACACCACGAAGAGGGAGATAGTCAGAAAGAGCATAGAGAGAACGGTAGGCCTACACACTCACCCTGACCAGTGGGGCTCGCCCGAATGCTCTCAGATACCCAGGCCCATTCCTATTAATAATTCCTACAATAAAGACCCTGGACTGTTTGAAGCGGACTCTGAACTCTTACTATTGCGGCCTGCACTATCACCCCCAGCATCCACCTACACTGCCCTGAGGCTACACTCTTCCCATGGGGAGTTATCCTACCCCTGTGCTGCACACCAACACCAGCCTCAGCGGTCTGCCTCGCAGCGGCGGTTATCCCTGACCGCAATCCACAGGTGGCGTAGTCGGACATTTAAAGCACTGATTGATAGACTGCCACAACTTGGTCTGACCACCCTGAGCCACGGGATCGGGTTGCCACTACTACCCCCAGCATCGTACAGAAGCCCGGTTCCGGGTACCCCACGGCCCAGGGGGCGAGTCAGCTACACTGCTCAAAAAAATAAAGGGAACACTCAAATAACACATCCTAGATCTGAATGAATGAAATATTCTCATTGAATATTTTGTTCTGTACAAAGTTGAATGTGCTGACAGCAAAATCACATAAAAATCATCAATGGAAATCAAATTTATTAACCAATGGAGACCTGGATTTGGAGTCACCCCCAAAATTAAAGTGCAAAAATACACTACAGGCTGATCCAACTTTGATGTAATGTCCTTAAAACAAGTCAAAATGAGGCTCAGCATTGTGTGTGGCCTCCACGTGCCTGTGTGACCTCCCTACAACACCTGGGCATGCTCCTGATGAGGTTGCGGATGGTCTCCTGTGGGATCTCCTCCCAGAGCTGGTCTAAAGCATCCGCCAACTCCTGGACAGTCTGTGGTGCAACGTGACGTTGGTGGATGGAGCGACACACAAACAGACAGAAACACTATAAAACAGCCCCTAAAAACCCAATTTAAAATGATTGGGCAGTGTGGTTACAGATGACAATAATTTAATGACATAGGTAATTATGGTAATATGAGTGGCATAACAAGCATGATTTTTATATATTAATTTGTTATACACAGGAAAAGTGTTCCAGACTAGGCATCTTAAGATATAAAATCATTGGAAGAGTATGTGCGCACAGAGTTTTTTGAGCTGGACCACTGCAAAAAACTGAAATTGTAAAAAAAACTTTGCTGTTCGGTCTTTTGCCTGTTTTTTTCCACTTCAGGTATAAAATAATGCCTGGTAGGAAAAAAAGAAAGTGCATGCATATTACTTCTTTGAAACGGCTTCAGATGTGAGCTGTTCCAAACTAGGCAATGTTCAATCAAAAGATTGCAAAAAAAACACTTCTGGAAAAAAATCATTCAAAACAGAACAGGACTGAGCTTTTTTTGCTACTTTTTTTGAGCAGAAACTCTTCAAAAACTACAAGGAGTTTAAAAACCACAACTTTTGATTGGAGAGTGATCGCAAACTCAGCAAAAAACCCAATGTGAATACATCTTGAAGCTTTTTTCACTAGAAAACTCATCGATTTTGACCATCTAAAAAAAACTGAGTGCACATTGGCGTAGAGCTTTTGTTGAGATTATAAAAACCCCTTTCTTGTCCAGAATAATAGCTCATCAAGTAAAACAGCTCAGCTCAGGAGATGTGCTGGTGTCAGACACTTTTGATTTATTAAGAGGCATATGTCTCTTCAAGAATCAGTAGTGTTAGACAAGTGGCGTACACCTGTGTGCCTTGCCACCTATGGTACTGTCACGAGTGTGTCAGAGGTCGACCTATAGTGGTTTGCAGGAAGTCTCCAGGTTTGGAAATGCAGACAGCTGACTAGATAGGAGGCTGTGTTTAGGACCCACCGACTGCCTCCCTTTAGTCTGGTGTGTCTAGGTGGGCGTCGCCGGTTATACTCATTTCTACTTGGAACTTGACTGAAGCAGCATCATATCCTCTTTGGAGTTTTGAGGTCGTGTGCTCTTTTGGAGTTCTTCTAAAGCTAAGTTATTATTTCCCTGTGTTGTCTTCCCCTTATGTCTTTAGAGTGCTTGCGGGGGTTGAATAGTGCTCATCTCCTTCCATCCCCAGCTTTAGCCTTACACCAGGGATAGTGGGGGCGAGGCACGTGATCGACGACAGCTGCGGAGGCTGTATAGGGAGGTTAAGTGGAGACAGGGTGACGCTAGTCCAGATTAGGAGGTCACCTCTTCCCCCTTTCCCTAGTGTCTGGGCTCCCTTTCCCTTTACCCTCTGTGTTACACTCACACCTGGCGTGACTCTCTGTGTTGCACTCACACCTGGCGTGACAGGTACTCCAGTCATTGCTGAAGTAATATTTGTGAGTAGTGAATGCCGTCTCTCATCATGAATTTGATCAGCCGTGGTTGCCATGCCCCCGTCCCGCACCACTTTGTTGGAGCTGGACAAAAATTGTGTGAGAATGCCAAAATTCGCAAAATTTTAGTGCAGCCTCGAGTTGCCTTCTATTATGTGACTTTTCAAAAGTTTTTTCACCAGAATACGGGCGAAAATGCATTGCTGAATTGGGCCCTTTGTACACAAATTATTGGGTGGACAGCCATTTGGAAAGAAGTTGCTTCAATGCTTTTGCTGGGAAATGAGATATGCTTTGGTTATTTGGTGCTTTGGCGAGGAACAGAGATATTGTATATAGTGCATCTCTATTCTGTATAAACCCCCTCTGACGCCTGTTTGAATCTATAAAAATTATTTAACAATGGGAACATTTTTGTATTGTGTCCGTGTGTGCAGACTTATATTTTATATACATGAGAAAGTCCAAACGACAGTACATATATCATCACTTGGGGCGATGAGACGTGGTTTTGAAATGTTACAGCTTCCATATGCTCAAATAAATTGAGCAATAAATTGATTTAACTATAACTAATATTATTCGTTAAATAGAAGATAGCAGATAAAACAGTGACAAAAAACATAATTATTGTCACAACTATATGGACACCTTTTCTCTAAGGCATCTTCAATTAATCCTTCATATTTCACAATAACTGACCATTCAATCATAAATCATGAGACATAAATTTTTGGAACTTATACATGTCCAAATATTTTAGATGTTTATGCAACCCTTTAAATTAGAGAATCATTAAATGATACTTTATTTAAACTGAGTTTGAAACACAATGTGATTCCATTTGGAGAATTTTTTTGGTTTTTGGACACATCTAAAAATTAGTACCAAACTTTGTGATACAGGAAAAACATATATCTTTGTACCGTGTTAGCCAGTAGATAGAAAAATATTTAGATTTGAGAGTCCTCAGTGGTTGATACTTTTTTATGGCTAACTGAAAAGATGGTAACAATTGCAAGCTTTCGAGACTACTCAGGTCTCTTCATCAGGCATAGAATAACACAAAATTTAAAGAGTCACATATTTATACACAATAAGACACACAAATAATGCAATAGATGAGACAAGTGACGTAAAGCAGAACTATTAGGATGGGAGATTGATAAACAGTTGTGGCCGTAAATATTGGAATAGTCCATAGATAAGGAGTGTGAAAGTTTTAGGTATCAATTACTGAGGACTCTCAAATCTAAATATTTTTCTACCAAACAATGGTGAGGAAAGGAATATCCAGCTCACCCACATGTAATTTTCAGCCAGTTCAGAGCATGCGTCTCAGCCTGGATGCAAATAATCCAATAAGAAGAGAAAAGTCCAGCTTCACGAACATGCAGGAATCTTTATTTGCGGATGAATACAAATGCCATACAAAGAATAAAATATCATGATAGAGACATAGTTAAAACATCTATGTGCTTCAGGTGTGTAACACCCTTATTCATATATAAATGCTCCTTATGTACCAGAGTCAAGGTTCACACACATCTTATACATCTTTCCAGACTCCCTTATACACCAGAATGGTTGGCTCCTTTCAAACAATGGCTTATCTAGCTGCAGAACAAAAGGATTGGTCATATCAAGTCAGACTGTCCCATCCCCGAACATCAACTGTCAGGGCTGAGTCTGGGTGCCCCATCATAATGTGCAATTTCTGTTGACTAATCTAATGTGTTTAGATAAAGCATTTTGGCTGGTTTCACGTATCTGACATTCACAGTCCTAGTACGGACCATGATGTCTGGACTGCCCACGGATCTGCTGACAACAGATTCACATATGTACGTATACATGTCAGTAGACCCGCGCCCAACATTGCAATCTATACTCAGAATTACGGACAGATGAAACCAGCCTTACTTGAAAAATAATCAATGTGACTCGGGCAACAGATAAAGTAGAGCAGTGCCCAAAGATACATTGGTAACTTTGATACCACTATCTATCTACATGCTTAAAGCTGCCTTTCTTTTCTGCATGTTATACATAGCTATGTCCAGTTTTTGTTTTATACTAGATGGTCCATTTACTAAAAGAAAAGCTGGCTGTGAACCAGAGAATACCCAGTTAATAAAAACTGTGTTATGGGATCCAAAGGAAAACTGTTCATTAATGTTATGGATTTTACAGTTACTGTGTTGATGAAGATGAGGGAAAAACAACGTGTGTTCATTATGATCTGCCCATAAAGTTGTCTCTCCAGTGATCTGGGGAATTTGAGAATTAAATAATAATATTCACTATATCGTGTATAGCGTTATCTATCAAACACTGCTGTTTGAGACCATGAGCTGCCAAACTTCATGCACAACATGCATTTACATTTATAGATATAAAACAAAGCAGTATAAACATAATTCAGCCTTACAATTATTGTTTACCAAATGTATTGGTGAACAATTCGTTTCATTGTCATCCTCTATGTTACTTACCATTGTATTGTACTGTATTTACTAGAGATGAGCAGATCAATCAGCGCAAGATCGAGTTGGAGTTGAATTTAATGAAATTCACGAATTCATGTGAATTCTAACACTTTGAGATTAAATCTGCAGCTCGCTAAATAAAAAAACCCTCGGCCTTCCCCATAATGCCTTGCAGCTATGGCATCTATTCTTAATGATTATCATACCTTGTACAGGGATGGTCAGTATCTGGTCCTCTCTTTCTCTCCTATAGAGTGTAAGCTCTTATGATCATCGGGGTCCTCTCTCTCTCTACTGTAGAATGTAAGCTCTTCTGGTCAGTGGGGTCCTCTCTCTCTCCTAAAGCATGTAACTGCTTATGATCAGCGGGGTCCTCTATCTCTCTCTCCTGTAAAGTGTAAGCTCTTATCAGCGGGGTCCTCTCTCTCTCTCTCTCCTATAGAGTGTGAGCTCTTATGGTCAATGGAGTCCTCTCTCTGTCCTGTAGAGTATAAGCTCGTATGATCAGCTGGTTACTCTGTTACTCTCTCCTGTAGAGTTTAAGCTCTTATGGTCAGCGGGGTCCTCTCTCTGTCCTGTAGAGTGAAAGCTCTTATGATCAGTAGGGTCCTCTCTCTCTGCTGTAGGATGTAAACTCATATGGTCAGTGGGGTCCTCTCTCTCTCCTATAGAGTGTGAGCTCTTATGGTCAGCGGGGTCCTCTCTCTGTCCTGTAGAGTGTAAGCTCTTATCAGTGGGGCCCTCTCTCTCCTGTAAAATGTAAGCTTGTATGATCAGCGGGGTCCTCTATCTCTTTCTCTCTTGTAAAGTGTAAGCTCTTATCAGCGGGGCCCTCTCTCTCCTGTAAAATGTAAGCTCGTATGATCAGCGGGGTCCTCTATCTCTCTCTCTTTCCTATAGCATGTAAGCGCTTATGATCAGCGGGGTCCTCTATCTCTCTCTCTTTCCTATAGCATGTAAGCGCTTATGATCAGCGGGGTCCTCTATCTCTCTCTCCTGTAAAGTGTAAGCTCTTATCAGCGGGGCCCTCTCTCTCCTGTAAAATGTAAGCTCGTATGATCAGCAGGATTCTCTTTATTTCTCCTCTCCTCCCCGTGTATTTTCTGAGCAATAACAAGCTTTCCAGTAGTGAAATTAGTGCAAATTTATTGACTGCAAATCGAATTTTGGGGGAAAATTTGTCAAAGCCAGTGAACTCTAATTTTAAATATTCTGACTCTGACCCTATCTTTTTGTATTGAAGCAACTAATGAGCGTGTGCAAATATCATTGTAAAGGGAGGTGGAGGTGGTCAGCAGTGACATCGGCTATTGCGATTGGTGAATCCTGTGTTATCAGCTGTTTATAAAAGTGTTACCTGTCATTGTAATTCTACCTCTGGTGATAATGCACCTGCTGAAAACTCTTCCTGAAAGGAAAATTGCAAGATTTTTAATATTGTTTTTTTTTTAACCTATGGCCTTCACAACCAATTTTAATTTTTACATTTGTATTTTTTCTCTCCTTTTCTTCTAAGAGCCATAACTTTTTTAAATTTTCTTTTGCCATAACCATATAGGGCTTCTCTTTTGTGGCATGAGTTGTAGTTTTGAAAAACCCCATGCATTTTACAATATAATGTGCTGGGAAAATAATTCCAAATGGGATGAAATATAAAAAAAATTGCCGTTCCGCCATTGTTTTTTGGCTTTTGTTTATACAGTATTCATTCTATGAAACCAATGACCTGGAAATGTGATTCTCCAGGTCATTACCTCAATACCAATTAGATTCTTTTTTTACTTAAGTGGTGAAAAATATTCAGAAATTTGTAAAAAAAAAAACAAAAAACTTAGTTTGTGTCGCCATATTTGAAAAACTGATATAGGCAGTTAAATGGCTAACAGCAGCAATCAGAGCTTAGTTCTGACTGCTGCTGTTTGAGACAGATGCGAGCTCACCTCCCGAGTCCAAACCACACATGCTGTCTCCAGCACTGACATACAGATACATAAATTTGCATTAAGGGTTTAAAAATCAGTGTGATATTATAAAAAAAAATATATATATATGTTGCCAAAACTAAAAAAATATTAATTTAACACAAAAACCTGGACACTACCTGAACCTATCAGTTGAATTAAAGGGGTTGTCCGGTCTTCTGATAAAAGTCTGAAGTCATTCTATGTGACTACAGACTTCTGAGTCCTTACAGCATGTAAACTGCACACTGTCATAATTCTCTGACTGGGTAGTCACATGACTGTAAGTATGTGATTTACATAATTCTGGTCACATTCCAACTAGACCTGCTTGGTCTTTCTCAATTCACTTGTATTGAGTGAGACAGAGCACGTCTAGTCGGAATGTGCCAACCGCATACTTGCGGTTCACGTTACTACCCCTCTCGTTGGCAATACCGGGGGTGTAAACGCTGTGAGCATTCAGAATTCTGCGGTTACATGGAGGGACTGCAGACTTTCACCAGAAGACCGGACAACACATTTAACCAGGAAAATGGTGAATTTTAAGGAAATTCTGCTTGACTCATACTCAACACTCATAGCAATACCCCATCAAATACTATTCGGAATGTTCTGCAAATAAAACTGTTTATAGACATATTGTAGATGTCCCTTTGTAAAGTATAAGGCATTCAGAAGAAAGTCAGGAAAAAGGTGAAGCAGCAGAGAGATCAGCTGGGCTCATCGAGCCGGCACAATCATCTCTCACCATTATATGGGTGCACTCGGAAATAATACGTTGAGTATTATTGTATTCTGCTACATTTTAATATTATACGACTCATACAGTTCTGCAGTACTTATGCTTCTGTACACTCGCACACAAGAAAGTCTTGGTTTCTGGCCCCCTGTTGCCTCCTAAGCTGCTAAATGATTGCTCACACAAAGGTCTCTACTGTAATGTATGAAAGAGAAGATTTGCAGTCATATGCTATGTGAAACAGCCTTGGTGAATGAAATGCACTGCGGTAGTGACAGGCTGTAACCAACCACATACCAGATCTGATTACAAACTTACATAAGACCGTTAGATTGGCATTTTTCAGGGAAAGGACTTGAGCGTATTGGATGCTGTATACAAATAAACACTTCTGGGAATTACACTATTTGTCAGTGTGTGGAAGTTATGGCTTATGATTTGAACTTTGGTGTATAAGTTAAGATATATGAAAAAATAGCTAAGAAACCAGGGAACAATTGAACGTGTTTACTACTGCATCTCGGTGCTGATTAGAAACTTTTAATGTGGTTAACCCAGCATCATACTGGTCCAGGGCTTGAATCTGGCATGAGCTCCATTGAAGTGAATGGGGCTGATGGAATGAATGAGAATGCATAGGTTTGGCTTAATGTACATCTACTTTGATTTGTAATATTCCATTCTCATTAGAATTACAAGTTAAACTTTTTCCTTGAGTTCTAAATCAATGAAGCACTAATAAGAAGACTACTATATGAGAATCAATTATGTCAAAAGCAAAGGTCTTAGCCATGCATAGCATGCAGTCATCTCATAATGTACAATTTAGAGATACTGCTTTTTTTTTTTTTTTAAATCAAACAATAATATATAAGAAAGGTGGATTTTACTAATGGCCGAGACATCTAGGATGATTTATGCCTCTTCGACCAAAATCAGAAACGGATTTAAAGAGGACCTGTCAGTTAAATACCTTGTAAAAATCCCAGAGCGCCCCTGATTCTGCTGCTTTTTCCCATTTTGCACTGCTCCATTGCAGAGATATTTTACATTTGTTTCTTCTGGTGCGCACAACGTGAAATCTCTGCTTGCAGGACAACTGGACATTTCTTCAGAGTCTTTTCGGGCAGAGGATGGGGGGGTGTTTTTGTAGCACCCCGAGGACTCGGCTGCTACAGGGGTATTGCACCTCAGACCAGAGGTGTGGTATTCCACTCCCGGGTAAGGATGGAGTATGGAACTGGGCTCAGTTAGCTGCATGCACCACACTCACCCCATTTCCGGGGGACAGACCAACGGTACTCCCACCAGATAGATGTGCAGGTACGACAGCTTCTGTCCCTGGCTGGAGTGGGGGGGGGAGGAACATCCTAGTGGTGTAGGAGCAGACAGGGGAGGGACTCTGGGCAGAGGTAGGAGCCCATTGGGTGCTGGTCACCTGGGCTCGGGTGTCAGAGGGAGTATATAAGGTGGGCACCATCTTAGGACAGGGTCTGTCTGTCTGTTCAGAGAGGAGCTCAGCCAGAGAGGGCTGACAGGGAGCTGTGGCTCAGTCTGGGCCCAGCTCCAGAGCCAGGCCTGGAGAGGAGGCCTGAAGCAGAGAGAGAGAGAAGTAAGAGGAAGAAGGAACAGAAACACCAGGAAAGGCCCAGAGACGCAGGAAAAGAGGGAACCCTAAGATCCCACGGAATAACGGGTGAAGGGTTGGCAGAACAGGGTGCCGGATCCCAAACTGGTGGAGGCCAATTATCCTTAGCCAGGAACCGGAGGTCGTGGACAAGTTTTGGCGCGACCCCTCGCCATATCTACCAGGAAGGCATACCATATAGGGTCAGGGAAACCGGGAAAGGTTTCACCACCAGAAGGCCCGAGGGAGCTGGACAAAGGTGGATCCCTGGTGGGGACGGCCAGTAGAAAGGAAGAGAGGGGAGCTCAGGACCACGCTCTGGAACTGCCTGGGAGTTGGCCGAGTCCCGCACCTGGTGGACGCAGCACGGCTCGGGTGGTCCTAACTGTGCACAAGGGACCTGATAAAGAACTGTGAGTAAAGCTGTGAAAACTGCAATTGCACGTCTCTGAGCTTCCTTGTCACACCACCACTACCACTGTCATCTTTTCCTGCTTCACCAGCTGCCCTGAGGCTATACCCCTCCCGTTGGGGGTTATACCATCCACGCTGCATAACAGTACCACCGGCCTCAGCGGTCTGCCCTGCAGCGGTGGCTTAATAGCCGCATTCAACGGGTGGCGTAGTCGGACACTAATACCATCATACCAATAACGCCGCTTAGTTTGACCACCCTGGGCACGGACCGGGTCACCGCCACACGAAGACTACTACCCCCATCGGATCCGGCTCCGGGTATTCCCCGCGTGTGCAATGCCACGCAACATGGCCCAGGGGGCGAGTCAACTTTGGCGTAGTCGGCAGGATCTCGTGCCCGCAACCACCGGGTACTGCGTGCCTGAAGAAAAGTGCATATATACCTCAAAAAGGAGTCTCCCGCCAATTCCAGAGGGTTCCCGCCATCGGACGCCATCTGGGGTCGTTTCCCGCCGTTTGCCCGCCATCTGCAGCCTTTGCCCGCCATCCGCGGAGTTTCCCGCCAACAGTGGATGATTCCCGCCATCTTGGACAGTTTCCCGCCCTGGCAGAGCGGACGCCATTGTGAGCGTGCCAGAGGGTGGCAAGAGACCACCTCCCATCATGGGCGTGGTCCCAGAAGGGCGCCAAAAGCGGGAACCGCCCCCACCAGCAGAGACTGCAATGATAGAAATGTCCATCAACGTGGGGGGGCTGCCCCTGAAACTGACAGTCACCAAGTTGCCCCGGGACCACTCCCAATGGGGGCGGATAGAGAACAAAGTTGAGAAGATGGGTGCGGCCTGGAGGAGTCTGGACAGATCGCACCCGGGGATGGAGGAAGAGACAAGCAGTACCGACCCCGTGGTCCGGGGCCTGCTGCAGGCCGCCACCCCAGAAAGCCTGGTGGAGATCCTGGCACAGCTCCCCAGAGATCGGGAGCGTGCACAGACCGCGCTGGAGGACTTGGACCGGAGGATGACCCGGGCACAGCAGGATGCGTTGGCCGAGTGGAGAAGGGAGATGGCCCAGCAGGCTGGAACCCGCCAGCAGGGGACGCCACCCGCAACATCGCGCATGTCTGCCCCTGAGGATGGTGCAGGAGGGACGAAGGCCGGAGACGACGCCGCGGAGGGAGCCGCAGGGATGGAAGCAGGTAATGGGGACGTCATCACCCCGTGCCCAGTAGCCGTAAGCCTGCCCCAGCTCCTCGTCGCAGAGCCCGAAGTCATACTCACCGCGCCCGTTGCCGCACCGCCGCTGCTCCCAACTAGGCCTCAAACGGCAGGAGCCGCGGTCGCGCCCTCTGTTACGCCACGCCCCTCGACCCTGAGCGCGGCAAAACAGGAAGTGCCACCGGCCTGGTCGCAAGGCCGAGTACCCCCGGGCGCCGCGGTCTCCACAGCGCCCTCTACCTCCACTGTGCCACCGGCCTGGTCGCAAGGCCTGGTGCATCCGGGCGCCGTTGCCCCTCCAGCGCCCTCCTCCCCAAAGGTGCCATACCTGGACCCAAAGAGGATGCCTCCGGCCTGGACGCAAGGCCGAGTACCTCCGGGCACCGCTGCCCCCACAGCGCTCTCGACCTCCACAGTGCTGCCCCTGGGCGAAGATCTCTTCGCGTAGCATACTAGCCCGGACGGGCTGCCCTTCGTGTGGCCACCGGAGTACATCAACCCCCGACTCCGGAAGGAACGGCCCCTGTGCGAGCCTCTGATCCCGGCTCCGGCGGCCGCCAAAATCACTCCGCTTCCACTGGAGGAGGCCCAATTCGCATGGGATCCGACCGGTGAGGACCTCATGGGGTTCACCAAGGAGACCCGGGCGGCCGCAGCCCAGCATGAGGAGTGCTGCTGTCAACAGCTAGAGGTCTTTGGGAGAGAACGGCGAGAGAGGCGGATCCGCGAGGAACAGCTGCAGGCCCAAAGCGCGGAGCAGAAACGCCGGGCCCGACGAAACCCCCGTACGGCCCACGGTCCCCGCGCCAACGGGACCGTAATAAAGTTTCAACTGGAGAACGGCTGGGGCTTTATCCGGGATCACCGAACCCCCGGCGACGTCTTTGTCACCCGCAGGGATGTCGAGAGCCACCTGCCGGAGGGACACCGCGGACGTGACCTCTACCCGGGTGATGTGGTCACCTTCACCCGGCATCAGTGTGCTAAAGGACCGTACGCCCTTCACGTACACCGGCTGACTGAGGAGGAGTGGCAGTACGAGGAAAGCCAAGAGGACCCGGACGGGTCTGAAGACTACCCTCAGGAAGGAGCACGAAGAGGACACCATTATTAGAGAGTGGTAAAGAAGGACTGTATATAGTTACCCGTCGGGGTACAAGAACTATCGTAAAGTTGGTGTTTGTGTGAACTGTTACCAGTGTGCCCTTAATCCCTTACCAGGCTGAGGACTGTGAGCAGCCATTCCCCTATTCTCACTGGCCGAGGACTGAGAGCGGCCATACCTTGTAAATAGTTGCGCTTCTTGAGGCGCCCCCTACTGGTTTTATAGAAGAACTGCTTTTCTACTTTGGAACTAGTGACTGTTGCACTTTACCTGGTCACAAGTTGCACGGTGGCCAGAGATCAAGAACGTGTTGGTCAAGAATGTTTTATATGAAAAAGTTTTATATGATGCTACAAGAGTTAATGGTATTTTATAAGTATGTGAAGAAAGTCTGATAATGTTTCCGTAATGTTTTATACCTGTAACGTTAAAAGAGAAAAGTACCTCCCATAAAGGGATGATTGAAAGTTGATATGTCTTACATGTGAGTGTACACTTTAAAATTTTTGTATGTTTTAATTTGCTTTTGCTCTTTTCCAGCCCGAGGACGTGCTGTGATTTACCAGGGGGGAATGTAGCACCCCGAGGACTCGGCTGCTACAGGGGTATTGCACCTCAGACCAGAGGTGTGGTATTCCACTCCCGGGTAAGGATGGAGTGTGGAACTGGGCTCAGTTAGCTGCATGCACCACACTCACCCCATTTCCGGGGGACAGACCAATGGTACTCCCACCAGATAGATGTGCAGGTACGACAGCTTCTGTCCCTGGCTGGAGTGGGGGGGGGGGGAACATCCTAGTGGTGTAGGAGCAGACAGGGGAGGGACTCTGGGCAGAGGTAGGAGCCCATTGGGTGCTGGTCACCTGGGCTCGGGTGTCAGAAGGGAGGTATATAAGGTGGGCACCATCTTAGGACAGGGTCTGTCTGTCTGTTCAGAGAGGAGCTCAGCCAGAGAGGGCTGACAGGGAGCTGTGGCTCAGTCTGGGCCCAGCTCCAGAGCCAGGCCTGGAGAGGAGGCCTGAAGCAGAGAGAGAGAGAAGTAAGAGGAAGAAGGAACAGAAACACCAGGAAAGGCCCAGAGACGCAGGAAAAGAGGGAACCCTAAGATCCCACGGAATAACGGGTGAAGGGTTGGCAGAACAGGGTGCCGGATCCCAAACTGGTGGAGGCCAATTATCCTTAGCCAGGAACCGGAGGTCGTGGACAAGTTTTGGCGCGACCCCTCGCCATATCTACCAGGAAGGCATACCATATAGGGTCAGGGAAACCGGGAAAGGTTTCACCACCAGAAGGCCCGAGGGAGCTGGACAAAGGTGGATCCCTGGTGGGGACGGCCAGTAGAAAGGAAGAGAGGGGAGCTCAGGACCACGCTCTGGAACTGCCTGGGAGTTGGCCGAGTCCCGCACCTGGTGGACGCAGCACGGCTCGAGTGGTCCTAACTGTGCACAAGGGACCTGATAAAGAACTGTGAGTAAAGCTGTGAAAACTGCAATTGCACGTCTCTGAGCTTCCTTCTCACACCACCACTACCACTGTCATCTTTTCCTGCTTCACCAGCTGCCCTGAGGCTATACCCCTCCCGTTGGGGGTTATACCATCCACGCTGCATAACAGTACCACCGGCCTCAGCGGTCTGCCCTGCAGCGGCGGCTTAATAGCCGCATTCAACGGGTGGCGTAGTCGGACACTAATACCATCATACCAATAACGCCGCTTAGTTTGACCACCCTGGGCACGGACCGGGTCACCGCCACACGAAGACTACTACCCCCATCGGATCCGGCTCCGGGTATTCCCCGCGTGCGCAACGCCACGCAACATGGCCCAGGGGGCGAGTCATTTTCACCCCTACTTCACAGACACTGCCAATTACAGCTCAACCGCATCTGTGACTAATAAACTGCTAGATAAACTGCTGAGCTGTGATCGGCAGCTTCTGGAATGGAGGAGTGATAGCGCATACAGCAGATAAGACTCTGAAGAACTGTTGGACTTCAAACAGAGATTTCACATACTGTGCTCCAAGAATAAACTAAATGGGAAAATCTCTGCATTGCAGTGATGCAGCACAAAAAGGAAAATAATCAGGGGAGCTCAGGGGTTTTTAGAAGGTATTTAACTCAATTTGTTTAGAAAGACATTTTTTTGTTTTGTTTTACTTTTGCAAACCATTACTATTTTTGGCCTACAAGTTTAAGGTAAACATACATATTAGGTAATGTTGGCTGAACCTGCTAATTTTGGCAAGCCCGGCCAACCATCTGACATGTATGGAGTTGTCTCAACTCACCCATGATAGCAGATTTTGGGGAAAATATGGGTGGATTTTAACATGTAATCAATTAAATTGATTCATTTTGATGGGAAAGAAGACATTGGTAGAGGTGTCTGGCAGCAGTTACCTCATCTTTCATCATTACAGGGAATCTGTCAGTAGGTTTTTGCTACCTCATCTGCGAGCAGCATAATGTAGGAAAAGAGACCCTAATTCCAATGATGTGTCACTTAGTTTACTGGGTGCAGCAGTTGTGATACATCAGATTCTTTAGATGTAGCATGTAGCAGAGCTGAGAAAGTTAACCCTGCCTACACCACGTTATATATTGATAGTGAGCTGCTTATCAGAGTAGGGGTCGTGGTCAGACCAGGGCTCATGTGAGCTGTAGTCAAGCAGTGATTATCTCCTGGTGATACAACCTTCATTGTATTGAAACAACAGCACACAGTCTAATAAGTGGCACATCTCCGAAATCTGTGTCTCAGCCCCTATCACATGCTGTCTTCAAATTGCACAGCAAAAAGCCGCTGACAGATTCCCTTTAAAACACATGCACACTCGCCCAACTGGTCATCCATATAGTATGTATGGGCAGTCAGGAAGAACATCTGTCAACCAACAGCTACAGTTATATGAAAAAGTTTGGGCACCCCTATTAATCTTAAGCTTAATGTTTTATAAAAATTGGTGTTTTTGCAACAGCTATTTCAGTTTGATATATGTAATAACTGTTGGACACAGTAATGTTTCTGCCTTGAAATGAGGTTTATTGTACTAACAGAAAATGTGCAATCTGCATTCAAACAAAATTTGACAGGTGCATAAGTATGGGCACCTCACCAGAAAAGTGACATTAATCTTTAGTAGATCCTCATTTTGCAAAAATAACAGCCTCTAGTCGCTTCCTGTAGCTTTTAATGATTTCCTGGATCCTGGATGAAGGTATTTTTGACCATTCCTCTTTACAAAACAATTCCAGTTCAGTTAAGTTTGATGGTCGCCGAGCATGGACAGCCCTCTTCAATGAACCCACAGATGTTCAATGATATTCAGGTCTGGGGACTGGGATGGCCATTCCAGAACATTGTAATTGTTCCTCTGCATGAATGCCTGAGTAGATTTGGAGCAGTGTTTTGGATCATTGTCTTGCTGAAAGATCCATCCCCTGCGTAACTTCAACTTTGTCACTGATTCTTGAACATTATTGTCAAGAATCTGCTGATACTGAGTGGAATCCATGCGTCCCTCAACTTTAACAAGATTCCCGGTGCCGGCATTGGCCACACAGCCCCAAAGCATGATGGAACCTCCACCAAATTTTACTGTGGGTAGCAAGTGCTTTTCTTGGAATACTGTGTTTTTTTGCCGCCATGCATAACGCCTTTTTGTATGACCAAACAACTCAATCTTGGTTTCATCAGTCCACAGGACCTTCTTCCAAAAAGAAATTGGCTTCTCCAAATGTGCTTTTGCATACCTCAGCTGACTCTGTTTGTGGCGTGCTTGCAGAAACGGCTTATTTCACATCACTCTCCCATACAGCTTCTCCTTGTGCAAAGTGCTTTGTATAGTTGACCGATGCACAGTGACACCATCTGCAGCAAGTTGATGCTGCAGCTCTTTGGAGGTGGTCTGAGGATTGTCCTTGACTGATCTCTCCATTCTTCTTCTCTGCCTTTCTGATGTTTTTCTTGGCCTGCCACTTCTGGCCTTAACAAGAACTGTCCCTGTGTTCTTCCATTTCCTTACTATGTTCCTCACAGTGGAAACTGACAAGTTAAATCTCTGAGACAGCTTTTTGTATCCTTCCCCTGAACAACTATGTTGAATAATCTTTGTTTTCAGATCATTTGACAGTTGTTTTGAGGAGCCCATGATGCCACTCTTCAGAGGAGATTCAAACAGGAGAACAACTTGCAAGTGGCCACTTTAAGTAGCTTTTCTCATGATTGCATACACCTGGCTATGAAGTTCAAAGCTCAATGAGGTTACAAAACCTAAAAAAGTGCTTTAGTAAGTCAGTAAAAAGTAGGTAGGAGTATTTAAAACAAGAAAATGATAAGGGTGCCCATACTTATGCACCTGTCAAATTTTGTTTGATTGCAGATTGCACATTTTCTGTTAGTACAATAAACCTCATTTCAAGGCAGAAACATTACTGTGTCCAACAGTTATTACATATATCAAACTGAAATAGCTGTTGCAAAAACACCAATTTTTATAAAACATTAAGCTTAAGATTAATAGGGGTGCCCAAACTTATTCATATAACTGTATCTAAATTGTATGGCCACATTGAGATCTATCACTATCATAGTTTAAACTATTTAAATAAAGACTATTATTAAATTAGAATTTTGATTGCGGAGCCTGATTCAGAGCTCAAATTATACACACAGTCTTTAGCAACTGTAAAATAAGGACTATAACATGGGAAGATTTAGTCTCTGGAAAAAAAAAACTTATTGGGTATATAGGAAAATGCTGTCTTTTTATAAAGCCTCCTACACTACTCTTGTTGTGGCCACCACTTGTTACGTAGCAATATAAATGTCTATAATTTACTTGTATCAATTCTTCAAGCCATTGTTATTAGAGGCCTGAAAAATTCCTACGTGTAAGTGCGCATTTCACCTTTATTACTTAAGCTGCAGAAATAACATTGAGAACATTTATTGTATCACATAGATTCGAAGTGAGAAGCATGAGAACGAGGATCTAGTAACAGTTGTAATAAATTTCCATAGCAAGTAAAGAAGAAACACACAGTGGACATGTCTTACTTATCGTGGAAACGGAATTGTAACAGCTAGCCTTCGCCTTCTTGTCACAACATAACAATTAAAGTCAGACGTCTTATGATTACTACTGACTTCTTCATGGAAAGCCTGAAAAACAACATTTCTTTGACAATATTCAATATTCCATTTTACTAGAATTGACTGCTTCCTAATAAAGTGTTGAACTGTAAGTCACCGCACAAGACACACAATCTCCTATTATTTTATGTTTTTCAATATTTGAAATACTATTTTAGATTTTATCATACAAGTAGCAATTCTGGAAAATCGGTCATCTTAGTATTTGGTTTTAACCTTTCACAGTGCCTATATATAGGCACTTAAAATTGCAACACCAATAAGGAAAGGTCCTGGTGTTATGGAAACCACATGATCTATAGACATGCTAATGCTATGCAAATGATAAAAAAGGTAACAAAGTTTTCAAAGCACCTTGTTTTTTTCAGTATCAAGTATGAGTAGTTGGAGCGCAATACGCAGAAATACATGCAATTACACACCTTGGCATACTATCAATGAGACAAATTAATATTAATGGTTGTCTGAGGAATGTTTTGCCACTCTGAATGCACGCAAATCAAGATCCACTGCTGGCAGCTCCTTTTGCAATTGCCAAGCTATAATGTCCCAGATGTATTAGATAGGAGACAAATCTGGAGATGCTGCAGACCATGGCAGCACATTTAGGCCATGCAGTCTGCTCACAATAATACGAGCAACATGTGGCCTGATTTCACCATGTTGAAAAAAGGCTCCTGGGACACTTTGGAGAAATAGCACAGGAGCCATTTTTCAACATGATAACATCAGGCCGCATGTTGCTATTGATACTGTGAGCAGTCTGTGAAGCCTAAATGTGCTACAATGGCCTGCAGTGTCTCCCGACATGTCTCTCATTGAGCACATATAGAGTTTCATTGGTTGGAAATTGCAAAGGGAGCCGAAAGCAGCGAATCTTGATGATTTGTGTGTCCATGTGCATTCGCTTTTGGCAGAACATTCCTCATAATTAATAAAATAATTGATCACATGTCAAGGTCAGTAAGTGCGTGTATTTATAAGCGTGGTACCCATACTCAATATTGAAAAAGTCAAGATATTTTGAAAATTTGGTTTCCATTTTTTCATCATATGCATATCATTAAAATGTCTATCTATCCTGTGATTTCCATAATTCCAGGACTTTTCCTTCTTGGTGTTGCAATCTCAATGTTGAGGAATGTAAATAGAATATACCTGAGTCATAGTAATATTATTATTTTTGTTTAGAGGGGGATCAAGATGGCCCTTAATGTCTTAATTTACAGAAAAAAAGTCAAAGCTTACCTATTGTTCTAAAGAAAGGTACATTACTTTTTTATGCTGTTGTGAATGTATATTAGATGTAGTGCAGCCAGTATCACACCTGCATTTGTTGGATATTTTCCTATAATCCACATAATTTCTGTAAATGTCTCTTGGTTTACCCCTCCCCCTTTCACTCATGCTATTTCACTGAAATTCTGAGAAACTGCAGCTGCATCCCCCTCCTCCCTCTCCCCTTTGTCTTTTATTTGCTATTTTATACTAGATAAGTGTTTTGGTGAAAGAGTCTGTTTCTGGACTTTTAATGAGTTGGTTACCAGGGAAAGGGCTGTAACATGCTAAACCCAAAGGAAACCTGTCTACGTTGTATAGTCTATGGGATCATGTTTTTTGTCAAAGGTGGATTTACATGTAATTTATTAATTGTAATCCTGACGTGCTCAGTCATCGATATAGTTATCAATGATTGACAACCATCCCTGTTTAATTGAGTATACAGAGGTCACAAAGTCAATCACTGATTAGGACCGCCCCCTTGACTGTCAGGCCCAGAATGAGCAGAGATTTAGTACAAAACTTAGGTCATTATGGATCTTTCTCCCAAAACAATATTTTCAGCTCCTTGTGCTACAAAATATTCTGCTCTCTGTATGTTCAATGTGACAGATTACCATCAGAGACAGGTGAAAGAACACATTTAAGAAAACGCTTTATTCCCTTCACTAGAGAAAATGTTGCCTACCATTTTGAGGATATTAAGCTATGAATATTGCAGGCAAATGAAACCTTAAAAGTTTTAGTAAATGAAGTTTACTCTGTTGCAGACGAGTCTCCAGAGTCTTCCTGCTTTATATTACATGTCTACATTAATTCCTATCTCACCATAAGAGGTTCTTAGCCTTTCTAGAGAAGTTTAGCCGCACAAGAAACTATCCATTGAGTTTCTAAAAATATTGCAAATTCTGTAGCTCATTTGTGAACAAATATATTTGGGGATATATTAATACTTCTGAATCTGTATGTCATTTTTTTGTGCTACTTGACAAAATATGCTTATAAAACAGATGCACACGTATTCAACAGAACATTCAATTTTTAAGAGAACACTTCTCTCCTTGGTGTAAATTTATGAAGTGTAAAATATGCGTGGTGCTTGTTTATATGTAAAGTTTTACTGCTACTTTCATTTCACAAAATAAGGGACTTCATTTCTATCTCCTATATTTTACCTTATAGTATCAGATTATTTTCCAATCTGATAATAATTTTACGGAATGTTTGTAAATTCTAATTTATATCTTTCAAAGATAAATGCATGAGAATGTTTAATTATATTTTATTACTATAAGTTCACTTTACCTTTCATTTGAGTATCGGTATATCATCATTTCCCTAATATATTTCTGCATACCAGCTATTAGTTTAGTTGTTTTATTAGTAAGCTGAATTTAAAAATGGCAAGTTTTATGCATAACAGGGGTATTGGTATGGTGAGGACCCTTAAAAAGTACCGCATTTGGGGTTATATGTCGGCTATATGAATCACTTATTATTGGGAAAACAGCATCACATTCCCAGCATCTTCGATGATGTGCTGTCGCTGTCTGAATGGTATAAATGAGATTTGACACTATCAATGAGTGCAACAACAGGGATTTCTATAAATTACTTTTTTACCACTTTTTTGTAGTCTATCAGGGCACAGCAGGGATTGTTATACCCTAATGACCAAGCAAAGGTATAGCAAAAGTCAACCAAATATATTACTGCTCCTAATGGGTATTTTACACACATCAGTCATAGTATTAAATGTTGGTTCCGTACATAATAATATGTAGGTACCCCATTGTGCAGCCAAAACAAATCTGACCAGTTGAAGCATACACTGCACAGCCCCTCCGAAGATGTCCTATGACATCTGGCACATGAGCACAGGCTGGTCAAGTGAATCAAATATCAATATTAAATTTTCATGTCCTTCAAGACATGCACATTTTCTCACATATAGAGTCTTAAAGGGGTATTCCAGTCTCCAAGATCCTATCCCAATATGTAGTAAGTGTAATAATAATTATATTAACAAGTACCTCCAATTAGAAATGTAGTATAGTTTGTCTGATTAGCTATATATCTTACCCCTTGTGCAGTGCATAGCACTTGCTTAGACATCCATAGTTAGGACCACTCATATAGTGAGTTAGTTGTTAGTGGTCATCATCATGGATACCTAAGCTACAGCAATGCCCTGCACAAGGGGTAAGTGACATAGCGAATAAGAAGAAGTATCCTAAATTTGTCATTGAAGGTATTTTCTAACATTATTATTATTATTATTACACCTAATATTTTGGGAGATAGGAATACCTCTTTAACTATTCAATTTGATGAGATGTGAACAAAAACTAAATATGCCATAAAAAGGCATTCAGAACAGACACTATATATGCCATAAAAGGGCACTGAGAACAGAGATTAAATATACAATAAAAGGGCACTGTGATCAGAGAACAAATATGCCATAAGCAGGCACTGTGTTCAGAGACCAAATATGCCATAAACAGGCACTGTGAACAGAGACTAAATATTCTATAAATGGGCAGTAGAAACAGAGACTAATTATGCCATAAATGGGCACTGTGAAGAAAGACTAAATATGCCATAAAAGAGCACTGTGAACAGAGAGTAATATTCTATAAATGGGCACTGAGAACAGAGACTAAATATGCCATAGACGGGCACTGTGAGCAGATACTGATTGTGCCATAAACAGGCACTGTGATCAGAGACTGAATGTGCCATAAACAGGCACTGTGATCAGAGACTAAATGCACCATAAACGGGCACTGTGGTCAGAGACTAAATGCACCATAAACGGGCACTGTGATCAGAGACTAAAAGTGCCATAAACAGGCACTGTGATCAGAGACTGAATGTGCCATAAACGGGCACTGTGATCAGAGACTGAATGTGCCATAAATGAGCACTGTGATCAGAGACTAAATGCACCATAAACGGGCACTGTGATCAGAGACTAAATGCACCATAAATGGGCACTGTGATCAGAGACTGAATGTGCCATAAATGGGCACTGTGATCAGAGACTAAATGCACCATAAACGGGCACTGTGATCAGAGACTAAATGCACCATAAACAGGCACTGTGATCAGATACTGAATGTGCCATAAATGGGCACTGTGATCAGAGACTAAATGCACCATAAACGGACACTGTGATCAGAGACTGAATGTGCCATAAATGGGCACTGTGATCAGAGACTAAATGCACCATAAACAGGCACTGTGGTCAGAGACTAAATCCACCATAAATGGGCATTGTGAGCAGAAACTGAATGTGCCATAAACGGGCACTGTGATCAGAGACTAAATGCACCATAAACGGGCACTGTGAGCAGAAACTGAATGTGCCATAAACGGCATTGTGATCAGAGACTAAATCCACCATAAACGGGCACTGTGAGCAGAAACTGAATGTGCCATAAACGGGCACTCTGATCAGAGACTGAATGTGCCATAAACGGGCACTGTGATCAGAGACTGAATGTGCCATAAACGGGCACTGTGATCAGAGACTGAATGTGCCATAAACGGGCACTGTGAAGAGAAACTAAACATGAGATGAAAGGGCATTGTGGAAGGAGATGTCCAACAGTTGGCATTATTCACTAATTATACCATGGGTGTGATTATAACAAAAAAGTGCAGTTCAACTGCCCCTCAATACTTTCATAAGAGTCACTAATCACAGTACCACTTTCACAGTATCCTACACTGTCTCGTGCACTGGTTGTGAAAGGCACAATAAATAGAAATGAGATGCTGATGAGCAGCAATAACAGACGCATAGCACAAAGGCTCTATGTTCTATTGATTAGTAGAGACTCTAGAGGATGGGCCTTTACCAATCACATGCTTTCAATACCCCTTTAATGCAGCAAAAAAAAAATATAGATATATATTTATATACACTACCTATTGCTTATATATTAAGTGCATAATATTCAATACACAAATTGAAACAAGGAAACATTCACTTGTAATAGATAACTCGAAATAAAAATCCATAAAGATACTGTAGCCTTCTTATATACCCAAGCATGTTTCGTTTTCAGTATTGCCTTTTCTGAATTACCATTACTTGAGGACATACACATGGTAATTGGCATATACCCCTGTTCTAATTACAGTTCATACAGTATACTGAGATTGGATCAAGGCTGCTCTCGATACCATTGTGACAAATCAAAACCTATTTAAACACAAACTTATTACTCTATTACAGATTAAAAGATACCATGGTAAACGGTGAATGTTCAATAAATGCCCTGCTGTATTTAAATGCCGTAATTATGTAACCATAGAGGTTCTCAAAAAGGGTAACACAAAGAGCAAAAAACCAAGCGTACAATCAGTAAATTAGCGTAATTTAGCTTTTAGTTACTCGGTTAATTCAAGCAATGTGCCATAGATATGCAGTCCATCAAAGGAACATACATTACCACCATGGACATAACTACCAGGATAGCAAGCATTAGAGTTGTAATTAATAGTAAAATTAACAGTCAGACTAAGGCCTCATTCAGACATCCGATTTGAGCCACAGTCTATTGGACCATAAAAATTATGGACAGCACAAAGATACCATCTGTCTGCAATCCATGTGCTCTGCTTTTAATAAACTGCAATGGGTAGAAGAAGCTTTGCAATTTTAATTTTTTTTCACGAGTGAAAATCACTGATGAAACACTAATACTAAAAACACACGGACTAAGCACTGATGATCCAAACTCGGTCAATTAAATAAGGTCCAATATAGACAGTCAGAGCTTTATTCAGTGTGACATCATCAGCTGTTACATCATTGTTTATGATACCCATTCTTATGTAATCACAATCTTTACACTGATAGTTATGTCATCCAAGCAAAATTGTACTTTTTATAAATAGTAATCTTCATAATATCGACACAAAATCAAAAACTAGAAAATTATCATTGGATTACATTTATTTTAGCACTTTCACCCTCCTGGAGTATATAACAGCTGCAGGCTTATGCTGTATGGGCTATCTTGAGCAGACATCATATGCTGCAATGTTAGCTGTTAGAGTTTGTTAATACTGTACTATGTGCCATTTTTGCTTTGTTTCTGGTCCATTCATGTAATCCTCCATGTTGATGACACGATATGATTGTTGCTGTATGTCCAGAGAAAACAGTTCATTCTCTTACAATGTCTGAGTGCTCATCCATCATTCTGCTGAAAGCAGACTCATTAATGATTATTAATCATTAAATAATAGTTTAGATGCGGTTTTATTCGTCAACGTGTTTCGAGGTAATCCAACCCCTTCATCAGGTTTGTCCTGATTACCTCGAAAAGCGTTGATGAATAAAACTGCATCCACACTCCATTTGGTTTCCTATTGTGTATCATTATCTGGCAGCGCGGCTTTACACGCACCTCGTTTTCCAGCATTTGCATCCAATAGGATAGTAGCATTCCCATATCAAGTGTTTTACAACTAGAGAAAGCTGATGGACTGGTCTGGTCACATCAGTCAATACATAGACAGAAGTGCCTGGTCAGAGGAAAGCTGCGCTAACAACAGAAAGTGGCCAGACCCGTTAATATTTTTTTTTTCTGAAAAGATCCACCATAACAACAGAGGTGCTGATGTCCACTGGCTGCTACAGTGTGTCTCATTGTTTTAACTTTCTTTTAATCAAGAGGTTTACTTTGTTTCTCGTACTGAGGTCCTCGGAATAATAAGCAAGTGACGCACTTTACAAGCAATTACTTATGAAATACACAATAACTATTCAAATAAGCCAACAGACTCTGAAGTCTCAGCTGCACGTTCACATTTATAAACTCATGCCATCCCCATGCCAAAATGTACAAGGAAAGCTCTCCTAAGAAAAAGAAGGAAACTTTTTTTTTGTATCTGAAGATTATTTTAGCAATAAAGTAATTGAGCTTTAAGACTTGACATGTGAACACACAAATGTGCCAATGTTGATTGACCATTCAACATGTGCAAATAATACAGAATTAATGGAGGTTGGAACGTCTTAAATGCATGAGACTCTTCAGGACACATTTATCGACTGTAGGATATAGCACACGATACTGTTGTGTGCATTAACAATGTATGAGTGGAGATTTCTAAAAGATAAGAAACTTAAACCAACAGTTAAATTTACTCATCTATAAGGTGAGAAGGACCTACAGTAAGACAAATGACAGCGCAAAGTCTTCATAGATGTAAAAAAAAACTTGAATAGTGATCTTACAAGGTTATAGGAGAAACTAAAGACAAAACAAAACTCTGTCCTTTTGATCTTAGAATTCGAGTCACAGACACCTATCCCCAACACTAGTTTAAATGCAACATGTGGTCCAGAAACTAAGCAACTGTACTGAATGCTAAGCAGTTTGTGTAGACCAGTTTTCTTTTCAATCCAATAACTCTTTGTAGTTCAGTTTGTTCTGCTAATCATGGTATAGTCACAAAAAGAGTTTTACTTCCTAAAGAAAACTTCTATGTGTTAGAAATACTGCCAGTTATAAACTAAGTATTGACTCAATATATCAATACTTGAACAAAACAAATATACAGTAGGTGTGGGTAAAATGCTAGAAAGTAAGAATGCTTTAAAAAATGAAATGTTAATAGTTTATTTTTCTTCAATTAATAAAATACAAGTAAATGAAAAAAAGAGAAATCTAAATCAAATCAGTATTTGGGGTTTGGTGTTTTTGCATTAAAAACAGCATAAATATTTTATGTACACAAGCACATTATCAGTGATTTTTTAGGAATATAGTAAGGGGTATGAGTAACCAATTATACCAAACAGGTGATAGTGATCCTCATTTCGATAAGTAGGTTGAATCACTGATATTAACTGAAATAGAAACAGCTTTTAAGGAAGCTTAAGACTGGGTGAGGAACATATAAACTCGGCTACAAAGGTAAGGTTGTGGAAGACAGTTTCGTGCCACAGGTTATACTCCACGGCAAGTCTCAGCAAAGCAACAAGACACAAGGTAGTTATACTGCATTAGCAAAGTCTCTCCCAGGCAGAGATTTCAAGAGCATTTGGTTTCAAGATGTGCTGTTCGAACTCTTTTGAAGAAGCACTAAGATGGTCAGATGATAGTAGCTTGGTTTAGTATTTTGTAGGTTTTAAACCATCAAGTAACTCATAAGGTTGTTTTCTTTAATTGGTGCCTCCAATAATAATGACTGAAATGTCTGCTACAAGAAGGTAAAGGGTGATGGTATGAGTTGCAGTCAGGAGAGCAGGAAGAAGAAGCAATTTCAGAAGAGACTTCCACAATTCTATGGTTGCTTAAACAATCAGACTATCTATATTCCCAAAACTAGCTTCTTATGTCGCGTAAAAAACTTATGGTAAAATGTTCGACACCACGATGAAAACCCAACGGACCCTAGTTAAAGTGGTTCATATAGCACTGCTTGTGACCAGCATGAAAGGGTCCACCATTGTTATTAGTTTAGTTGTTTTGCTCCTATGACAGAAAAGAACAATGGAACTAAATAATGCTGTTGTGTACAGAACCTTAGGGTCAATTAATATGAGCTGACATAATCCATTATACAACCACCAATTGCTATATAAAAGCTGATCTCCGGAAATGTAATGCCCTATTTAGATAGACCAACCAGGACAACAAGCTGCAGAGAACAATGTATTTAATGGTGGCATAAATGATCTAATTGTTTTGCTCTTTCGTCGGGTGATTGGCAGTGTGTGTACACAAGCCGATAATGTGACAAGAGAGCATTCTAACGAACGCTCATTCACGAATTTCAACTCGTCTAAATAAGCATTTACTTGTATGCTGTATCACTCCATTTGAGTCTGGATTATTAGCTTGTAAATAATCACTAAAAACCTCCCAGAGTTTATCTGTATAATTTACACCAAACAGCCATAAAAGTAAAAACACAAGGAAAGGGAATGACATTGATAATTTTGTTACTACGGCACCTGTCAAGGGTGTGATATATTAGGTAACAAGTTAAAAGTTTTTAAAGTTGACATGTTGGAAAAGAAAAAAAGACGAGTGTAAGGAACTGAGAGACTTTGACAAGAACCAAGCTGTGGTAGCCAAACCACTGGGTCACAGCACCTTCAAAATGTCAGATCTTGTGAGGTGTTCCTGGTGTATACTGGTTAGCACCTACCAAAATTAGTGTAAGGAAAAACAACCAGTGAACTGAGGACAGGATCACAGTACTCAAAATTCATCAATGTGATTATGATCCATAGAGGTCCCGTCTCACAACTTACAGAACTTTTATACTGCTAACCGCCTCGGAGCCAGACATCACAGATCATCTTCAGAGATCTTGTGGAGTTCTTGCCATGACAGGTTACACAAGTCTTTGAAAAGCACATGTGGGTGTCACTTCAGGTGGAAAACCTTGTGGAAATGCTAATTTGAGGAAGGCACTACAAGGCTCACTTTTGAAAGCACTGCCTGGACGTCCTGTCCCAAAGGGCTGTAGGAGTGATAATCAGTACCACTTCTTGAGGGACTCTACTGGTTCAAACTTTTATAAGCCCATTGCATTGTTTCTGGGTTACTGTTTGGAGTAGTCGCTGAGGCTGGCACTGCCTTAAGTGTACCTGGCAGGCACTGGTTGGGGATCAATATAATTTGCAACTGGGGTGGACATATCATTGGTGCAACCTGTGCAGTCGCAAAGGGGCCCAAGAGGCAAGGGGGCCCCTTCCACCTTCAAAGCAGGTGGAATTGTGAATTATGATGAGCTATTGGACTGCAATGGGCCCATATACTGTTCTTGCACAAGGTCCCTCTTCTGTCTGTGTCCACCAGTGATGTGCAATGCCTTTACATTGCACTAACATTTTGTATCAGCTTGGCCATAGTAATGATTGACTAATATGAGGATCCGAACAGCTCAGAATGCAATACCCTGTCCTAAATAGCTCAATATCATATCATTGCCATTTAATTGTCCCAACTAGGCTATATTTCTAATATGGGGCATGTAAAGCTGTCCATTTTTAATGTTCATTAAGCAGGATCAGACATGTTGTTGGGTCCTCTATTCTACTTCTGTAAGCCGCTATAAAAAGCTGAGGAAGCACCTTGTCTCCTACTTTCCTATTGGGGGGGTTCACATCAGTTTGACTATTTTTTAAAGAACGGTGATATTCTATTTAATCTCAGCTCAAGCACAAAAAGAACATACCAGTTATTAAACCGGCAAGCAGTGATATTGTACAAGCAGGAGCACAGACAAAATCTGAGCATGTGCCTTTATGTCTGAGTGCAAGAATTATAAATTAATTAGCATATGACCATTTTCTTAATTCTTACCAAATAAACAGTATTATGTGGTATTCTGCTTCCCCAAAATGACTGCTGTGCAGTCTCCCAATTATATTCAATTATGCTCCTAGTGTGTATTTTTCAGCACCCGATTAATGGGGCATTCATTGTGTACTTATACTGTTGTTTTCCACCATATCATTTTTTATTATTTCTGTCACAGAGACATTAAGGCACATTACATGATGCACACTGAAAATGACCCACACTATTAGGTTTCATGCTTCAGCCAATAGCCCGTCCACCTGTTTGTGCAACTGACCCTATATTACCCTTTTTATTACTATACTAAATATTCCATATCCATAACACATTCTGTATGTTCATCAAAGCCAAATTATACAGAAAGCTTAATTAGATAATTGCTATATTTTACACAATGTACAGGGAAATATGAAGACTTAGATTTAAATAATGCACAAATAACCTATTCAGTGCCAGAGGGTATGAGAATTGCTGTGGAAAATGCAGCGAGTGTGCATCTGTCAGAGAATACATTAATACAACTGGAATAAGCAGGCTAGATTTGTGTTACCTCTAGAAAAATCTGCTATTTATCTCTCCGTCCATACTCTGCTTGTCATCATCTATACTATCTACCTGCCATTCATTCTATCCATCTGTTTATCTATCTACAGTGGTGTGAAAAAGGGTTTTCCCCTTCCTAATTTCCTATTATTTTGCATGTTTGTCACACTTAAATGTTCAGATCACAAAACAAATTTAAACATTAGACAAAGATAATACAAGTAAACACAAAATGCAGTTTTTAAATGAAAGTCTTTATTATTAAGCGAAAAAGAAATCCAAACCTACAGGGCCCTGTATGAAAAACTGATTGCCCGCAAAACCTAATAACTGGTTGGGCCACCCTTATCAGCAACAACTGCAATCAAGCGTTTGCGATAACTGGCAACTTGAGTCTTTTACAATGCTCTAGAGGAATTTTGGCCCACTCATCTTTGCAAAATTGTTGTAATTTAGCCACATTAGATGGTTTCTGAGCATGACCCGCCTTTTTAAGGTCATGCCACAGGATCTCAATCGGATTAAGGTCAGGGCTTTGACTAGGCCTTTCCAAAGTCTTAATTTTGTTTTTCCCAAGCCATTCAGAGGTGGACTTGCTGGTGTGTTTTGAATCATTGTCCAGCTGCATAACCCAAGTGCATTTCAGCTTGAGGTCACGAACAGACAATTGGACATTCTCCTTCAGGATTTTTTGGTAGACAGCAGAATTCATGGTTACCACAGCAAGTCTTCCAGGTCCTGAAGCAGCAAACAGTCACAGACCATCACACTACCACCATAATTTACTGTTGGTATGATGTTTCTTTTTTGAAATGCTGAAAATGCTGTGTTACTTTTACGCCAAATGTAATGGGACATACACCTTCCAAAAAGTTCAACTTTTGTCAGTCTACAGAGTATTCTCCCAAAAGTCTTGGCGCATACCATGGATTCAGCAAGTCATTTACACTTAGGTAGATATCTTTTTGCATCATATCTAGTGATGAGCGAGTATGTTCTGTTAACCCTTTCGGCGAGTATGCTCGGGCCGAGCACCGAGTAGTTACAGCTGCTCGGTGTTATGTTTGAATCACTCCCGTGTGCATGATTTGCGACTGTTTGACAACTTTAATACATGTGAGGAATGTTTAAGAAATAGACATTCCTCACATGTATTAAAGCTGTCAAACAGTCGCAAATCATGCACACGGGAGTGATTCAAACATAACACCGAGCAGCTGTAACTACTCGGTGCTCGGCCCGAGCATACTCGCCGAAAGGGTTAACAGAACATACTCGCTCATCACTAATCATATCCCTTTTGACATGTATGGTCTATTCAAACGTAAACCTAAGTATATGTATTGCAAGCTGTCTCCCTATATTGGGATTATCCTTGGACATATTATGTTCTTATTTTCTATTGGCACTTGCACTTTAAATTATATACCTTAATCACACATAGATAGGCTGTTGCTCTGCATTATGAATTTTCCCTTTTAAGACATGGGGTTATACTGTGTCTGTTGATATCTGAACTTATTTAAAAGACAGTTTTATACATAATAGTTGTTCATGTAGTAATTCTGTAATCTTAATGCTGATCAAAATATTGTCATGCCTATTTTTGTATTTTTTGCATTTTGCACTTCAATATCCACCTCATATACAGTCAACTTTTGACTCTATATATATATATATATGTATATATATATATATATATATATATATATGTATTTTTTTTTTGTAAATATGTCATCCTTCTTTCATTATCTTTAGAAATATTTTTGTTATATTTTCCTTCATGGTATGCACCCCTTGTAACTCCTTTTGCATGTCCATTGCTGGCAATATGTATTGTCTAATAAAATGCTACTTTTTAAAAAAATACTTGTGACCACATCTCGGTTTCTTTTTTCTTCTTGTTCTCTTTATTCATTTGCTGAGGGTCTTATTGTTATTCTGGTCCAACACACATATACAGTGCCTACAAGTAGTATTCAACCCTCTGCAGATTTAGCTAGTTTGATAAGATGCAAATAAGTTAGAGCCTTCAAACTGCAAACGAGAGTAGGTTTTATGAACAGAAGCATAAATCTTACAAACCAAAAAGTTATGTTGCTCAGTTGAATTTTATTAAATTTTAAACATAAAAGTGTGGGTCAATTATTATACAACCCCTATGTTTAATATTTTGTGGAATAACCCTTGTTTGCAATTACAGCTAATAATCGTCATTTATAAGACCTGATCAGGCCGGCACTGGTCTGTGGAGTTATCTTGGCCCACTCCTCCATGCAGATCTTCTCCAAGTTATCTAGGTTCTTTGGGTGTCTCATGTGGACTTTATTCTTGAGCTCCTTCCACAAGTTTTCAATTGGGTTAAGGTCAGGAGACTGACTAGGCCACTCCAACACCTTGACTTTTTCCCTCTTGAACCAGGCCTTGGTTTTCTTGGCTGTGTGCTTTGGGTCGTTGTCTTGTTGGAAGATGAAATTACGACCCATCTTAAGATCCTTGATGGAGGAGCGGAGGTTCTTGGCCAAAATCTCCAGGTAGGCCGTGCTATCCATCTTCCCATGGATGCGGACCAGATGGCCAGGCCCCTTGGCAGAGAAACAGCCCCACAGCATGATGCTGCCACCACCATGCTTGACTGTAGGGATGGTATTCTTGGGGTCGTATGCAGTGCCATCCAGTCTCCAAACGTCACGTGTGTGGTTGGCACCAAAGATCTCGATCTTGGTCTCATAAGACCATAGAACCTTGAACCAGTCTGTCTCAGAGTCCTCCAAGTGATCATGAGCAAACTGTAGACGAGCCTTGACATGACGCTTTGAAAGTAAAGGTACCTTACAGGCTCGTCTGGAACGGAGACCATTGCGGTGGAGTACGTTACTTATGGTATTGACTGAAACCAATGTCCCCACTGCCATGAGATCTTCCCGGAGCTCCTTCCTTGTTGTCCTTGGGTTAGCCTTGACTCTTCGGACAAGCCTGGCCTCGGCACGGGAGGACACTTTCAAAGGCTGTCCAGGCCGTGGAAGGCTAACAGTAGTTCCATAAGCCTTCCACTTACGGATGATGCTCCCAACAGTGGAGACAGGTAGGCCCAACTCCTTGGAAAGGGTTTTGTACCCCTTGCCAGCCTTGTGACCCTCCACGATCTTGTCTCTGATGGCCTTGGAATGCTCCTTTGTCTTTCCCATGTTGATCATGTCTGAGTGCTGTTCACAAGTTTGGGGAGGGTCTTAAATAGTCAGAAAAGGCTGGCAAAAGAGATCTTTAATCCACACATGTGAAGCTCATTATTCTTGGTGCCTGAACTACTTCTTAATACTTTAGGTGGACCAAACAGAATTCTTGTGGTTTGAAGGGTTGAATAATAAATGACACTCTGAATTAACTTTTAACGTTTTAAAAAAAAACAAAAAAAAAAACAAAAACAAAATTTGCTGCAGTGCATTTCCCACTTCCAGGCTAATCTACAGTACAAATGTCACAATGCCAAGTTAATTCCGCATGTGTCAACCAGCTAAATCTGCAGGGGGTTGAATACTACTTGTAGGCACTGTATATACTAATATCTGCAACCATACACTTATTGTAAATAAGTTTCCTTTACAGTCTGTACATGTGTGTGTATATGTTTGTCTTTTGATACTTTTTTTGATTCTGGCTTTGGTCAGGCTGCAGTGATTGCTGTTTTGGTCTAGTTGGGTTTGGGTGAGCTGTTTTGGGGGTCCTGGTTCATGTGGACCACCTACATGTAGCAGGGCATTATGGTAATGGGAGCTTGGATTGCTACTATGTAGGAGCGCCTGGAATGACAGCGCCCTCTTCAGAACTGCTAGGTGCAGTGGATATCTTTCAAGCTCAGCCTGAAAGGCATTGTTGGAGGTGCTCCGATGGACCTGTAGAAGGTGCTTACAAAATTCCAGGTGGAATATTTCTGTTGGGTTGGAATACCACCTTGACCAGTCTGGGTATGTGTGAGGGCTCCAGACTTTGCCATCGTACAGGCATAGTGAGGCGATGATGACATTGAAGATTTTTAGCAAAACCCTCACCGGCAGCTTCAGATGGTAGAGTTTCCTTCAGATGGCATAGAAGGTTATGTAGGTCTTTTCCTTCAGGGTCTCTATGGCTTGTTTGATGCACCCTGACATGTGAATTTCCAGGCCCAGGAAGGTATATTTGTCCATTCCTGTAAGAGCTCAGTTGTTTAGCACAAATCTATCTATCTATCAATCTATCTATCTATCTATCTATCTATCTATCTATCTATCTATCTATCTATCTATCTATCTATCTATCTATCTATCCCTGTATGATATGCTTCTATCATTACAATATTTTTTTGCATCTATGTCATATCTATCTTTCTATTTATATATCAAAGCTCACATTTATTAAGAAATCTGTTTGTCCGTCCTTCTGTCTGCCCTCCGTCCGTCCTTCTGTCTGCCCAAGTTTTTATCTGTGCATTATTTTTACTTCTATTGCACCTTTAAATTTGCTTGAGCAGAAATCCGAGCAGAAGAAGAAATGCATGATTTTGAAACACTTTTATAACAATGTCACATCATACTTGGTCACAGTTCTATTTCTCAGATCTTATGTGTCACATAACCAGCTGAAGATACTGCTGTGCTGCATCTGTTTTAAATCTGCCTCTCCTAAAAATAAGCACTTTGTTACACTAACTTGCTTGAGATCCTAGTGCACATCTAACAGTATGGCTTCTGGATTTAACAAGCTTGCAATTGTATCATATCCAAGGGCTCAGTAACATTTGTGACTGATTGAGATTCTGATGTTTTGTTATGTTACAAAACTCTGCAGAGCTACAAATGTCTGACAGCCTGATACACTGGAGCTGCGGCTCCGTGCACATATTAAAGGGAAGCAGCTTTTGCGCTGGGCTCATTTGTTTATATCATTACTTTTATATCTAGCAGTAAACATATCGACAAACAAAGGGAATGATTCACAAAGGCAGCTTTTGGGATTTTCTGCGTATCACTGTCTATATTATTGACTTCATTAATAGAATGCTAATCATTGAATTCAGTGAGTGACATTAGCATAATTTCCAGTTTCCTGTTGGTCATTTTAGTAACCACTACCATGGTCCAGGGTCCACTTCAGTCCACCTTGGCTGTAGGACTAGAAAAATGAGGATTTTTGATAAATGACGATATTTTTTAAAGCATTTTTAGCAAAATTTATGTGTATTTTTTCCATACCCGCATTTTCCCAGAGATTGTATAAATGTGTGTGAATATCTATCTATCTATCTATCTATCTATCTATCTATCTATCTATCTATACACACATACATATTGTGTGTGTATATATATAAAGTACAGACCAAAAGTTTGGACACACCTTCTCATTAAAGATTTTTCTTTATTTTCATGACTATGAAAATTGTACATTCACACTGAAGGCATCAAAACTATGAATTAACACATGTGGAATTATATACTTAACAAAAAAGTGTGAAACAACTGAAAATATGTCTTATATTCTAGGTTCTCCAAAGTAGCCACCTTTTGCTTTGATGACTCCTTTCCACACTCTTGGCATTCTCTTGATGAGCTTCAAGAGGTAGTCACCGGAAATGGTCTTCCAACAATCTTGAAGGATTTCCCAGAGATGCTTAGCACTTTTTGGCCCTTTTGCCTTCACTCTGCGGTCCAGCTCACCCCAAACCATCTCGATTGGGTTCAGGTCTGGTGACTGTGGAGGCCAGGTCATCTGGCGTAGCACCCCATCACTCTCCTTCTTAGTTAAATAGCCCTTACACAGCCTGGAGGTGTGTTTAGGGTCATTGTCCTGTTGAAAAATAAATGATGGTCCAACTAAACGCAAACCGGATGGAATAGCATGCCGCTGCAAGATGCTGTGGTAGCCATGCTGGTTCAGTATGCCTTCAATTTTGAATAAATCCCCAATAGTGTCACCAGAAAAGCACCCCCACACCATCACACCTCCTCCTCCATGCTTCATGGTGGGAACCAGGCATGTAGAGTCCATCCGTTCACCTTTTCAGCATCGCACAAAGACATGGTGGTTGGAACCAAAGATCTCAAATTTGGACTCATCAGACCAAAGCACAGATTTCCAGTGGTCTAATGTCCATTCCTTGTATTCTTTAGCCCAAACAAGTCTCTTCTGCTTGTTGCCTGTCCTGAGCAGTGGTTTCCTAGCAGCTATTTTACCATGAAGGCCTGCTGCACAAAGTCTCCTCTTAACAGTTGTTGAAGGGATGTGTCTGCTGCTAGAACTCTTCGTGGCATTGACCTGGTCTCTAATCTGAGCTGCTGTTAACCTGCGATTTATGAGGCTCGTGACTCAGATAAACTTATCCTCAGAAGCAGAGGTGACTCTTGGTCTTCCTTTCCTGGGGCGGTCCTCATGTGAGCCAGTTTCTTTATACCTCTTGATAGTTTTTGCAACTGCACTTGGGGACACTTTCAAAGTTTGCCCAATTTTTCGGACTGACTGACCTTCATTTCTTAAAGTAATGATGGACACTCGTTTTTCTTTACTTAGCTGCTTTTTTCTTGCCATAATACAAATTCTAACAGTCTATTCAGTAGGACGATCAGCTGTGTATCCACCAGACTTCTGCACAACACAACTGATGGTCCCAACCCCATTTATAAGGCAAGAAATCCCACTTATTAAACCTGACAGGGCACACCTGTGAAGTGAAAACCATTTCCGGTGACTACCTCTTGAAGCTCATCAAGAGAATGCCAAGAGTGCGCAAAGCAATCATCAAAGCAAAAGGTGGCTACTTTGAAGAACCTAGAATATAAGACATATTTTCAGTTGTTTCACACTTTTTTGTTAAGTATATAATTCCACATGTGTTAATTCATAGTTTTGATGCCTTCAGTGCGAATGTACAATTTTCATAGTCATGAAAATACAGAAAAATCTTTAAATGAGAAGGTGTGTCCAAACTTTTGGTCTGTATATATATATATATATATATATATATATATATATATATACTTATATATATTGCCATTTATTTAAAAGCCCATAGTGGAGAAGTTTCGGTTCCAAAAATGTAACCTTTTTCACTTTTTGAAACTAAAACACCGCCACTATGGGCTGATAAATAAACAGTCATTTTGTACACTCTTGATGTGCTGCCTCCAGTTTTTCTTTTTTTGTCTGGATGGTCAGATATGTATCAGGGAGGCTTTGAACCCTCATTGTTAAGGTGCTGCTCTACATATCTTTTAATATATATATTGAAAAATATATACAGTACAGACCAAAAGTTTGGACACACCTTCTCATTTAAAGATTTTTCTGTATTTTCATGACTTTGAAAATTGTATATTCACACTGAAGGCATCAAAACTATGAATTAACACATGTGGAATTATATACTTAACAAAAAAGTGTGAAACAACTGAAAATATGTCTTATATTCTAGGTTCTTCAAAGTAGCCACCTTTTGCTTTGATGACTGCTTTGCACACTCTTGATGAGCTTCAAGAGGTAGTTTGTTAAGTATATAATTCCACATGTGTTAATTCATAGTTTTGATGCCTTCAGTGTGAATGTACAAATTTCATAGTCATGAAAATACAGAAAAATCTTTAAATGAGAAGGTGTGTCCAAACTTTTGGTCTGTACTGTATATATAAGTAAATGTGCAGCATATATGTATATATATATGCATGTTCATATATATTTATGTACACACATATATACCGGGTATATATATATTATAGTTTTTATATATATTTATGTATATATAGAGAGAGATAGATATATTCTTTGCAAAACTTCTACAATTGCACTGCTTAACATGCTCCACATCTTAGGCAGCTCAGGCAAATTGTCGACCCCATTCTTTGATACGGTGGTGCAGCATTGTAGAGCCAGCCTTACCCCACAATGTGTATTGCAGCTTGTGTAAAAGCATCTTAGATGTCACCTACTGTAGGCATGTGAGGTATCATATGACTGCTCTAACTACACTGCTTGCACTAGACAAGTCCTATATGTAAGGAATGTATATACAGGTAACTATCACAAAACAGAAACTACGGGTTTTTTTTATAGTAATTTAGCCAAAACTCAGAACTCTTCATTGACACTGAAAAGTGATAAACTTTTTTCTGCAATGATATACAGATATAAAAATGAGTAATTAAGGCTGTCTGTATTGGGAGATTGCCCTAGGCATTGCCTGCAAGGGTCTGAATAAATCACATATCAGAATACAAAAATATATTCTCTACAGTGGTGTAAATTATAGATTTTGAGTGATTAGAACTGTTTGCTTGTTTTTATTTTTGTCAACACACCAGACTGTATAGTGAGTATGGCTATACAGTATAGCGATACAGCTGGAAAAGGGGCAAGTGTGTATCCGTCCAATAGTTATACATAGAAACATGGACAAGCACACTGGATGTACAATATAACATGAAGAAACTGCTTTTGAGCCTTGTGCAGACAGTATTCAAGCTTCATTGCAACTTCACCATTAGGTGGCACTGTTTTGTATTTGTCCACCCAACATCATTTAATAAAATACTGGTTTAATCAAAAGTGTTTATTGGCATTTGTAGGATACTAAATGGATATTTTTTTACATTTATTTGTGAATAAATAAAAAATGAAGTTACAGAAGATAATGACTATTTATAAATAATATATTCATATATTGGTTATATAATCTTATAAAACGTAGCTGTTCCTGCTATGTGTTCAGTCATGGGTTGGAAAGATATTAGCAAGTTCTAGGGGTGTTTGTTTCTTGGACTTTTATAGGATATCCACAGAATATGTCATTAACATTCCAGATGGAGATACTTCTTTAATCACCATGATCTAACAAGACAATGTTAAAAAGTTCTTTAAAAGTAACTATAATACTTTTAAAAAGTTGTTTCACAAGGGCAAACAATCTTAAAAATTCCCTATTGGGACATTTGAGGGGTTATACTGCTCAAGAAACCCCTCACCTCATATGAGACAAAACAGTGAGCAGCTCCCGCCCTGAAAGATTATGCCAAAGAGCAGCCTTTTAATACAACAAGCCGGCCTTACTCCAATTTCCCCAATGGCCAGCTCAGGTTAGTCTTACTGATGACATTATTTCCTAATAATTATAACTGTCTTGACTTTTCTTTTACTTAATACCCAACCAGAGCAATACATAGAGCATATACCAGATATACTAAAAAAAAACACATGGCAAAAATGCAAGAAGCAAGAGGTGAGATGACTCAATGTGGAAATGAAACGTAGTCAAAAGGCGCGTGAATAGATGTGAGCTGATCCTATGATCCATTTCCCTGTAAACATATAATCATGCGTTTCGCCCTCTACTCAATCAGAGACAGGAATTACGTGCTGCTAGTTTTCATCAATTATCCTACAAGTCTGACATCGAAGTATTACATGTTAATCCAGTGGAATAAATTCCGTATATTCAGTTTAACTGATCTGTCAGGCAATAGAGCGTGAAGAAATGGGAAATCTGTTCGCTATAAATAGATATTTGTTCTGTTCCCAGTAGGGTCAGAAAGCATCGGAACTCGAGTGGCGGAGCACCGGTCAGGTGATTTATAATTTCTTTTTCTATTTATTAACAATCTTAACTGTTTTCAGAAATATTTATATGACAGGACAGCCCCTTAAAGCACCACTCCACTGTTTTTCACCACCGGATTGGTATCACTAACGCATGTTCCCTGCCAGTAGTACAACGCTTACCAGCCGATGTCTTCTTCTGTTCTCATCTTCGATCTGGTCTACTTCTGCAGGTTGTAACCCGCCTGATCGCTCCAGTGTTTGCTTGGCTGGCCGGGGGTTACTTCTCAATGTAAGTCTATGAGAGCCAAAACACGGCCAGAATGAGGCACTTATGGACTTTCAATGAGAGCTTGTGGCCATTATCTTTGACTTCTGGTAGTCAGAAGTTGTGATCACAAGATGACAGATCGGCACTGGAACGGCGTCAAGAGGAGTAGAAGATGACGGCTGGTAAATATATATGTAGGGGCAGGGAACATTAATTATTGATACCACCCTGGCTGAGAAATAAGAAAAAAACAAAATGCTGGAGTGGTGCTTTAACATCTATCTATAGTTGTATACATAGTGATGGCCATCTTTCAAGTACTTTATTTGGTATCTATATATTCCTCTGAAAAAGAGGGACTATTTTTTATCTTTTAGAAATGTTTAATTAAGAGAATTCTTCATATACATACAGCAAAAGTCAGTAACCTGATTTAGATCCAATGATTACAAATATTTTGATATGGGGTAACGGTATCTGGGAAATGGAAGAATGACAACCAGTTTATTATCGTTTGTTATAAGGAAACGTGACACTTATGATGAGTTGTCACGATGAATGTATGACTGAACAGTTCCCGAGCTTGCTGATCTTTCCAAAGAAGTGGCCATTTGTCAGCTTGTATTAGCAGAGTGATCGCTCTCATATAGTGACCTGTATTCCTGTGTCCTACAAATTAATTTACTTTTGTATTGCAGTGTAATACTGTTTAATGTTATTTATTGAGCTTACACTTCATATTACCCCAGATGCTTGTGCTGTTAAAATCTCATATCTGCACTTGCCACCAAGGGCTTTTCCATGTTAAGTCCTTGTGATCACTGTTATCCCAATAAGAAAAACCCTGTCTATAGGACCTTATAGGGCATTGCAAATCATAGAGAGACTTGTTTGGATTTGGGACCCACATACATATCATTGGTGCAACCTGTGCAGCTGTACAGAGGTAAAGGGGGCCCCATAGCACCTCCAAAGCAGGTGGAATTGTTCATTATGATGAGCTAATGGGCTGTAAAGACCCCATGTATTGTTCTTGTACAGGGGCCCTCTTCCGTCTGCGTCCTCCATTGCCCACCCATCTATGTCCATGAGTGGGGATCCACTCGGTGAGCTCTGCTCCTATCCTGATGGAGTTTGTGAATCTATGCCTTAAAATAGGAGATCAATATAGAAGAGTTTTTCAGACTTCTTGAAGTCTGGGAGCTCTAAACTCTGATAAACTTTATGAAGAAAAGTATGGGCAGAAAGTTTTGCTTGCTTTGCTTCAGTAAATACATTACGAGAGATACAATATGTAGTAAGACACTTCTTATATTTTGTGCAGTATTTCCAATGTGTGTTTTCAGATGTATTAGGCTACATTAGCTAGCCTTGATTTCAATACACTATTCTCTAGGAGTTTTATGAATAGAACTGAATAGCTTAGCAGTGTATATTATCCATAAAATACAGGTATTTTGCTTTTGCACAAACAAAGATAAATTGAACACACAGTGCTCTCAGCCGGCACAATAGACAACATAATGCCACTTATGTGCTCCCTACACTTTCACAGCTAACCTCTCATTTCATTGTGTGCTGGATGTCAACAAGAAAAGGCTTATCTATTCCACAGCTTCTAACAATGGCTTCACCAATCACAAATATTCTGCATCAAACTTCTGACAGATGCATAGAAGAGAATCAGAGATATCCAATTCCTTACTAGATGTAGCGAGAAAAGCAGCAAACACAGTTTGATTATGACAAAGGTTATAAAATGATAAATATTAATGTATAATAATCATGTAGCGTGAATCTACCTTGTACGATACCATGGGTTTAATAGATAAAATCTTGCTGATCATGTATTAAACATTTAGGTAAAGAACTGAACAGGAGTATATAATTATTTCTCTTGAAGTAATAGAGATGTCAGATATATAAATAGTTTAGCTAAATATAATCCTATTTTCGTAAATACATATATATAAATATATACAGTACAGACCAAAAGTTTGGACACACCTTCTCATTTAAAGATTTTTCTGTATTTTCAAGACTATGAAAATTGTACATTCACATTGAAAGCATCAAAACTATGAATTAACACATGTGGAATTATATACTTAACAAAAAAGTGTGAAACAACTGAAAATATGTCTTATATTCTAGGTTCTTCAAAGTGGCCACCTTTTGCTTTGATGCCTGCTTTGCACACTTGCACACAGAGGATGAAATAAGTATTGAACACGTCACCAATTTTCTAAATAAATATATTTCTAAAGGTGCTATTGACATGAAATTCTCATGTCCATAAATTAAGTTATGTGCAATAATGAGAAATGACACAAGGAAAAAGTATTGAACACACTTTTATTATTATTAATTTATATAGCGCCATTGATTCCATGGCGAGGAACATAAGAAGGGGTTACATACCAAATACAGATATCACTTACAGTAAACAAACTAACAATGATAGACTGGTACAGAGGGAAGAGAACCATGCCCTTGCGGGCTTACATTCTACAGGAATGGGGGAGGAGACAGTAGGTTGAACACTTAGTGAAATTTAATTAATACGTCATATAAAAGCCTTTGTTAATGATGACAGCTTCAAGACGCCTCATGCATGGAGAAACTAGTCGCATGCATTGCTCAGGTGTGATTTTGGCCCATTCTTCCACACAAACACTCTTCAAATCCTAAAGGTTTCGTGGGCTCCTTCTATGAACTCTGAGCGTTAGTTCCTTCCATAAATTTTCTATTGTATTCAGGTCAGGTGATTGTCTGGGCCATTCTAGCAGCTTTAATTTTCTTTCTATGAAACCAATCGATAGTTTCCTTGGCTGTGTGTTTGGGAAATTTGTCTTGCTGAAATGTCCACCCTCATTTTATCTTCATCATCCTGGTAGACAACAGCAGATTTTTTTCTAGAATGTCTTAGTACATTTGTCCTTTCATCCTTCCTTCAATTATATGAATTCTGCCAGTGCATTATATTGAAAAACAGATCCACACCATGATGTTCCCACCTCCCACTTCATTGTTGGCATGGTGTTTTTGGGGTGATATGCAATGCAGTTTGGCCTCCTAACATTCTGTGTATTATGGCATCCAAAGAGTTCAATTTTGGTCTCATCTGACCAGACCATATTTCACTAGTATTTCACAGGCTTGTCTAAATGTTGTTGAGCAAACTTTCAACATGCTCGAATATGCTTTTTGTTCAGCAATGGAGTCTTGTGTGGTGAGTGTGCAAACAGACCATGGTGGTTGAGTGCATTTCTTACTGTTTTCTTTGAAATAATTGTGCCTGCTGATTCCAGGTCTTTCTGTAGCTCTCCATAGGTGGTCCGTGGCTCTTTGACAACTCTTCTGATAGTTCTTTTCACTCCTCTGTCAGAAATCTTGCAGGGAGCCTCTGATCGTGGCTGGTTTATAGTTAAATTATGTTTTTTCCACTTTCAGATTATGGCATCAGAAGTGCTCACTGAAACCTTCAATAGTTTAGAAATGTTTCTGCAGCCAATGCTATCAGTATGTCTTCCACCAATAAGGTTGCGAAGGTCTTGACAGCTTACTGGTTTTATCCATCATGATATGTTTCTTGCGTGGCACCTTGGTAATGAGACACCTTTTTATAGGCCATCAGTGTAACCATCTGATATTATTTGTCACTAAGTGGCAGGATTGCTTTCTAATTACTGGTAGATTTCAGCAGGTTGCATGACTTTCCATGGCTTTTTGCACCTTTCTTCATGTGCTCAATATATTTTCCCTGTGTCATGTTTCATTATTACACATACTGTGGGTACAGAAAATATTCAGACCACTTTAAATTTTTCACTCTTTGTTTCATTGCAGCCATTTGGTAAATTCTAAAAAGTTCATTTTTTTTCCTCATGAAAGTACACTCTGCACCCCATCTTGACTGAAAAGAAACAGAAATGTAGAAATTTTTGCAAATTTATTAAAAAAGAAAAACTGAAATATCACATGGTCATAAGTATTCACACCCTTTGCTCAGTATTGAGTAGAAGCACCCTTTTGAGCTAGTACAGCCATAAGTCTTCTTGGGAATGATGCAACAAGTTTTTCACACCTGGATTTGGGGATCCTCTGCCATTCTTCCTAGCAGATCCTCTCCAGTTCCGTCAGATTGGATGGTGAACGTTGGTTGACAGCCATTTTTAGGTCTCTACAGAGATGCTCAATCGGGTTTAGGTCAGGGCTCTGGCTGAGCCAGATGGTCACAGAGTTGTTCTGAAGCCACTCCTTTGTTATTTTAGCTGTGTGCTTAGGGTCATTGTCTTGTGGGAAGGTGAACCTTCGGCCAAGTCTGAGGTCCAGAGCACTCTGGAAGAGGTTTTCATCCAGGATATCTCTGTACTTTGCTGCATTCATGCTTCCTTTAATTGCAACCAGTCGTCCTGTTCCTGCAGCTGAAAAACACCTCAATAGCATGATGCTGCGACCACCATCTTTCACTGTTGGGATTGTATTGGACAGGTGATGAGCAGTGCCTGGTTTTCTCCACACATACCACTTACAATTATCACCAAAAAGTTCTATTTTCTCTCATCAGACCAGAGAATCTTATTTCTCATAGTCTGGGAGTCCTTCATGTGTTTTTGAGCAAACTCTATGCGGGCTTTCATATGTCTTGCACTGAGGAGAGGCTTCCGTCGGGCCACTCTGCCATAAAGGCCTGACTGGTGGAGGGCTGCAGTGATAGTTGACTTTGTGGAACTTTCTCCCATCTCTCTACTACATCTCTGGAGCTCAGCCACAGTGATCTTGGGGTTCTTCTTTACCTCTCTCATCAAGGCTCTTCTCCCACGATTGCTCAGTTTGGCTGGACGGCCAGGTCTAGGAAGACTTCTGGTGGTCCCAAACTTCTTCCATTTAACGATTATGGAGCCCACTGTGCTCTTAGGAACCTTCAGTAATGCAGAAATTATTTTGTAACCTTGGCCAGATCTGTGCCTTGCCACAATTCTGTCTCTGAGCTCCTTGGGCAGTTCCTTTGAGCTCATGATTCTCATTTAGTCTGACATGCACTGTGAACTGTGAGGTCTTATATAAACAGGTGTGTGCCTTTCCAAATCAAGTCCTATCAGTTTAATTAAACACAGCTGTACTCCAATGATGAAGTAGAACCATCTCAAGGAGGATCACAAGGAAATGGACAGCATGTGACTTAAATATGAGTGTCTGAGCAAAGGGTCTGAATACTTATGACCATGTGATATTTCAGTTTTTCTTTTTTAATAAATTTGCAAAAATTTCTACATTTCTGTTTTTTTTTTCAGTCAAGATGGGGTGCAGAGTATACTTTAATGAGAAAAAAAAATAACTTTTTAGAATTTACCAAATGGCTGCAATGAAACAAAGAGTGAAAAATTTAAAGGGGTCTGAATACTTTCCGTACCCACTGTAACTTAATTTATGGACATTTATAGTTTCATTTTTTTTGCCAGTGTGGATTGTATGGGTTGCTACTGACATCTGGTTAGACTTTCATGTCAATAGCACCTTTAGAAATTGCACCCGCTGTATATATGTGTGTACAGTACAGACCAAAAGTTTGGACACACCTTCTCATTTAAAGATTTTTCTGTATTTTCATGACTATGAAAATTGTACATTCACACTGAAGGCATCAAAACTATGAATTAACACATGTGGAATTATATACTTAACAAAAAGTGTGAAACAACTGAAAATATGTCTTATATTCTAGGTTCTTCAAAGTAGCCACCTTTTGCTTTGATGACTGCTTTGCACACTCTTGGCATTCTCTTGATGAGCTTCAAGAGGTAGTCACCGGAAATGGTTTTCACTTCACAGGTGTGCCCTGTCAGGTTTAATGAGTGGGATTTCTTGCCTTATAAATGGGGTTGGGACCATCACTGTGCAGAAGTCTGGTGGATACACAGCTGATAGTCCTACTGAATAGACTGAATTTGCATTATGGCAAGAAAAAAGCAGCTAAGTAAAGAAAAACGAGTGGCCATCATTACTTTAAGAAATGAAGGTCAGTCAGTCCGAAAAATTGGGCAAACTTTGAAAGTGTCCCCAAGTGCAGTTGCAAAAACCATCAAGCGCTACAAAGAAACTGGCTCACATGTGGACCGCCCCAGGAAAGGAAGACAAAGAGTCACCTCTGCTTCTGAGGATAAGTTTATCCTAGTCATCAGCCTCAGAAATCGCAGGTTAACAGCAGCTCAGATTAGAGACTAGGTCAATGCCACACAGAGTTCTAGCAGCAGACACATCTCTACAGCAACTGTTAAGAGGAGACTTTGCGCAGCAGGCCTTCATGGTAAAAGAGCTGCTAGGAAACCACTGCTAAGGACAGGCAACAAGCAGAAGAGACTTGTTTGGGCTAAAGAACACAAGAAATGGACATAAGACCAATGGAAATCTGTGCTTTGGTCTGATGAGTCCAAATTTGAGATCTTTGGTTCCAACCACCGTGTCTTTGTGCAACGCAGAAAAGGTGAACGGGTGGACTCTACATGCCTGGTTCCCACCTGAAGCATGGAGGAGGAGGTGTGATGGTATGGGGGTGCTTTGCTGGTGACACTGTTGGGGATTTATTCAACATTGAAGGCATACTGAACCAGCATGGCTACCACAACTTCTTGCAGCGGCATGCTATTCCTTCCGGTTTGCGTTTAGTTGGACCATCATTTATTTTTCAACAGGACAATGACCCCAAACACACCTCCAGGCTGTGTAAGGGCTCTTTGACCAAGGAGGAGAGTGATGGGGTGCTACGCCAGATGACCTGGCCTCCACAGTCACCAGACCTGAACCTAATCTAGATGGTTTGGGGTGAGCTGGACCGCAGAGTGAAGGCAAAAGGGCCAACAAGTGCTAAGCATCTCTGGAAACTCCTTCAAGATTGTTGGAAGACCATTTCCGGTGACTACCTCTTGAAGCTCATCAAGAGAATGCCAAGAGTGTGCAAAGCAGTCATCAAAGCAAAAGGTGGCTACTTTGAAGAACCTAGAATATAAGACATATTTTCAGTTGTTTCACACTTCTTTGTTAAGTATATAATTCCACATGTGTTAATTCATAGTTTTGATGCCTTCAGTGTGAATGTACAATTTTCAAAGTCATGAAAATACAGAAAAATCTTTAAATGAGAAGGTGTGTCCAAACTTTTGGTCTGTACTGTATATGAAATGTGTAAATCTTCTGAAATCTTTTTAAATACACCAGATTTACTAAATTGATTTTCAGTAAATCAAAAGTACTCCAAAGTCTCCATTTGACATGAAAATCGTGAACAATATTATTCTTTTTTTTCCCTCACACACTAGTCATCTTCACTGCAATATTGTCTCACATTATCTGTACAGTCTCTTCAGTGTTTTATAGCTTTCTCTCTATATATCTGTGGTTGAGCTGTGCCGTTTTCTCACTATCCAGATTCACCACAAAGTAGCTTCTGCATTCCCTGTCTCTGCTTTTACAGGCTATCATAGCTTCTCCTGATTGGCTGTGGTATACCCTTCATATGTTGATAATATGACTTCTTATGGACATATCAACATGGCAAAACCCAGGGTTGGGAACAGAATGGCGCTCCACATGACTTAAATTATGATAACCTTGTTCATGTTTTATTTTTGTATTATTCAAATCTTCACATCTTCTATGCATTGCTACTCTGTCTTATATACATTATTAGATCAGCTGATCTGTATAGGGATCCCAGTCTACGTAATTTTCCCTTTGATTGTGCAACTGCAAAACCCAGCTGAACTTCACAAAAGCAGTATCAGTTGTCTATCATATGCTCTGTAAAGTGAGGAGGGTCTCCCAGTTGCTTACTGGTTCCATATTACAGTCATTGTAGAAATTTGTTATACTTGGAGGTATAGTGGACCCTCTCATTTGATTTGGAGGTTTGCCCGAAGATCTAGTTAAGATCAATATTTGAATGGCATTAAGTTCTATATATACTTATTTTGGATAAAGACACGCTCAGAGGCAATAGCTATTTTCACTGTTGTGAACCATTTATCTGAGCGACATAGTAATCAATAATAGTTTTCCCACTTTTGATAATACACTACTAAGGTTACCCACCGAAACTGTCAAATAACAAAAAATAATCTGATCTTTTTCTTCTCCACAGTACAATAAAGCAGAGAAGCTGGTTACCACTACATGTCGTGATGGCAAACACTGTGAATTGACTCAGGACAAGATTGCACACAATAGTCGTGGCTGTCAATGTTGAAAATGAAGCCTACCTGCTGGGAACCAATAAACACTTCTTAATACCAAATGCTTAAAGAAGCAACTTTCTTGCCCCTTAGGTTCAGTCAAGCTGTTGGTGACGGGCTCTATACTAGGAAAAGAGTTCTCTACATCAATTTATTGATAAGCAGTGAAATGAGGCACTTAACATTACCAGTGTATACAGTATATATACACATGTGTAAATCCTCTATATGTATATTTCATATAATTTGTCTCCAAGGAAATCATAACAACTCTCAGGGTAACACAATTTTCATCACTATATTGATTATTTTTCTACTCTAACTGGGAGGAAAACAGCTCCCCACAGTGACAGGAGTCACTGGCATAGATGATCTAGGTCTGATAGAACCTACCAGCTCTGCGCAGGCATCCGATGTTCATGTGATTGTCAGATCCTACAGAAGAATCAGAGGGGCTGAGGCTTCTGTTTACTGCATAGCACTCAATGAACACCATATAGTCGGCAAAAGAGAAGACAGACGCGGTAATAAACTACTTCAGCTTTTTTTCAACAAGGTCCCTGGATGTGTTTGACAAACTTCACCTGCTCCTACAAGATTTCAGGAGCGTTAACTCTGCACCATTAATATACAATGGAGTTAAAACCCAAGGACAAAGCGCCATCATTTTATGGAGCTTAATCGTTATCAGGTTAAAAAGTAATCGACTGATTTTTTTTTCTTATAAGTACAATTAAAGAAAAAAGAAGGAGAACTTAGAATGGTAGAAAAAAGGAAATGTAGATGTAGGAAATGACATTGATTTTGTCCTAAATCTATTTTCAAGTATTGAAGATAAATGCTGATATCTAAATCTAAAAGCTGTAAGTGAAAGCTCAACCCCACTGACTTGAATAGGACTGTCCAGATGTAGGGTTAACTGGGCAAGGTGCTGTAGCAATGTTCTGCAGCAAGCACCTCAACACTTTCATTATGCTGATTAATGTAAAAACACATCAATCACACAGTGATAGCCTTTCCTGAAGCTGGCCATACTCATTAGTTGACCAAGCGATGCTTCGGCTAATCGTGTGGCCAACAGCCATCTGATCCAACACTCACATACAAAGGAGCACTCTCTTGGCCGAGCATTCCTCTGTTCTCTATTAGAAAGCCACGAATTGACATGTCGGCCGGTAGAAAACAATGAGCTAAACATCTCTCCCGACCATCAGCGCTAGCCTTAAGACTCCCATACACATTAGATCGTTGTCAGAACCTGTCAATATCAGCAGATTCAGCCAACATTAGACTAATATGTAAGGCGGTCTTAAAGCTAGCTAACAGCCATCATTGCTAGATCCTACAAAACATCTTTTAAGCAAGTTTCAAGTGATGAGATGTTCTACAGGGGTAAGACTCTAGTTTCATTAATAAACACTTACATTGTTTAGGCCACTAGAAGAAGACTTGAGGCTCAGGTCCTTATAAACTATGAACATACATATACTGTTTGATAAAAGAAGTTAAAGGGGTTGTCCAACCATTAAATTTGTGTTAAAAAACATTCGGAATTCTGTAACATAAAACAAAAGGTTCTTTATGCTACTCATCCATGTGCTTAGTTTTTGGCTGCAGCAGTCCAGACCAAACAGGAAATATGGGGGGCTTGTGAGGGAGGCTGGGCAAGAAGAGTGACAGGGGACTAGTGAGATGAGTATACTTTACTTTATTATGTTGCACCATTCTCGTTATTTCTTTTTAAATTCACGCATGATGAGATTTTGAAAGTACCGTATATCTCTTTTTGCTCTTATTGGTTTCCATCTCAGTTTCTATGACTTTGACGCCACGTTCACACATTCAGTATTTGGTCAGTATTTTACATCAGTATTTGTAAGCCAAAACCAGGAGTGGGTGATAGATACAGAAGTGGTGACGTGTTTCTATTATACTTTTCCTCTGACTGTTCCACTTCTGGTTTTGGTTTACAAATACTGATGTAAAATACTGACCTAAATCCTAAAGTGTGAACGTTGCCTAAGAGTAAGAATAGCATGGGTTGCAATACTTTTTCTGCCCCCCAAAAAATTCAGAGAACCCCAATATATGTAAATTAAGTAAGTCAATGAATTAATCAAATACAAACAAAAATATAAAATAGCCCTCAATTGACACTATTTGGCCCTAAGTTGATCTACAAGTTCTATTTACTGTTGGTTAAACAAAATTCTGAAAAAAAAATCCTTAAAATGATATTCTTGTTGCGTATTTTTTTAAAATCTAATTGAAAAGCTAAATAACAATTTTTGTTATATAAAACTTCCACATCATATTCATTTCTTTGTCAAGTCAGAGACGAATGAAGCCTTAAAACATCAAGCGCATAACATATAGATAAGGGGTATCTCATTACATGACTCTTTCTTGCTATAAAGCTAACATAAAAGCAACATGAAATCTAATATACAGAATATTAATGTTCATACATAGAAATGTACATGAAAAAAAATCACAATATGAATAAATGAACTTCTATACTGAAATAATTATTTACAAATTATGAAAATACAACATTATATAGTCAGTGAGCCCATCATACAGGGAAAGCTTCTGTATGTAAAACGGTGACATAAATATATAATTGTACATTAATATTAATGACAAATGCAGATAGAAATGTAGAATAACAGGGCCTTAGGCCTTGTGAGATAGTTGTCATTTAATAGGAAGTATTTTACATATACATCTACTACTATTAGTGCAGAGTCTCACTATGAACAAATTCCTTCCATCAGCCCAGATAATGAGTGGTTTTTTGGGACTCGACGTTGCATTCAGCAAGACTGAATATAGACAAAATCGAGAAGAATACATTAAACATTCTTTTTTTCAGTTGTTTGGAGCATTTAAAGTCACTTTCAGTAATGCAGAGAAAATATGGCATTATTACATATTACTTCATTTTTTATGCATAGTACCACACATCAACAATACAGAGATAATGCATCAACACGGACAATGAAGTCAGGCAGACGGCACCTGTCTATCAAGCAAGTGATAAGTGTGTTATGTTATTAAATCTTGAATATCTTCAACCAGATGCAAATATTCTACTTTATTTAAAGGACTTGTCTGGGTTACACAGGATCTTTCCATATGTTAATAAAACAGTTAACTAAAATCACTCGATATCAGTTAACTTTAATTGTGTTAGCGCCCCTCTCACAAAACCAGCTAATTACCCGGGATCAAGGAATTCATCCTCTAAGATGGGGTTACCTAAATTGTTTTAAGGGGGTCAGCCAGCAGTTTTGATCCTTTTTCCAATACGTACTTCTGACAGAAGTACTTTAAAGGTATTCTCTCCAATGCTCTCTGCAATAAGAGCTCTATTACCCCTCCCCTCTACTCTCGAATGACGGATGTAGTGGTCTGCTGGTTGGACATTACAGATGTCACTCTGGATCACAGGGCTTGTAGGGCCTTCAATGCAAAGAACCAAGAGCACTTTACGCTTAACAAAGAATTTTGGTGCACTTCTGAGAGCGGAGCACGCCAAAATCAAACTTTATGTTTGCAATCGTGTTGCTGCTAAAATTATATAGGTTGAAAATAGATATAGATCCATCAAGGTCAACCTTTCTCCACCAGTTATACATTCGCTAGATTATTCATAATCCACAATGCCACTTAATGTGAAAAAAGTATCCAGCCCCTTTTTGCGGTAGGACATTGCACAGTCTCACTGCTCTGACTATAAAGAGTGCCCCTGGTCCTTAGTATGGTCTTTGGAAGGAATAAGTCATGTGCTAGTCCTTTGTACTGACCACACATATATTTATACATGTACATGAGATCTCCTCTGAGACGTCTTTTTTCTAAGCTAAACAAGCTCAACTTTTTCAACCTCTTATCATATGAGAGGCCTCCATCCCTTGTAGTAATCTAGTTGCCCACCTTTCAACTGACTAACTTTCCAATATCCTTTTTATACTTAAACCCCTCTTTACTATTATAGATATGTCAGGAAAAGTGACAGGTCCTGATGATAGAATAGTCAGCGTGTGTGAAGAAAGGTAGATATGCCAGCAGCGAAACTGGACTATACTTTAGAACATGACATCCAATGGACTGGTATAGTGGAATCAATGACTATAGACTACGTAAAAAAATGTAGAATAATATTGAAATAAATGGTCCATTGTCAGCCTTCAACCACCACCAGGTGAGCTTACTGTGTGCTATATAGAAGGATTTCTACGTCTGATTGCTAAGACTTAAGGCCCCATCACACTTAGCGACGCTACAGCGATCCCGACAACGATACGACCTGTCAGGGATCGTTGCTGCGTCGCTATGTGATCACGGGTGAGATGTCAAACAGGCAGGCTCACCAGAGATCAGGGGAGCAGCGACATCGTGGAAAGAATCTTTCCACGATGTCCTGCTCCTGGTTACCAGCCTGCTGAAGTTGGAGCAGGCTGGTAACCATGATAAACAGCGGGTTACTAGGGGCACACATGCACCTAGTAACCCGCTGTTTATGATGGTTACGAGCCTGCTACGGTGAACGGGAGGTTACCGCTCACCGTAGCAGAGTGGTAACCATGATAAACAGCGGGTTACTAAGTGCGCGTGGCCCCCTAGTAAACCGATGTTTATCATGGTTACCAGCCTGATCGCTGGTCCCGCTGGTCACACACAGCGATGTGTGCTGACCAGCGGGAATGCAAAGACCAAAAAATGGTCCAGGACATTCTGCAGTGATCAGCGACCTCACAGCAGGGGCCTGATAGCTGCAAAGTGTCACACATAGCGACATTGCCGGTGAGGTCGCTGTTGCGTCACCAAAACCTTGACTCAGCAGCGATCTCGCTATGTGAGACGGGGGCTTTATCCTTGGTGAATAGAGATTGTAGCCACCAATGTAATCAGATCCGCCTCCTCTCTTCCCTGTCACGAGCCACATCTCCCAGCCTGTTCACTCTAGGCCTGGACTTCCGTCCTCAACCAGCCTTCAGAGGTCAATGCGGGTTGCACATCTGTGACATCATGATGTACTCCACAAACCTTTGAGGCCTGGTTGCGCACCTACAAGAACACACATTTCTTTAGATCGGCCTATCGCCTCATCTCACTTATCTAACTATTCCCATTTTGCCCATAATTTTTTTTTCTTCAAAGTCAGAACCCTCGTAGCATCTGTTTACACACCCTCCATGCACTTAATAGCCCTCTGTGTCTGTACTTGTACAGGTACTGGCTGGTGACCGGTTCATGCAGTATTATGTGACTACCCTATTTATTATATTGATGGCTGGACCGTACAATACAAGCACTTTTTACCATTTAGCTTTTGTGCCTCCCCTATTTCCTCATAGATTGTAAGCTTGCGAGCAGCAGGACCCTCACTCCTCTTGGTATCTATTGAGTTCTGCATTACTCTGTTATTTCTTTATTGTCTTTACATGTCGCCTCTGAATTGTAAAGTGCTGCGGAATATGTTGGCACTATAGAAATAAAAATTATTATTATTATTAAGATGATAGTTTAGCTTGGAATATTACTGAGGGGTTATCTATGCTTTTATGACCTAGGTGAGTCATCTTAATAGTTTTCACATTTGTTATCCACTATTTAAATATGTATGTAGATTATGAAGAACATCTAGCTACATATATCAGAATCTATTTTACACTTGTTTATTCTTATGACAATTTAATTTTACTGTAATTAGTTAATTAATATGTTTGTAACACTATTATTGCTATCTCTTCATATATTATATTATAAGCTTGCGAGCAGGGCCCTCACTCCTCTTATCTGTTGAGTTATGTGTTACTTTGTTATGTCTTTATTGTCTGTACAAGTCCTCGCTTAAAGATAAGGTGCTGCACAATATGTTGGTGCTATAGAAATAAAAATTATTACTATATACACTATATATATACATAGTGAAGGAAATAAGTATTTGATCCCTTGCTGTTTTTGTAAGTTTACCCACTGACAAAGACAAGAACAGTCTATAATTTTAAGGATAGGTTAATTTTAACATTGAGAGATAGAATATCCCAAAAAAATCAAGAAAATCACGTTGTATAAATTAGGTGAATTTATTTGCATTTTGCAGTGAGAAATAAGTATTTGATCCCCTACAAACCATTATGAGTTCTGGCTCCTACAGACCAGTTAGACGCTCCTAATCAACTCGTTAGCTGCATTAAAGATGGCTGTCTTACATAGTCACCTGTATAAAAGACTCCTGTCCACAGACTCAATTAATCAGTCAGACTCTAACCTCTATAACATGGGCAAGACCAAAGAGCTTTCTAAGGATGTCAGGGACAAGATCATAGACCTGCACAAAGCTGGAATGGAATACAAAACCATAAGTAAGACGCTGGGTAAGAAGGAGACAATTGTTAGTGCAATAGTAAGAAAATGGAAGAAATACAAAATGACTGTCAATCGACATCGATCTGTGGCACCAAGCAAAATCTCACCTTGTGGGGTATCCTAGATCATGAGGAAGGTGAGAGATCAGCCTAAAACTACATGGGGGGGACTTGTTAATGATCTCAAGCCAGCTGGGACCACAGTCACCAAGAAAACCATTGGTAACACATTACACCTTAAAGGTTTAAAATCCTGCAGTGCCCACAAGGTCCCCATGCTCAAGAATCGTGTTGAGCAAATTTGTTCGGCATTTCAAATTCGGGTTCGTGTTCAGGGTTTCGGCTTGTTTGCGCCAAAAAATCGTCTCTTCCCATGAACATCCCTGATTTGCCACGCTGTCACGCATATGTTATCTGTATTTCCTTTATATATATGTATATATATTTCACCTTATCCTATGTATTGCTTGAGAAACACTTTGCCATTTTATGCCAAAATGTTGCATGGGCAGATACATTTTTTCATTTTCTGGCTTTGGAGTGCTGACCACGTTTTTTTCTTTTTTTAGTTTTCTGACTTGTGAGATGATTTTAGTGATAACTTTGAAGGCTTTACACCCATCTTTGTATGGAAAGGTGCTACTTTTTTCTATCTATCTATCTATCTATCTATCTATCTATCTATCTATCTATCTATCTAGAGATAACATTAAAAAATGTTACTTTACAATACTCTGTTGGGAGCCATTTATGCTATATGTGTTTATTTGTTATCACCCAGTGGTCATGATGTGACTTGCAGCCTGTAAAGGGTTTGCTGACATGTATCAATACTATATTTAATTTGTATTGTTAAAGTTAGAGTTGATATATAAATATATATACTATATTCATATGATATACTATATACATATGAATACATTGGATTTTTTATATAAACCTGGAAAAGTCATCCTGGGAGTAAATATACAAATAACAAATGTGCTGTTAGGATATTTTATTTAATGACGGATATCCGCAATACCAGATATCTATTTTCCCGACTGCATGGCAGGACAATAGAAAAAGAAAAGATGGGCTTGTGCTGCAGTTTGATTTTTAGCTAAAGTGACATTATGTCACACAGCTATTCCTTCAAGCACAGAAGGAACCAAAAAAGCTTTCACTACAACCAATGTGACCTCTGAACCTAAACATCAGCAGCTTCAATGGCCTGGGGATAGGACATTCCTGTAACTGGAATCAGACAGCGTGATGTGCTATTCTTACTGTATATTGCCGTTTGTCTTTGTTGCTTGCTGTTGATTGAGAGACACTATCTGTTGAATATTATGCCTGCCTGGATCTCATTACCTTGTTCAATTCTAGATCAACCTGATATTTGTGAAAGTCTTTCTTGCACCTTTACAATATTAAACACTTTCATTGCAAAATTCATGAAGTCATGGAAAGCAGGTCCGGCACCTTAACTACACTCACTTCATGGACACCTCGGCGGGTCTACCATTTCTCTTTGACTATAAAATGCTACTCGTCCTTGTGTGAAATAGTAATGATGTCAAAAATAAGTTTCTTCTTGACTTACAGAAACAGTTCCTTGAGTGCACCTTCATAGGATATCTTTGATCACCACCGGTCCCTTTAGATTGGACTATCAGCAAGTGCGCTGGGAAAGCTGAAAAGCTAAACTCAATATTTTCCTGACAAACATCGATCCTAAGTTGATCAACGGTCAAGGCACATAATGCAAATATTATCTAAAAGCTTCAATGTGTGTAACACTTAAAGGGGTTGCCCACTATTCAGCATGTTGGCCCCAGTAAAATAATAACACTTATACTCATCTCTGGTGCCGGCTCTGTTCCAGCGGTGTCTCCCGTGGATTGCATCACATTATTATGTCCCTGAGCCCAATCAGCACTGGCTTCACTCTCCTTGGCTTTGGACAAATCAGTGGAACCAAGTCCAGAAGTCAGAGGTGCGGCTGGCCACTTACCTTCTCTTGATGTTTGATTTGTCCAACGGCGAGGAAAGTGAAGCCAGTGCTGATTGAGGGCAGGGACTGAGTGACATAACAATGTGACGTGAGTCCCCAGACAGCAAGTGTCGACACCGCTGGAGTGATGCTGGCACCTGAGGTGAGTATTAGTGTTGTTATTTTTCTGGGGGCAAACATGCTGATTAAGAAGGGGTTGTCCGAGTACAACCCCTATAAAGGAGTTATCTAACTTTTTATACATTTTTTTATTTTTTCCATCACAGGTAAAGGTCAAACAAACAATCTTCTGCAACCAATTAGTGGGTTTGGGAGAAAGGTGCGGGCATCATGAGTGAGTGGTGAAGCCACAAGTATGGCATGTGACCACTGTGGCCACTGGCTGTTATTGTGTTGGCTGTTTGTAAAAATATAAAGCCCAGGAGGACTGCTGGGAGTGTCAGGGTCTGTGGTGGAAAGCAGGGAGGAGTAGTATTTCTTTTCTGTGCTGCCTAATATTTGCAGCTGTTTTTAAGTCATTTCACAAGGTTAGATACCGTATTTTGTGGACTTTAAAAAAACATTGGACCATAAGACGCACCTCAAATTTTGGGTTGGAAAATAGGATTGTTTTTTTTTTTTAAATAAAATGGTGGTATGTGTTATAGTCCATTTTAACGATATCTTACTGGGGGGGTGGTGGCGGTGGAGAGGGATCACAGGAGGCAGGGTTGCTGCTTCAGTAGGCTGGAGGCAGCAGGAGTGGGGTGATGCTATGGATCCCGGGCTGGGAGGAGGGGGCGTCCAGGATGTGCGAGGATGTGGATTCTGAGCTCTCATAAGATGTCGGTGCCGGTGAGCGGATTCTCCTTTCCCAATGATATCCCTGCGGTGGGCTTCAGGAAGATGGCCGCCAAAGGCGCTCATGTACTGATTGAGATCTCCATCTGCACATGCACCGCAGGGAAATCAATGGGAAAAGGGACTCCGCTTACCAGTGCCAACATCTAGCCTAGGGCCTGCAGCATCACCCCACTCCTGTCACCACCGGCCTCCTGAAGCAGCGACCTCACTCCACCGCAGCCACCCCGACTTCTAAGCTACCTTTGGATTATAAGATGCACTCCCATTTTCGTCCCTAATTTGGGGGAAAAAAAGTGCATCTTATAATCTGAAAAATACGGAAACTCCTTTAATAAATACGATTTTAATATATTTTTTAAATATTTAGTAGGATAGGCTGAAGTTTAGTGGCTAAGTTTAGATTTGGTTAAAGATCTCTGTTTAGAACTCAGAATGAAATCTAGAAGCCGTTACTGACTTATAAACCTCATCTTCATTATTGCAAGATATATCTTTACCTGTATGTCTCATGAGGTGGGTATTGAAGTTGCCAAGTATCAGTATGGAAGACATCTATGAACACAACTCTAAAATTACAGTGAATAGTGGGTAATTACAGCCCAGGCAGGAGGCAATGCAAGAGCTGAAGTGCTTGTTTGGGATCAGGGACTGCAGGCAATATTTACAATGCAGTATTGTGCCCTAGGGCAACCTCCGAAGCAGGAGTATGCCTTAGAGTCCATTTAAGTTGAGTCTGGAAGGCGTGAGGGTAAATAAAGACCTGAGTTCGTTAGGTGCCATACTTAGCTGCTGTGTTTGTTATATTTAGTGTTACTTTTGATATGCAGCTCTGGTTATTAGAAAAATCAATCTACTTTATATTTGCCGGTGAACGTGTTTACTTTTCTGCTGTGGTATAATGATCCGGCAGCCTATATAAGCTAAGTAAGCCAGTTGTCTAATGAAGCTACGTCCTGCACACATTTCCAAGGCAGTAAAAGAAAGATCCCACCATATTTAAAAGTGCCATGAGAGCTTGATCCAGCAAATTATATGTACAGCCTATATTAAGTAAAATAATTGCCTTCATAGCCTATGGTATCTACAATATAGTGGCGCATTTATTTTACATGCATTGCTTCCTAACTGTATATTTGTATCCTGATTTTTTAGTAAAAAAGCAACAAGTCAGCATCTATATATGACAACAAATTCATGTGATCAAAGCTCAAACTTATAAATATAAGTGCTATGTCGCCATATGATATATGAATAGCGTTGGAATGTCAGTGGATGTCCTTCCTCTGCTCCATCAACTTATCCGTGATTAATCAATGTCCTACCACCCCATGTCTTCTCCTGTGCTCCAACTGTATTCTGGGGAGCTTAAAAAAACACTCCAGCCTTTTCTTTATTTCTCCACAAGGGTGGTATTACTGATGCAAGTTTCCTTTCCCTAGTATTATACTTACCAGCCACCATCTTCAGCTGTTTCTGGCACCACTCCGATCCCACTCCACTATCTTGTGACCACAGCTCCTGACTGACGTAAGGCAGGGGTAACGGTTACATGATCTCAAAGTAAGTCTAAGAGAACCTCGTTCTGACCTTGTTCTGGTTCTCATAGACGTATATTGACTTTTGACTTCCAGATTGGCCAGAAAATATTAGAGCGATCCAGCAGGTTTCAAACAGCAGAAGACAATGGGAACAGCGCCAAGAACAGAAGACGGCGGCTGAAAAGTATATTACTAGAGGCAGGGGACATCGATTTGTGATACCACTCCGCTGGTGACATGAAATAAAAAGGCGACATTGTACCTGCAATGGCGCCTCCATCTTTCTTTGTAATATGGAGATATTCCCCTCTAGAAGCCATAGGGAAAATACCCTAATAATATGTAATAACTTAATGAAACGTGTCAATTTTTTACTGTCATGTTCAGTTTGTTAGAAAAACAATTTTTGTCAGCCTATGTGTATATGTGCACGGCATACAGATCGCATATAGATACTGTGTATAGACCGCGTCATTTACTTTGGTCTGCTTGTATAAACAAGCAATTAAACAACCGTTGAATGGTAAAAGTTTACCGATTGGTGGTCATGTTGTACCAGTGGTTGATTCATGTCAATGGACCTCTAGACTCAGAAAACCCCTTAATGGACACCTACCCCAGGTCCTCATATTAAGACGACACGCAGCTCGACTTTGTTGCTTACAGCATGAATTAGATTAGATTATTTTGTCTGTGTATATTAGTTGCTCTTTTGTTTATTTTATGTTAGCTTAATATTTATACTTTTCATTACAACTGTGGAAATAACAGTTTCAATGTTCATTTCATTTTGTAAATGCTAAATATACTGAAATAATTGATAACATGCCAGCCAAGAAAAATGCTTTTTGGCAAAGGCGATACCGAAAAACTAGAGTTATTTTAAAATCTGAAAACACAAGCTGTATAAGCCGGAGCTTAACAAAAATCACTGTAGACAACTAATTAATCCATTAAATAACTATAACTAAATACATTTGCAGCATATGGTAGCGCTGTGACAGTGGCAACGCTACAAGAACTGATTCAGATGTCGACTTCTTATTCGATGAATAAAGGCTCAATATGGTTGGTATCAGAAGCAAATAACCACTATAATGAAGGCATACGCACAGTGCGAATCACAGCAAATAATATAGACACACTTACAGAAATTAACATTGTGATAATGAGTCAGATCACAATGAGACGCTGAACTCTACCGCTTTACAAAACTTTCCATAACTTTTCCATTAGTTTTTCTTTTTTAACATTTTGCAGGGACACTATAAACAGTTCAGTAACTTTGCACATACTTTTGTTTTCTACTTATGCTGATTAGCTTTAGAATTCTAATATGATTTCTACGAATTTATGCTCATACTCAAAACTCACTCACAATGCACTATTCCACAACTTTCCACATCACCAAAGCAGGCATCAACTATCAACCTAGGTCATATTTCCAGACAAAACGCCCCTCAATAGGCTGGAATTGAAGATTAGCCTAATTGAAGTAAATGGAGCTGAGCTGTAATACGAGACAGTCCATTGATTGGCACTGTTTCTAAGAAAAAAAGACCATTTTTTTCTAATCAAATCCCTTTAAAGGGAATCTGTCAGCAGGATTTCACTCCTAAAACTATATACAGTGCCTACAAGTAGTATTCAACCCCCTGCAGATTTAGCTGGTTGACACATGCAGAATTAACTTGGCATTGTGACATTTGTACTGTAGATCAGCCTGGAAGTGGGAAATGCACTGCAGCAAATTTTTTTTTTTTTTAAAACGTAAAAAGTTAATTCAGAGTGTCATTTATTATTCAACCCCTCAAACCACAAGAATTCTGTTTGGTCCCCCTAAAGTATTAAGAAGTAGTTCAGGCACCAAGAATAATGAGCTTCACATGTGTGGATTAAAGATCTCTTTTGCCAGCCTTTTCTGACTATTTAAGACCCTCCCCAAACTTGTGAACAGCACTCAGACATGGTCAACATGGGAAAGACAAAGGAGCATTCCAAGGCCATCAGAGACAAGATCGTGGAGGGTCACAAGGCTGGCAAGGGGTACAAAACCCTTTCCAAGGAGTTGGGCCTACCTGTCTCCACTGTTGGGAGCATCATCCGTAAGTGGAAGGCTTATGGAACTACTGTTAGCCTTCCACGGCCAGGACAGCCTTTGAAAGTGTCCTCCCGTGCCGAGGCCAGGCTTGTCCGAAGAGTCAAGGCTAACCCAAGGACAGCAAGGAAGGAGCTCCGGGAATATCTCATGGCAGTGGGGACATTGGTTTCAGTCAATACCATAAGTAACGTACTCCACCGCAATGGTCTCCGTTCCAGACGAGCCCGTAAGGTACCTTTACTTTCAAAGCGTCATGTCAAGGCTCGTCTACAGTTTGCTCATGATCACTTGGAGGACTCTGAGACAGACTGGTTCAAGGTTCTATGGTCTGATGAGACCAAGATCGAGATATTTGGTGCCAACCACACGCGTGACGTTTGGAGACTGGATGGCACTGCATACGACCCCAAGAATACCATCCCTACAGTCAAGCATGGTGGTGGCAGCATCATGCCGTGGGGCTGTTTCTCTGCCAAGGGGCCTGGCCATCTGGTCCGCATCCATGGGAAGATGGATAGCACGGCCTACCTGGAGATTTTGGCCAAGAACCTCCGCTCCTCCATCAAGGATCTTAAGATGGGTCGTAATTTCATCTTCCAACAAGACAACGACCCAAAGCACACAGCCAAGAAAACCAAGGCCTGGTTCAATAGGGAAAAAGTCAAGGTGTTGGAGTGGCCTAGTCAGTCTCCTGACCTTAACCCAATTGAAAACTTGTGGAAGGAGCTCAAGAATAAAGTCCACATGAGACACCCAAAGAACCTAGATAACTTGGAGAAGATCTGCATGGAGGAGTGGGCCAAGATAACTCCACAGACCTGTGCCGGCCTGATCAGGTCTTATAAAAGACGATTATTAGCTGTAATTGCAAACAAGGGTTATTCCACAAAATATTAAACATAGGGGTTGTATAATAATTGACCCACACTTTTATGTTTAAAATTTAATAAAATTCAACTGAGCAACATAACTTTTTGGTTTGTAAGATTTATGCTTCTGTTCATAAAACCTACTCTCGTTTGCAGTTTGAAGGCTCTAACTTATTTGCATCTTATCAAGCCAGCTAAATCTGCAGGGGGTTGAATACTACTTGTAGGCACTGTATATGTCCATGTAGCTCATTCAAAGACAAGTTCAGCAATACCTTTACATGGCCAGTCAGTTCCTCTGTTACTTAGAAATCAATGTTTGAATTAATATGCAAATGAGGCTGTTGATGCAAAGCCTCTGTCACTCCAGCTCTATTCCCTGCACAGCGCTGCCTTTCTGTGCTCGACTGACAGCCTCTATGCTGTGTGACTTCATGAAAATAATACATAAACAGTAAAGGAGTCTTCAGTCAAGCATGTGTCACGGGTGTGTCAGATGTGACAGACAGTCTCCCTGCAGTTCATTGCAGAAGATCTCTTTGTTTGGCATTGTAGACATCTTCTTAGCAGTTTCACTCTATGACCCAGTGGCTACCTCCCTCCTGCTCTAATTGACACCCTTGCCTGGGTGTTTAAATAGTTTCACTTTGCTACAGGGCTGTGCCAGTGATATTCACATGTTTCCTTGTGAAAGCTTGGAGCAAACGCAGTCTGTTTAATTCCTCTCTGGTTCCAAGAGGACATGTGTGTTATCTCTCTAAAGTCGGCTCAAGCTAAGTTATCTTTCCCCCGTCTCTGGCTACATTGTTGTCTTTAGTTGTTAGTGGGGATCGACTAGTGCTCATCCCCCCCTTCCTTATCCAGGGCCTAGGGAAATACAGGGATAGGTTCCTGTGCTGCAATTGGTGAAGAACCAATATAGGGATGGTAGGGGAGACAGGGTGATATCAGATCAGCCTAGGAGGTCTCCACTCCCCCCTTTCCCTAGAGTCTCGGCTCCCTTCCCCTCTTCTCTTTGTGTTGTACTTAGTTTTTCCCACACCTTGCATGAAATTATGAGGAGGCAGAGCTGAGCAGGGAATAGAGCTGGAGTGAGAGATGCTTTAGATCTACAAATAGTTCTTCAGCCTCATTTGTATACAAATTCAAACACTGATTTTTCAGTAATGGGGGAATGGACAGGCCATGTAAAGGTATTACTGGACTTATCTTTGAAATAGGTACATGCAAATATAAATGGGGGGTGAAATCCCGCTGACAGATTCCAAGCTATTGCTCACTAAATGCCTATATACACCTAGTCAATGCATTTTTGTTAGCTTATCAATTGTATAAATGTAGCAAGTTGACCAAACAGATTGATATCTAGAGCTTTCAAGAGCACCAGGAGGACATCAATCATCCATTGAAAACAAATAATGACAGTAAGTACCCTGTAAACTTTATGATGGCGAGGGGAAGCTGTGTTACTCTGTTTCCGTAACTCTCATTCATTTTTCTAGGAGTTACAGTGATAGCGAAGCTCAGTCATGCTTGGCTGCTTCTGTAGATCCACCTACAGTGGTCGTAGCTTGGAATAATGAAGAAAATAGAACAAATACTATATATAGCATCCTATATAATAAAGGTTGTTATCTCATTTATCCCTCTACTAGAATATTGATGTGATTATCAAGTCATATACTGTAAGTTATATTATTTATAAAGTGTAAACCGCACAGTTTAGAAAACCATATCTGAAGATAAGCGATTCAAGACACACCTGTCCTCACACTAACTTATTGCCAACTCTCGCTGCATACAGATTGCTACTTTGCTATCCAGCCTTCTATTACATGCCACTTTGGTGACCTAACATATTTATAAGAAGAAGTGCTTTTTCCCAGTGGAAAATAAAACAAATCCCTATTTCAATGGAAGTGAGCTCTTGGTCAAAGACTAGGCTAAGGGGCCAAAGTCACGGAGATCTAGAGATAGCTGTCTGTAAGTTATCCCTTATCATTGGTAGCACAACATGATTTTGCTGAAATAAATTCTTTTTGTTACATACCAACGGAGCAAGTGCCACAGAAGGATCTAATTACACTTTTCCATCTGCAGTCTAGATTAAATTCAGCCGTGAATAGAAAAAAAAAAAAGAAAAGAGCAAATTATATCACTTCTTCTGATGTTTAAAAAGGAAAGACTTTGCAACTGATCATGTGCATTCTTGTTACATAAGGGTCAGAAAACGCAAGAATTAGTATCTATCACACCCAAGATTACTAAATGCTCACAATCTATTTTCAGATCAGTTCTACTTGTTTCGTATGGACATATGGTGTATCCTGTGCTAATAGAAAGAAAATTAGCCACAATATTAATATAGCCCATATGGAACACACAGAGAAATAGACATTGGCATATGTTTTTCTTTAATGGCATTACAAATGACGCGCCCCCTGGGCCGTGGGGTACACGGTGCCGGGCTGGTCGCTGCTAGGGGAGATGTCACAGTGGCGGTGACCCGGTTCGTGACCCAGGGCGGTCAATCAAAGGGGAATATTTACAGGGGATTTATAGTTCTTATATACAATTTGTGACGCCACCTGTGGTATGCGGCTATATGGAGCCGCCGCTGTGGAGCAGGTCTTCTGGAGCTGTTGTTAATGCAGCAGAGTTGGTTCAGCTCTCCACAGGTAGAGCTTAGCTCCAGGGCAGTGTAGATGTTGCTGTTATGGAAGTAGCACTCGTGGTGCTGTGTAGTGCAGGGGGTGATGGCGCAGCAGTAATAATTGACAGAGACAGTGGGGTGCAGTCTTCCGGATTTACTCACAATTCTTACATTGCTCCTGGTTACAACTGCAGATCATAACTTCCCACGTCGTGCTGCGTTCACCAGGCAGGGGCTCAGCCAACCCTCAGGTACCTCCGGAGTACATAATGGGACCCCCTTCTGTGTGTTCCTTCTGGCCGTCTCCCTGCACCTCACACATAGTGTCCCAATCCAGTTACCGCGGACCTTGCCGGACGACGTCTTCTCTGTCCCCTGGGTCCTCTATGGCCACCTTCTTGGTGAGATAGATGTGGCTTGTGGCTGCAGTACCAGAAATACAGCATCCTCTGGTTTCCTAGTTGAGGCTTAAAGAACTCTGCTAGCTTAGGGACCGGTTCCCTCTGTGCGACCTGACCCCTCCACCTCCTGGCAGATTCGGGCATACGGGTGGCCTCCAGCACTACCCATACCCCTGGGGTCCCTTCCACGTTCCTGGAGCCTTTCTATTGCTCCTCTTTCTCCCTTCAGTCTTGGGCCTCTCTGGCTAGGCCCTCCTCCTGAGCAGAGCTCCAACAGAGCTCCTGTTCTTCTCACTGTCCTCCTCTGACTGAACTGCACACTTCTAGAGGGTTCCATCCCTTTTTATATCACTACTTTCAATGCTCCCCTGAACTTCTTCCTCCACCCACACCCACTACATGGTTCCCCCTACTTTGGTTCCCCCCACTCCAGCCAGGGACAGGGCTCAGCAGGAGAGCGACGCATCTTGCCCCTCCTGCTGGTGTGGAGTAGTGTAGTGTTGGATGCAGGGGTTAGGGTGCCGGGCAGCACTCTATCCTTACCTGAGAGTGAAATACCACACCTCTGGGTGAGATGCAGTACCTCTTTGGCGACTGAACCCGCAGGGGCGCCACACATACTACTTAATTCCAAGAAAAATTATTTCCTTTCTTTATTAATACTTACTTTTAGGCAACTTGTACATAGTTGTATTTTGCATCAGTATTCGTAAGCCAAAAGTAGAAGAGAAACACACACATGGAGGTAGTGGCCAACACAGACAGAAGATGGGACCTGCGTAAGAAAAGTTCATGGGCCATTTGTAGTCCAATAACTCTTTATAATGCACAGGTCCAGCTACTTTGAAGGTGGAAATGAGCCCTTCTACCTCCTGTGCCCTTGTGTGGCTACATAGGTTGTACTAATGGTTTCTCTGCCCCTGCATGGAGGTATACATTTTTCCATTATATTTCTTTTTTTGTGTAGTTTCCACTCTAGGTTTTAGCTGAAAACTGAGACAAAATGCTGACTGACATTGTCCATGGGGTCCCTGCGCGGGTCAAACCTGCACATTGCGCAAGCACGGATGTCACACACACACTGCGCAAGCTGGCTAATACTGAAAACTGCACAAGCGCAGAATTTGAACGCCAGTAGTTCACCATGACTGAATACAGGAATGAACACCCCTATGACTGAATGAGCAAGTAAGTTATAAGTATATAAAGTGGTTTTGGCAAATGACTATAGCAGCGATTTTCATGGAAAAAGCATGTTAGTGATGCACATTGCATCACTAAGGGTATGTGCCCATCATGCGGAATGAATAAGAAAATTTCTGTAGCGTTTCTGTATGTTCTTGGCAGTCAAGAACGCTTGCGGATTTTGCACGCGTTTTTGCAGCGTTTTTACATGCGGATTTGACTTGCGTTTTTCAAATGCATTGGGACCTCAAATCCACATGCAGAAACGCATAAATAATGGACATGCTGCGGATTTTTCCGCAAGGAAAATTCCGCAGCATGGGCACTGAACATGCAGATTTTCATTGGGGATCATGGGGCACGGATTACCAAGCGTTTTGCAAGCGTTTACGCTGCGGAAAATCCGCATCATAAAAGCTTGAAAAACGCAAAGTGGGCTCACAGCCTAATTGTGACCCGGGGACAATTTAAATGATACAAATGACATGACAGGTTCCCTTTAAGAAAATGCTGTAATAATTTCTCCATGAGAGGTACACAAATGTTTGGGATGGAGGTAAAATGAAATGTTGACTTATCTTATACAAAATCAGTCGATAACACAACAGTATACCAGAATATGAGAGGCTTTCCCACTGGTATGGTAGTATTGTATGTCCCTGCCACAATGACTACAGGGAATAGACATAGCTTAAAGGGGTTCTCCTGGCATATGATATTGATGACCTATCCTTAAGAGAGATGCACTTTGATCAATATATAGTGGCTGCTGTTGGCTGTTGGGTACTGCACATTAGCTCCAATTTATTAAGAGCTTTTCTGAAGTTTGAGTAGAACTACACAGTGCACCTCCATTCAATGTTGACATCCGGCCACCGCTGGAGGTTATAACAGCTGATCACTGTGGGTGCTGGGTTTTGGACCCCTATCAATCTAATTTTGATGATCTGTCCCAATGATGAGTCATTAATATCAAATGCCTGGAGATCCCCTTTAAATACTGATGGCACTATTACATTAAGCATCTGTTTAATTTAGGCAGTGGAAAGAGAGATTCGGTCTGCAGCAGGTCACTTCAGTCATGCTTAGATCAATACCTTTGTCAGCCGCCTATTTCTCTCAGCACATCAAGCAAGGGGTCTGGTTTAGCTACTGCAATAAGCATTCAGCCCTCCCCTTCTTACGCACTGCTCGGGTCACGTACCAAGGCAGGAATTGCTGTCCAGTGTTGAACACAAGACCGGAAGACAAGCTGCCGAGACGCAGGATAGAGCTGCTATTACTAGATAGGAGCTCCTAATCTAATGCAACTAAATTAGTAAGCTAAAAAAATTACTATTTACAATAAATTTATGATAATTTTTCCCCTTGGATACCTCTTTAAGAGATTTTTACAAGGGGTGATTATCATATAAAATATATTTTACAATTAATGCATTTCTATTTAGTAAAGGTTCCCAATCATTCTGCAGCACAAACAAATGGAAGGATTATTTTGCTACTGATTTATCAAATCTTTTATGATGGTCTAAAAATTATTATGTGTCGGCACTATCTCCCATATATGTGGTGTCAGGAATCGACTTATTGCTAGTTAATGAGATAAAACCCAGCTTTCCTCCTACTGTGATTCCCCCATACCTCTGCTAGCTGTATGTGTGTTCTGGTATGTCTCTCACCTAATCACTGTTCTACCCCCACCCTTATTTATGACCCCCTCGTTTACGCTGCCTTCAATATCCTGTATCTAGCTCAGCCTTAACTAGCTGATATAGATAAGCAGAGACCACTCCCCTCTGGTTTACAGCTGCCTGCATTTTGTAGCAAATATATATTATGAGCAGGACATCTGCAGGACGTCGTCACCAGCGTAACATACAAGTGTAGCATAGAAGTGTACTGAAGAAATACTCAGCTAAGAATTATACCTGAATTGAACCTGAAGGGAACTGGATACTTAGTCACAGTAAACAATGTTCCTGTTTGTTTTCACTCTCTCCTCTATAGTCCTTCACTTTCTACTAACCCGTCTAATCCCTACTCCTAGTAAGGAACTGGTCATCTCTCCCTCCATCCTCCCCATCCACCTCACCTACTCCTCAGAACTGATCCTCAACATACAATCATGCATCTCTTAGCACAGACAGCCACTTCATGTTCTCTCCTGCTCCCACCTACTCTTTCTCTGCTCCTCCTCACTGCTGGCGATATCTCTCCAAATCCCGCCCCCCCTACCACATCCCCAGTCACATCTACCTCTCATCCTAGATCAATCACACATTTCCACAACCTTTCTAACCTTATACCCATCCGCCCAGCCCCCGATTCCCCAGTCTCACTAACAGGAGCTCTATGGAACGCTCGCTCTGTCTGCAACAAATTTTCCTACATCCATGATCTTTTCATTACTAACAAAATTTTCTTCCACGGCATCACCGAAACCTGGCTCAACCCCTCTGACACAGCCTCTCCAGCTGCACTTTCGTATGGCGGCGGATTCCACCTCTCCCACACACCCCGCCCCAGCAGCAAGCTTGCTGGAGGACTTGGCTTTCTCATGTCAGATAACCGCTCCTTCTCACATATCCCATTGCCACCCTGCGTTACCCTCTCCTCTTTTGAAGTGCACTGTGTGTGCACTTACTACCACACCCACTGGCTGTCATTTACTGCCCCCCAGGGCCAGCTACCACCTTCTTAGACCACTTCACCACCTGGCTACTCCATTTCTTTTCCACCGACATCCCCACTATCATCATGGGTGACTTCAACATCCCCATTGACACTTTCCAATCATCTGTCTCTAAGCTTCTATCCCTCACTTCCTCCTTTGGCCTCACTCAATGATCTTCCGCAGCCACTCACAAAGATGGACATACACTGGACCTCATCTTCACCCGCCTCTGTTCCCTATCTAGACTCTCTAACTCACCTCCCCCTCTTTCTGACCACAACTTGCTCACATTCTCTTCCCTCTCCTCTCCAGGTCCACTATCCCCCATTCAGAAACTTGCACACGCTCGCAGACATCTCAACCACCTTAACCTACACTCACTCTCTTAATCCCTTCTCCCTCTTACAGACATAAATTCCTTACACGATGCAGATGTTGCTGCTTTATACAACACCACAACAGCTGCAGCTCTCAATTTGGTCGCCCCCCCACACACATACCAAAGCTCGCACAATCAACAGGCAACCCTGGCACACCAGCCTGACTAAAGAACTGTGACGTGCTTCCAGAGTTGCTGAACGAAGATGGAAAAGGTTCCACTGCAACAAGCACTTCATCGTATTCAAACAGTCCCTCACTACTTTCAAGTCCACACTAGCTGCAGCAAAACAAACCTACTTCTCATCACTCATATCCTCCCTGTCTCACAACCCTAAACAGTTATTCAAAATTTTCAATTCTCTCCTCCGTCTCCCAGCTTCCCCTTTCTCCCCATTCATTTCAGCTGAAGATTTTGCCTCATTCTTCAAGCAGAAGATTGATAACATATGGCAAAGCTTTAGCCATAAGTCCACACAGCTCCTTCTCATAACTACTCGACTCTCCACCTCCAAAACCAGCTTCTCCGCCATCACGGAAGATCAACTTTCCTCTTTACTCTCCAAGTCACATCTCGCCACCTGTGAACTTGACCCAATCCCATCCCACCTCATCCAAAATTTCACCGCAGTCTTCATCCCAACCCAAACCCACCTCTTCAACCTGTCACTAACTACTGGTGTCTTCCTCTCATGCTTCAAACATGCCTCGATCACACCCATCCTCAAAAAGCCCTCCCTTGACCCATCCTCTCTGACCAGCTATCGACCCATCTCACTTCTCCCCTATGCCTCAAAACTACTGAACTAACACGTCCATTTTGAACTGTCCTCCCACCTGTCCTCCTACTCCCTTTTTGACCGCTAACAATCTGACTTCCGACTGCATCACTCCATTGAAACTGCCCTGACTAAAGTCACCAATGACCTACTGACCGCCAAATCCAAGCGACACTATTCTGTCCTCCTCGTCCTGGACCTGTCCTTTGCTTTTGATAAAGTGAACCATTCTCTCTTATTACAGACTCTTTCAACTCTCGGCATCACAGACTTATCCCTATCTTTGATCTCCTCATACCTAACATACAGGACATTCAGCGCCTCCCACTCACACACTACCTCCTCATCTCACCCTCTATCTGTTGGTGTCCCCAAGGCTCAGTTGTAGGACCCCCTGCTCTTCTCCATCTACACCTTCGGCCTGGGACAGCTCATAGAGTCTCACAGCTTTCAGTATCACCTCTATGCTGATGACACAGAGATCTACCTCTCTGGACCTGATATCACCTCCTTACTAACCAGAATCCCACAATGTCTATCCGCTATTTCATCTTTATTCTCTGCTAGATTCCTAAAACTTAATATGGATAAAACTGAATTCATCATCTTTCCACCATCTCACTCAAACTCCCCACCTGACCTATCTATCAAAGTCACTGGCTGTCCACTCTCCCCAGTCCCGCAAGCTCGCTGCCTCGGGGTAACCCTTGACTCTGATCTCTCCTTCAAACCTCATATCCAAGCCCTTTCCACTTCATGCCGACTCTAACTCAAAAATATTTCCCGCATCCGCACATTCCTCAATCATGAATCCGCAAAAACACTAATGCATGCCCTCATCATCTCTTGCCTCGACTACTGCAACCTCCTGCTCTGTGGCCTTCCTTCTACCACTCTTGCGCCCCTGCAATCTATCCTAAACTCTGCTGCCCGACTAATCCACCTGTACCCCCCGCTATTCCCCAGCCTCTCCCCTCTGCCAATCCCTGCACTGGCTCCCCATTGCTCAGAGACTCAAGTTCAAGACCCTAACCTTGGCATACAAAGCCATCCACAAACTGTCTCCTCCATACATCTGTGATCTAGTCTCCCAGTACTTACCTGCACGCAATCTCCAATCCTCACTTGATCTCCTTCTCTACTCCCCTCTTATCGCCTCTTCCCACAATCGCATACAAGATTTCTCCCATGCATGCAGACTCTCGCCTACAGTGGAAACCTTCAAAAAGAACCTGAAGACCCACCTCTTCCAACAAGCCTACAACAACCTGCAGTAACCCTCGCTGCATGACCAGCTGTTCCCTCACCTACTGTATCCTCATCCCCCCCTTCTAGATTATGAGCTCTCGAGGGCAGGGCCCTCTCTCCTCCTGTACCAGTCAGCGACTTGTTTTTGTTCAAACTATTGTACTTGCTGTTTGCTATGTATACCCTTTTTCACATGTAAAGCGCCATGGAATTAATGGCGCTATAATAATAAATATTAATAATAAAAGAAATGGAGAAGTAATTACCAAAGCAATCAGGGTTACGTAAGTTACATACAACTGTTGCTAGTTTTTATAGCATGTCTTTGAACATTAATGACTATCGTCGTTTGCAAATTGTTTTTACCAATATATCTTCGCACATAAAAGGACCTTTAGATAGCAAGAAGATAAGCCTCATCGCTCACAGAATTGGGGTAATTCTATCCTTGCTGGTGCATGTGTAGCACCCCGAGGACTCGGCTGCTACAGGGGTATTGCACCTCAAACCAGAGGTGTGGTATTCCACTCCCGGGTAAGGATGGAGTGTGGGACTGAGCTCAGTTAGCTGCATGCACTACACTCACCCCATTTCCGGGGGACAGAACAACGGTACTCCCACTAGGTAGATGTGCAGGTACGACAGCGTCTGTCCCTGGCTGGAGTGGGGAGGGGGGAGGAACATCCCAGTAGTGTAGGAGCAGACAGGGGAGGGACTCTGGGCATAGGAAGGAGCCCATTGGGTGCTAGTCACCTGGGCTCGGGTGTCAGAGGGAGTATAAGAGGTGGGCACCATCTTGAGACAGGAGGTTGAGTCTGAGGAGAAGCTGAGGGAGAGTTCAGCCAGAGAGGGCTGACAGGGAGCTGTGGCTCCGGCTGGGCCCAGCTCCAGGGCCAGGCCTGAAGCGCAGAGAAAGAGGAAGAAGAGGAAAAACCCAGTGAAAGGCCCAGAGACACAAGCAGAGGGAACCCTGAGATCCCACAAGTGAACTAAGACGGGTGAAGGGTTGGCAGAAGAGGGTACCGGATCTCAAACTGGTAGAGGCTAAACATCCTTAGCCAGGAACCGGAGGTCGTGGACAAGTTTTGGCGCGACCCCTCACCATATCCACCAGGAAGGCAAACCACGCATAGGGTCAGGGAAGCCGGGAAAGGTTTCGCCACCAAAAGACCCGAGGGAGCCGGACAAAGGTGGGTCCCTGGTGAGGACGGCCCGTAGGAAGGAATAGAGGGGAGCTTGGGACCACGCTCTGGAACTGCCTGGGGGTTGGCCGAGTCCCGCACCTGGTGGACGCAGCACGGCTCGGGTGGTCACTGCTGGCCGAAGTGACCGGAGCAACACCTGTGAGTAAAAGCCTTGAAACTGCACCACACGTCTCTGAGCTTCCTTGCTGCACCATCACTACCACAATCTTTCACATCTGCTGCCCTGAGGTCATACCCCTCCCGTTGGGGGTTCTACCAGCTACGCTGCACAACCTTATCACCGGCCTCAGCGGTCTGCCCTGCAGCGGCGGCTTCATAGCCGCATTCAATGGGTGGCGTAGTCGAACATTCTAACATCTACTGCTAAAGACTGCCGCTCAGCTTGACTCCCTGGGCACGGACCGGGTCACCGCCACGAGACTACTACCCCCATCTGATCCGGCTCCGGGTAAGCCCCCGTGCGCGCGACGCCGCACGACACAGCAGGCCCAGGGGCGCGTCACATGCCGTAAAAGAGCAAAACAGTGCCCCCTTTTTTTAAATTGGAGATAGAAAGTTCAATGGAGAACTATATATTTACCAAAAAGCGGTCCCTGCAGTCAAGGAAAGTTCTCCCCTCCTGGATTTTGCTCCTCTGATTTCAATGATACTTCTTTACTGAACAAGGCTTTATCAAAAAAGTCTCTCTTAATATGTATATAGTACATATGTATCTTATACTGTTCTTATAAATGTGCCCCATGGTCTTCTGCTTACACTTTTCTACACAGAATTTGCCGCCTGTTTTTGCAGACTGTAAAGTATTTTTAATAGATGGAAATCATGGTCATAATAAACCCTGGATATGAAGCTGAAAATCAGATTTTTTTCTTTAAAAGCCATAGGTAATGGCTAGATAAGCCACATATCCAGCACAATGGGATGCTTATCTCAGACAATATACAAGGTCAGTAGAAGGTGCTCTCAGTGGTCCTTTTCATCCCATAGATTCTAAAAAGCATAAAAAGACACTGTGGAGATCAGAAGAAAGAAGGTTACACCTGTATTTAAAGAATTTGCTTTCTGTAGTTAGACAAAGAAAATTCTGAATGCAGTGCTAAGCAGGCTAGTGTAAAGGGATTTAATTCATAAAATATCACACTTAAAAATAGCAGATTTCTCTATTTAACAAAGATCTAAACTTCTGGACTATCTCTGATGAATATGGATGTCAATGTACATGTTTACTAGTGTGAGAACCAAAGAGCACAGATTCCCCTGTTACCATTAAGTAATGAGAACTGTATTTTAAAAGTAAGGTCACATACCAAAAATTGGTGCGGATTATCTCTGAGGAGATAATCTGCCGCAATATATCTTATAAAGGCAGATCACATTTTCTTGCCAGTAGTGTCTCTGAAAATATCCACAAACCTCTTCAGCATCGAGAAAAAAATGATATGGTCTAGGTGTTTCACCAAACTTTGCATAAATCAACAGTAAAGGAAAATATAAGAAACTTAGTATTATATTATATAAGAGAAATATGATTTGTTCTCCATTTATGAGCCACTTCTTTCCCTCACCTCCATCCCGAACTCATTATCCAGTCTAAAAACAAACTGCTCAAATTCATCTTGGTCAAAGCAGGAAGGACTACTAGCAAAGTGAAGTGTCAGGTTGCACAGCCTACTGTCGAAAGGGGAGAAGAGAGGAGGAGTGAGGAGTGCTCAGTGAACTGAAAGACAAGTCAGACACAAGCAGATGGAGCTGCAGCTTCAAGCAAATTTTGTTTACGTCAGAGCTGGATTAACAGCCACACAGCTCAGTACTGCTGCATAATGTATTCCATACTTCTAATTTTGTCTGTGTGTTACGGAAAAAGAAGAGTAGGAAGCCATCTCTCTGTTTGTTCTGTGTATAGAAGATATTATAGCATCTAGTCTTCACCCACTAGCTCAGAGAGAACTGGAAACTCGATATAGAGCCTGTGGAGGGAGTAATTGGAAAAAATGCAAGACATAAGTCAAATAATGTCCAGAACTTGTGTTCCTCATATACACACATAGTTACACAAGTTATAAAAAGACCCAAGTCCATCAAGTTCAACCTTTATTCACCAATTATAAATTTTTTGTCACTAAAATATCTATAACCCCCAATGTTATGTGTACTGAGAAATTCTTCCAGCCCTTTTTTAAAAGCTGTTATAGTGTCTGCCATTACCACCTCTTGTGGTAGGGCATTCCACAGTCTGACTGCTCTGACTGTAAAGAACCCTTTCCTATTTAGCTTCTGGAATCGCCTTTCTTCCACTTGTAATGAGTGCCCCTTGGTCCTCAGTATGGTCTTTGGAAGGAATAAGTCATGTGCTAGTCCTTTGTACTGACCACACATATATTTATACATGTAAATGAGATCTCCTGTGAGACGTCTTTTTTCCAAGCTAAAAAGGCCCAACTTTTCCAACCTCTCATCATATGACAGGCCTTCCATCCCTTGTAATAATCTAGTTGCCCGCCTTTGAACTGACTCTAACTTCTGAATATCCTTTTTAAAATGTGGAGCCCAAAACTGGATCCCATATTCTAGATGTGGCCTCACAAGTGATTTATTGGGGGATAACAACAATACGTTGGGATCACAGGATTTTATTTCTCTTTTTATACACCCGTAAATCTTGTTTGCTTTTGCGGCAGCTGCTTGACATTGAGTACTGCTGCTCAGCTTACTCGTAACCAGAATAATCAAATCCTTCTCCTGTTCTGTAGTCCTGAGTATACTCCCATTTAATGTGTATGTAGTAATAGGATTACTCCGTCCTAGGTGCATTACTCTACATTTATCTACATTAAACCTCATCTGCCAAGTGTTTGCCCATTCAGTCATCTTATCCAGATCGTTCTGCAATATCGTAATGTCGTTGGTGTCGTCAGCAAAGAGTGAATGACGACAGCTTTTTCTAAAAAGTTACCTTAAACAACAAGTATGCTTAAATTAGTGTAGTGTAAGTAATTAAAAGGCAGAATGTGAATGGGTGCAGCTCCAGCATATCACCCTCCAGGTTTCTGAGAGTCAGCATGCTATGAGAGGGATAGGCAAGCAGAAGAAGAGAGACATTGGATTCGCAGGGAGGACACTGTAAAAAAAAAAGTGCCATTTTCTGCATGCACGGGCTACAGGAATGCACATCATGAGGACACATGTTCAGTATTTGGTCAGTATTTTACATCAGTATTTGTAAACCAAAAAAAGGACTAGGTGAAAAATACAGAAGTGGTGACGTGTTTCTATTCTACTTTTCCTCTGATTGTTCCTCTCCTGGTTTTGGCTTACAAATAATGAGGTAAAAAACTGATTGAATACTGAATGTGTGAATGTGGCCTTAGTCAGAATTAAAAAAGGATAGTGTCCTGGGCTACACAGTAATGTGGGTAATATTAAAATAAGATGTAAAATATCAAAGGAAGATTTTTTTTCAATTTGTAGTCCTATCATGTTCTCTCGTCTCACATTACTGGCACTTCACCCCATGTGGCGCATACGCTAGACTGTTCCTGTAATTTTAGTACTAATCTTGGCAACCATGATTTTGGTATCATTATATACTTACTCCGCTTTCTAAGGATAGGAAGTAAAGACATCTTAGAGTGATGAAATGATCGGAACATTTTTTCTCTTGTAACATTGTAGTTCTGGGATAACATTTACTTTCACTAAGGCTGCAATAACCACATTTTCATTGTGTCTTTAAACCCCAGAGCACCTGTAAATCTTATAGCCAGTGCAAATTGGCTTACACTTTCCGGCCATCTACAGCAAAATGTCCCTAGTGCAAGATTCACACTTTGAAAAGCTGCCAAACAGATACAGGGAAATGGTTTGTATTTTGGGATTATCTATTAGCCAAAATATATATGAACGTGAATATTTCTTTAATAGCGATGATTTAATCAGCACATTTTACTCCTGCTAAACCGCACATGAAAAGTGTGAATATGCTATCAGAAAGCATTCACCTGCTGTTCAAGAGAAAAGTATATGAGCTGCTTTGTATATTGACAAGGACAGATATAGCAGAGCTATTCAAGATCTGTGAAAGCGGAGTTTGATATATGGTACAAATATACATTCTATCACAATGTGCAGGTGTTTTATGCACAAAGATGTGGTTTGAGGCACATGGACCCATATCTATCTAATCTATCAATTATGTTATTATCTCACGTGATGCTCCACTTCTGGGGCGGCTGCGGACTGGTATTTTTAGGCTGCAAAGAGCCCAATAACCATGGACCTTGCCAACCCACAGCTGTCTGCTTTACCTTAGCTGGTTATCAAAAATACGTTGTTTTTTTCATTTATTAGCCTAATACATATACAGTAAAGTACACAGGCAATTTTTCATCTATCTATCTATCTATCTATCTATCTATCTATCTATCTATCTATCTATCTATCTATCCATCCATCTGTCTTAAACAGGACTATAAAGCAGTACAAGCAAATGTACAGGCATAGGTGGCAGCCCAGAGGTTGCAACCTGCCAACCAATAGTACATAAAAAAAAAAACGTGGTAGCACTCAACAGCAAATTCCATGCAAGACTAGTGACTGTTGTGGCCTATGTGAACACATGGCAACATAGTGGCTAAAGAGCAAGTGAGCCTTTGTCTGTCTGTTTTTCTGACTATCAATTATCTATCTAGGGACAAAAGGACATATGCCCCTTCATATACAAATGCCTCCTCATTATAAAGGTGTGGTACCTGAAAACACTACAAAAATATAGATCAGATAATTATCTGATATCTATAAGGTCAAATACAGAAAATAAACTCGAGGTGACCATCTTAAGTAGCTTGAGCCATTGCCCTAAGGCAAAAGTACATTTAGTTTGAAATAAACCGAAACACAAGCATATATTCAGAATATAGGATTTAGAGAGGTCACCAAATCACAATATGGACAACTTTTCCCATCTCAAACAACATAAAAACTATTTAGTAACTAATGCTGCCATGTTTTGGCACTAATTGAGGTAGCTTTGCTTTTAGTGACACAAAATCAGTCTTTTATACATATCCCTCCTTATCTCTATGATAAACTTGAGTACCCTTTGACGTATCATTATGCTTATAAGTTCAATTAGTAACTAAGCAAACATCATGAATACCTTGTACCACACTGCACATTACAATAATTGATCTAGTAATCTAACGCAACAAAGCATATTTTTGCTCTCCATTCTATTTCTATAAATTTATTAGTATATGCATGTATGTATGTCTATCTATTCACAGCTTCTTCTGTTTATGAACAACAATATTGGGACACCTACACATTACACTTACAGTAGCTTTCACAACATTCCATTCAATAAGCATAGACAATAATATGCAGCTTTAACAACTTCCACTCTTCTGGGAAGGCTTTCTACTAGTGTTTCTGTGAAAATTTTTGCCTATTCATCCAGAAGAGCATTTGTAAGGTCAGACACTGATGTGGGATGAGAGGGCCTGGTTTGCAATCTCTGTTTTAGTTCAGCCCAAACATGTTTGATGGGGTTGAGATCACGACTGTGAGTGGCCAGTCAGGTTCTTCTACACCAACCACCAACTAAACACCGAACTATGCCTTTATGGGCCTTTCTTTATGCACTAAGGAGCAGTCATTTTGAAACATAAATTGACCTTTCACAAAGCTGGAAGCATACAATTGTCCAAAATGTCTTGGTATGCTGAAGCATTAGGATTTCCGTTTACTGGAATTTAGAGGCCTGGGTCAACATTGAAAAAGAATCACATTAGCCATCCTCTGCCAAACTTGGCACAAAGCAGTCAGGCAAGTAACGTTCCCCTGGGATTCACAAGACCCAGGTTCATTCATCAGACCGCAAGATAGACAAATGTAATTGTCACTCCTAGAAACCTGGTTCCACTGCTCCAGAGTCAAGGCATATATTAGGCAGCCAATAAACTGTTCTAGATATTGCTGGGTTGGAAGAGCAGGAAAAATGGATAAGCTTTAGGAGACAAGAGCCAGGAGCTTAGGGAGTTGAGGGCCAAACTGTGATGACTAGATGACTGTGTCAGAGCATCTTTTAAAGGACAGGTGTAGTGGAGTGTTACTGATATTTAGTGGTGAAATGGAAACAAGATCATATGTGTTCAAGACTCATTGATGAGTGTAGGGAGCAGCATTGAAGAGATACTGAAACAAAAATTGCACAATTTGTTATTGTTGGGTATGATAGAAAGATGTTAGAGCACACAGTGCATTGCAGCTGTGTATGAAGTTGCATATCATGTTACCTGTCTACTACTAAAACCATCTACAATAGGCACATGAGCATCAGAAGTGGATCATAGAGCATTGGAAAAGGTGGCATGGTCTGATAAATAACATTTTCTTTTACATGATGTGGAGATCTGTGAGGAGAGAAGAGATGGAAATATGGGAAGAAGACAAGCTGGCTGAGGCAGTGTGATGTTCTGGCCATTGATTTAATAGGAAACATTTCATCAGTGATGTAACTAGATGCTTGTAGGCCCAATGTGAAAACTTCAATAGGGCTCCTAACTATTAGGGTATGTGCCCATGGTCAGGAGCTGCTGACGGGTTTGTCTATGCAGCGTCAAACATGCAGAATCCAGATGTTACAGCATAGTGGATGGGATTTCTAGAAATCCCATATCAACTATGCATCTCTGTGCACCTGCGAATCACCCATGGAAACTGACATGCAGCGCGTCTTTCAGACCCGCAGCATGTCAACTCCTCTTGTGGGTCCGCTAGTGGACTTTCCCCATAGATTTAAATCTATGAGGAAAGTTTGCATGTAAAAAAAAAAAAAAAAGTGCGGAAGCCGCGAGACTATTGTGCAGCGTCGGGGCATCTGACCGTGGGCACATACCCTTAAGGGTCTTTAATAATATTGTTCTTCTCAAATTGGTGAAAGGGACCTTTGAGATTCCTTACGCTCTAGTTCACTCGTGCAACTGCAACTCCTGCACCTACTATAGTTACACCATAGCCTTGGATCCTGTCATGTGGATGTTACTTTGATAGAGACTACCAAAATATTTCAGTCAAATGCTTTTTATATAAAAAATCCTATTGAAATTAGCAGAAGCTGAGCTGCTAAACCCCTTAATGCCCAATAACATAAAGTATGGAGCTGTTGTGCTGTGATATTGTACACTGTGAACTTTGGGTAGTCACAGCTCCAGGTATGAGCTGATTGGGGTTCCAAGACCCGGCACCAATGATCTGATATTGAGGCCCTAACCTAAGGATAGGCCCATCAATATCTTAGTCTCAGACAATCCCATTGGATAGCTCATGGGGCCATAAATATTTCATGTACAACTCTGCATTATTGCACATTATTGTGAAACCAGTGAACATGAAAATTTTCAAGCTTTCTATATATTTTTAATCCCTTCATTGCTCAGTTCAATTAGGATATCTTGTTTTGCTTGAAATGACGACTTCGGTACAATGTACGTTATTTTCTTTCCTAGAAACTTGTGTTCCTGTGTAAATTGTCAGCTCAGATGATTGTCCACTAAATGACCTAATATTAAAATGTACTATGGTTTTGGGAAAACCCCTTTAAGTAAATAATTTCTTCCTTTTGGTCCACGTCTGGTCTGAATATAGGATGGAAAATCTGCAATGATTTTCAATGTGCAATAAACACAAGTTTGCATGTAGTGTTAGAAAGCAACTATGTAAAGGAGAAGAGGAAACACAGTAAACATTATATTAGAATTGTCATTGATTTTTGGACAGATAATCTTTAAGCAATAAACCCTTTACCCTTCATCATTATAGTTAGATAGAAATATAAGTATCTCTTTTCCCAAACCTTACTTTTAGCCATTAAGAAATGAACGTAAGGATGTATTTTTAGCTGATTTCGGTGGATACTGATTAATAGACTCCTTTGAAGTTGTGAAACCAATTTCGTTTTGTGATTTTGTTATAGCCATATATACTGTAATCTGTAGCAATTGGTCTTAAGCTTCCTCTTCATGACTCCCTGAATCAGCTGTTTCTGAGGAAATTTTACAGAAGGTTATGAAGAATTAGCCCCCTAAGCATCGATACCGAACAAACCTCTGCCATTTCTATGTCCTCCCCTTTCTAAACCTACAATAGTTTAATGGCTAAATTAGGTCCCTGGAGGAAACGAACCACTAAACAAGGATCGTTTCTTCTTTGTTCAGATCAACATAAAAAACACTGAGGACGGAGCATCAGATTCTGTGAATGAGAGGGTAAAGTGCACATGCTATACATACAAACATGCACATACACACACATGCACTACACACAACTGAATGCACACATACAAACACACACTTTGATACATACAATAAATCACATCAGATAAACAGAAATATATACAACACTCAACTATACAAAGATACAAACTCTTGAACACAAACATCGAAGCACACATACACAAATACAATACACAAACATACACATACAAACATTAAAAATATACAGATAGACACACAATCACATTCACACAGAAAAACAAGAATATATGGTAAATACAAACACATTACACACACATGAACAAACATGCACAAACACCTATGAGAAAAAGTATCAAAAGTCAGACTTTAAACTATTAGAAAGCAGACTGAACTGCAAACTAGAAAAAAAGGCAGATTTCACAGTCAAAAGTCTTAGAAAAACGTGTGTCAACTAATGGAGGCCAAGTTTATTGTCAAACAGCACATATAAATGAGAACCATTGGAATGGAATTATACTTGGCTTACATCACTCTTAGGCTTTCATACATCTGAGGTACAGTACAGACCAAAAGTTTGGACACACCATCTCATTTAAAGATTTTTCTGTATTTTCTTGACTATGAAAATTGTACATTCACACTGAAGGCATCAAAACTATGAATTAACACATGTGGAATTATATACTTAACAAAAAAGTGTGAAACAACTGAAAATAGGTCTTATATTCTAGGTTCTTCAAAGTAGCGACCTTTTGTTTTGATGACTGTTTTGCACACTCTTGGCATTCTCTTGATGAGCTTCAAGAGGTAGTCACCGGAAATGGTCTTCCAACAATCTTGAAGGAGTTCCCAGAGATGCTTAGCACTTGTTGGCCCTTTTGCCTTCATTCTGCGGTCCAGCTCACCCCAAACCATCTCGATTGGGTTCAGGTCTGGTGACTGTGGAGGCCAGGTCATCTGGCGTAGCACCCCATCACACTACCACTTGGTCAAATAGCCCTTACACAGCCTGGAGGTGTGTTTTGGGTCATTGACCTGTTGAAAAATAAATGATGGTCCAACTAAATGGAAACCGGATGGAATAGCATGCCGCTGCAAGATGCTGTGGTAACCATGCTGGTTCAGTATGCCTTCAATTTTGAATAAATCCCCAACAGTGTCACCAGCAAAGCACCCCCACAAAATCACACCTCCTCCTCCATGCTTCACGGTGGGAACCAGGCATGTAGAGTCCATCTGTTCACCTTTTCTGCGTCGCACAAAGACACGGTGGTTGGAACCAAAGATCTCAAATTTGAACTCATCAGACCAAAGCACAGATTTCCACTAGTCTAATGTCCATTCCTTGTGTTCTTTAGCCCAAACAAGTCTCTTCTGCTTGTTGCCTGTCCTTAGCAGTGGTTTCCTAGCAGCTATTTTACCATGAAGGCCTGCTGCACAAAGTCTCCTCTTAACAGTTGTTGAAGAGATGTGTCTGCTGCTAGAACTCTGTGTGGCATTGACCTGGTCTCTAATCTGAGCTGCTGTTAACCTGCGATTTCTGAGGCTGGTGACTCGTATAAACTTATCCTCAGAAGCAGAGGTGACTCTTGGTCTTCCTTTCCTGGGGCGGTCCTCATGTGAGCCAGTTTCTTTGTAGCGCTTGATGCTTTTTGCAACTGCACTTGGAGACACTTTTAAAGTTTTCCCAATTTTTTGGACTGACTGACCTTCATTTCTTAAAGAAATGATGGCCACTCGTTTTTCTTTACTTAGCTGCTTTTTTCTTGCCATAATACAAATTCTACCAGTCTATTCAATAGGACTATCAGCTGTGTATCCACCAGACTTCTTCACAACACAACTGATGGTCCCAACCCCATTTATAAGGCAAGAAATCCCACTTATTAAACTTGACAGGGCACACCTGTGAAGTGAAAACCATTTCTGGTGACTACCTCTTGAAGCTCATCAAGAGAATGCCAAGAGTGTGCAAAGCAGTCATCAAAGCAAAAGGTGGCTACTTTGAAGAACCTAGAATATAAGACATATTTTCAGTTGTATCACACTTTTTTGTTAAGTATATAATTCCACATGTGTTAATTCATAGTTTTGATGCCTTCAGTGTGAATGTACAATTTTTATACTCATGAAAATACAGAAAAATCTTTAAATGAGAAGGTGTGTCCAAACTTTTGGTCTGTACTGTATATATAATCCCTATGTCTAAACAGTATGAAAGTATGACGTGCGAAAGTCTATGTCAAACATATATCTAATAACAATCCAATAAAAAAATAATAATGAATACTGAGACATGATTAAGAGCATTTTGCTTGAAACGCCTAGACGTTTGGATGCTTCCTGCCATGATTGTATTTTTTCCCAGTTTTTAATGTTAATCCAAATAAATGTGAAGTGTTGGAATTTAAAGCTTTGATATCGCGGCTGCTGGATGAACAGCCTTTTTTCCTGCTTATTGAACCTGGTCTGGATCTATCAGTGCACCGCACCCTATCTGGCATTCCTTTTTCACTGGTGAGCTGGTTATTTTTTGTTTTCTTCCCCACATTATTTTGAGGTAAAGGAAGACTGACATATACCAACGAAAAACTATTTTGGAATACTTCTGAATAATAATAGCCTACGGGCATAAATGAGCCACGACATCAGAAGTCCATTGATTGGGCAAGGAGATGGAATTGATGAATAATAATGACACCATTTGAGGTTGTTCAATGATGAAGTTCAACCCTTTCCTCTGGTCCCAGCCCTAAAATTCATTATGTAGGCAATCTGTTGGACAGCAACTCACATTTGTGGCAATAGCTATAGATTGAAGAAGATGACTTTTTAACATCTCATTCCATTAGAGCATTTCATCTCTACCTAAGGCATCACTTGGGGATCTGCTGTACTATCTTCTTTTACAAGGACACAAAGGGGTACATGCTGGTGAATTTCTTGTTGTATGCACCAAATGTTGTGAAACTAACTAGTAGTATTTTCAGCTTGGAATTATTTAGCAGAACCTTGTGCACAGGTCAGAGTATACTATTTTACTAAAATAATATGCAGGTTTTGATATCTTTCCTCAAAATGCTTGTTACAGTACAAGTCATAATTCTATTTATTTCAAATGTTTCCTGATTGACGTAATAGATCATAGCAGAATACCAGTATGACGTCTTCCTTCACAACATCAGCTTGCCACAAGAATGAAATGCCATGATCTGTTACATTTGTGTTGTGGCACCCCAGGGGTCTGGTTTCCACAGTAACAGCAATGTTATGTCTGAGAGCAGGTGGGAGGTCTCTTGGTCAGGGATCCTATGCATGCCACACCTCCTGCCCAGTCCTGGGAGGGGAAGAACTTCCCCTAGATAAACCTGGGGCTGAGGCAGGGTTAGGGAGTTCAGAGGGAGAGTTCAGCCAGGAGGGCTGACAGGGAGCTGTGGCTCCGGCTGGGCCCAGCTCCTGTGCCATGCCAGATGTAGAGACAGAGAAGAGAAGCAGCAATGGGAAGAAACAACAGGAGCTCTGTGGGAGCAGTGTTACAAGGAGTCAGGGGCTGGCAGCTGCAGAGCTCGCCCTGACTGAGAAGATTTCTTACCGGACCCGGAGTCCGAGGCTGTGGGGACTAACTCCTACCCAGCAGCAGAAACCGACCAGCAGGGGATTGCAGGTCCTCTGGCCCAGAAACCCGAAGGCACGGTCACACGCATGGGACCAGCACCGCCGTCGTGGAGCGGAAGCGACTAGAAGGCCCCGAGTCACCGGCCATACGGGTGAGCACCACACGGTACACTCAGGGACGAGGGCTACTTATACCGCCTCTAGCAAGGTAGCCAGAAGAGTACAGTTAGTTTGGGAGGCCTACAACTCCGCCTGGCCAGGGGAGATCCCATCTGCTCAAGGACTGACCAGGCCCCAATTGCTAGCCAGTACTCCGGGAGGGTCTATCTTTGTCACCAGTAAAGACCCTGAACTACACCGTACCGTCTCCGAGTGGTTCCTGCTACCCCCATCATCCACGTCGGCTGCCCTGAGGCCATACCCCTCCCGTTGGGGGTTATACCATCCCCGCTGCACCATCCTTCCACCGGCCTCAGCGGTCTGCCCTGCAGTGGCAGCTCCAAAGCTGCATTCAACGGGTGGCGTAGTCATCCAACATCTACTGCTAATACATCGCCACTTAGTCTGACTCCCTGGGCACGGACCGGGTCACCGCCACGAGACTACAACCCTCAACAGATCCGGCTCCGGGTAAGCTCCCGCGTGCGCAACGCAGCGCGATACAGGCCCAGGGGCGCGTCAACTTTGGCGTAGTCGGCAGGATCTCGTGCCCGCAACCACCGGGTACTGCGTGCCTGAAAAAGACTGTTCAAACTTACCAGTGGTGAAGATTCCCGCCATCCGTGGAGGTTTCCCGCCATCCGGCGCCATCTTCTACCTTCTTCCCGCCATCCGCGAAGTTTTCCCGCCATCCGGCGCCATCTTCTGCCTTCTTCCCGCCATCCGTGGAGTTTTCCCGCCGTTGGACGCCATCTTGAAGACGCCGCGCGGGAAGAAGAGGGGCGTGGACTCCGAAAGCGCGCGAGAACTGAAGCCCCGCCTCACGTCCAGACGTCGCGTAAGGTCCTGGAAGGAGCCCAGCAGACGCTGACGTCACAGGAGCGCGACGGAAGGTCCTCAACCCTGACGATCCACTGCGGAGCCGCGGCCTACGGAAGAGGATCATCGCAAGGTAGGCCACGGTCCACTAGGGGGGAGAAGGATGCCGGATACGGAGGAGAGCTTCACCGCTTCAACCCCCGCCAGCGCCACCGCTGTTGCGGTCATGCCTTTCACCATGCCCTATATCCCGGGGGCAGCCTGGCTACCCCAGTACTCAGGGGAGTCACATACCCTGCATGACTTTAGAGAAAAGCTGGATAGCCTCTTCCAGGTGTATCCCCTCACAGAGGAGCAAAAAGTGAGCATCCTGGTGGCCCAATTAACCGGGGCAGCCCAAAGGGAGGTAAAGTCCTGGCCACCTGGGAGGAGGACTGTCGCAGAGATACTAACCCAGCTAACCGAGGAGGAGCTGCAGTACTACCAATACGAGGAAAGCCAAGAGGACCCGGACGGGTCTGAGGACTACCCTCAGGAGGGAGCACAAAGAGGACATAGCTACCGAAGGGAAGTAGCGTGAATAAAGAGCTGTAAATAGTTACCCATAAGGGTACAAGGACTGCTGCTAATTAAAATATGGTCCCCGTTGGGATTAGTGAATTGTTCCCCGTGTGTCCCTATCCCTTAACAGGCTGAGGACTGTGAACAGCCATTCCTTATCCCCACTGGCCGAGGACTGAGAGCGGCCATATCCTGTAAATAATTATGTGTTTCTAGTAATTTATGGGAGTCTTTGGTGGATTTACCGGGAATCCTTTGTACATAGTTGGAGCGTAACCCAGGACGGACTAAAGACTGTTAAGGACTCGGGGCAGGACAGACCCCTGCCTGGTTATGTCTCCCTGTTTTGGTGAAATGGACACCTTGCTTTTCTTCAAAACTGCACCCGGTTGCGGACACGCCGTAACCATCTTTATGTGTTTTTCTTATTGTATTATTATTGTTTATACCTTGTTATGTTTTTCTAAAAATATGTTTAGTCCCGGAGTACTAAATTTCACTAGGGGGGAATGTGGCACCCCAGGGGTCTGGTTTCCACAGTAACAGCAATGTTATGTCTGAGAGCAGGTGGGAGGTCTCTTGGTCAGGGATCCTATACATGCCACACCTCCTGCCCAGTCCTGGGAGGGGAAGAACTTCCCCTAGATAAACCTGGGGCTGAGGCAGGGTTAGGGAGTTCAGAGGGAGAGTTCAGCCAGGAGGGCTGACAGGGAGCTGTGGCTCCGGCTGGGCCCAGCTCCTGGGCCATGCCAGAAGTAGAGACAGAGAAGAGAAGCAGCAATGGGAAGAAACAACAGGAGCTCTGTGGGAGCAGTGTTACAAGGAGTCAGGGGCTGGCAGCTGCAGAGCTCGCCCTGACTGAGAAGATTTCTTACCGGACCCGGAGTCCGAGGCTGTGGGGACTAACTCCTACCCAGCAGCAGAAACCGACCGGCAGGGGATTGCAGGTCCTCTGGCCCAGAAACCCGAAGGCACGGTCACACGCATGGGACCAGCACCGCCGTCGTGGAGCGGAAGCTACTAGAAGGACCCGAGTCACCGGCCATACGGGTGAGCACCACACGGTACACTCAGGGACGTGGGCTACTTATACCGCCTCTAGCAAGGTAGCCAGAAGAGTACAGTTAGTTTGGGAGGCCTACAACTCCGCCTGGCCAGGGGAGATCCCATCTGCTCAAGGACTGACCAGGCCCCAATTGCTAGCCAGTACTCCGGGAGGGTCTATCTTTGTCACCAGTAAAGACCCTGAACTACACCGTACCGTCTCCGAGTGGTTCCTGCTACCCCCATCATCCACGTCGGCTGCCCTGAGGCCATACCCCTCCCGTTGGGGGTTATACCATCCCCGCTGCACCATCCTTCCACCGGCCTCAGCGGTCTGCCCTGCAGCGGCAGCTCCAAAGCTGCATTCAACGGGTGGCGTAGTCATCCAACATCTACTGCTAATACATCGCCACTTAGTCTGACTCCCTGGGCACGGACCGGGTCACCGCCACGAGACTACAACACTCAACAGATCCGGCTCCGGGTAAGCTCCCGCGTGCGCAACGCAGCGCGATACAGGCCCAGGGGCGCGTCAGTGTTATACGGCGAGTGTTTAACTAGCACAGCATCAGCTTGATCTCCATTGAAATGTGCAGTAATGGAATTGGGTCTGGCTTCAGAACAACCTACAGCTACCACTTAACCACTAGAGCAACATGTTAGCTTAATAATGATGGAGGCTGCTACGCATAAGCAGTAATTGCAATTCCTAAGGTTTTAACTACAGATCTGTGGACCATAATGCAGATTATGAACCATATGGTAGAGTTGTCGTAATCACTCACTCGCTCTTGTAGATTTTTCTCTTTACATCTTTAATTTTATTTGTTAGTTGTCAGAAGAATATATGAATTGTTTTCTGAATAAGTCATTTCGCTCTGTAAGAAAACTACTACAGTAGCTAAAGTATTTAAAGCCTTCACAACAATTCTTCAATTATCTCTATTAGAGCTGCCTTTATTTTAATCCTACAGCAAGCTAAAGGCCCTGCTATTACTATATGGATCTATCTGCAAAAGACAGAACAGTTACCCATAGTATGAGTTCTGCCTAAAAAGTGGCATCCACAAAACAGCCCATAAAAACTGATGGAGAAGCTGTGAAGAATATTGGAGAATTAAAGAGGACTTATCTCTTGCCATATACTGCATCAGTTGTTTTTTTTACCTAATATAAAAGCTGTTGTTCTTCTGAATTTGGAGTTGCATTTCTTTTGTTCCTATGGATCTCCAATCCCTAGATTTTTCCCTCCATCTAAATCTAGCCCTGTTGGTCAAGGGGATGTGGTTCTCAACTCTTCTTTAAGGGTGTCTCCCTGACTAACAAGACTAGATTTATATACAAGGAAGAGAGACAATAGTTCAGGAACAGAGAAGTGCAGGAACAAGAGAATATCTGGTCTGTATAAGTAATTCCCTGATAAATGACTTACTATCATTGAGCTATGGCAATGTCAAAAATATTTTAAAATACATGTCACTCGAGCCCAAGACTTAGGCCATGGCCCCACTATCAGTATCTGACTATTCGGTCAGTATTTTTTCTCAGGATTGGGTGATAAATGCAGAATTGGTGACTTGTTTCTATTCTACCTTTTCTCTGATTGTTCCTCACCTGGTTTTGGCTCCCACTCCTGAGAAAAAATACTGACCGAATACTGATAGTGGGGCCGTGGCCTTAATGTAAAGATTTACTCTCCTATGTGGGCGCAACGGGCCCACCAGAGGTGATGTGCAAGGCCAGATTAGAGGTGTTCTGACGAATGATCTTGGAGAATCGATAGAAAGCTCACACATGGTGTCCTGCAAAAGATTCAATGAAATGCAGGTGGGGTCTATAGACACCACTGAATAGAGAGGGCTTTATGCCAAGAAGCAAGCAACTGTGATTTACAATCTTTATTTGTAATGAACACTGTACAACTATCCCTGGCGGCCACTTGATTATCTCTTCCAGCACAAGCTTCTACTGAGCCTGTGCAGTGAGAAAAGCGCATGCGCAATATGGGTAGAGGTAGCGCCGATATTGGAGATCATGTGAATCACTCGCGAATGTGCATCTCGTCATGGAGGATGCGATCCCATGATCTCCTATGGATGCCATTTTATAGAAGAATCAGTGTCTATATCGCTCCTGGGAGTGTGAGTTGTGGTGAAATGGGGCAGATAAATGAATTATTATATTTAAATTAAGTAAATTGATGAAATGCTTGATTTATTCACTGCTAGTTCTAGAGCTATAATAGATGAATAGTGGCCAACCCCTTTAATAGCCTCATTGATGGCATGACAAGGTGTGTAAATACATGTATTTTTGTGTTTGCCGCTCATATTTTACACAAAATAAGTTGAGATGTTTTGAAAATTTTGTTTCCAATTTTTCATCATTTGTATATCATTAACATGTGTATCTATCTGGTGATTTCCATACCTCCACGACTTTTCCTACTTGGTGTTGTAATTTCAATGTTCAGGAGTGTGTATGTGCTTTATTATGGAATTATTTGCAGCATTAGATAGATAGATAGATAGATAGATAGATAGATAGATAGATAGATAGATAGATAGATAGATAGATTATTATTAATGTACTTATTGCGACATTTTTTTCATCTGAACCTACTATAATTATAAATGTAATAACTGAATTAGTTTAAATTTATACGTAGATTGATAATGACAGAATGGAAGTAAATAATACTGTATATGTGATTATATATAAATATATATTTTGCTCTCCATGTACATCTATATATACATACATACAGTGGTGGCCAAAAGTATTGGCACCCCTGCAATTCTGTCAGATAATACTCAGTTTCTTCCTGAAAATGATTGCAATCACAAATTCTTTGGTATTATTATCTTCATTTAATTTGTCTTCAATGAAAAAACACAAAAAGAATTGTCCTAAAGCCAAATTGGATATAATTCTACACCAAACCTAAAAAAGGGGGTGGACAAAAGTATTGGCACTGTTTGAAAAATCATGTGATGCTTCTCTAATTCGTGTAATTAACAGCACCTGTAACTTACCTGTGGCACCTAACAGGTGTAGGCAATAACTAAATCACACTTGCAGCCAGTTAACATGGATTAAAGTTGACTCAACCTCTGTCCTGTGTCCTTGTGTGTACCACATTGAGCATGGAGAAAAGAAAGAAGACCAAAGAACTGTCTGAGGACTTGAGAAACCAAATTGTGAGGAAGCATGAGCAATCTCAAGGCTACAAGTCCATCTCCAAAGACCTGAATGTTCCTGTGTCTTCCGTGCGCAGTGTCATCAAGAAGTTTAAAGCCCATGGCACTGTGGCTAACCTCCCTAGATGTGGACGTAAAAGAAAAATTGACGAGAGATTTCAACGCAAGATTGTGCGGATGGTGGATAAAGAACCTCGACTAACATCCAAACAAGTTCAAGCTGCCCTGCAGTCTGAGGGCACAACAGTGTCAACCCGTACTATCCATCGGCATCTGAATGAAAAGGGACTGTATGGTAGGATACCCAGGAAGACCCCACTTCTTACCCCGAGACATAAAAAAGTCAGGCTGGAGTTTGCCAAAACTTACCTGAGAAAGCCTAAAACGTTTTGGAAGAATGTTCTCTGGTCAGATGAGTCAAAAGTAGAGCTTTTTGGCAAAAGCATCAACATAGAGTGTACAGGAAAAAAAAAGAGGCATTCAAAGAAAAGAACACGGTCCCTACAGTCAAACATGGCGGAGGTTCCCTGATGTTTTGGGGTTGCTTTGCTGCCTCTGGCCCTGGACTGCTTGACCGTGTGCATGGAATTATGAAGTCTGAAGACTACCAACAAATTTTGCAGCATAATGTAGGGCCCAGTGGGAGAAAGCTTGGTCCCCCTCAGAGGTCATGGGTCTTCCAGCAGGACAATGACCCAAAACACACTTCCAAAAGCACTATAAAATGGTTTGAGAGAAAGCACTGGAGACTTCTATGGTGGCCAGCAATGAGTCCAGACCTGAATCCCATAGAACACCTGTGGAGAGATCTCAAAATGGCAGTTTGGAGAAGGCACCCTTCAAATATCAGGGACCTGGAGCAGTTTGTCAAAGAAGAATGGTCTACAATTCCAGCAGAGCATTGTAAGAAACTCTTTGATGGTTACCGGAAGCGGTTGTTCGCAGTTATTTTGGCTAAAGGTTGTGCAACCAAGTATTAGGCTGAGGGTGCCAATACTTTTGTCTGGCCCAGTTTTGGAGTTTTGTGTGAAATGATCCATGATTTGATTTTTGCTTCATTCTCTTTTGTGTTTTTTCCTTGCAAGCAAATTAAATGAAGATAATAATACCAAAGAATTTGTGATTGCAATCATTTTCAGGAAGAAACTGAGTATTATCTGACAGAATTGCAGGGGTGCCAATACTTTTGGCCACCACTATATATATGTGTGTGTATATATATATATATATATATGTATATATATATGTATATACATATATGTATATATTCTTATACACATTTGTGTGGGTAATGTCTATATATTTCATGTGTTTTCAATTAAATGTCACAAGGAAATATGACAATGTGACAGATTGAGAAAGACAGACCCTCTACTATCCTAGGTTAAGTATGAATTAGAATTGAGTAGAGACTTTCTCTGTATTTTGACTGATTGTGTGCAGGACTTTTGCTGCTTGCAGCTCCCCCCTGCTGACATAATTAATCCACAGTGAACCACCCATCTGCTTCTATATTACTGTTCACGGGCAATGGATTAAATGGGCATTGAGCTGCGTAAGTCTCATGTTCTATACAGTCCAGTGTGCAATGGCAGTTACATATAAAGACATAGTATTGGTCGATGCATATATTTATATATATATATATATATATATATATATATATATATATATATATGCTGTATATATATTAGATAATTCTACATTCTTACAACTTCTTATAATTTATAGAATGTGTACACAACAATCACAGCACACATTTAAAAAAACAAAGACTGACTCAATTATAAATATACCAGATCGGACTAATCTTCGGAAGGTGGTTTTATGGGCTCAACCATTCACGCACTCACTCATCAACAGAAATAGCATGAGATATATATCCATTAATATCTAACATCTCCCTGTAATCCATCTCCAAGTCTAATACTCACTGTCTACACTAAGAATATTTACATTATTCCGACATTGAGAATTATAACATCTGCTAATTGGAAGTATTTTATGGGTTAATCCAACTTTAATACAAAGGATGGGTATATTCATAAAGGATCTGTATTTATTTGAGAAACTAACATTATTTATTACACAGTGTGGCAGAGGATTAGGTACAGTAAAAAAACAAACGCGTAAAATATGCGTAATATCCAAGACAACCCAATGATTCTAAATGTAATTTTCAAGATAAGTATACAGGAAATTAAAGTGATTTTATGGGGACATCACCTATGTTCATCTATATCTACTTTTATATAGGACTGTTTTGCTTTTCTACATATAATTCACGGATATATTACAGGAGAAAACCTTAAAGGAAGCCACTTTATACTCTATTCTAAGGTTCCTGGAAGACTTCACCATTCAGGATGTAATGGTGTATCTTAGGGTTATGGGAAGAAAACCCTTTGACAATGTCACATGTAACGGAAGACATACCGGGTGTTAAAGAGCATCAGTCACTAGCCATAAATATGTATTTTTTTTCCCAGTGGAATTGCCAATGCTCTCCTGAATCTGGTGCTGTTTTTCTTTTGTTCCTGCGCCTTTTCCGCACCTGAGACATGGCACCCTCTTCCTTGTATGTAAATATAGTCTTGTTAGCCAAGTGGGCTTATTATTTTACTCTTTTCTGTAGGCATCGTCTTGAAGACTACTCCCGATTGACTTAAAAGACTACATATCCAAACAGGGAAGAAAATTTATACTAGATAAACAAAAATTACATATTTCTAGCAAGTGACATGTCCCTTTAACACGACTTAAATAAATAAAGCGGATACAAATCTGTAATAACTTACAATTACTGGCTTATTCGCTGAAATGCTGTATAAATCTAAACCATTATATGATTTTATAAAAGTAATTGTGCCCAACTAATGACGGCATAGAACATGACATTGGTGCAGTAGGTTGCCTTTATCATGAAGCATACTGCACTTGGCGTTGGACAATGAAACAAAACCCCATGCAAGTAAGACATATTCAAATATATGCGTTAATAAAAATTAAAGGAGGCTGTTTATCATGCCACATATTCCTACTGTAAGTAACGTCTATAGTCTGTGACATAACTGATATGTTGCACAACTGAAGCCTCCTTTTCATCTTCTTTCTGTACATAGTCACCAAGGGTGATTAATCAAACTCTGGCGCAGCTTAACATAGGACTTCCTGCTGCAACTCCAATTCAAGTATCTGGCCGCATGAACCAGGAACATTATTTGATAAATCATCCCCAGAGAGATCATTATTTCAATTCATTTTACACTGACTTTTACCAGTGAAGTTTAACATTTCTACTATGTTTTGCAATTGCTTAAAGGTTTTACTTATTTTATATTGTCTAAAAATGACTTCATTATATACAGAAGACAAGAAGTAAAATCAATCCATGTCCCTTAAGTGTGAGCCTCGTGTTTCCTCTGTAAATCTCCCCAAATTAAAATGATTATCAGCATAATAAATCTGCCATAATACAGAGAATTGTTTATCTGCAAGGGATCCTTACTATACAAGCATTTGGGCCTATCTGGTTCTTTTCACCTACAACCAGGGTCTTTGTGAAAAAAGCTTTTCTACCTGAATATATATATTGCTTTGTCACTATAAGGCCACATTCACACGCTGAATATTTGAGTTTTTTACCTCAGTATTTGTAAGCCAAAAGCAGGAGTGGGTGGGTTTTGGCTTATAAATACTGAGGTAAAATACTGACCAAATACTCAACGTGTGAACATGGCCTTATGGTTAAAAAAAGAAAAATTGTGCAGTCTTGTCTCAACATGCATGTATTTCCCGAAAAAAACATCCATGGGATGATATATAATGATAAGTGTTTGATGTGCTTTTATTTGTCGTATCTTCTTCTTCAAGCCCATATTTTCCCTGGGTAGGACAGGTCTACATGATGACAAAAATGGCAGATAGGGGTATTACTATCATAGACATTTATGGCATATCCAAATAAATACACAAGTTATTAGCTTTTGCTTCCTTCAAACTCACATGTTGCAGCCGTGATTCATTTTTTGCCAAGATTTTCGGAAATCACAATGTATTTGCTGCAATTTTGGAAAATTGTGGCAAAAACTGCACAGTGTCCTCAACCAGGCCATAATGTGTTAACAAAGCCTAAGAGCTGCCATAGATCAAGAACAGGTCAAGCACACAGTTCTTATTAGATTCTTAGAAAACTGGTAAGCAGTTTCTCAAGCCCACTAACGCTTGTGACCATCATGTGTGAACGTGACTTAATCACATTCTATAGAGTGGTATTTCTCGATAGCCGAGACTTACCACATTCTGTATGTTACTCATCCACAAAAGGCAAAAAACTGAATCTCTGTTAGCATGTACTGTTACTATGTAGAGGCAATTTTTCATCTGTTGAAAAGGAGTTTGTCTGCAGCGTAGGGCCACGTTCACATGTTCAGTATTTGGTCAGTATTTTACCTCAGTATGTGTAAGCCAAAACCAGGAGTGGGTGATAAATACAGAAGTGGTGACGTGTTTCTATTATACTTTTCCTCTGATTTTGTCTTACATATACTGAGGTAAAAAACTCACCAAATACTGAACGTCTGAAAGCGGCCTTAATGAGCTCTGTCAATGTAATCTCACCACTACAGCCAAAACAAAGGGATAGAAACATTGGTGAGAAGCCGGTGCTGGTCCCAGGGAGGGTGAGTACTATCTGTATTTTTTTTACTAGTATCTGAATGTTTGGAACCACTTTTCTAAAAGTGGAAAATCTGTTTGAAGAGGACCTGTCCCTTTTGTAGTTTTTTAACCTTGTGGTAATGCCATTTTTCTCATGAATTAAATTTTTTGTACCTGCACCTCTTCATTCCTGAGATATGCCCCCCATCTCTTCCGTGTATGTAAGTGTAGTCATGTTAGCTAAGAGGGCATGGTCTTCAACTAGATTTATATACTGGGTAGAAGGGGACATACCTTAGGTTTGTAGAGACACGGGAACAAAAAACTAAACAATGACAGATTCAGAAGAACAAAGATATGTAAAAAATTATAAGGAGAATGATGATGGAACATTCAAGATTGTTAGTTCTGTCCGAACTCTATGTTGAGAAGAAAGTCTAGCAGAGATATGGATAGCATCTATGATAGATGTCATGGAATTTCTGCTGTAGTATAGTTGCCATTCGAGTCATATTTATACAGTTTCAGTTACTATCATATAAAAAGCCTTTAAATGATTAAATGTGAAGCTAAAATTATATAACATGTACGATGCCACTGTCATTAGCACCTTGAACAGTATCGAGTAGGCAACGTAATGATATTTTTAGCAAATTAATTAGATTAATATGCTATTTCCAGACAGTATTTATAACATCCCTTCTACTCACAAAAAGTGGTCAGGGAATGAAACTAGTGATCTGGAAAATATGTTTTATGGGACATGTCTCCAAGGGGCAGAATAATGAAATACATCATTTATAATTTTCCTTTTCTTCTCTGCCTTTACTAAAAACATTACAAGGTACCTGAAAAAATATATATAGTTTTTTTAATGGTATTGATTGTATTAAAAAGATGCAACTATTAATTTAGGAGAGTGAGAGATGCCAATTAAAGAAGTGGAAGCCAATTAATAACACTCCAACTGTTGAACTATACTCATCACATGATGTATCAAACAACATCATGGGAAAGCAACAGATGGAGAGGCAGGAATCATCATCCTTTGTTACTTCCGCTGCTCGGAATTTTTAAATGATTCCTGTAACTATTCATAGCTGAAGAATTTTTATTTACATACAAGAAATCCTCAAGAAACTGCAAAAACCCCTAGAAAAACAACTCACTGCATAGGTACTGGCTAGTTGCTATTTATACTGGCCACATGAAGACAATCAGTAATCAGATTTAAACATACTAAGTGATCAACTGATTGACACTTTTCTACCTTTAGAAACCCAATGCTCATGTAGGACAGGGGCCCACCGGGGGATTCACCTGTTCCCCCGAGGGCCAGTCCAAGTCTGTTAATGTCTGTATTCCATAATATGAAAAGGCTTGGCTGGATTAGTGGTCAATTCAACTAAAGAATTCATATTAAGTATTGAAAAATAAGATAAGTAAGCAATGTTATTACTCACACACAGACTCTATAATGAATTGTAGCCTTGAAAACCTAATGATAACAGAACTTGTAGTAAATATGTCAATGTGGACAAATATATATTTGATCTATTGATTCCATATAAACTTTACAATGGAATGTCTCGATTTATTTATAACAGTTTTGACTTTCTGCCATTGACATGTCAGTTAAATGATTTCCTCTCAATTACTATTGCATGGCACTAATAGAATGTGCTACCATCACCGTCTAATACACACAGTTCCCAATGATCTGCAATGTAAGATACTGAGAAAATACGAATTGTGGACACTTGTGATTTACCAGCTCTTCCCAAGAAGAAGGAACACAAATGTGGTTCCAGTCTTCTCGTTAGACGTACATTTCAGTAATAACAAAAGCTGAGAATTCCACAAGCGTTTGTAGAATTACAAGGAGTCACAATATTTCTTCTCTTACCCATACCAAAACTACAGGTTCTTCTTGACACTTCATTGTACTATATTTGGAAGTTATCTAAATCCAGTGGGTGGCATTTATTGTAGAATTAATATTATTTTATCCACTTTAACTTGATCAGTAAGTGTGTCAAATTTGACTACTTGGATTTCTTAGGGATTTAAGGTCGATGGTATAAAAATGTGCCAATTTTCTATTCTGACTTTAAGTCCTCCTCTACTCAAATTCATGAACAGGTTGATGCAAATATGTGCTATTTGTAAAAGAGATGCAAACAATTTGCCCAGACTGATTCTTATGCTTCTTGGTGGGACGTGCCGTTAATGTAATATTTGTGACCTCTTGCCTGACTTCTGTGTCAGGTTAAACATGGGTTGGATATGATGGATTTTTATTAATCCAGGGAGATTTGTACAACTAATGTACTTGGCAAATGCTCATCTCCATACATCTACTGAAATATGAACCTTTGCTGGGGCCCAGACTTGTGTATTATTGGGGCACTTTGGGTAAATGATCGTTTAGCTAACTGCAAATTAATTAGTATGACTTGAATTAATTGTAGTGTCATATACATGTTTTCTATGCCTCATTAATGCAACGGATTGTTGCGATTTATCATGTGTTAGAATATTGCAGATATGTCTGAAGATCACTATATGGATGTTATCTCAATAAGAGAGGAAAGATCATGAGGAATGGAGAGAAATGAGTAGATTATATTCCGACTGGACACTACCTTGTTTATTAATGTAAGGCTAGGTTCACATTCATCCAGTGCATCGGGCTCAGTTTGTTAAGCCTGATGAAACTCCACTGGATCACAACTGATGGCAAAACTGATGCAAACATGGCCAAGTTGCTATAAGGCTTTTTAACTATTTTGCTTTATGGCACTTATTCAGGGCTGGATCAAAATGGTACATTATATTCAAAAAACCTTGTAGCGCCTACCCAACAACTGATGCACCAGAAAGCTAGGAACAATCTTTTTAGAAATAATGGTATCAGTTCCTCAATCAGTTTCCTACAGGCATTTTAGTTAAATGTCAGATGGAAACAATGACATATCGGCAGATATATATGGAATGCATTTTAGAGATACCAGGGACCAATCAGTATTACACTATATAAATTAGACTCAAATCGGCAGATCTCACCTAAAATAGCAGAAGGTAATAACACATATCCAATGTCCATGGCCAGCTAAGAGACAATTTTGAACTGTAAATTTTGCAAAAAATCAGAAAATCAGATCTGAGGTCTCAGTAAAATATTGAGAAATGTTAGCAAAACAATGACACACTAAAGGGAATACTTTTTATATCTAAATATGAATGACTACCTACAAGATAACAAGGGCTATGGCACTTTCCTCAGCATGCAATTCTGATTTACTGACAGTAGGAAACACAAGCTATTGTAACAAGAAAGAAAACATATGTCTGTGTTTGACAGACGGCAAAACAAAGTGTATAAAACAATTTAATTGATGACAGTTAAATAAAATGATTATTTATTTATTTATTCGGCTTACTTATATAGCGCCATCATATTCTGCAGCGTTTTACAGATATTACTATCATCTTTCCTATGAGCTCACAATCTAAATTCCCTGTCAGTATGTTTTTGACAAATTAATTCTTAATTGCTGGTTATAACATGGAAAATAATGGCAAGGGCTCATTTACAAACACAGGTAGCACTTTAGGAGGAGAAACACCGGAAGCACTTTAGGAAGAGAAACACAGGTAGCACTTTAGGAGGAGAAACACAGGTAGCACTTTAGGAGGAGAAAATATTGGTCTTATGATCCTTCATAATGTATGACATCAACCCATACTAGTCTTCCTTTCTATGCTGTCATGAGTACAGTACCTAACTATATAAGTACCATTTGCATTTAAAGAGTAATGTACAGGGTTCTCTTATTATTATTGTGTTGTTATTATTATTATTATTGCTATCACTGTACAATGTTTTCTTGTTAGCATTTGCTTTTAGTTTCTGAAACTATAAAAATTGCAGTGGCTGTCCAAACGATGATCATCTCTGAATAACAATGTCATTACCTACAGGAGTAAATGTTAGTTTGCTGTGTCCTGAAGGGTTTGCATCTAGATGTACTTTCACAATACCCCTTATCTATGGATAAGAATAATTGACCAACACAGCAATTATTCCACTTCTGACCATAAGGATCCTTAAAATCTGACCTTTAGGGGTACTTGAGAAGGTAAAGAAACTCAACAGTGAAGGAAATGGAGAAGCAGAAGTAAAATCAATAGTTGGAATTTCTCACCAGCAAGTTACAGAAGCAAAGAAACATCAGCGCTCTTGGGAAGAGACTTAAAACACAAATGGCTCGCATTACATGGATGTGTTGCATCTTCACAGGTTTAGTCGGTTAATGCACTAGATGTATAGTGTCCTTCTCGCGCTCTAATGGCGACATGGTTTCGCTATTAACGCACTGCCATGCTCGTTTGCATATTAAAGACATATTAGTGTGAATGTCAAAAAGAAATATAAATGGCACACATATACATAAAGTATATAATATGGTCAAATTTTCAAAAGTACCTCTAATATGTTTAAAAAATTATGTTTAAATAATCTATAATGCAAACTTTTTTGAATACACTCACTTAACTCACTTAATTCTCGTCTGTTCCCGTGGGTCTAGTCCTTCTTATTAATCTGACCCGATGTAAATAGCTGGAAAAGGGGCAGCATGGTGGCAGCATTGGAATGGGTAAGGAATGGATCAGTAATGTGGGTATACTGTATTATATGTGTTATTATTTTTGCTTTATAGACTACTTGAATATATAAGAACATATTACTACAAAATGAACTAGTTCCTAATGAATGGAGAAAGTGAATTTATCTTCTATGCTACTATTGTTATAAACTGGTCTATATAACTATTACAAGACTAATAACGTTTGACAGTTTAATTTTTTTATTTTACTCACTTATATAGCGCCATTAATTCCACAGCGCTTTACAGACATTATCATAACAGTCTCCTCACAGTCTAGATTCCCTATCAGTATGTCTTTGGAGTGTGGGAGGAAACGGGAGAACCCGGAGGAAACCCACGTAAACATGGGAGAACATACAAGCTCCTTGTAGATGTTGTCCTTGGTGGGATTTGAACCCAGGACCCCAGTGCTGTAAGGCTGCAGTGCTAACCACTGAGCCATTCTGCTGCAAAACGTGCCATACATTTAGCATAAAGATTTGAAAAATCCATGTTTAGTTGTGGTCAGAAAATAAAATATTCTTAGGACAGTCATCTCAATAGATATCATATATCAATATTGTAGTACCAAAATTTGAATGTTTGCCAATGTTGTGAGTGAAGAAAAGGAATAAATAAGCTTTATATTTGGGAACATGGAGATTTCAAGGTGGTCATGTCATGGTTGCTAGCTAAAGAAAAAACTTTTGGGGGGTCTGTACCTTGTAGAACACACAGTTTAATGCCCTTTTAGCTTATGTTAATTATTAAGAACTTGTAAATACAACTGCAGTCAAAGCTGAACATTGAAATTCAAATACTTTGGGTTCAGTTCATCAATCTATAAGGGTCTCCAGGTTGAGCAGATGATTTGCGCTTATGATTTACACACTACACATATAGAGTGCCTATATCTCCACATAACTATCTATAGCGTGCCATAGGTTGCTCAATTTTAGCTAGTAGAGGAAGCAAATTCTTAATAGTATGATGGAATTTGGCTTTGAATAAAGTTTATGTATGATACGTCCACATCATAGACCCACTTTAATAATTTGTAAAGAAAAAAAAACTGAGATAATGAATTAATAGGTTAAATGGTTATATTTCACTATTTCTTTTCTCTTTTGGTAGAATATTGTCACTGCATTTTGTACTGATGTTACGTGTAGAAATGGAAATAGTCTGAATTGCTGCTTATCCTAGAAGTCAGGCATTTTGGGGGCCTAAGGGATTTTTTTTTTCATCCAGTAGAAATTAAATATGTCACACAAGGACGATGCCCATGTAACATTGCCATACATGAACTACTAGGGAGAATTATCTTTTCAAATTTTGGAAGCAACAGGTTCCATATTTTTAGAAGATAGGATAGGTACAGGGAGCGCCTTTTCTGTAAACCATGCATTTTATAGATATTAGAGAAAAAAAATCTTTCTAGGAGAATTATACTTCTAATTGTTTTACTTTACCAGTTTAAGAAAAAAAGTTTCATTTTGCAGAACAATGTCCCAAAAATCAACATATTTTGATGTAAACAGTTTGAACAATCTTCAGAGGCAAAACTCTAAGGGTAAAAATGTATTTGCCTTGTACAAATCCAGCATAATATAAATATTTTTTATGATAAGGAAGGATTAGTCCAACCTCTGTCATCAAGTGCTCCCTCTACAGGTAGACAATGGTGTTTCCTAAGGCCTGAAAATGACATGAAATTGTGGTTTTTCTTTTTTCTTTTGATGTTTCTGAAAGGTGCCCAGTAAATTAAAGTTTTTATATTATAATGTCAGGTAGAAAAAGTTGTAACTGGTTCTATGTTGAAAAAAATCAAGGAAAATAACACCTATCCTATATCAAAATGATCTGTAATAAAAAGGTCATTAAATTTACCAAACAGGTTTTACAATTAGAGAAAATATCCAAAAGTCAAACATCGTGTTACCTTTAGGACATTGTGGCTCTATAATTGAGCATTAATTTGCTTAATAAAAAAATAAACATTTCAGCCATTAAAACAGCAAGTAACTGCAGAAAAGAGATTATGAAGAACTGTTCAGTTGGTTTTTATCTATTCCTAACTTCTATCTTCTCGTAACCTCAGTATATTTTATTTAATAATCTAAGCTATTATACTATTTATACCTAGCATAGACTAGATTATGAATGTTTACATTGAGTTATGGACCTGAACTCATTAACATTATACCATAAAATGTACAAAAGTCTGCTTTAATAAGCAACTTTACCTCCCATTTCTATAACACTGCAGACCATCACTTACTGTATATTGGAATTGCAAGTATACCATCCCGTCAAAACACTAGCCATTAACGGACGATGGATATATATCTCAGGAAGGGTGATTCTGGCCTATAGCAATAAAATATGACCTCCGTCCTACATCAACATCTTTGGTTAGATATTCCATAGATTATATATTAATACTACCCCAAAAGATATACTAATAGTTTATATTGTTAGACCCTCTTGGGATATTGAGCGACGACAATGTTTGTAAAGTGCTGTGGAATATGTTAGCACTGAATAAGCAAACATAATAAATAATACTAAAGCTTGAAACGGGGAACGTCTGTCCTTAAGTACGAAAATGGTTGACGTGCCAAGTTTAGATTGTGTTCATGGAGCTACAGCACCAACAAAAGAAGACAAACAACCCGGAAAACATCCGTAATTATGAAGGTTATGAGTTCTACAGCCATGCGTCTTTGAGAAAAAGGCCATCATTAAGTGTCCAGACGACAATCAGTGCAGTAACTAGGTTGCTCATTGGTCCAGACAGTGTATTTTCGAGCCAGTCTGGAAGTGTTCATTTACGATTCTGAAAGAGGCTGTCACACAGTCATGGTCTGATCATCATGGCCCATGTCTATGTCATTGTCTGGCCATCATGTTGTTCTAAGAAGAACTCAGTGTAACTATTCTATTGTCTGTTATTTACACAACTGTTTTATTTAGCTTCATTTGCTCAGGATGCCGTTATAACACCTGTGGTTTCCCTCATTGTAGACTGAATAGCTAGGGTCATGGGTTGAAAGGGCAGCATATGGGCCACGCAAGGGGCTAGTTAACACAACCCATTATAATGGTGTACTGGTTAAGCTCATTCCTATTCATCAGATGATTAGTTCAATCAATATTTATTCCTGTGTGCTTCCTTTGTCTTTAGCTACGAAGCAGACATCCTTCAGTTTGAGAGCACAAGCCTTGTCTAGGGTAAATTCGCTGCTTTATTTGAAAGAAACAAATTGATTTATTTGGCAGCGAAAGACACTTTCATTTGATGCTCATCAGTTCTGTTTGAAACGTCCAGCCGTAAAAAGAACAAAGACGCCAACTTTTATATAACTCATTTAGTTGTTGTTTTTTGGGGTTTTTTTTAAGCGATTTCGAATAATAATTGGAAAATTTAATTTGTTACTTAAAATTTAGGGAATAAATTATTACAGGAAAAAAAATACTTATCAATGTGAATTAGAAGTCTTCTCAGCTGCCAAAACTTTTTTTTTAATGACATCTTGAAGACATCTCCTGAGTTTAACAAAGTGAAATTTAAATATATATTCTACTGTCGATATTCATTGTTCATATGTCAACTTTCACATACTGAACTCCTAACGCGTCCAACTTCATACGAACGTTACACTCTGGCTTGGGAAACGATAATGTAGAGGGAAACCATGTTATAAATGACTAATGTGTTGCTGTATTAATTATGCAAGTTGCATATAAAATTTATATACACTTGCTTATCTGTTCTCACATGATAACAAATGCAACTCAATCCGTGCACGAGAGGAAAACATTATCCAGTGGACATAGGGAAAGGAAACTGCTCAATATTGTTTAACTATAAGTTGGAGAAGCAAGGGATTTCTCCAAGTGCCAGCAATGACAGGGTTACATGAGATGGATGACGGACTGAAAACAGGACGCAGCTAATAAACCACTATGGCTGACAAAGGTGTGGGACTATTTAGATACAGGTAAATAATGAGCAATTAGCGGGAATGTAAAAGTGATTTTTATCATAAAGAAGCTTCTACTTTCATCTAGTTTTGCTCAAAAATATGAGAAAACCACAAACTAATAGGAAAATATTTTGCCTCATTATTCACATCTCATTTATGTCTTATATAAAACTAAACCCACTCAAAAGATAACTTTGGTTAAAAAAAAATATCCAACATGTATAACAGTAACATAAAAAAAGGGACAAACTCTGTGACTGACGGTGATGTCCTAATGCTCCCATTTTTATGAAAGGCCGCTATACTGATTGTATAGTTTTTGTCTTGTTAAATGTTCCCATCCCTATTACTGGAGAACATCCGCTTGGTTTAGCTAAAGCTGTCAGACAGAGTGCAACGTTGAATACACCACAATGCTGCTCACTGGAGCACTGTTATGCTGAAATCATTATAAAAATCACACTAATCAGGGTTTGTGTTATTTCGGGATGATACTACATCTTTGCGGCCTGGGATACAATATTACAATATAACAGATACATTTTGTCAGTGCAGTCGCTAAGAAGATATATATCTTGGTTTTGGCTGTTTTCCAAAAAGCAGCATTTAATAGAAATATTAATTGAGTATCGGTTTGTAAGATAGCTTCTGAATGCTGGGCCTTTGAGCACAATTATTTCAGCATAAAAAAGAAAATGTGACTAATCAAGGTTGTCTTGTACTTTCGGGTGTTATATAAACTTCCTTTGAAATTGAATTCTGCCTTTCTACCATAGTAAAATAATGCCGTAATAGGTGCAGAGTCAAAAACAAGACAAGACGTTTATACCGTTTTCCATATTTGTTAGGGGTCAAAATAAGGGGGGTAGAATATTACTTAAGACATAAGAATCATTGTAGCTAACACAAAATGATCTAAGCCATATCCTATCAGCTCCAATTATGACATGTATAGATGTATAATTCTATATGCAGTAAGTTATGTACAGTAATAGATATAGATAGACAGACAGACAGACAGACAGACATAGATAGATAGATGGATATGGGATAGATAGATGGATAGATAGATGGATGGATAGATGGATAGATAGATAAATGGATGGATAGATGGATAGATAGATTGATAGACGGATAGATAGATAGATAGATAGATAGATGGATAGATAGATATGGTATAGATAGATAGATGGATAGATAGATGGATTGATAGATAGATTGATAGATTATTATATTATTTTATAGGTCGGCTGCCAACTAAGACTAACATGAGACATATCCAGAATTTTCTGCTCAAGTGACCTGCACAACCAAACACTAATTTGTGTACGTCTCAGTGTAGCAGACACTTGGGCATCAGTTCAGATACTGTATACATTTACTGTATAATGGAAAGAACTGATTGGATGAATATAGAAAAGTTTTACACCTCTCACCTATGAGAATATCTGACCCAACCGTCTTACATAATAGAATTATCTAGGTCTTCCACTGTATCTTCTATTGCTTCCCAGATAAACAGATGTAACAGAGCTGTGTAACATTGTGTACTTGAGTTAACGTGATGCACTGAGTTCACCTGCAGTCCTATGTAAAACTACACGAGTTGTAATTACAGAAAAACTAAGCCCTACTACACCTCTGCATCAGGAAAAAAGTATACTCTTGATTCTGATTACATTTTTTTTATAGTACTAGACTAATAAAAACCCAGAAATCATAGAATGTGCAAAAATGAAAATAACGCTCTTTATGTCGGTTTACCCATCTCATTGTGTGTTTATAAACAGCTATAAATGTAGCATATTGATATTTTGTTACTATATATTTGGAGTAGTAACATGAAAATTAACCTTTAAAGAGATAATAATGGGATGAAGAGAATTTCTATTAGCCAAGCCTTAGGGTTTTCTTCAATATAAATGTAATACTTTACGCTCCCCTTAGAACTGATAGTTTAAGTATTTTCCAAGGCCTATGATTACGGTGATTATAAATCTAGTTGATCTATGACATAGAATATTTGAAACTACCTTGATTTATATCTGTGAATGTAGTGTGAACCAGCATCTACTATTCAACACCATGGACCTCAGGTTCACCAGCGATCAGAACTGGTTGCCCCCAGAAGTGTAAATGAGTTACATTATCTCTCCATGTCTACCTATTACCATGCCACACATCTCTTTCACCATTCCCATTCAGGGGAGTTCAGACATGATCACTTGGCTTTGATGCCAAAGAAACTGTCATGATTGATGTTGGGCAAAATGCAATACAGGGAACAATAACAAGCAATATCACATTTTGCCTTCTACAGTATTTGTAACTCCACTGGCTATGAAAAAAATCCTTGATGTTGGCCCTAGATCAAAATGTGGATGAATGTGAGTTCAAAGCTTTTGATACAATCCACTTGATTGCACACAGCAAAAAGAGAGATTTGTGTGAGGACGGGAAGGTGCATCAGAGAGGAGCAATTGTTGCAAACAATTTAAATATTACCTTGACATGAGAGTACGCCATTCTGGACAATACGGGATGTTTGGATAATATACTAAATTACTCTTGACTGATAATGATTATATATACTGTATATACACAAATGTATATCTATATATGTGTATATCTATCTATCTATCTATATATGTGTGTGTGTGTACACATATATACACATAGCTAAGCATTGCAAATCAGATTTCTATATGGATTGATCTGCAGATAGGCACTGCACACAGAGAGGAACAAGTTCTGTCCCTTTCTGCACTTATTAAAGAGTCTCCCGCCTATGGATCTGCCTCTGCTTCTTATGCCTCACAAGGTCTTTTATCTTGTCCAGCAGTTTGACAACCAATTTACTTGCGATCCTATTGATCAAGAATCAAACTTATATTCAACTGGTAACATATTCTGCAACTCTGCAATTAAAGTATGCATTGACCACTGGAAACATCCCTCTATTTTCCTCTCCTTTCCTTGGTAAGTCATTTTTTTCCTTAGCCAAGCAACAAAAATACAATTATCACTAAATCCAAATATCCTTTTTATTACTATAATTGCTTCAAAATCCCTTCAACTAAGCAACCTCACACTAATTTGTATGCATTATTCCAGAGATAAGTGCCAGATCAGCATCTTTAGCTGCTATTGTGATTGTGCTGGTAGGAAATAAATAAGTGAGGGACCCAGATTTTTAATTAGGAGCTAACAACTTTTCTGTAGTATAAACAGTCACCTGATAATAGTAAAGTACATTAATACTAATGGCCAGTGATTTCAGTGCTTAATGAAATCAGGATACAGACAGTGTACAGGACAGGCAATTATTATCTTTGGGGACCAATTTTTGATGGCTTCAGACACAATGATTTTCATTTGAAATTAATTGGGGCATCAATGATCTTGAAGCGATCAGATACAACCAACCAAAATCTATCAATCAATGGCAAAACGTATCCAATTTTTTAAAGTTGTGTAATTTTGTCATTATCAAATTATGACATGTTCTTGACAAGGAAAAGAGCCGTAATTTGGGATCCTACACCTCCTGGTTAAGAGAAGAACATGGGAATTCTGAACTGTTATGTAGTGATAAAAATATTGGATTATTGCTTTTAATAAAAGTCTCTACGTGTATCCAGAGAAACATATACTTTATTCGCTGCCCTATAGCATTGTGCTAGGTTACCTCCATTATGAAGTATGCGCTTGTATAAGAAATTAGGTTATGGTATCAGTAACAATTTACGTAATGGTATTATGTTTGGATTATGAACACCTATCATAAAAATTAGTACATAACACAAGACAAAAGTTTAGTGAAATCATTCTTATAATAATATCTATAGGTGTTACCATCTATCCGTAAAGTACTTTTCTTACTTCAACACGTATTCTTTGAAGAACATACCCAAAGCATCTTCCATTCTGTAATGGATGTACATAAACTCTGGACTACTTATAAAGTGCAATAATTGCCATCAGCAAAATAAGTAGTCCGGGTTTAGTACTCCAGCTTTCTATTAATTGTAACAAGCCTGTGTGCGCATCTCCAGACCCCCCATCCTTCCACACACAAACACCGCTCCAGTGGACATGTCTCCGCTTGGAGAGATCATGCTGCCAGTGACCTGGAAGAAGTGCCTGATTCAATTGGGATGCACAGACAGAGAGAGATCCAACCTACAGAATACTCAGCGAATGCAATAGATGAGTGTAGAACAGTAAGAAAGCTTTGTGCCAGGGGAGCCCCTCTTAAAACACTTACTAGCCACTCACTACATGAACTTAAGGGACTATCCCCTCCAGGTAAGTGATTGGATACAACCTGCAGTTTTCAAGTACTACCATAAACATTGTCCTTCCTTTTAATGGTCATACACAGTGCAATTTTTGGGAAGAATTGGAAAAATATTGACCACATTGATCAAATAATGTACACTTTGTGCATTTCACTAAATTTATTTTTGTATATAATGGCCAACCAATACTGAATAAATATCTAATCTATGCTGTGAAATCTTTCCAAAGTCTGTGACATAATCGATCAATAAGCAATACAGAAATGTAGACCGTATCTGATCAATTAATTAAAATACTAATTAATGATGAGTTAGTACTAATTCTTTTTGGAGGGTTCATCACATCTTCAGAAACAACTGCACTGTACATGGGAAGCATTCAGGTCTCTAGACATAGTAATCATCCAACTACACAAAGTAATTAGAAAAATGCCCTGCATGGTCACAGGGCACCGTCAAACAGTGACGGGCAGAGAACCATAAACTATTGGGATGAACTCAAGTGTTGGCACCCCGTAAGTGGCCTCCAAGTGCCCCCTTACCTCGCATGGTGGCAGTGAGGCGACAGACTTCTCTCTCAGCGCAATCATGAATATCCCAGGCTGGAGAGTTAGCAGACAAATCTCCTCGTAGAGACGGAGAGCAGCAGATCTAGTGAGCCAAGCATCCCTTCCGTCGTTCGTCGTTCTGCGCAGCTTTCTTCCCCTTGCTCTTCTGTGACACCGCTCCAGATTTCTTTCTGATCACTTGCACGGATGAGGAGGGGGGCTGGATTATGCAATGGGAAGCAAGTGAGCTGCCACACACAACAAGCGAACCAAAGGCAGAGAAAAGGAAGAGAAGAAGAAGCAGGGAAGAATGAGAGGCTGTGTGCAGGGAAGAGCATGTGGCTTTTCACATGACATCTGTGTCTGTTAACTGTAGGTGCAACAACCACTAAGAAAGTTGAAGGGACATGACCATAGCAGGCTCATAATGCAAATCCTGTTTGCTGTGGACCAGTGGTCCGCCCCTCTAAACAGGCTGGGGGCCGCCCTCCCATACAGGCTGTAGAGTCTCAGTTTGTTCCTTCGCCTGACAGAAAATATGTTAACTCCGCTGCTGTAACAGATACATGAATGCAGTTATTTCATGTGGAAACATTCAAAGAATCCTGTTATCTGCTCATATAACTATCCACATACCTCCCACCTGACCCCTTATGACTGACGGCTCTTCTTTTACGTCATAATACCCCAGTACTGCTTTGACTGCAAATTGTCATTGTGTTTTCTGGAGTTCATTTGACTATACAGATACATTCCTTTCAAGATTTGCAGAATGTTTCACAAAACGCATATTTTACGTGGTTTAGTCCTTTGTCGGGTTGTTTAAGTAGCATGTCACTGAGCCTGAGCAGAAATTGCAAATCAAGTATAAATGAGTTTGAGAACAGCGGGTGGCATATCATGCCTCCCAGGTCTTAGATGCCAAAGGAAAACATGCAAGTGTGCTATAGGGTACATCAGCTAATTTTATTTTGAGTCTCATAGGATCCTCTATAGCATTAGCGCTCAGTGCCTGATACAAAGCTTCTAAAATAATTACTGCTAAAGCACCCCCAGAATTAGTAAAACGCCCCAGGGTATCACTTTGTCCAAAAAAATTGACACAATATACCTTGAACAAAATATTCACTAACAATGCACCCAATAAGCTACAGTACACTCAGTGCCCGCCTGATTCCTTAGCTTCAGTCACATGAACCCAGTATCCACAGCATCATCCCCCTTACTCCCAGTTGGCCAATGTATTTCCAAAGTCATTCATAGTGCCTCCAAAATAAGTGACAATGCCAGCCATCCTAGCCCCTAATTTTAGTCACCCACATGGTCAACCATAGCATTGGCAGAGGCAACTACAGTATTCCTCGTATCAGTCAGTGTTCCTTGTTTGAACAAGATTGCTCGCAGTAATCTGCTACCCTCAATGCCAGCCATAGTGCTGACAGTTACAACCATAATACTCACAATTTTAGCCGTAGTACCGGAAAAAAATCTGACACAGCTACTTTAGTACCTTGCAAATCTCCTTAGTGTTAGCTACAGATAGCTAAAAGTCTGCCACATTGCATTTACAGTCTCAGGGTATGTGCACACGGTCCATATTGGCAGCGCTTTGAACGCAGCATACTTTATCTAGCATCTCCGCAAGAGAAATTGCCATGTTGCGGTCTGGAAAGATGCGTCACATATCCGTGTCTGCAGGTGATCCGCAGGTGCACGGAGACGCATAGTGGGCATGGGATTTCTTGAAATCCCATCTACTATGCTGTAACATCTGGCTGCTGTGCAGGGGCGTACATAGAAATCATGGGGCCCCATAGCAGAAGCTCTAATTGCCCCCCCCCCCCAAAAAAAAATAAAATAACTGTCGGGGTCACCAAAGATCAGATCTCACAACTTTCCATCCTCTACATAGTAATTTTCCTCCTGCTGACGTCATAGATCTCTCTTTCATTGCCCCATAAAGTGTGATGCCAATAAAAGGGCCCCCAAACACAGTATGATACCCTCATGGTGAATTCCTCCACATGCACAGTATAATGACCCTACTGTACCCCACCTCAACTCCCAGGGTAAAGTATGCTGACCCCAACACAGTATGATCCCCCAACTGTGAGCCGCTAGAGAGGATGGTACATAATAAGGGAGGGTGTTATACATAATAAAAGAGGAAACTATATAACTAAGGATGGCGCTATACATAATAAGTGAGTACACTATATACTAAGGGACTGTGCTATACATAATAAGGCTACATTCCTGCATCTGTGTGCAGTGTCAGTGTGCTGCCCTGTTTTACTGATGCATTGAGCATGTCCTATTCTAATCTTCAAAATCGGATCAGAACAGGGCAATCTCTGACCCTCTTAGATCTCATTCTCAGATCCGTGATTTTCATGGATGTGTGAATGGATCTATAAAACTGTACGAGTCCGTGGACCATCCGATAAAAAGATCTGGCAGCACACGGACATTTCACACAAATGTGAGAATGTGGCCTAAGGGATTTTACAGATAACATTATCACTCCAAGTCACACAGTGCAGATACAGAATAATATTTACACCCAGGCACTTACCGCTGGCGTCTAATCTGATCAGAGCTGGTTTCTGCTGCTTCTTCTCCATCTGGTCAGACCTTCATGTCGACATCTCCCAGCCACGACTTGTCTTGTCACGATGATCTCCAGCCTAGAAAATAACAAGGTCACATATTGCATGTATACATGTGTCTCCCCCGCTCTGCGTCCTCGAATACAGATATGTAACCCCCCATTAATATACTATTAGCCACTTAGTAATCAAAATATAAAGTGATAAGCAGCACTGTGCCCCCCATTAACTATAATCTGCACCGGCCAATAATATAAATTATTCAGTCTCTGTGACTCTCCCCAATTAACTGTAAGGCTATGTGCACACGAAAAAAACATACAAGGCTTCACAGTACAAGCAAAGTGAAACCCCCATAATTGCTCTCTCCCAGCATCCCCATCATTGCTCTCTCCCAGCACCCTCATCATTGCTCTCTCCCAGCACCCCCATCATTACTCTCTCCCAGCACCCCCGTCATTGCTCTGTCTCAGCACCCTCATCGTTGCTCTCTCCCAGCACCCCCATCATTGCTCTCTCCCAGCACCCCCATCATTGCTCTCTCTCAGCACCTGCATCATTCCTCTGTCCCACCACCCCCATCATTGCTCTGTTCCAGCACCTCCATCATTGCTCTCTCCCAGCCCCCCATCATTGCTCTGTCCCAGCACCTCCATCATTGCTTCTCCCAGCACTCCCATCATTGTGCTCTCCCAGCACCCCCATCATTTCCTCTCAGCACCCCCATCATTACTCTGTCCCAGCACCTCCATCATTGCTCTCTCCCAGCCCCACATCATTGCTCTCTCCCAGCCCCCCACCATTGCTCTGTCCCAGCACCCCCATCATTGCTCTCTCCCAGCACCCCCATCATTGCTCTCTCCCAGCAACACGTCATTGCTCTCCCCTTCCCCTCCATCCCCATCATTCCTTCCCCAGCCCTATCAGCCCTATCATTACTCTTCCCAGCCCCATCATTCCTCTCCCCAGCCCCATCAGCCCCATTATTGCTCTCCCCAGCCCCATCATACCATCATTCCTCTCCCCAGCCCCATCAACTACATTATTCCTCTCCCCAGCCCCATCAGCCCCATCATTGCTCACCCCAGCCCCACCATCCCATCATTGCTCTCCCCAGCCCCACCATCCCCATCATTGCTCTCCCCAGCCCCATCATTCCTCTCCCCAGCCCCATCATTGCTCTCCCTAGCCCTACCATCCCATTATTCCTCTCCCCAGCCCCATCAACCCCATTATTCCTCTCCCCAGTCCCATCATTCCTCTCCCCAGCCCCATTATTTCTCTTCCCAGCCCCATTAGTCCCATTATTCCTATCCCAAGCCCCATCATTCCTCTCCCCAGCCCCATCAGCCCCATTATTCCTCTCCCCCGCCCCTTCAGCCCCATTATTGCTCTCCCCAGCCCCATCAACCCCATTATTCCTCTCCCCAGCCCCATCAGCCCTCTCCCCAGCCCCATCACTGCTCTCCCCAGTCCCATCAGCCACATTATTGCTCTTCCCAGCCCCATCATTCCTCTCCCCAGCCCCACCATCCCACCATTGCTCTCCCCCCACCTCCCCTCCCCAGCATTTCAGTAAAAAAAAACAAAAAAAAAACAAACAACAACTTACCTCAGCTCGCTCCCCTGCAGCAGCATCCTCCTGGTTGCCGGCAGCTTTCTTCCTGACCCAGGCGCGCGCTGCATGATGACGTCATCAAGCTGCACGCGCCTGGGTCAGGGAGGAAGCAGAGGACGAACCCTCCAGCTCCGCTGCTATTCTCCTGACAGCAGCGGAGCTGCAGGGATCGCTCCCTGACCGCCGCGTGCAGGGAGCTGCTGCACCTTGCAGGCCCCTTGGTGCAGCTGCATGGTGGGGACCCGGCGCAGCTGCACTGGCGGCGGTATTTCCACCCCTGGACTGCTATGTGGCCCCCCCGGCTCACGGGCCCCATAGCAGTCGCGTGGTTTTCCGCCATTGGCGATACACCACTGCCACTGTGGATTGCACGCAGCGAAAGTGCGCTGCATTCAATCCGCAGCGATTACTGATCGTGTGCACGTATCCTAAGACATTGTGCCCCACAGGACAATTGTAGTGCTCCCAGTGTCAGCCACAATGCTTAAAGATTTGACTACAGCATCCTTAAAGAGGTTGTCCACTACTATAGAATATGCCCCCCATCAATGTAAATGGTGGAAATAAGATCTTTAGCAAATACCTTGCACTATCTATCTTGCCTGTGAGCGGCGCTATCGCTGACCGCTCATCGGCATCACGTGACCCCGGCTGCCAGCATCCACTGCGTGCTTTCCCAATGAATGCAGGAGAGGGAAAGCGCGGGGTGGATGCTGGGCTGTGACGTGCAGGGAAACCCCGCCCACAGCCCATCAATTAGCGGGGAGCGCATCACTGCGTCACGTCTGCCTGTGAGCGGTCAGCGATAGTGCTGCTCACAGGCAAGATAGACAGTGCAAGGTATTTGCTAAAAATTTTATTTCTACCGTTTACATCGATTGGGGGCATGTTCTATAGTAGTGGACAACCTATTTAAAGTCAGTATATTAATATAGATGAGCGAATCAATTCAATGCAAAATATGTTCTGAATTTTAAGAAATTGACAGAGATCAGCGTATTTGAACTATTTCTGATATGCCCAAATCGGCAAACAAATGCCTGCCATTTCACATATTGCAAAAAATGTAATCAACCACTGTGTAATGCTGGTGTGTGTGGACCCACTACATCACGAGCCAGGCTTACCCTGAAGGAGGCGTAATTTAGTGTCTACCGGGAATTCATTAGAGCCTCTGATAGTGAGAATAAGGTAGGCTACTGTTAGACACCAGGTACCACTCCAGAGTAGTCCCTGGGACTGCAGCAGCTGACCCACGGGTCAGATCAGGTATGTGAGTTACAAGAGGGGTGAGACAGAAGCATAATCAGACGGTCCGGGGTCAGGGCAGGCAGCATGGGCTCAGAATACTAAGCTGAGGTAAGGAGCGGAGAGGTGAAGATAAATGGGTAGACAAGCCGGGTCAGACAACAAGAGAGTCAATACAAAATAGTACCTTACAGGAATTTATGCAGAGACTGAACTAAAACCTTAGATCAGGCAAGGAGTGGAGGAGGAGCTTCCTAATATAGCACCTGCTGGTTGGTGACAAGCTGGGGAATCCAAACCCTGCAGGACACAGCAGGGTTAAATTCCTGCAGGATCTTGTGGGACCCCACTATAGCCATGTGGAGACAACAGGGATGTGCAGCAGAGTTGGAAGTGCTGCATGAACTCAGCACGGTGGTCAGACATGAGGATAAGCAGTGCGGTGGACGCAGTGAGTAGCATGTCGGCGGGAATGCATTTGAGATACGGCCATGACAGTACTCCCCCTTATGCCCCTCCCTTTTTCTGCCAGACCGACAAAGATTCTTCTCAAGAATGGCAGGGGCGCAGATGTTCTTGGCAGACTCCCCAGAAATATCTTCAGAGCCAAAGTCTTTCACTTCAACTACATCCGAAGGAATTACAGAAACAGGAGGAACCGAAAGAGGCAAAAGGGACCCAGCAGACGTGTTTCTGGAGGGCTTTCATATGCCTACATGGCCGACCAGCTTAGATTCATGTCCGCAGGACAGACTTCTCCTCCTACTAGCTGAAGCAACAAAGGTTTTACCTTGAGAAATGTCCCTTTTGATGGACAGGAGCAGCCTCCCCAGCCCTAGCTGGGTAAGGGATGTGTTGTGGTTGCTCTTCTGAAACAGTCATATCGAATGATCGGAACAAGATACGAGTCTCAGACAGGGACAGAGGAAACACCCAGCCACAGGATGGAGAGGAAAGGCCCGAAGGCATGGAAGGTGGAATCTTGGGCACGATCTTGGCAAGGCAGTTGGCAGCACAATACAATCCCCATTGAAGCACCTGTCTGGTGGACCAGTCAACAAGGGTGAATATCGACGCAACCATGGGAGACCTAGAAGAACAGAGTTTACATATGTAGCATGTACAAAGAAATGTTTTTGGAATGCTGAGTTCCAATCTGCAGGTTGACTGGCAGCATGATATAATGAATAGATTCTGCCAGGAGTTGTCCTTCAATGGAGGCAATAGACGGGGGTTATCCAGCTGTTGTGTAGGGAGCTGAAGTAGACAGACCAGATCCAGATGGATGAAGTTGCCCGCAGAGCCAGAATCCAGATGGGCAGCCATGGAGAGGGACCTCTTCTGCCTGGACAGGGTAACTTCGGTCACCAGTTTTGGAGAGCAATTTCTAACCTAGGGTCAACTCTCTGACCAACCATAGAAACGGGGGTTCTCTGGGCTTCACTAGGCACTGACAAACATAATGGCCTTTGTCATAACAGTACATGCACAAGTTGTCACGATACCTTCGCTGTCACTCTTATACAGAGAGGTTTCCTGAAAAGAGAAGACACTTGAGCCCATTCCAGAGCTTGCTCATGGAAATGGAGACCAATCCTAGTAGCGAGGTGTATAGGGACATCTAGGGAGGATGGTAGATCTCTGCCTACCAACTCATCCTTAATTCGACTGGACAGACCCTGCCGTAAGGTCCCCACCAGGGCCTCTTCATTCCAGGCCAGCTCAGCAGCCAAAGTGTAGGAGTGTCAGCAGGGGTGGGATTCAAATTTTTAACAACAGGTTCTGTGTTTGTGTGTAGTAAAACCACACCCATTTTTTAAACCACACCCATTTTAAAGCCACACCCATTTTTAAGCCACACCCATTTATACACACCTTTTTCTCAAACATATACAAGTAGGGGAACAGTCAGACAGTTCTGAGCGCCCCTACTTATATATGTTTGAGGAAAAGGTGTGTGTAAATGGGTGTGGCTTTAAAAATGGGTGTGGCTTTAAAAAATGAGACATAGTGATTCACCTAAATGGCCCACGGCTTGAATATTCCCCACCCCTGCTATAGATGTTACACACCCTTTAGCAAGCCATTTTACCATATGAACTTCTTACCTGTTTTAGGGCCAGATAAGGCTTATGAGAGCCCAGCTGATGATAATACGCATAGAGCATTGCATCCAGTGTTGTCGCTTCTGTATTTAATGTCTCGCTCTTCAAAAAGGAGTGAGTGGCAGAACACTGGTTTTCCTGAAAGAGAAACAAAAAGAAACGTAGTAACGTCTTCAGCGCGTCCAAAATATAATCATTTCTACAGTAGAAAAATAGAAAATATCAGAAACATTGCTGCCAACAAGACAAAAGTAGATGACAGGTAAAAGGGAACGGACCGTGCACCGCACAGAATGCATTCCTGCAGATTGTATCTATTGGAAGAATGGGGAAGAGTTATCCCTGACAGGACACTTATCCCCATTTTAAAATGCAGCAGGTGGGACGTCTGACCACAGCTCCATTCATTCTCTTTGGGGCTTCCAAAAAAAACAAAAACAGCCACTGAGGGAATGAATGGATTAGTGGTCAAGGCGTACAAGAGCTCCAGATTAAAGGGGATAAATGCTCCACATTCTATTAATCAGTGCAGGTCCCAGCATTCAGATCCCCACTAATCAATAATTTATCACTTATCCTGTGGAAAGGTGATTACTAGTGTTGAGCGAACATGCTCGACACTGCTCGATACTCGCCCGAGCATCACACTACTCGGGATGTTCGGCGAGCACCGAGCATTTCCGGGTTACTCGGGCGGGAGCTCGGGTCTCCGCCCTGCATGTTTGGCGCTCTTTACAGAGCCAATGAACATGCAGGGATTGCCAGCCAGTCACTGTAATGCCGCAGCCATGTTGTTTGTGGGCATTACAGTGATTGGCTGGCCGCACAGCGTCACCTCGAGTATTTAAAACCGGGCGCCGCCATCTTGGACACAGTCGCTCCGGATCAGACAGTGTAGGGACAGCGCTGCTGATTTAGGGAGAGATATATCCTGCAAAATAGTTAGTGTAGGGTCTGTAAAGGCTGCCAGATCAAACAAACAGTCCTTCTCAGGACTAATATCCATCCCAGGTATATCAGGCAGGCAGGCAGGCAGGCTGTATAGGAGACGCAGTGGTTATACCAGCAAACGCTGCATTACAGTCCTGTGTGCTGCTCCTGTTGCTGAAATTGCTGGACTTAGCTCCAGGTCCCGGGGGCCAGGAAAAATCCTTTTTTTTTTATCTAAATCCTCTTTTTTTTTTCCTCCTTCACAATGTACAAATACCCATCTTATTAACCTTTTGGTGCCCCCCCCCCAAAAAAAAAGTGTGCCTCTGATTTTCAGACACAAATATATCTATTGAAAATAGTCTGGTGTAGGCCAGAGAAATAGAAGTGTGGTTTTGCAGTTCTATGGGCCATTTGTATCTAAAAAAAACAGTTTGAGTGTGTCGCTCACTGTTCAGCCGCAAATATATATATATTTTAAAAAGCCTGGTATACACCAGTAAATTATTACTGTGGTTTTGATGTTCCACGGTAAAACATCTCTATTATCCTGTTTTTGGCATTTTTTGCTGTATAAAAATAATAAGTGTCTCCCTGATTTTTCAGACACAAATATATCTGTTGAAAATAATCTGGTGTAGGCCAGAGAGACAGAAGTGTGCTTTTGCTGTTCCACGGTAAAAAATCTCTATTATCCTGCTTTTTGCATATTTTGCTGTAAAAAACAAAAAATAGTGTCTCCCTGATTTTTCAGACACAAATATATCTGTTGAAAATAGTCTGGTGTAGGCCCGAGAAATACAAGTGTGGTTTTGCAGTTCCACGGTACAAACCTCTGTATTATCCACTTTTGGGCCATTTGTATCTAAAAAAAACAGTTTGAGTGTGTCGCTCACTGTTCAGCCGCAAATATATATATATTTTAAAAAGCCTGGTATACACCAGTAAATTATAACTGTGGTTTTGCTGTTCCACGGTAAAAAATCTCTATTATTCAGGTTTTGGTAGTTTTTTCCGTAAAGAAAAACAGTAGTGTCTCCTGACTGTTGTGACACAAAAATATATCTGTTGAAAATAGTCTTGTGTAGGCCCGACATCCCAGTGTGGTTTCGCAGTTCCACGGGTCAAATCGCTGTACTATCCAGTTTTGGGCCTTTGGTATCTAAAAAAAAAGCAGTTTGAGTGTGTCGCTCACTGTTCAGCCGCAAATATCTCTATTTAAAAAAGTGTGGTATACCCCAGTAAACAATAACTGTGGTTTTCCTCTTCCACGGTTCTAATCTACTCTTTATTACCCTTTTTCCATTGATAGTGCAAGTGTAAGCTATTTTACTTCATTTACAATAGGCAAGGCGCGTGGCAAGGGACGTGGAAGTGGACGTTCTGGTGATAGTTCGTGCAGAGGACGGGGCCATGGCCAAGGTGAAAATGTGCCACAACCAACAGCCACATCTTCTCGCTCCCACTTCTTGACCGAATTACTAGGGAAGCACAGAACAACACCAGTATTGAGAACTGATCAGTGTGAACAGGTTATTAATTGGATAGCAGACAATACTTCCAGTTACCTGGGCACCACCACCTCCGGTCTGTCTTCCACACGGTCAACTCTTAGTAGCCGTGAGTCTCGACCGCATACTCCTCCTCACCCTGAGGCTCCTTCCTCCCACCATGCCGAGTGTGGTCAGACAGCAAGTGATCCCACACTTGGACACTCTGAAGAGCTGTTCACTGGTCCATTTCCATATTTGGGCCCCTCGCCTGATACGCTTGAAGTGGTGGAAGAGGAGATCCCATGTTGCGATGCCCAAATATTTGAACAGCCACGGCCACAGAAGTCGACGTTGGCAATCTGTCACAAGAGGTGGACGATGACGAGACACAATTGCCAGGAAGTGAGGAGGAGGATCGTGGTGCGCAAGTGGAAGAGGAGGAGGTGGTGGATGATCTAGTAACTGACCCAACGTGGAAGGAGGACATGCAGAGTGAGGCCAGCAGCACACAGGGGGAGGGAGGCAGAGTACCCCAACAGGCAGGAAGAAGCAGTGTGGTGGCCGCAGACAGAAGGCAGGCAACCGTTCCCCGTAACACCAACACGAGGGACGTTGCCAGTACAAGCGGTAGGTCTTCCAGAGTCTGGAATTTTTTTAAAGACTCTGCTGATAACCCCAAAAAGGCCATATGTTCCACCTGCCATGCCAGCATCAGCAGGAGTGACAAAACTACCAGCCTGACCACCACCAGCATGATCAGGCACATGGCAGCAAAGCACCCGACTTTGTGGGGCGAAACCCAGGGTCCACGACCAGTGTCAGCGGGTGTCACCACTGCTTCTTCCACTGTTGTGCGTGCAATAGAACCCCCTGTTGTGTGTGCAAGGCAATCCCCTGTCCATACTGCATGTAAAGATGCCCCCTACTCTCAGTCTTCACTTGCTATGGCAGTTTCTCAAGAAACAGCATCAACGTCCACGTCCCACCGCAGCGTTCAATTGTCCATATCCCAGACCTTTGAACGAAAGCGGAAATTCGCAGCTAACGCCCCACAGGCCACAGTCCTAAATTCGCACATTTCACGACTGCTTGCATTGGAAATGCTGCCTTTTAGGCTGGTGGAGACGGAATCCTTCCGCAATCTTATGGCGGTGGCCGTCCCTTGGTACTCGGTCCCCAGCCGACACTATTTTGCCCGGTGTGCCATCCCCGCACTACACAAGCACGTGTCCCAAAGCATCTGCCGTGCCCTCAACAACGCAGTTACTGGGAGAGTCCACCTGACAACGGACACGTGGACAAGTGCTTGTGGCCAGGGACGGTACATCTCTCTGACGGCACACTGGGTAAACATAGTGGAAGCCGGGACCCAGTCGGACCTTGGGACGGAACACAACCTCCCCACACCGAGGATTGCGGGCCCTATGTCAGTCAGAGTTGCCCCCACAGTGTACAGCTCCTGCGCATCCTCCTCCTCCTCCTCATGTTCAGCCTCCATCTCAGATATCACCACATCAGTTACAAGCTGGAAGCATTGCAGTACTGCCTCAGCCAAGCGGCAACAGGCTGTGCTGAAACTCATAAGCTTAGGTGATAAACCTCACACTGCTTGTGAGTTGTGGACAGCTGTGAAAGAGCAGGCAGATCTGTGGCTGAGACCGCTGAACCTACTTCCCGGCATGGTCGTGTGTGACAATGGCGGTAACCTGGTGGAGGCTCTGAGGCGAGGTGAGATCACACACGTACCATGCCTGGCTCATGTGCTTAACCTCGTGGTTCAGCGGTTTCTTAAATCGTACCCCGAGTTGCCAGATCTGCTCGTGAAAGTACGCCGCCTGTCAGCTCATTTTCGCAAGTCGGCTACAGCTTCCGCCGCCCTTGCTGTGTTGCAGCAGCGTTTGCAGCTTCCAGCACACCGACTGGTGTGTGATGTCCCCACACGTTGGAACTCTACCCTCCACATGTTGCAAAGGATTTGTGAGCAGAAGAGAGCAGTTGTGGAGTACCAGCTGCAACAAGGCCGTCGATATTCAGGTCAGACTCCACACATAAGACCTCAGGAGTGGACCTGGATGTCTGACATATGTACCATCCTGACAAACTTTGAGGAGGCCACCAAGATGGTGAGTGGCGATGACGCCATCATTAGCATCCCACTTGTCTGTCTTTTGCAAGCTCTCTGCAGAGAATTAAAGAGTAGGCATTGCAGCCAGAGTATGATGAGATGGATCAAGAAGCTGTAGCGGGCGATTACACACAGCCCAGCCTCATCTCATCCCAACGTGCTTTGGGGGACAATGAGGGAGAGGAGGAGGAGGAGGAGGAGGAGGAAGAACAGGAGCTGCTATCATGCGTTGTAGACGGTAGTACCTGTACAAGTGTCATACCGTCGGTTCAGCGTGGGTGGCCTGAGGACAGGGGGGAGGAGGAAGAGGAGGAGGAGGAGGAGGAGAGCATGGTCAGTCGTCATCTTGGTGAGGACACAGAAATCTTGCCCGTTACCAGTCTGGCACGCATGGCTGACTTTATGTTACGCTGCCTTAACCGTGACCCTCGCGTTGTCAAAATGTTGGGTGACAGTCATTACTGGTTGGTGACACTTGTAGACCCCCGCTACAAGGAGAACTTTCACTCTCTTATTCCTGAGGTGGAGAGGTCTACAAAAATGGGGCAATACCAGAAGGCCCTTGCTGCAGAACTGTTAAAAAAATTCCCATCTGAACACGCTAGCGGCAGAGGTCACAGTTCGTTGCCCAACCAAGGCGTACAGGCGAGAGAGATGCAACTCCAATCCAGCAGAGGCAGGGGAACACTGTCAACGTTCTGGGACAGTTTTCTGACACCCACCCAGCTTACAGGCCCTGAGGCGCGGGGTACTCTCACAAGGAGTGGAAAGTTTCAAAAGATGGTGAGGGAGTACCTTGCCGATCGTACCAGCGTCCTCCGTGATTCCTCTGTGCCTTTTAATTATTGGGTATCCAAGCTGGACACTTGGAATGAACTCGCTCTGTACGCCTTGGAGGTCCTGGCCTGCCCTGCCGCTAGCGTGTTATCGGAGCGTGTTTTTAGTGCCGCTGGGGGAATTATAACTGATAAGCGCACTCGCCTGTCAACTGACAATGCTGACAAGCTGACCCTTATCAAAATGAACAAGGGCTGGATTCGTCCAGACTTCTCATCACCACCAAATGACAGCAGAGTAACATAAAGTCAAATCCACTGTGTTATTTCGGGAGGTGTATTCACATGCACCGCTTCACACCCACACATGGGTATACGCTTCCTCGTTTCGGCTGTTTAATCTTCTTCTCCTTATCCTCAGCCTCCACCACCACTATACCACCAGGGTGCCAGCATTGCAAGTTCCTCCGTCCTAATTTTTGGCAGCTTTTGCAGGGAAAGCATAAGCAAATACCATGGGACACCCACTCCCCAATAATGGGACTTATGTTTGTAATATGCTGTACTGCATGGCTCTTGTAAGGGGCATTGCAAGTTGCTCCGTCCTAATTTTTGGCAGCTTTTGCTGGGAAAGCATAAGCAAATACTATGGGAGACCCACTCCCCAATAATGGGACTTATGTTTGTAATATGCTGTACTGCATGGCTCTTGTAAGGGGCATTGCAAGTTGCTCCGTCCTAATTTTTGGCAGCTTTTGCTTGCAAGGCATAAGCAAATACTATGGGAGACCCACTCCCCAATAATGGGACTTATGTTTGTAATATACTGTACTGCATGTGACGCGCCCCCTGGGCCGTGTGTACACGTGTGTGGGATACCCGGTGCCGGGTCTCTGGGGTCTGTAGTCTCCGTGGCGGTGACCCGGTCCCGTGGCTCAGGCTGGTCAAACCAGTGGCAATCTTTCTTAGGTTTTGAGGTTAATTGTCCGACTGCGCCACCCGTGGATTGCGGTCAGGGAGTACCACCGCTGCGAGGCAGACCGCTGAGGCTGGTGTTGTGTGCGCAGCATAAAATGGGATAACTCCCCTCGGGAGGAGTATAGCCTCAGGGCAGTGATTGTGGATGATGGGGGTGATGGTGCACGAGCGCAGCAGGAATGACTCAGAGTCTTTGCAGTGCAGTTCAGGGTCTTTACTGATGATTATAAGGTAGACCCTCCTGGGAGTACTGGCTAGCATAAGAGGCCTGGTCAGTCTGTGAGCAAGCAGGAGTTCCCCTGGCCAGGTGGAGTTGTAGGCCTCCCCGTCTGTCTGCACTCTTCCTGGCTACCTTGCTGTAAGCGGGTAGAAGTAGCCCACGTCCCTGAGTGTACCGTGTATGTTATGTTCTGCTACCAGAGCTAAGGAAAGAGAGGAGATCTGTCCCTACGATAGAACTCAGCTTAATCCCTACGATGTAACAGGGAACCTGATCCTGTGATCAGACCTGCTAAAGTCCTAAGCTAGTCTGTACGCAGACCTATAGATGTGGGGAAGGAATCCCTACAAGTACTAAGGACTGGGAGGAATATGGGACACCTCCTAACAGAAATAGTAGCAGACAGACGAACAAACAAAATATATAGAACATAGAGGTCAGTAGACCAAGCAAACTAACAGAGCAAGACACAGAGCACAGGCTAGCTAGAAAGTAGATATACAATGAAGTCCAGCAAAGCCAGAAGGGCGGAGCAGGATTAAATAGGCCAACAAGGTCATGTGACCAGCAAAGGAAAAAAAAACTAAGAGCAAGGTTCTAACAGTACCCCCCCTTCTAAGAGGATCCTCCGGATCCCCTAGGACCACGCTTATCAGGAAATCTCCTGTGAAACGCTCTGATAAGTCTGGACGCGGAAACATCATCCGACCTCACCCAAGAGTTATCCTCGGGACCGAAACCTTTCCAGGCCACAAGATACTGCAAACTACCTCTATACCGTCTAGAGTTAAGGATGCGAGAAATTTCATATTCCCCGTCCTCCACCACCGGAGGAACAGAGGCAGAGGCGTCACAATCCGATACAACAGCTTTTTTCAACAGAGAGACATGAAATACCGGATTAATTCTCCAGGAGGTAGGAACCTCCAACCTAACAGCAGATTGGTTGACAACCTGAAGCACCTTAAAGGGCCCTACAAACTTGGGACCCAATTTCTTTGAAGGAATCCTCAACCGCAGATTCCTAGAGGACAACCAAACCATGTCACCAACAGCGAACAAAACCTCCTGTCGTTTCCTATCAAAGTAGTCTTTAGATTTTCTGTTGGCCTCCTGAAGATTACCACGCACATCCGTCCAAACTCTCTCCAAATCACCGGAAAAATTCTCCTCCTCAGGCACGGCAGATCCCAACTTGGAGAACGACCCAAACGACGGATGTCTCCCAGAACAACAAAAAAAAGGCGAACAACCAGCAGAAGAAGATGTATGATTGTTCAGAGCAAATTCAGCAAGTGGCAGAAACTCAGACCACCCCTCTTGATTGTCTGCCACAAAACAACGCAAGAACTGCTCAACATCCTGGTTTTTCCTTTCTGTCTGGCCATTAGATTCAGGATGATATCCGGATGAGAACGACAAATGAACTCCCAACCTATCACAAAAGGCACGCCAAAAACGAGCCACGAACTGAGGACCCCTATCAGAAACAATGTCAGTAGGAACGCCATGAAGTCTGACAATTTCCTTGACAAAGGCCTTAGCGAGAGTTTTAGCGCAGGGCAGTTTGACGAAAGGAACCAAGTGACACATCTTGCTAAAACGGTCCACGACCACCCAGATGACAGTAAAACCCTCAGAGGGGGGAAGGTCAGTTATAAAGTCCATAACCAAATGTGTCCAAGGAGCACTGGGAACCTCCAAAGGACAAAGCAACCCCGCAGCAGGAGTATGTGAGGACTTAGATCTAGCACATATAGTACATTGACGCACCCACTTAATGACTTCCTTCTGCCATCCAGGCCACCAAAAACTGCGACCCACCAGTCTCTTGGTCTCAGAGATTCCGGGATGACCTGCCAACCGAGATTCGTGACACTCAACAAACAAATCTCTCCTAAAGGTCCCAGGCACAAACAACCTCCCATGAGGAGTATTAGAAGGGGCATTCTCCTGTGCTTTAAGAATCTCATTTTCCAAAACGGAGTCCAAAGCAGCTATCACAACACCTTCTTGTAAAATGTTCTCCTCTTTCTCAGCACCGACTATGGGAGAAAAACTGCGAGACAAGGCATCCGCCTTAACATTCTTAGTACCAGGGATGTAAGTAACGGAGAAATTAAACCGCGAGAAAAACAGTGCCCACCTAGCCTGACGGGCATTCAGGCGCTTGGCAGCATCAAGATATATCAGATTTTTATGATCCGTAAGAACCTGAACGGGAAATTCCGCACCTTCCAAGAAGTGGCGCCAGTGTTCAAATGCGAGTTTAATAGCCAATAATTCCCGATTACCAATATCGTAATTCAGTTCAGTCTCCGAAAATTTTTTTGAAAAAAAGGCACAGGGATGTAATCCATCCCCGTTATCCTGAGACAATACTGCGCCAACCCCCACAGAGGAAGCATCAACCTCAACCAAAAACGGCCTAGTAACATCAGGCTGCATAAGGATGGGAGCAGAGGTGAACTTCTCCTTGAGATACACAAAAGCTTCAATGGCCTCAGAAGACCACTGAACCGCATCAGCACCTTTCCTGGTGAGATCAGTCAGAGGTTTGACAATACTAGAAAAATTTTTTATGAATTTTCTATAGTAATTGGCGAAACCCAAAAACCTCTGTATCGATTTCAAACCAATAGGCCTAGGCCATTCCTGCACAGCCTGAACCTTAACCGGATCCATCTCAAAACCTTTGCTGGAGATAATATAGCCCAAAAAACTAATTCTCTGTACAGCGAACTCACATTTCTCCAGCTTAGCAAAAAGCGAATTGTCCATTAATAACTGTAATACCTCACGCACGCTCCGCCAATGAGACTCCAGATCCGGCGAATAAATCAAAATGTCATCCAAATACACAACCATATTTTTACCGATCAAAGGTCTAAGGATGTCATTAATCAGATTCTGAAAAAATGCAGGAGCATTAGTAAGACCAAAAGGCATAACCAGATTCTCAAAATGACCCACAGGAGTGTTAAAAGCAGTCTTCCATTCGTCACCCTCCTTCATGCGCAACAGATTGTATGCCCCCTTAAGGTCAATTTTAGAGAACCACTTGGCCCCCATTAACTGGTTAAACAGATCAGGAATCAATGGCAGTGGGTAAGGATTGCGTACAGTAATTTTGTTAATCTCACGAAAATCCAGACAAGGACGTAAACCGCCGTCCTTTTTTTTTACAAAAAAAAATCCAACCGCCACATGAGACTTAGAGGGCCTAATGTGACCGGCGGCCAAACTTGTCTGTATGTATTCCTCCAAAGCCTTCCTCTCAGGAATAGTAAGGTTAAATAAACGACTTTTAGGAAGAGTCGCTCCAGGGACAAATTCAATAGAACAATCATAGTCTCTATGGGGAGGCAAAACCTGCGATTCCTTCTCAGAAAAAACTCTCCAAAAATCCTGAATAGGAACAGGCAATTCTCCCCTATCCAAAGCTGCAATACGCCCATTACAACACTTGTCATAACATTTATGGCTCCAGGATTTAATTTCACTGGTAGACCAATCCAGTACAGGATTGTGAAATTTTAACCAGGGCAATCCCAATATTACTGGAGAAGGCAAGTTATTCAACACTACCAAATCCAATTTCTCATGGTGAACACCATTAATAGTGAGAGGAAATTCACAGACCTTGAGAGTAATATTCTTCAAAGGGGAACCATCCACAGAAACCACAGCATTGGGGGATGATAAAGGTTCAGGTTTTAAATTGAGTCTTTCCACGAATCCCCCATCAATAACATTCAGAGTAGACCCACAATCGACAAACACCCGAAATTCCATTAATTTTTCCTGAGCAATCGTGGAAGCAGCTAAAAATACACCCTTGGAATTTAAACAGGCAATACGGGCATGACTGACCATTTTTTTTTCTTTCTTCATACGAAGCTCACAGCCTTTAATCAAATGACCAGATTTTCCGCAATAGAAACACAAGCCTTCAAAAAATCGACGGTCTTTTTCTTGAGAGCGAGGTGCCACCGATCCAATCTCCATCGGTTCACCACTGTTAGTACATACATTCTCTTAACCAGAAACTGACATAGCAGAGGATTTGCTCTCATTAACCCTTGCACGCAGTCTTCTATCCACCCGTATAGCTAATTGCATAGCCTGTTGCAAATCTTCAGGTGTAGGATAAGCAATTAGCAGGTCTTTAACCCTTTCACTGAGCCCAGCAAGAAATAGACTTTTCAGAGCAGAATCGTTCCACTCTGTTTGAGTAGACCAACGACGGAAATGAGTACAATATTTTTCCACATTACCTGATCCTTGTTTTAAACGTCTCAACTCAGTCTCAGCTGATGCGACACGGTCAGGATCATCATATAATAGTCCCAAAGCAGAAAAAAAACTATCCACTGATCTGAAGCATGTATCACTAGGTTGCAAAGAAAAGGCCCACTCCTGAGGCTCTTTGCGCAAAAGTGACATTATGAACCCTACGCGCTGGGATTCATCCCCAGAGGACTTAGGTCTCAAACGAAAATACAATAAGCAAGCATTTTTGAATGAAAAAAATTCTCGGTGTTCACCAAAAAATAAATCTGGCAAACATACCTTAGGCTCCAAGAAATGTGCTCCAGGACAGTTACTCACGTGCTGACGGAGCTCGGCCACCTCCAGAGAGAGTCCCTGCAGGCGATGAACCAAATCCTGAACCGACACCATGATGGAACAGAAAAATCTTTCCTTAGAGAATTTGCGGGCTGGACTTACTGTTATGTTCTGCTACCAGAGCTAAGGAAAGAGAGGAGATCTGTCCCTACGATAGAACTCAGCTTAATCCCTACGATGTAACAGGGAACCTGATCCTGTGATCAGACCTGCTAAAGTCCTAAGCTAGTCTGTACGCAGACCTATAGATGTGGGGAAGGAATCCCTACAAGTACTAAGGACTGGGAGGAATATGGGACACCTCCTAACAGAAATAGTAGCAGACAGACGAACAAACAAAATATATAGAACATAGAGGTCAGTAGACCAAGCAAACTAACAGAGCAAGACACAGAGCACAGGCTAGCTAGAAAGTAGATATACAATGAAGTCCAGCAAAGCCAGAAGGGCGGAGCAGGATTAAATAGGCCAACAAGGTCATGTGACCAGCAAAGGAAAAAAAAACTAAGAGCAAGGTTCTAACAGTGTAGTGCTCACCCGTATGGCTGGTGACTTGGGGCCTTCTGTTAGCCTCCACTCCACGACGGCGGTGCTGGTCCCTTGCTTGTGACTGAGCCTCCGGGCTTCTATGGCCAGAGGACCTGAAATCCCCTGCCGGCTGGTTTCTGCTGCTGGATATATAAGTCCTCACAGCTTCGGACTCCTGTGTCCGGTTCCTATTGTCTTCTGCCAGGGCGAGCTCTGCTCAGCTTCCAGCCCCTCATCTTTAGCTCCTAGCTCCTACAGAGCTCCTTGCTGTTACTTTCCCTTGCTCTCACTCTGACTCTGACTGTTCTCTGTTCTCTGACTCACTCAACCCCACCCCAGATCCAGTTTATAAGGGCAGAATTCTCCCCTCCCAGGACTGGGGCAGGAGAATGTTGCATGTTTAAGGGATCCTGACCAGGAAACCTCCCACTTGCTCTCCGACGTAATCTCTATTACTGTGGTGACCAGACCCCTGGGGTGCCACACATGGCTCTTGAAAGGGGCATTGCAGTACCTCATAATTTTTGGAAAGCATTCCATTCACTGCTTAGGCCAACAGTGCACAGGAGACCCAGTTGCTATAAATGGAAAAAAAGGTTTAGTTAACGCCCTCTGACCTCCATGTCATTTCCAAGGGGCATTGGAGTGCCTCGAAATTTTTGTTAGGCATTGCACTCACTGTATGCCCTATAACTGTGTAGCCGAACCGCTCCTTTTGTTACAGAAACATATCCTACAAGACATATCTGGTTGACTGGCCTGATATTGATGTGAATGGTCCCTGTTCCTCCTGCTCTTTCTCCTTTGCCACTACCTCATCCATCATTTATCACCTGAAGCTTTGTTTTAACGGGAGTCATAGAACTTGGATAGTAGCAGGAAAACATCCAGCAATCCTCGGAGGAGGTAGCATATGCGCCAAAACGCTGACCTCCTCAGGCCTAGCCGCTACTACATACATGCGCTTGCATTACAACAAAACAAAGCAGATGCTAACTTCTATCATCCTCATCATGCTCCTCACCTTGGCACTCTCAACTCCCCTGATGGAGAAGCCAGGGCCCACCGGAGGAGTCTGATAGTCCGGTGGGCTCGGCCAATGCTGCCCTAAAGCAGGCCAGGCTAAGAAAAGTGTGGGAAAGGTTACCGGTACAAATAGGGGTGGCTGGGGACCGAGTATGGACACCCGGCCACCCCCTGGAGGCTGGGGAGCAAGCGGGGACACCCGGCCACCAGGCGGCTGGGGACTGAGTATGGATACCAGGCCGTCGACACAGCCATGGCGTGGTGGCCAGATTCCGCCTCCACATGCCTAAAAGGCCCAATTTAAAGTGCAAGCAAGCAAGCAGTATGGTATTGCAGCCTGGGGGTGGGTGGGTGGCAGGCTGCATACTTGCGCTTGCATTGCAAGGAATGGGAGAGGTACAATTGAACACTGCCCTGGGACAAGGACTTGAATGGGGATAGTTGCAAGTCTGCAACGACAGGTGCAAGGTGGGAGGCATCTTCGCATGTACCATGAACAGGGGTTTGGCATGCACACACTACAGCGGAATAGGCTCTCCTTCCCACTAAATGCACTGGGGAGGGCACAGGTAATGTTTTGGTATACGCGCTTAATCTTTTGTATAAGGCACACCAGGACAAATAGGGGCGGCTGGGGACTGAGTATGGATACCTCGCTGCCGAAGCAGCCATGAGGTAGTGGCCAGCTTCGGCCTCCTCTAAACTAAAAGGCCCCATTTCAAGTGCAAGCTAGCAGTATGAATTGCAGTCTTGGGGTGGGTGGGTGGCAGGCTGCACACTTACACTTGCATTAAAAGAAAACATAGCAGATGCTAACTTCTGTCATCATCATCATGCTCCTCACCTTGGCACTCTCAACTTCACCGATGGAGAAGTCAGGGCCCACCGGAGGAGTCTGGTTCTCTGGTGGGCTCGTCCAATGCTGCCTAAAGCAGGCCGGGCTAAGAAAAGTGTGCGGGGGGATGTTCCAAGGAGAAATGGGGGCGGCTGGGGACCGTTTATGGACACCCGATTGCCCCCAGGCGGCTGGGGACCGTGTGGACACTCGGCCGCGGGGCGGCTGGGGACTGAGTATGGACACCCGGCCGCCGGGCGGCTGGGGACTGAGTATGGATTCCAGGCCGCCAACACAGCCATGACGTGGTGGCCAGATTCCGCCTCCACATGCCTAAAAGGCCCAATTTCAAGTTCAAGCAAGCAAGCAGTATGGTATTGCAGCCTGGGGGTGGGTGGGTGGCAGGCTGCATACTTGCACTTGTATTGCAAGGAATGGGGGAGGTACAATTGAACACTGCCCTGGGACTAGAACTTGCATGGGGATAGTTGCAAGTCTGCATCTTCTGATGTGGCAAGGATCACTTATGATGGGCACACTTTTAGACAGTGACCTGGGAGTCAGAGATGCTTCCAGGGGTCTTCCCCATGCTGTTCCCATGTCTTTTCAGCACTTTATGCATGTGTCACACAGCACGTGGCCAGATAAGGTTGTAAAATGTTAAAATGACATTTCCCGGTGAATGCATTTGTCATAGTTGAAAGCAATACAAAAGTGCAAAAACGCATAAAAAATGTTACTTGTGAACATAGCCGAAGGTGTGGAGGAGTATTTTTGTTTTTGGTCATTTATTTTAACTTATACACAAGTCTTTTCCCTGGAAAGGATGTTCCTTAACATATTTCACAGGAAAAAAGTTTCACTTTCGTTTTATTGTGAGCCTGTAAAAGTGGCTTAATACCTCTGACCACGTTGTTGACAGCAGTGACCTGGGGGTCAGAAATGCTTCCTGGGGCGATCCCCATGCTGTCCCCATGTAATTTGAGCACTGTCACTATCGTTTTGGGCACTTGTTAGGCTTTTAAAAGACTGCCGGGGGTGCCACCGCAAAAATGCTCGAGTCTCCCATAGACTAACATTGGGCTCGTTGCTCGGGTCGAGCACCCGAGTATCACGGCGAGCTCGGCCCGAGCTTCGAGCACCCGAGCATTTTAGTGCTCGCTCAACACTAGTGATTACTTGTTTTCCCCAGAGAACCCCTGTAAGTGCAACTTGTTCCAAGTATTTAATCACTAATGGAAATAAAGAATCTTCTCCTAATTAATATCAGAGAGAACAAATGACCGCCATACACAACACAATCCACTATATCAACTCCAATAGTACCACATACAATGGAGAAATACCGCCACACCATGACCAGACCACATATTACCACCACATAGTGACCGAATAATACTACATACAAGGGAGAAATACAGTGACACCTGTGACCAGACCACATATTACCACCACATAATGACCGAATAATACAACATACAAGGGAGAAATACCGCCACACCATGACCAGACCTGATATTACCACCACATAGTGACCAAATAATACCACATACAAGGGAGAAATACCACCACACCATGACCAGATATTAACAGCATATAGCGTCCAAATAATTCTCCATCATTGCTTTCCACCATCCCCATCATTGCTCTCCCCCACCTCCTCCATCTTTGCTCTCTCCCATCCCCATCATTGCTTTTCCCTACCTTCTTCATCATTACTCTCCCCCACCTCCTCCATCATTGTCATATCTCCCCCACCTCCTCCATCATTATCATATCTCCTCCATCATTGACATATCTCCTCCCACCTCCTCCATCATCATTGCCATATCTCCCCCACCTCCTCCATCACCATTGCTCTCCCCCATCTCCCCTCACCTCCTCCATCACCATTGCTCTCCCCCATCTCCCACCTCCTCCATCCTTCACCATTACTCTCCCTCATCTCCCCCCACCTCCTCCATCCATCACCATTCCTCTCCCCATTCTCCCCCACCTTCTCCATCACGATTGCTCTCCCCCATCTCCACTACCTCCTCCATCCATCTCCATTCCTCTCCCCATCTCCCCCACCTCCTCCATCCATCACCATTCCTCTCCCCCATCTCCCCCCACCTCGTCCATCACCATTGCTCTCCCCCATCTCCCCCCACCTCGTCCATCACCATTGCTGTCCCTCATCTCCCCCCACCTCCTCCATCACCATTGCTGTCCCTCATCTCCCCCACCTCCTCCATCACCATTCCTCTCCCCCATCTCCCCCACCTCCTCCATCACCATTCCTTTCCCCCATCTCCACCCACCTCCTCCATCACCATTCCTTTCCCCCATCTCCACCCACCTTCTCCATCACCATTGCTCTCCCCCATTGCCAGTGCATTAGTTAAAAAAAAAAAATAAATAAAAACAAAACACTTACCTTTCTCTACTCATTCCCCCGCAGGCCACAGAATCCTCGTTGCCACCTCGTTGTCAGGGAGGATTCAGAGCCGGGCAGGAAGCAGAGGACAGATCCCTCCGCTCCGCTGCCATTTTCCTCCTGTCTGCAGCGGAGCTGGAGGGAACGCTTCCTGCCTGCCGCACAGGATGAGGTCAATGTGGCGTGTGCCTTTCTCAACTACATGTGCGGCTGGATGCACATTAGTTGAAAAGAGTGGCCAGGGAACCGGATCGCAGCCCCGCTTCTGGCCGGTTCGGGGAACCAACAGCAATTTGAACAATCGGTTCTCCCAAACCGAACCAATCCCACCCCTGAGCATAAGGCATACTAAGCCATAGCATCCGTGCGCTGTCTTAGAGTCAGCAGGGACAAGGCAGAAGAAGCGGTTCCTCGAATACTGCCTGGAACATCTCCATGAATCTCCCAGCATCACGAGTCTCGGGTTTGCCCAAGCAAGGGCTCATCCGGACAGCAGAGAGATCATGAACGCAATCTTGGTGTCAAGTATATACTCCTAAGGCTATGGAGACCGATGGCATGGGTCAGAGTGAAAACTGTTACAGATCCGGTTGGTGGAACCTCTGTGCTGCGGTGCTAGGAGGGACCAGAGGGGCGTGACTAAGTATCAACTCGGCCTGACCAAGGTCGCACGGCGGCTCAGTCGACTCCGTGAACCACCGAAGGACCGAGCAGAGGGACCAGGTGCCACTCTGGGATCGACCTTGTATGAGAGCAGGTGACTCCCACGGGTCAGAAGGCAGGAGCTGACCGGTACAGCGGAAGGGTACGGCAGGCAAGCTGACGGGTGGTCTGGGTAGACAGGCACTCCGGGTAGGCAAGCTGGCGGGCACAACAGGTACCAGGCAGGTGCTTCCAGGTAAGCAGGCGGGCAGGGCCCATAGATAGACTGACGGGCAGGACTGTAGGCAGACTCTCAGGCTGAAAAGTAGTCCAAAGATCCAGAGCCCGGACTGGGCTCCTTGCGGGGAGCAAGCCACAATGGAGATGGATGCAGAGCAGATCAGAACGAGTTGAAGCTTCAGACAACCAGTAGATAAGTTGCAGACAGGGAACCCCGATGAAGAGAAGAGGCAAGTACAATACAAGTCCTCCAAGCTTGGCAACAGGTGAAGCACAAGATACACAAGCAAAGGTATAGTGGACGGAGTCCCTTTATAGATCCAGCAAACAGGAAGCAGGAAATGTCAGACAGGTATATGGTTCAGATCCTTAGATTACTCCCCCCTTAAAAGATGTCCTCCGGACGACCTCAGAGCTGGTTTATTGGGGTATCTGTGGTGGAACTGTTCGATCAGGCTGGTAGCGTGAATATTCTCCTGAGGCTCCCAGAAATTCTCCTCCGATGGGTACCCTTGCCATTTTAGCAAATACTGCAGCCATCTCCTATGGATCCGAGAATCGATGATCCCCTCCACAACAAATTCTTCTTGCCCATCAATAAGAACCAGATCAGGTGGAACAGGTGTACGTCCGGGAAAGGGATTTGATACTACCGGTCTAAACAGGGAGACATGAAAAACAGGGTGTATTTTCAGAGATCTCTGCAACTTGAGTCGGCAGGCTACGGAACTTACTATGCTGCTGATTTTGTATGGTCCAACATACTTCTGCCCCAGTTTAGACGTTGGAACCCTTAGTTTTAAGTTTTTTGTTGAAAGCCAAACCATGTCTCCTACCTTGTATGTCGGTGCTGGCTTACGGAACCTGTCAGCCGCCCTCTTGTATCTCTCTTGAGCTGTAGCCAACGTTTGTTTCAAAACCTCCAAATTCTGTTGAAGAAGCACAATCAGGGCGGCTACTGCGGGTACGGACGTGTCTATCGGGAATTGAGGGAGAATGCTGGGATGGTACCCCTTGTTAGCAAAGAAAGGAGACTGTTTGGTGGACACACTCTGTGTATTGTTATACGTGAATTCAGCCAACGGGAGTAAGTTCACCCAATCATCCTGTAAGTGACATACGTAACAACGCAGGTACTGCTCCAAGGTCTGATTTGTCCGTTCAGTCTCGCCGTTAGACCGCGGATGGTAAGCAGATGACAAATTTACCTTGACGTCCAGAGCAGCACAAAAGCTTTGCCAAAATCTTGAGGTAAATTGAACCCCTCGATCCGATACCACTTCATCAGGAACTCCATGTAGCCGAAAAACATTTTGTACTATAAGATCCGCTGTCGGTTTGGCTGTTGGTAAACCGGTACAGGGAATGAAATGAGCAGCCTTGGTTAACCGGTCGACTACTACTAGAATAGTTTTCTTTCTTTTTGATGTAGGCAACTCTATGATAAAATCCATTGAAATAGACCCCCAGGGACGAGATGGAATAGAAAGGGGTTGTAACAATCCAGTAGGTGAGGAGCGGGGAACTTTTTATCTTGCACATACCTTACATGATGAAACGTAATGCTGAACGTCTTTCTGATAGGTCGGCCGCCAAAAGAAGCGAGACATGAATTCCTGCCCAGTGAACTCCATACTTTAAAAGGCTTGTGTATCCTGTCAAGTATATACTGCTGAGGCTATGAAGACCGATGGCATGGGTCAGAGTAAAAACGGTTACGGATCCGGGTGGTGGAACCTCTGTACTGCAGTGCTAGGAGAGACCAGAAGGGCGTGACTAAGTATCAACTCGGCTTGACCAAGGTCGCACGGCGGCTCAGTCGACTCCGTGAACGAGGGAAGGACCGAGCAGAAGGACCAGGTGCCACTCTGGGACCGACCTTGTAACAGAGAGCAGGTGACTCCCACGGGTCAGAAGGCATGAGCTGATTGGTACTGCGGAAGGGTACGGCAGGCAAGCTGATGGGTGGTCCGGGTAGACAGGCACTCCGGGTAGGCAAGCTGGCAGGCACAACAGGTAACAGGCAGGTGCTTCCAGGTAAGCTGGCGGGCAGGGCCCATAGACAGACTGGCGGGCAGGACTGTAGGCAGACTGTCGGGCTGAAAAGTAGTCCAAAGATCCAGAGCCCGGACTGGGCTCCTTGCGGGGAGCAAGCCGCAATGGAGATGGATGCAGAGCAGATCAGAACGAGATGAATCTTCAGACGAACGGTAGATAAGTTGCAGACAGGGAACCCCGATGAAGAGAAGAGGCAAGTACAATACAAGTCCTCCAAGCTTGGCAACAGGTGAAGCACAAGATACACAAGCAAAGGTATAGTGGACGGAGTCCCTTTATATATCCTGCAAACAGGAAGCTGGAAATGTCAGACAGGAAACAAGATGGCCCCCGTGAAGCTGTCAACTCCATCTTGGATAAGGGCAAAACCAGGCAGAACAGGTATATGGTTCAGATCCTTACACTTGGTCTGGTCGATGAAAAAAGAGCGGCTTTCTCTGGGGTCTCCATTAAATCGGGATGGAAGTGCAAGCTGAAGCTTAGCTGCTTCATCAGACACTGGAACTCTAGGTGGCTCCTCTGGAGACGATGTCGATGCTGTGGAGGACTTCCTATCATAGTTGAGGCGCGGAACAGGGTGGACACAGAGGTGGAAAAACCCTGTAGCTGAGTTGCCATCACATTAATCACCTGCATTAGCTAGTCTTGAAGCTCACGTCACGCACAAACCTCCTCATACAAGACTTGCACAAGAGACCTGGAGTCTCTAGATTCAGTCTTGTCAGTGGGGTCCATGGCCTGATCTAACTGTAATGCTGGTGGGTGCAGACACACTGTGCCACAGGCCAGGCTAACCCTGGAGGGGGCATGATGAAGTGTCTACCGGGATTACCTAGAGTATCTGATGGTAAGGCTTAGCTGGGCTGCCGGTAGACACCAGGTACCACTCTAGGGCAGTCCCCAGGACTGCAGCAGCTGGCCCACAGGTCAGAGCAGGTATATGAGGTACAGTAGGGGCAAGACAGACGGTCCGGGGTAAGGACAGGCAGCACTGGTTTAGAATACTAAGCTGAGGTCAGGAGCGGAGAGGTCAGGATAAATGGGTAGGCAAGCCAGGTCAGACAACAAGAGAGACAATACAAGATAGCTCCTTACAGGAATCTAGACAGAGACTGAACTAATATCTTAGATCAGGAGAGGAGTGAAGGGAGGAACTGCCTAGTATAGCACCTGCTTGTTGGTGATTGGCTAGGGAATCCAAATCCTGCAGGACACAGCAGGGTTTAATTCCTGCAGGATCAGGCAGTGCCATCACCCTCCTATAGTCATGTGGAGACTACAGGGATATGCAGCAAAGTTGGAAGTGTTGCATGAACTCAGCACAGTGGCCAGACATGAGGATAAGCAGAGAGGCGGATGCAGTGAGCAGCACGGCAGCGGTAACACATGCAAGAGGACATCAGAGCTCACAACTCAGCAAAAGAAATATGGAAAGAAAACCCAAACCATTAGATAAATACTCCAGAAACTAATGTGTTGTACAACTGCAGCAGCACTGAAGAAGATGAGTGTTCTAGTTCACGAATAATATAGATATTTAACTGATAAGGGGAGAGATAGGAGAGATTTCAGCAGCAGAGTCAGACTCAGTGTGATTTATCTGTGATATGGCATAGCTGGAATCTGTTCAGCAGCATTTGAATTGCAATTACACATTTTTTTTCTTCATTCTTAATACACTAGAACAAAAGAAACAACAAAGCAACACGTGCAATCTTTTTTGTGAAGTTGGGAATATATATTTTTAACCCCTTCACATATAAGCCTGTTTTTACCTTTCTGACCAGGCTAAATTTTTCAAATCCGGCCTGTCATTTTATGTGGTAATAACTCTGGAGTGGCTCCACAAATCTCAGTGATTGCAGAAATTTCTGTAGCGTTTCTGCAAGGTTCTGCACCTCTTGGCATAAAAAACGCTGTGAAAATTCCATGCGTTTTTGATGCGTTTTTTTGCATTTACATGTGTTTTATATGCGCTTTTGCCTGCGGATTTGTCATGCATTTTTTCCAATGCATTGTATAGGAAAAACGGAGGCAAATCTGCACAAAGAATGGGCATACTGCTTCTTTTTCTGCACATGAAATCCTGTCAGGGAAATTCCTGATCATGTGCACAGATCTTCCAAAATCCCATAGAAAATGCTGGGATAAAGTCTGCAATACACTTTTGAGGCCAAATCTGCATGGATTTGCCACAGGAAAAACGCATAAAAAATGCACCGTGTGCACATACCCTCAGACTGTTGTTTTTTGTGACACATTGTACTTTATGATAGTGGTAAATATAAGTCAACATGATTTTAGTTTATTTATGAAAATATTGAAATTTGACAAAAATGTGGAAAAATATGCAATAACATTTAACACATGTCTACTTTACTTCAGCATCATTTTTTTAAAAGACATTTTTTTGGGGATAGGTGGGTTTGTTAAAAGGGTTAAAGTTTAGGAGCAATTTAAACATTTTTCAATAAATTTACAAAATCTCTATTTTTAGGGACCATTTCATTAATAAAAGTGACTTTGAGGAGCTTGTATGACAGAAAATCCACAAACAAGACCCCATTTTCAAATCTGCACCCCTCAAAGTTTTTATATCCGCATTCAAAAAGTTTGTTAACCCTTTAGATGCTTCACAAGATTTAATACAAACTATAAGAAAAAAATGAAAAGTCCCATTTTTTACTAAAATGTTGCTTTAGTTTCAAATTTTTCATTTTCACAAGGTTAAAGGGAGAAAATGCATCCCACAATGTGTTGTATAATTTCTCCTGGGTACAGGGATACCCCACATGTGGTTAGAAACTACTGTTTGGACACATGACAGGGCTTGTAAGGGAAGGAGCACCTTTTGACTATTGCAGCACAAATTTTCCCAGAATAGACGGTGGACGCCATGTCGCATTTGCAGAGCCACCGAGGTGACAAAACAGCAGAAACCCCCCACAAGTGACTCCATTTTGGAAACTACACCACTTGAGGAATTTTTCTAGGGGTGGAATGAGCATCTTGAACCCACAAATGTTTCACAGAAATTTACAATATTAGGCTGTGAAAATAAAATATTTAATTTTTTCAACCAAAATGTTGATTTAGCCCCAAATTTCTCTTTTTCAAAAGAGTAAAAGAAGAAAATGAATCTCACAGTTTGTTGTGAAATTTCTTCTGACTACAGGGATGCCCCATATGTGGTTGGAAACTACTGTTTGGGGACATGGCAGGCCTCAGAAATAAACGAGCAGCATTTGTCTTCTAGAGCACAATTTTTGCTAGAACAGATTGTAGACAACATGTCACATTAGGAGAGCCCCTGAGGAGTGAAAACAGCAGAACCCCCACAAGTGACCCTATTTTGGAAACTAAACACCTTCAGGAATTTATCTAGGGGTGTAGTATGTGAGGGTAGTTGTGGTGAGGGACTGCTGTTGTCCTCCCACACCCTGGCTCCCCACAAATAAAAAATAAAGTCCTGTTCTTCATGTGTGCTGTGTGTAGTAGATAACATTTACATTTTCCATTGCGGGTCCCATCTGCACCAGGACTTATTTAACAGTTCAGCTTTACTTAAACCATTCAGTTCAGTTTTGGTCTCAGATACAGCACAATGGGGTTCCACAGACACAGTTTCAGCCTTCTTCAATACCCTTCTAACCCCTACCTCTTTGCTCCCCAGGTATGATCCACCTAGTACCACAGCTTTCCAGAACCCGGTTCTGCTTCCAATAGCGACGTCCCCGTCTGTTTCCCCATCTTGGGAAGTGAGTAAGGTCTCCATGCCTTCTCTGGGCCATAGGCCCCGAACGTTTAGGGAAGATTCCTTGCAGTTTATTGCTCCTTTTTCCATAGTGCTCATAGAATCATAGAATCATAGAATGGTAGAGTTGGAAGGGACCTCCTGGGTCATCTGGTCCAACCCCCTGCTCAAAGCAGGATTCACTAAATCATCTCAGACAGATGTCTGTCCAGCCTCTGTTTGAAGACGTCCATTGAAGGGGAACTCACCACCTTCTCTCTTTCTCTGCCTCTTGCTGCATCACTGTCGACCTTCAGCCAACAGGCCCTGAACTTCTATACTCCTCTCAATTAACTCTCCTGTGCATACTTTAATGTTTCAACCAACAACTACATCTCTGACTGACTGGAAAAAGAAAAAATGTTGCTGATCTCTGGCCCAAACTCCTCCCCCTGCTTACTGGACCAATCACCAACTCTTCTTCAGTTGCTGGGTAAAACTTCTCTTCTTTGCTACTACCCTACTGCAGTCACTAAATCCCCAAATCCTAAACTATGCCTTATCTCTTATACACTAATAGGCCCACCACTGCCTATCAGCCCTAATGTTTCTATCTATCACTAACTAAACCCTAAACTGCATCCTATGCTTTTCTTATAAACTATGCATGAATAACATTATACATTAATAACATTACATTACATTATCCACATACATTAGTGCCTATGAAAGGCACATGACAGACCCTGTCACACCCTTACAAGTAATCATTTTAAACACACAAGTGATTCACATAATTGTATAACATTGAGCTGTGAAAGTGAAAAATTGTATTTTTTTCCACTAAAATGTTGTTTTAGCTCCAAGTATTTAATATTTAAAATGGCTATTAGGAGAAAATGGACCACAAAATGTGTTATGCAACCTCTCCTGAATACGATGATACCCAATATGTGGAGAGAAGCTACTTTTCCACCACAGTGCAATTCTCAGAACAGACTGAGCGCCATATTGGAGTGCAGATTTTGCTGGAATGATTTGCAGGTGCAATGTCACATTGGCAAAGTCCCCAAGGTGCAGAACAGCAGAATTCCCCCATAAGTAACCCAATTTTACAAACTATACCCCTCAATGAATTGATCTAGGAGTTCAGAGAGCATATTGACATCACAGGTGTTTCACTTAATTTAATATCATTAAGTGGTGAAGAAAAATATTCTTTTACCACTAAAATGTTGTTTTAGCCCCATTTTTACAAGGGGAAAGGGGTAGAACTAGTTTATTACACAATTTCTCCTGAAAGTGGCAATATCCCATATGTGGCTGTATAATACTCTTTTGCCACAGACTTAGGAGGGATGGAGAGCTATCAGTATTTGGTCAGTATTTTTTCTCAGGAGTGAGAGCCAAAACCAGGAATAATCAGAGAAAACATATAATAGAAACAAGTCACCAATTCTGCATTTACCACCCACTCCTGGTTTTGGCTCCCACTCTTGAGAAAAAATACTGACCAAATACTGATAATTGGGCCGTGGACTATGTGAAAAGGCCACCCAGAATGCCAAAAGAAAGGGAAGGGTGCTAGGGAGGAGGGCTCACAGTCAGACTGCAGGAAAAGCAACTGGGGTTAATCAAGCAAGATAATCCCTAGTTGAGGAGTTGGAACTCCTAACACTATCTACATAGAAGTATAGTCAGCAAAGAAAGCCAGTGAGAGGTGATTATATAAAGCCCATACCAAAATGTGATAAGACATAACCAAAAGAGAAAATGGAAAAAACTTGAAGTGAAGAAAAACCAAGAATAGGAAAGATAGGACGAAAGAACCATCAGAATTTGGACATAGACTAATCGGGCTGTAGCTCAACAGAGAGGGAAACAGATAACAGCAAAAGGTCACTGGATCACGTGTCGAAACCGAGGATGACACAGATGTTGTCCTTTTGAACCCAGGACTCCAGCGCTGCAAGATAACAACTGAGCCGCCATGCTGCCAATATCAGATTTGCGTCACGTCGATGTGCAGCAAATATAATTTTTGTGAAAAATTAATCAAGCCTTGAAAATTCGAATTTGAAAAGATTAGATCACCTCTAACTAATATACCTTAGATTCATACAGTGCTTAGCACAAATGAGATCACCCTGTTTGAAAAGTAAGATTTTAATAAATATCTCACTGAGCACAAAAATAATTTCCAAAAATTTGAGAAGACTGAATTTAAAAGATCATTTTTTTTAATCAGAAAATGAAAACAAGGTTAATGATAATATAACGTTCATTACAAAATCTTCAGTTTTACTCAAAATAGTTGATGCAAAATGAACACATCCTACATGAAAACAACATCTAGAATTTTGTATGAGCTCCATGATTTTTAAGGACAGCACCAAGCCTTCTAGGCATGGAAAAAACAAGTTGGCTACATTGCAACATCTATCTTTTTCCATTCTTCAAGAATGACCTCTTTTAGAGCCTGGATGCTAGATGCAGCGTTATGCTCAACTTGTCTTTTCGGAATTCCCCATATGTGATCGATTGGGTTCAGATCAAGAGACATACTTGGCCACTGAATCACTTTTACCCTGATCTTCATCAGATATGCAACAGTGGCCTTAGATGTGTTTTTTGGATTATTGTCATGTTGGAAAAGTAGAACTCTAAGAAGGGCACAGACCAATAGTAGCATCTTCTCTTTCAATATTGACCAGCACATCTGTGATAATTAAAAGGCCTCTAACTGCTTGGAAAATATGTATAGAAGACTGTAAATCCCCCTTGGAGTCAAATAAACAAGTTTTGAGCTCTGTAGTACAAACACAACCTTTTTAATGTCCAAATAACTTCAACCTAAGGAAAAAAAGATTGTAACCAAAGGTAACCAACAACATATTGAATAACAAACTGCAGTATCAAACTTTTTAGGATGCCTAAATTGTATAAATATCTAAAAATGATCCTTTTTTGTGGTGGTGATCAGATGCGTGCATTGATGTGTTTTATAGACAGGTGGTGCAGATGGAAGGAGCAATATAATTTTCACATGGTCGGGTGCAACAACTATACCTGTTTGGGGATTATAATGAGCTTTGCTCTTCACTAAATAAAGAAGAAATCATTTTTTTATAAGCTGTCCAAGAATTATTACGGTAGCAGTACTACCATATAGATAACATGATGGATAGGAAGCAGATGCCGGGAATAGTGTGGTCTATCGGCACTGGTGGCAGCAGAATAGTGTAGATGACAGTCAACAGTCAGGTAGGCAGTTAGATGGTATGACTGATTTAATCATTGGCATTAGTCTTCGGTGCATGAAAGGTTGCACTGATCCATGCCTGATTCATTTTGAGAAGTCTTAGGTTTTTCACGCTTGTGGCTGATAACCAAATTGGTCCTCTTTGGTGTGACAAATTCAACAGTCACATTGAATATCCTGTCTGACATGACAATGGAAGCTGGACATGATGGTGCTCCAATAGCAAACTGGGAAAGTTCTTTCCATTGGTCCAATTTATTAACCCAGAGGTTCTTGAAATGGCAGAAAAAACATCTAATCCATCATGTCACATATATTGCAGGTGTTTCTGTCACTGCCTTGGCTACTTGTTGTAGCCATACCACTGGCACAGGCAGGGATATGTTGTGTCCTTGTGGATCACTTCGAGGGTCTTCTGGTCAGTTGTGTGGGTGGCAAGCATTTGCTCAGCAGGTAACAGAGCTTATCCAGGAAGTAAGCTTATTTTGACTCACTCTCGGAAGCTGGAAAAAAAATCCCCCTTTTTGCTTTTATAGCAAGGTTTTAAAAGTGCAATTATCCAATAGTCATCAGTTTGCTTCATGTTAACAATATGCCTGTTCTCCCACAACCATTGCAGAATACAGCTAGCTATGCTCAGCACCACAACTGAAGGCCCCATTGTTTCAATGTAATAACCTCACTGTGACAGTTGCTTGTCACAACTAGCATTTTAGTCATCATAATTTTTATTCTGATTGCCTTTTTCCTGTGCCAAGTCTATGTACTGCTCCACCTGCATCTACTTTCTCCTCCTTCTTTTCCTCCACCTCCACCAAATCCCGCAGTGTTTGATATGAACCTTGCAGATTTCTAACACAGGGAAGCATTTAACAGGTGCAAATTGGTGTTCTTCTTTCATCCTCGCTTACCTGCTAGTGAGTGTTTTTACCAGGAGAAATATTAGCAGAATCAAGTCACTGATTTCACACATGTCCCTACTGACAAATTTTGTCGCCTCTTCAAAGGACTTCAGTAGGCGACATGCCGCCCATTATTAGCTGCCAATGACAGATCTCAAGTTTTTCTGCTGCATGATGTAGTATTTCACTGCTTTACGCTGTTTGAACAAGAAAAATATACCGCGTCTAATTGCAGATGATTGCGATGTTGCAAACAAGGTGATGCTCTAGCAGTCTGTTTTTTTTTGTTTCCGTTTTTTGAAAGCAAGGAAGCAACGGGGCGTGCTATGCCACATAAGACTTATGGAAACAAAATGACACTTTTCTGCCCATGGGCACCACTTTTCGAAAGCTTGTTTATTGTGTGTGCAAAAGAAATCTTGCACTATTAAATCTATTAAATTCATACAAGGAGCATTAGTTATTTTCCCTGACTGTAAAGCAGCCAGAATGTTCTGGGCATTGTTGTTCATGACAATTCCAAATTACCATTCACCGTGAATCAGCCAGCAGGCGAGTTGCCTCTTAAAGGGAACCTGACAGGTTCCCCATGCCCCCAACTCACCAGCTTTTGTATATTTTTTGTTAAATACCCTGCCTAACCAGCCCTTTATAGTGTTTATCACCTAAATACATGTTTAAAAAAAGTTTTTATAAACTTCACTTTTCATATGCTAATTAGCCTTTTGACTAGTTGATGGGGCGTTGTTTGCCCATGACTAATAGGCCCTCACACCATGTTATCATGCTCTCGTGAGTGTAATAACATGATTTGCAAGAGCCTTCGTCATTGCCAGCTCTGTGCAAATCTCCCATATGCACTACACATCTGATGCTGGGTGTTCGCTTTCTGGCTTCAGAAGTGCACTGCACATGTCCAAAAGTGAGTAAGACGACTTCTTTGCTTCTGGACATGCACAGTGTGCCTCTGAAGGCAGAAAGAGTACACCTGACTTCAGAGGTATAATGACGCTGGCGAGATTTGCAGAAAGCTAACACCGGCTCTTGGAAATCATATTATTTCTCCCACAGGGGTGTTATAATATGCTGTGAGGGTTGACTAGTCTGGGGAAAACAACACCCCATCGAACAGTCAAAGTATTTAGGTGATAAACAGTATAAAGGGCTTGTTAGGCAGGGTATTTATCAACATACATACAAATGCTGGTGGTTTAGAGGGCATTGGGGACCTGTCAGGTTGCTTTTAATGTGCAGAAGCAACTCTACTGCCATTTGGATTTTCTTCCCCCGGATTTCAAGCTGTAAAACTGCTGGGTCTGAGGCATGCCATAATTTCTCAGAAGGCAGCAGAATCCACAAGCTGGTAAGGCAGCGACTGTATTACCAGCAACTTGACAAGATGCAAGTTTATTACATAAACCAGCAGATGACTAGAAGAATACAGTTGCTTTCTTGCACACATAATCGGCGATGGATAATTGTCTTTTCAAAGGAGGAGGAGGATGATGCATACTCGGAGTGTGACACGTAGTAGAGGATGTTGACAATGTTGATGGTGGTGATGATTAGTGTTGATCTAATTTGTTCGGCGAATGTTCGAAACTTTCAAATTCGGCACGAATATGGCACATTTGGATTCGTGATCACAAAGGCGAGCAAATTTTCTTAAAATCAGAAAAGTTTGATGAATTTGCGTGGGACCGCGAATACAGGGCAACCACGGTGTTTAGAACAGTTTTGTTAGCATAGTGCAAGTGTATGATGAGCGGTGACATGTGCCAGGTGAGTGTGGGGGCTGTGGAGAGCTTAGAACAGGTCAGATTAGCGGCACACTTTTTTTTGTTGTTGGGCGGTAACTTTAACTGAGGAAAGCTCGGCCAGCCAATCATAGCGTAGGAAGCATCTACACTGTCCAGACATAAGGGATTCTGCAATTGGCTGCAGAAATCACATGTCCTCTCAATATAAAAAGCGGCCATGTTCCCTCAGCGCCATTATATCCATGTCACTGCTGGAGACAGACGCAGCTCATTGTTCTCCTGTGTAATGAGAGATATTAGCTAGATAGAGGGGCGCTTGTGTGGTAGTCAGAGAGTGTAGATAATTCCTGACCTGTGTACCTCTGCAACCGCTGGTGCAGCACATTTTTGGTGTTCTTGTGCAAGTACTGAGATTCTGACAGAAACAGAGGGCCCATGCCATACAATAGTGCTGTGCACCGCTGGTATAGAGCTCCATGTCTCAGTAAAACTTGAATCTTTTTTTGCACTTGCTAATGTGAACAAGCAAGCTCAGTGCACCTTTTCATTTAGTGCGGTTGAAATTGTGCTCTGCACAGTCTGCAGAGCTTCTTATTGCAGAGCACAAAATCTGTTTTTTTCTGTTGCTATTGTGATATTGAAAGCTGTGTGTACTAAAGTTTTTTAAGTGTCAGATACTATTTTAGTGGAGTTGAACTTCAGGTGGATTCAGAGTAAAAAAATAAATTTTTTCTCTTGCTACGCCCAGTCCAAAAAATATTTTTCCCTGTTCCAAAAGTCATACAGTGCTATAAGCCAGCTACTACGTTAGTGGCGGTCAAATTCAGCTTGTACGCACAGTCAAATCTATATATATTTTTGGTTGGCAGGCAGAGTCTATTAAAGGTTTTTTACTGTGGTAAAGTTGATCCAGTCTGCTAAAAGGCAGATCCTATTTTAGTGGCGTTGAACTTGTCCTGGTTTTACAGTAAAAAAGAAAAACTTTTTTTTACTTGGCCCAGTCCAAAAAATATTTTTTCCTGTGCCAAAAGCCATACACTGCTATAAGCCAGCTACTACCTCAGTGGCGGTCAAAGTCAGCTGGACGCAGAGCTTATTCAGAGTAACCCAAAAATATTTTTTTCTCGAGTAAAGTGATACAGCTGGCTAGATCTGAGTTTGAAATATTTTGGATCATATATTCTATGTCATACTGGCCTCACCCACGCTAAAAAATGCTTTCTTCTGTTACTCACATTCAAAAAAAAAATTTCTTTTGCTCCTAAAGTAATACAGCAGGAGACATCTCAGTTAGAAATTGTTTGGAGAATAGTGTGTGCTGAGCTATTTCACAGGAAAAAAACATATTTTTCTTTAGTTAATTGTGTGCTCCTACCACTGTATCTGACCAACATGAGTGGGAAAAAGAGAGGGTGTGGTGGAAGGCTTGGTGTTCAAGGTGTACGTGAGGTATGTGGTAATGTTAGTGAACCAACACAAACAGGTCCTATCCAAAGACAACTGACAACTTATGTTAGTGGACGGCCTACTGCACTCCCTTCCTTTGGCAGCTGCACAGCGATACGCCTTGTTGATAAGGCCCAGAAAGAGCAGGTGCTCCAGTAGATGGCAAGCTCTGCTTCCAGTGCCCTCTCCTCGTCTTCCTCCACCTCAACACCACAAGCAGTACAGTCCACAGAGGTGGCACCCCAATTACCCATGCTTCCCCCTACGTCACAACTGCCCAACTGCCCAACTGACTGTAGCGACCACAGATGGGCGAGTCTGTAGAACTCTTCACCCATTCTACACCATGGGCATCAGAAGTGTACTTCAAACAGTCACAGAGTTAAGGGGAGGAAAGCATCTGCACCGATGCCCAAAATTTTTTAGCTTTGATTCGGGGCAGGATGAAGTAGGGTCCAAGAAGGTTCCTGACCCTCATCACCAGACGTTAACCGCAGGGGAGGGAGGTGATCCCGATGAGACTCAGATACCTGAGGCTCATGCGGACTGTACTGTGCTGTCAGGGCAACAACAGGAGAGGGGTCACTCTGAGGGCGAGGAATGGGATAACACATTGGATGATGACGAGGTTGAAGATCCTACTTGGTGTGAACTCAGAGTCACGCAGCCGAGTAGCTCATCTGAGGAGGTGGAGGAGGAAGCCGAGGAGGTTATATTTTGCAGACACGGAGTGATGCAAGCACGAGGAGCACTGCATCCTTAGCCACAACCGTGGCTGTGGCCAACAGCGGTCACGGGTCTGCAGCTCGCAGGGGCAGCAAGGGTTGCCTAGCATATGCCTTTTTTGTCATTGCAAAGGATGAGCCAACACACGTTATCTGCAAACTTTGCGATAAAAAACTCAAAAGAGGGAAAAGCTGCAATAATTTGACTACTATATGCATGAACGTTCACATGCTCAAACACCATTCTTTACGCTGGGAATCTTCCTGCGCTGAAATGCAAACCAGCGCACCTCAACAACCATCAGCTGCCCTATCAAACTCATCTGCTGCTTCTTCCTCCTCCTCTGTTACCGTGCCAAATATTGTCACGCAGGTCTCCCATTGCAGAAACTCCGGTTCTTTACCCGCTCTAGTCAGGTTGAGTGACAGCCCGTCAGCTGTAACGAAAGCGGACACGCCTGCTGTGTTTGTTTCACCGAGCACACCGCATGTTTCTCAATCCACCGTAACATCTGCACCTCACTCACGCTCCACCAGTTTTTCCCGTTCACCATACTCCACCCTCTCTCAGCACCTTAGCCAGCACTGGGTCCCGCAGTTGTGGTCACGTAAAAGATTGTTTCATCCTACGCATGACAAAGCTAAGAGGTTGAACTCCACCATGTCCAACCTGTTGGCCACGGAAATGCTGCCTTTCCGCCTGGTAGATACAGACGGTTTCCGAAAACTGATGGCCGTTACAGTCCCCCAGTACCAGTTTCCCAGTCGCCTTTACTTCTCTAAGAAAGCTGTGCCTGCTCTACACCAGCATGTCGCAGACAACTTCACCCGTTCCTTGTCTAAATCTATGTGTGCCAGGGTGCATTTCACCACAGACACCAGGATGAGTAAGCATGGCCAATGGCGTTACATCTCGCTGACTGGGTACTGGGTGACTCTGGTGGCTGTGGGGGCAGGCGGGGAAGGGGCTGCTCCACAAATCTTGGAATCCCCAAGGCTTGCAGAAGAAACATCTGTATTTCCCCACTTCCTCCGCAGCTTCTGCATCCTCCACCTCCTCTAGGGCCTCCACATGCACACTCAACCTCTGCCTCAACGAGACACGCGTTCCAAGGGTGCGGAGCGAATGCACACCACCTCCGTACTGCGCAGTCAGGGCTCACCATAATCAGGCAATCTTCAAATTAATATGTCTTGGAGATCGCAGTCATACAGGTGAAGAGTTGTGGGCAGCTCTCAAGGCTCAGTTTGAGCAATGGCTGTCTCCACTGTACCTAGAGCCAGGAAAGGCCGTGTGCGATAATGGTGCGAACCTGTTAGCGGCCCTAGGCCGAGGCAAGCTCGCACACGCGTCTTGCATTGCTCACGTCCTCAACCTAGTAGTACAGCGATTTCTCCGCCACTATCCTGGCCTGGATGAGCTGCTTCACAAAGTATGGAAGCTGTGTGCTCACTTCCGCCATTCACACCTGTCATGTCATCGACTTGCATTGATACAGAGGTCTTTGTCCGTGCCAGTTAACAGGTTGATCTGCGATGTGCCGACGTGGTGGAATTCCACTTTGCACATGTTGCAGCGACTGTGCCAGCAGCAACGAGCTCTGATGCAGTATGTCATGACATATAGCTTGGGGCAACGCAGTACGGACTTGGGGCATATCACGTTTGTGGAGTGGGAACAGATTAAGGACCTCTGCACCCTTCTGCACGGTTTTGAAATGGCTATTAAACTGGTTAGCGCTGCGTTGCAGTCATCAGCATCACTATTCCTGTAATATACATGCTGGAGCAAACTTTGAATAACCTGCAGCAGGAGGTGGTGGCCCCAGAAGAAGAGGAGGACGCGGAAGGGATACCAAAGTCTCAAATTTCCAGACTGTCGTCACAAAGGCGGATGCCAAGTGATGGTGGATTACAGCGATTGTGGGGGTTTGGTGATACCAGGCAAACTGTTAGTGAAGGTGCAAGAGCCGAGGAACTAATGGAGGAGGAAGAGGTGATGGATGAGCAGCTGTCAGAGGATGAAGAGCATAATCATCCCCTCGTTTGAACGTGGTTGGCAGGAGGGGAAGGAGGAAACAAGCATCAGTGTTATGCAGCCCACAATACAGCTTGGCTTTGGACCTCCTGGAAGAGCCTGACATATGAGTGCCTTCTTGATGCACTATCTGCAACATGATCCCCATATAGTTAGGATTCTAAATAATGCTGACTACTGGGTTGCCACTCTGTTAGATCCACGTTATAAGAGTCAATTTTGCCAGATGCTTCCCACCCTGGAAATGGACCCGCGTATGTTGGAGTATCAAAACAAGCTTTTAAGCAACCTTAATAGAGGTTTTCCCTAAGAAAGCAGTGAGGCACACAGTGTGCATCACAGCTGTAGTCTTTCAACCTTCGACACGTCAGTTTGTCAACGCCAAAACATTAGCAGCAGCAGCAGAGTAAGTGGCAGAAGCAATTTCTGGGAGTCCTTTTACACATGTTTTCCACCAGCTCATGCATCAGCACAACAGAGTACAAGTCTGACACGTGGTGATCGACTGGAGAAGATGGTGCAGGAGTATCTAAAGTTCAATATCAATAACATCAGGGAGGGTTTGGACCCTTTTACATTTTGGTCTTCAAAAATGTATGAATGGCTTGAGCTTACCTCTCACGCCCTCGAGGTTTTATCATGCCCGGCAGCCAGCGTTCTCTCTGAATGTGTCTTCAGCGCTGCTGGTAGAGTCTTGCCAAATAAGCGCACCCGGCTGTCCCCTGAAAGTGTAGACCGCCTAACTTTCATCAAGATGAACAAGTCATGGATCTCCAAGGACTTTTGCACCCCAACTGCAGACTGTACAGAGTAGGCGATGTTGTCGTTTTGAGTGTGCTGCATTGATCTCTTGAAATTGCACTCAGTGATATGGCTTCTGTGCCTGCTCTTGCTGCTGCAGGTTTTAGGCCCTAATTTTGGGAAATGTGCAGAATTCTGATTGTGTTGGGTTGGCTGTAGTGGGACAGGTTATGAGGGTCTGCGTTAAACTACTTGTAGTCTGATGACAATGATGCCACTTCGTTGGTGTTAGGCCCTCATTTAGGGCAATGGAACACTCCTGGTTAGGTCTCCATCTCCTGTGTTGGCTGTACTGGAAGAGGTGTGGGTCTTATTTACACTATTTCTACTGTAGTGAAATTGATTAGACATTGCTAGTGTCTGCCATTAATTTTTTGAAATGTAGAGAATCATGATTGGGTCTCCATCTATTGGGTTGGCTGTAGAGGAAGTGGTTTTGGCCTCCTTTGCAATACTTATATGATAGTGAAATCGATGCCACTTTGGTGGTGTTTGTTAGGCCCTCATTTAGGGCAATGTGAACACTCCTGGTTAAGTCTCCATCTCTTGTGTTGTCTGTACTGGAAGAGATGTGGGTCTCATTTACACTATTTCTACTATAGTGAAATTGATTACACTTTGCTGGCGTCTGCCGCTAATTTTTGGAAATGTGGGGAATCCTGAATGGGTCTCCATCCATTGGGTTGACTGTAGTGGAAGAGGTTTTGGTCTCCATGCATTTCTATAGTTATACTGTAGTGAAATTGAGCATTTGGTGCAGATATTATTCTCCCCAAACGGGTACACAAACATGATAAACTCTAAATTATTTTCAATAAACAACCATCAGTCGCCCCATCAAACACCTCTGCTGCTTCTTCCTTCTCCTCTGTTACTGTGCCAAGTTGTGTCACGCACGTGTCCGACAGAACCAGCTCTTTACCCGCTGCAGTTAAGCTGAGTGACAGCCCGTCAGCTGTAAGTGAAGTGGACATGCCTGCTGTGTTTTTGGATCTCTGAGCACACAACACGTTTCTCAATCCACCGTAACACCTCCGCCTGCACCTCTTTCACGGTCTATCAGTCTGTCTGTTTCACCATACTCTGCCCTCTCTCAGCACTGCCGCCAGCCCTCAATCCCGCTGTTTTGGTCACGTAAAAGATTGTTTCATCCTACACATGACAAAGCTAAGAGGTTGAACTTCACCATCTCCAATCTGTTGGCCACGGAAATGGTGGTCTTAGGCTCTATTTTTTTAAATGTAAACACTTCCGATTGAGTCTGCATCTCCTGGGTTGGCTGTAGTGGGACAGGTATGGGTCTGCGTTAAACTACTTGTAGTCTGATGACATTGATGCCACTTAGGTGGTGTTAGGCCCTCATTTAGGGCAATGTGAACACTCCTGGTTAGGTCTCCATCTCCTGGGTTGGCTGTACTGGAAGAGGTGTGGATCTTATTTACACTATTTGTACAGAAGTGAAATTGATGCCACTTTGCAGGTGTCTGTCACTAATTTTTTTAAATGTGGGGAATCCTGATTGGGTCTCCATCTATTGGGTTGGCTCTAGTGGAACCTTCCTGTTCTGCAGTCTAAGTTGTGAAAGGTTGTGTACCAGTCCTTGCTGCACTCCTGATACAGACTCTACCTGCTGCAATCCTGATACAGACTCTGCTTGCTGCACTCCTGATATAGACTCTGCCTGCTGCACTCCTGATACAGACTCTGCCTGCTGCACTCCTGATACAGACTCTGCCTGCTGCACTCCTGATACAGACTCTGCCTGCTGCACTCTTGATACAGACTCTGCCTGCTGCACTCCTGATACAGACTCTGCCTGCTGCACTCCGGATACAGACTCTGCTTGCTGCACTCCTGATACAGACTCTGCCTGCTGCACTCCTGATACAGACTCTGCCTGCTGCACTCTGATACAGACTCTGCCTGCTGCACCATCTAGTCTGTCCTACTGGGTCCAGATGATGCGTATCTGTTGGTCTGTCCTGGAGTGACACCTGGCGTTCATCGCGAGTCAAGTCTAACCTCACCATCAGAGACTCTAGTGAACAGTCTGATGCTCGCTTAGTCACGCCCCTCCAGGCTCTCCGGGGTTCGTGACACAGTGGTTCCACAAACCACGTCCATGACAGTGCGCCCTCGCAGGCAGGGTCCTCTCTCCTGTTGTACCAGTCGGTGACCCCTTTTGACATGTAAAGCGCATCTGAATAAATGTCGCTGTCACAGTAATAATAATTATAGTACTGGGTCAATTGATGGCACTTCCCTGGTGTCTACACCTAATTTGATGTGTTTTGGCAGCTTTTGGTCACATTTCTAGGTGTTGTATATGCATTTCTTTGGTCCCCTTATTGACTCCTATGGGATTCAGAAATGTTTGATGAACATTCGGCGAATAAATTCGGCAAATATCAATTTGTTCGGCAAACTTTTCCGAACCTAACATTGAAATGTTCGCTCATGAATACTGATGATGACACTGAACAGGTGCAGATTGGCTGACAGAAGGAGTGTGGTGATAAGAGGAGGAAGAGGAAAATTTGAGATTCGCTCTGAATGACTTTGCCAAATGAGCAGGCAATGTCACTAAGTGCCAAACAATCGTCTCGTGGCAGCGTGCAACAGAACCCCCACATACGAAAAGCACGTACGTATGACTCACCACCACAACCAGAACTTTGTGGTGATCTAGAGCCTCCTCCACCAGCAGCACATGCATCACTTTCTGCTCCAGGTCTGACCGCAGGAAAACCTGATTTGGCACCGGAAGATGTTTTTGATTGATGGACATCACCTGTGCTGTGTATCACTGATGCCAGCAACTTCCTCCTTTGATGACTTTAACTTCTCGTTACCAGTCTAATTCCCAGGTTTTGTCCAACACATAATGATCATCTTCTTTGTCATCCATCATTTGGCTCACAGGTGCTTCTTTGTGTGAAATGGCTAACGCTTCTTGCCACCTAACCAGATTCCCACCTTGAGGTTTGTCCTGGTTCAGAGTGCTACTTCTGCAGACAGTGTCCCTACAACTTCGGCTCACAGAGCCAGCATCACAGATTTGCATTAGAATTGTGTTGTCGATCTCCTCCGGCACCATGTATTCTGAGTCTTCCAAGATATCAATTGGAATTTTTTTTTTCTGGTGTAGTATGTTCCTTATTTCCCAGGGTGCTGTGGGTTATGGAACTTTGGGTCAGAAGAGAAACATGAGTAATTGACAGATTGGAAATTCTACTATCTACCCCATTAATTGGTATGACAGTGGAGGAGGTGGCTGAGCAGAAGATTGGCTCCAGATGATGGTGTTTCTGTCAGAGGCTACAACATTCTGCTGTGATTGAAATGAGGGATGGGACATATATTCTTTTACACCCTCCATTTCCTACTTGCTAATGTACTCACGAGAGTTTGGAAAGGAGGCCAAATGTGACTTATGTTTGGTACTTCTACTGGTGCCAGTGATGGTAGAGCTGATGCTAGGGGCAACCACATACTTATCCATGAAATTAGGTTCTTTTTCTATCACCCTACCATGTCCGTCGCCCATGCCATGTTTGAGTTTAGCATACATTTTGGACAAAAATATTTCACAGACTGAGACTATAACATGTACTATTGTACTATTTTCAATCTAGTACAGCACTGAAGTAGTACACCACAGTCACATTAGACTATTTCTATTCCTATGCTATGTACTCTGAGAGCTCCTATCCTGACACAGTCCAAGCCTAAAATGGTGCTCCTTGGCTGGCCCCTATGTTGCACTCAGGGCTGCCACAAGGAAATTCAGGGCCCCATACTGGCAAAATTTTCAGGCCCCCTTGAGATGCTGTCCCAGACTCCACCCCAGATCCGCCTCCGCTCCTCGCACCTTCAACAGTCCCACCCCCCACTCTTGGAAAAAACTCCACTTCTGAACCACGTTCTTAACAATCACACATTAACAGTTCCCATCGAACACCATATCACATACATAGCCAGCAGCTTTTGTTTAGGCCAAAAGAATTTTTAAACCTGACACCACGACAAGGTAGACTCTTTTGTCAGAAACCTACTCTACTCTCAACCAATTAAAATTTCTTAAAATATCCAAAACTCTTTTTATTTATTTTTCTTTAAGGGAATGTGTCACATACATTTTATAAAATGACCAATAATACCACATACAGGGAACAAATACCATCACACCACGGCCATATTACCACTAGAGATGAGCGAATATCTCAATGTTCGGTTCAGATTACGATCACCGATTTTGCAATATTCACCGATTTATTTGTTGAATCTTCGTCAAACATATCTGAACCCCATTGGATTCAATGGGAGGCAACACCAAATGCATACACAAGACCTTTAAATGGGCCCCAAAGCTGCCAAGACAGATCAAAGTAGGGGCAAAAACCAGGAAAGTGCCATTAATTGACCCACAGTACAAGTAGTATAATTATTATTATTTATTATTATAGCGCCATTTATTCCAAGGCGCTTTATATGTGAAAAGGGGTCACCGACTGGTACAAGAGGAGAGAGAGCCCTGCCTGCGAGGGCGCACAAACAATCTACAAGGGATGGGTGAGGATACAGAAGGTGAGGGTACAGCTGGTCTTGCATCGCTATGGTAGTGCGAGGGTTAATTGTACGCTTGTCAGAAGAAGGGGGTCTTCAACTTCCTTTTGAAGTTTTCCATGGTAGGTGAGAGTCTGATGTGTTGGGATAGAGAGTTCCACAGTAGGGGAGATGCACGGGACAAATCTTGTATGCGATTGTGGCAAGAAGAGATAAGACAGAAGTAGAGATCTTTTAAGGATGGGAGGTTGTGCGCAAGTAAGTACAGGGAGACTTAGTCACAGATGTATGGAGGAGACATGTTTTGGATGGCTTGGTATGCCAAAATTAGCCTTTTCAACTGGAGTCTCTGGGCAACGGGGAACCAGCAAAGGGAGGATAGATTGAAGGGGTGCGAGAGTGGTAGAAGGGAGGCAACAGAGCAGGAGCTTGCAGTAGTCGAGGCGGGAGATGATGATGATGTGGACCGCTGTTTTTGTAGATTCTTGGTTGAGGAGTGTGCGGATCCCGGAGATATTTTGGAGTTGAAGTTGGCAGCAAGTGGAAAGGGCTTGGATTTGACATTTGAAGTACAGATCAGAGTCAAGCTTGGGGAGAGTGGGCAGCCATTGACTTTGATGGATAGGTGAGTTGAGGGGATGAATGAGATGGTAAAGATGAAAGAATTTGCTTTTATCCATGTTAAATTTTACAAATCTAGCAGAGAAGAAAGATGAAATAACGGACACACTCTGTGGGATTCTGGTTAGTAAGGAGATGATATCAGGTCCAGAGAGGTAGATCTCTGTGTCATCAGCATAGAGGTGATACTGAAAGCCGTGAGACTCTATGAGTAGTGATGAGCGAGCATGCTCGCTACTGCTCGGTGCTCGCCCGAGCATCTCACTGCTCGAGATGCTTGGCGCTTGCCGAGTATTTCCGGGGTTGCTCGGTGGGAGCTCGGGTCTCCTCCCTGCATGTTTGGTGCTCTTTAGAGAGCCAATTAACATGCAGGGATTGCCTGCCACGCATTATAATGCTGCAGCCATGGTGGTTGTGGCATTACAGTGATTGGATGGCCGCATGGAGTCATCAGGTCTATATCAGACCTGGCGCCGCTGTGCTCGTCATAGTCACTCCGGAATTAGACAGAGTATGGAGAGGTGCTGCTGCATCAGATAGAGATTTGCTTGTGGAATAGGTAGTGTAGGGAGAAAAACCGTACATTACACATATCCATCTTAACAAACAGTCCTTTTGAGGACTAACTAATCCATCTGCAGAGATATCAGGCAAGCAGTGTATATAGGCAGGCAGGGTATATAGCAGACTGCAGTGCATATAGCACAAGAGGTTCCATTCCAATTCTGCCTTCTGCTGCTGTTAGATATTTCTATACAAAGGCCCAGGTCTCAGGGGTCAGGAATACTTTTTTTTTGGATCTTAATCCTCATTATTTGCTTAAAAAGCAATCCAGAGAACACCGTTTTTCTGCGCCATTTGCTTGTTGGCACTGCAGAATACAGCCAGGTCCTTTCCATATTACAGCGCTAGAAATCCAGCTATTTAAAACTTGTCCATCACACGGTTCACATATACGTTTTCAGAAAATACTGCCTGTAGCATCGGCGTCTCTGCCTCCTGCCCGGCAGAGACGCCGTCTTCCTTACCACCGCGGTCCTGTTCCGGCGTCTTCTGGCCTCCCTGCAGCTGCTGCTGGTGCATGCAGCTTCCCTGGCTCTGTGCTTAGGGCGCGTGCGCTCCCTCCCTCTTAAAGGGGCCGCGCGCGCCGTCCTAAAAAGTCCCCGGCCAATGGCAGGAGGACTTCCCCTATAAGAGGCACCTGCTCCAATATGGAGGTGCCCGTGCAAGGTTGTTGCTCTGTATGCTAAACTCTGCTTCAGCCCACAGGTCCTGCTGCCTGTCTGACTACCAGTCCAGTCCGTCTGACTATCAGCCCAGTCTGCCAGCCTGATTACCAGTCCAGCCCGACAGTCTGCTTACAACCCATTCTGCAAGTCTGTCTATGGGCTTGGCCAGTCCGCTTATCCGGAGCCTTCACCTGCTACCTGCATCTGCCTGCCAAGGACCCTCTCCAGCCCAACGGTCTGCCTACGGTCAAACTCGCCAGTCTGTCTATTGGCTAGGCTAGCTTGCATTGAGGCTCCTGCCTGCACCTGCCGTGTATACCTGACAGCCTACCTAGAGGCTCCTGCCCGTCACTTGCCGTGACCACCTGACAGCCTACCTAGAGGCCCCTGCCCGTCACCTGCCGTGCCTGCCAGCCCGTCTGCCCCGATCACCCGTCAGCCTGCCTGCCATGCTCATCTGCTGTACCGGTCAGTCCCTGCCTTCTGACCCGTGGGAGTCACCTGCTCTCAGGGCCGGCGTCAGCACCCGGCGCACCCGGGCAAGTGCCGGGGCCCTGAGCAGGCAGAGGGGCCCACTGGCGGTCGCGCACCCCGCCGGGCTATGGGCGGAGGAGAGCGGTGTCAGCGCCCGCCCTTCTCCCCCGCTTGCTCAGGGCCCCGGCAGCCGGATACTTACCTCTCCCCGTGCCTCCGCAGATCCGCTGTCTTCCTGCTCTGCGCTCCCTGTGACATCTCAGGTCAGAGGGCACGGTGACGTCTTTCCACCGTGCGCTCCACCTGAGCCGTCACAGGTAGCACAGAGCGGGAAGATATCGGCGACGCTGGAGTCCGGACCCGAGCAGCTGCAGCAGGTGAGGAGGAGGGAGGTGAGTATTTGATTTTTTTTTAATGTATGGAGGCATGGGGCATAATATGGGGGGGGAGTGACATCCTGCATGGGGCATAATATGGGGGGTGACATCCTGCATGGGGCATTATAAAGGGGGGGTGACATCCTGCATGGGGCATTATAAAGAGAGGGAAGGAGGGGTGATATCCTGCATGGGGCATTATAAAGAGAGGGGGGGTGACATCCTGCATGAGGCATTATAAAGAGAGGGGAGTGACATCCTGCATGGAGCATTATAGAGAGAGGGGGTGACATCCTGCATGGGGCATTATAGAGAGAGGGGGTGACATCCTGCATGGGGCATTATAAAGATTGGGGTGACATCCTGCATGGGGCCTTATAAAGAGGGGGGTGCATCCTGCATGGGGCATTATAAAGAGAAGGGGGGTGACATCCTGCATGGGGCATTATAAAGAGAGGGGGGGTGACATCCTGCATGGGGCCTTATAAAGAGGGGGGGTACATCCTGCATGGGCATTATAAAGAGAGGGGGGTGACATCCTGCATGGGGCATTATAAAGAGAGGGGGTGTGACATCCTGCATGGGGCATTATAAAGAGAGGGTGGTGACATCCTGCATGGGGCATTATAAAGAGAGGGGGGGTGACATCTTGCATGGGGCATTATAAAGAGAGGGGGTGACATCCTGCAAGGGGCATTATAAAGAGGGGGGGGGTACATCCTGCAGGGGGCATTATAAAGAGGAGGGGTGACAGCCTGCATGGGGCATTGTAAGGGGGGGAACAGCCGGCATGGGGCATTATAAGGGGGGGGGGCAGCCTGCATAGTGCTTTATGTGGGGGGAACAGCCTGCATGGAGCATTATAAGGGGGGGGGACAGCCTGTATGGGGCATTATGTGGGGGGTAACAGCCTGCATGGAGCATTATAAGGGGGGGACAGCCTGTATGGGGCATTATGTGGGGGGTAGCAGCCTGCATGGAGCATTATATGGGGGCCAGTATCCTGCATGGAGCGTTATAAGGGGGCCAGTATTCCGTATGGAGCCTTATATGGGGGCCAGTATTCCGTATGGAGCCTTATATGGGGGCCAGTATTCCGTATGGAGCATTATATGGGGGCCAGTATTCCGTATGGAGCCTTATATGGGGGCCAGTATTCCATATGGGGCCTTATATGGGGGCCAGTATTCCGTATGGGGCCTTATATGGGGGCCAGTATTCCGTATGGGGCCTTATATGGGGGCCAGTATTCCGTATGGGGCCTTATATGGGGGCCAGTATTCCGTATGGGGCCTTATATGGGGGCCAGTATTCTGTGTGGAGCGATTCGCCGGTTTCTGAGCTATTGTGGGATTTACAATAGATATCGCTCATGTAATGTAAGAAGTGAAATCTTTGCATTGTACTATATATGTATATTTCTCTGCGGTATCTATGCATCATGAATCGTGGTATGTATTAAAGGGGCCCACTGAGACTCTTTCGCCCGGGGCCCAGAAAAACCTGGAGCCGGCCCTGCCTGCTATCATACAAGGTCGGTCCCCAGAGTACCACCTGGTCCCTCGGCTCGGTCCTTCCCTGGTCACGGAGTCGATTGAGCCGCCGTACGGCCTTGGTCGGTCCGAGTTGATACCTAGTTACGCCCCTCTGGTCCCTCTTTGCACCGCAGCACAGAGGTTCCACCACCCTGATCCGTAACACTGCCATTTTTGGCCTCCATTCCAATTTTCTTTCACTGTGTCAGCGACATTTTTGATACCGGTTTGCTGTTCCAACTAGTTACCTACAGGAGAGGTATTTAAAACTCTGTTTTCTCCGACACACGGATCACATATACGTTGTCAGAAAATACTGCCATTTCTGGCCTCCATTAAAAATTTCTTTCAGTGTGTCAGTGAAGCAATTCACACCAGTTTGCTGTTCAAACTACTTACCTACAGGCCAGGTATTTTTTTCTGCGCCATTTGCCTGTTGGCACTGAAGAATACAGCCAAGTCCTCTCCATATTACAGCGCTAGAAATCCAGCTATTTAAAACTGTGTTTTCTCCATCACACGGAGCACATATACGTTTTCAGAAAATACTGCCAGTTTTGGCCTCCATTCCAATTTTTTCCACTGTGTCAGCGACATTTTTGACACCGGTTTGCTGTTCAAACTAGTTACCTACAGGCCAGGTATTTAAAACTCTTTTTTCTCCGTCACACGGATCACATATAAGTTTGCTCCAAACTCAGTCATTTGTAGTGAGCGTGGAAGATACTGTCCTCCATTTAAAATGGGCAAGGCACGTGGCACGGGACGGGGAACTGGACGTGATGGTGATGGTGCATAAAGAGGCAGAGGACAAGGCCGTGGGCAAGCTGAAATTGTGCCACAACAAACACCCACATCTTCTCGCCCGACCTTCCCGTCCCAATTCCTAGGGGACCGCAGCACACCACTATTTAACCCAGAGCAGTGTCAAAAGGTTGTTGGTTGGATAGCGGATAATGCTATCAGTCACTTAGCAACCACCACCACCACCACCACCCTGTCTTCCACACGGTCAAGTCTCAGTAGCCGTGAGTCTGGACAGCATATTCCTCACCCTGATCCTCCTTCCTCCCACCATGCCGAGTGCTCGGAGACAGCTGATCCCACACTTGGACACTCTGAAGAGCTGTTCACTTTTCCATTTATGGATTCGGGCCTATCACCCGGTCCACTTGAAGCGGGGCAAGAGGAGATCACGTGTAGCGATGCCCAAATATTTGAGCAGCCACGGTCACATGAAGGCGACGGTGGGAAAGTGTCACAAGAGGTGAACGATGATGAGACACAATTGGCAGAAAGTCAGGAGGAGGACCAGGGTGCGGAAGTGGAAGATGAGGTGGTGGATGATATAGTAACTGACCCAACCTGGCAGGAGGACATGCAGAGTGAGGACAGCAGAACACAGGGGGAGGGAAGCAGAGCACCCAAATAGGCAGGAAGAAGCAATGTGGTGGCCGCAGACAGAAGGCAGGCAACCGTTCCCCATAACACCAGGAAGTTGCAAGTACAACTGTTAGGTCTTCCCGAATCTGGTTGTTTTTTAAAGATTCTGCCGATAACCCCAAGAAGGCCATTTGCACCACCTGCCAGGCCAGCATCAGCAGGGGTGGCAAAACGACCAGCCTGACCACCACCAGCATGATAAAGCACATGGCAGCAAAGCACCCGACTTTGTGGGCCGAACCCCAGGGTCCAGGAACAGTGTCTGCAGGTGGCACCATTGCTTCTTCCGCTGTTGTGCATGCAAGCAAATCCCCTCTCTCCTTTCTAATGGGAATTTGTCGTTATTGTGGCCCTGCTCTATGTCTCTTTAAATTGCTAGTGAGGTTTTTCCTAAATTTGGTCAGCCGTTGGACTCACTGCGTACCCTATAACTGTATAGCAGACCCTCTCCTTTGTAATGGGAACATGTCGTACTTGTTACTGTGGCCCTGCTCTATGTGTCTTTAAATTCTTAGTGGGGTTTTCCCTAAATTTGGTCAGCCGTTAGACTCACTGCATACCCTATAACTGTATAGCAGACTCTCTCCTTTCAAATGGGAATTTGTCGTTAGTGTGGCCCTGCTCTATATCTCTTTAAATTGTTAGTGGGGTTTTTCCTAAATTTGGTCAGCTGTTGGACTGCATACTCTATAACTGTATAGCAGACTCTCTCCTTTCTAATGGGAACATGTCGTACTTGTTACTGTGTTACTGTGGCCCTACTCTATGTGTCTTTAAATTCTTAGTGGGGTTTTTACTAAATTTGGTCAGCTGTTGGACTCACTGCATACCCTATAACTGTATAGTAGACCCTCTCCTTTCTAATGGGGACATGTACTTGTTACTGTGGCCCTGCTCTATGTGTCTTTAAATTCTTAGTGGGGTTTTTCTTAAATTTGGTCAGCCGTTAGACTCACTGCATACCCTATAACTGTATAGCAGACTCTCTCCTTTCTAATGGGAATTTGTCGTTTCTGCAGCCCTGCTCTATGTGTCTTTAATTTCATAGTGGGGTTTTTCCTAAATTTGGTCAGCTGTTGGACTCACTGCATACCCTATAACTGTATAGCAGACTCTCTCTTTCCTAATGGGAACATGTCGTACTCGTTACTGTGGCCCTGTTCTATGTGTCCCTCCATCATCAATGAAACAGGGTGTGCCTGATGATGTGTCACACACCACATTGCCAGATAAGGTTGTAAAATGTTAAAATGACATTTCCCGGTGAATGCATTTGCCTTAAAATATAACATAAAAAAAAAAAAAAACAGTAGGATCTTTCTTTAGTATAAAATAGAGTCACCAATGTAACCTCAATGTAATCACATTGTTCAGCTCCTGCCCCTCCTCCTCCATCTCTGAAATGACCACATCAGTCACAAGCTGAAAGCACTGCAGCACTGCCTTGGCCAAGCAGCAACAGGCTGTGCTGAAGATAACATGCTTAATGCATAGCGCTATCATGAACTCTCCTGATGTAGAAGCCAGGGCACAGCAGAGGATCCTCTGGTGGGATCGTCCAACCCTGCCAAGAAGCAGTCCTGACTAAGAAAAGTGTGTGGGAAGGTTCCCAGACACTCTATGGCTGCTTTTTTACTGAGGTGGAAACCCACGCAAACATGGGGAGAACATAAAAAGTCCTTGCAGATGTTGTCCTTGCTGGGATTTGAACCCAGGATCCCTGCGCTGCAAGGCTTCAGTGCTAACCACTGATCCAATGTGCTGCCGTTCACCCTCTAATATCTAACAGGCTGGAGAAACTTGCACCTACTGCCACTCTATCTTCAGCTCCTTTGTGAGAAAATAATGTATTTGGGCAGCCACTCAGTCTACCAAATAAAATTCCTGAGAAGGAAATTGGGGATGGCTTTGCTACTGTTACTGGGGGCAGTGCTAATACCATGGTGTCGTACCATAGTTTACTGGAAATATTCCAGGCTGGTAGGAGGCCAGCAAATTCCCACAGAAAAGTACCAGCAGTAATGTTCAGGGACCAGCGCTTGTAGAAGGCAGAGACAACACCGGGAGAAATAGTGACGGCTGGGGACCGAGTATGGACACGAGGCATGAGGCATGAGGTTGTGAAAAGTTTCCGCCTCCACGAGCCTAAAAGGCCACATTTCAAGTGCAAGCAGCTGCCCAGAAATCTGGCAGTTTAGTATTGCAGCCTGTGGGTGGGTGGCTGGCTGCATACTTGCGCTTGCATTCCAAGCAACAGAAAACTAAGCAGATGGTGGCCTCTATCATCATCATGGCCTCACCTCGACACTATGAACTCTCCTGAAGGAGAATCCAGGGCCCACCGGAGGAGTCTCTGACTTTCTGGTGGGTCCGTCCAACCCTGCCGAGAAGCCGCCCTGGCTAAGAAAAGTGTGGGGGAAGGTTCCTGGACACTCTATGGCTGTTTTTTTAATGTGGATCGGACATGCTTATGCATGTTATTTCTCAAACCGGATTGCAGATCAGGCCATTGCCCAACTCTGTAGTTATAAAAGTAAATGCACAAAGAAAGATGTTTGAGTGTCAAAGCACCACTGAGAAGTGCGAGTTGATGTTGGACAGGCTGCCATTGCTTCTGCAAAAGCTGGTTTAGAGGACTTCCTGGGAGAAATGACACCCAGAGTAGATAAGGTTTCCCTCTATGCCAGTCCTTTCACCGAGCTTAAGAATGTGGCTGTGGTGAAATACAACTCTCAGCAAAAAAAGCTGTGGACTGGCTCCGTACCGTCCCTGGCCACCCATGCTTGTGGAAGGCGGAGATGACACCGGGAGAAACAGTGGCGGCTGGGGACCGAGTATGGACACCCGGCAGCCGCCGGCATGAGGTTATGAAAAGCTTCCACCTCCATGAGCCTAAAAGGCCACATTTAAAGTAAAAGCAGCTTTAGAGGACTTCCTGGGAGAAATGACAGCTGGGTAGATATGGTTTTCCAAGTCCTTTCACCAAGCTAAAGAATATGGCTGTGGTGAAATACAACTCAGCAAAAAAAGCTGTGGACTGGCTCCGTACCCTCCCTGGCCACATTCATCTGTCAACGTGTTTGTGGTTAGGTAAGTGCACTGGGGAGGGCACGAGTAATGTTGTGGGACCCATGCTTGTGGAAGGTGGAGACGACACCAGAACAAATAATGGCGCTGGAGACCTAGTATGGATACCCGTTCGCCGTCACCATAAGATTGTGGACAGCTTCCACCTCCATGAGCCTAAAAGGCCACATTTCAAGTGCAAGCAGCTGTAAAAAAAATTTGGTAGTATAGTATTGCAGCCTGTGGGTTGGTGGGTGGCTGTCTGCATTCCAAGGAATGGGGTAGGGACACCTAAACGCTTCACTGGGACAAGGACGTGGACGGTGATTGTTGCAAGTCTGCAACGACAGGTGCATGGCGGGAGGCATCTTCGCATGCGCCAAGGATCACTTATGATGGGCACACTTTTAGGCAGTGACCTGGGAGTCAGAAATGCTTCCAGAGGTCTTCCCCATGCTGTTCCCATGTCTTTTCAACACTGTAAGCATGTGTCTGATGATTTGTCACACACCACATAGCCAGATAAGGTTGTAAAATGTTAAAATGACATTTCCTGTTGAATGCATTTGTCTTGGTTGAAAGCAATGCAAAAGTGCAAAAACGCATCAAAAACGCTACGTGTGAACATAGCCCAAGGTGTGGAGGAGTATTTTTGCTTTTGGTTATTTATTTTGCCTTATATACAAGTCATTACCCTGGAAAGGATGTTTAACAATCCATTTTGGTTTCGTTTTTGTATGTTTTATTGTGAGTCCGTAAAAGTGGCATAATACTCTGATAACGTTGTTGAAAGCAGTGATCTGGGAGCCAGAGATGCTTCCAGGGGTCTTCCCCATGCTGTTCCCATGTCATTAGAGCACTGCTCCCATCGATTTGGGCAACTTTTAGGCCCTCTGCAGACCGCCGGGGGGAGCCGCCTGAAAAATGCTCGAGTTTCCCATAGACTTACATTGGGCTCGTTGCTCGGGTCGAGCACCCTAGTATTCCAATGTGCTCGACCCGAGCAACGAGTACCCGAGCATTTTAGTGCTCGCTCATCACTATCTATGAGCTGTCCCAGGCTGAAGTTGTAAATGGAAAAGAGCAGGGGTTCTAGAACTGAATCTAGGGGGACCCCGACACATAGGGGGAGAGATGAGGAGGTGGTGGTGTGTGAGTGGGAGACACTGAATTTCTGGTCAGTTAGGTATGAAGAGATCCAAGATAGGGCCAAGTCTGTGATGCCGAGACAGCGATACTCTTTGTAGATGAGGGCCAGAAAGAACACGTGCTCCAGTAGATAACAAGCGCTGCATCAATTGGCCTCTGCTCCTCTTCCTTCACCTTAACATCACACAAAATATAGTCCTCAGAGGTGGCACCCCAATTACCCTTGTGTTCACCAGCGTCACAACTCTCCAACCGCCCAACTAACTGTGGGGAACCACAGATGGGCAAGTCTGCAGAGCTGTTCACACATTCTATTCAGGGGCATCAGAGGTCTGCAGAGGTCTGATCCAAAGCTTTACAGACTCAAGAGGGGGAAAGCATGTGCAGCGATGCCAAAATTATTTTTCAGTTGATCCAGGGCCGGATGAAGTAGGGTCCGAGCAGAATCCAAACCTTTGTCACCAGACGGTAACCCCTGGGGGTGGAGGTGATCCTGATGAGACTCAGATACTTGAGGCGCACCCAGACTGTACTGTGCTGTCAGGGCAGGAAGAGGAGGAGGGTAACTCTCAGGGCAAGGAGTGGGAGAACAGAGAGGATAATGATTAGGTTGTAGATCCCACTTGGTGTGAACTCAGAGGCATGCAGCTGAGTAGCTCAGCAGATGAGGTGGAGGAGGAGGAAGACAAGGAGGTTACATTGCAGCTTCCCGCACAGACGCAAAGTTATGCAACCACAACAAGCACTGCATCCTCAGCCCCAACTCTGGCAGTGGCCAGCAGCATTTGCGGGTCTTTAGTTGCCTAGCTTGGGTCTTTTTTGAGACCTCAAAAAAATGACACAACTCACGTTATCTGCCAACTTTGTTAAAAAAGACAGAGTAGAGTAAAAAAAAAAATGCAATAATTTGACTACTACATGCATGAACTGGCACATGCGCGATCAACATGCGTTAATCTGGGAATCTCACTGTGCTAAAATGCTGACTAGCGGGTCTCGCCAACCACTGGCTGCCCCATCAAACGCATCTTCTGCTTCTTCCTCCTCTGTCACTGTGGCAAGTGTTCTCACACAGGTCTCCGGCCACAGAAACTCCACTTGTTTACCCGTTAAAGTCGGGGGGAAGTGAGAGCCTGTCAGCTGTTATGGAAGTGGACATGCCTGCTGTTTTTGACTGATCTCAGACACCGAGCACACCCCATCTTTCTCAATCCACCATAACATCTCCGTTCTCATAGTCCAGCCGCTTGTCATGCTCACCCTACTCCACCCTCTCTCAGCACAGCAGCCAGCCCTCAATACCACAGTTGTGGTCACATAAAAGATTGTTTCCTCTCTCCCCTGCTGTAACACGTTAGTAACAAAAGAAAGTATTTTTTTACTGTGGATGAGGCCTGTATAAAATAGTTTGAAATTGTTTGAAGCATATCTTCTATTTTATACAGGCCTCAGCCACACTAAAAAAATACTTTCTTCTGTTACTAACATGATAGAGTAGGGGAGACCTCAGTTTGAAATTGTTTGAAGCATATCTTCTGAGATCTCCCCTAATGTATCATGTTAGTAACAGAAGAAAGTATTTTTTTTAGTGTGGATGAGGCCTGTATAACATAGCAGATATGCTCCAAATAATTTCAAACTGACATCTAGCCTACTGTATCATGTTAGTAATAGAAGAAGGTATTTTTTTTAGTGTGGATAAGGCCTGTATAACATAGCAGATATGCTCCAAACAATTTCAAACTGACATCTAGCCTACTGTATCACGTTAGTAACAGAAGAAAGTATTTTTTTTAGTGTGGATGAGGCCTGTATAACAGAAGATATGCTTCAAATAATTTCAAACTGAGATCTCCCCTAATGTATCAAGTTAGCAACAGAAGAAAGTATTTTTTTTAGTATGGATGAGGCTTGTATAAAAGAAGATATGCTCCAATCAATTTCAAACTGAGATCTCCCCTACTGTATCATTTTAGTAACAGAAGAAAGTATTTTTTTTAGTGTGGATGAGGCCTGTATAACATAGAAGATTTGCTCCAAACAATTTCAAACTGACATCTAGCCTGCTGTATCAAGTTAGTAACAGAAGAAAGTATTTTTTTAGTGTGGATGAGGCCTGTAGAACATAGAGGATATGCTCCAAACTATTTCAAATTGAGATCTCCCCTAATGTATCAAGTTAGCAACAGAAGAAAGTATTTTTTTTAGTATGGATGAGGCTTGTATAAAAAAAGATATGCTCCAATAAATTTCAAACCGACATCTAGCCTGCTGTATTACGTTAGTAACAGAAGAAAGTATTTTTTTTAATGTTGATGAGGCCTGTATAACATGGAAGATATGTTTCAAAAATTTCAAACTGAGATCTCCCCTACTGTATCATGTTAGTAACAGAAGAAAGTATTTTTTTTATTGTGGATGAGGCCTGTAGAACATGGAGGATATGCTCCAATCTATTTCAAATTGAGATCTCCCCTACTGTATCATGTTAGTAACAGTAGAAAGTATTTTTTTAGTGTGGATGAAGCCTCTATAACATAGGATATATGCTCCAAACAATTTCAAACTGAGATCCCCCCTACTGTATCATGTTAGTAACAGAAGAAAGTATTTTTTTAGCGTGGATGAGGCCTGTGTAACATAAAAGATATGCTCCAAACAATTTCAAACTGACATCTAGCCTGCTGTATCACGTTAGTAACAGGAGAAAGCATTTTTTTAGCGTGGATGAGGCCTGTAGAACATAGAATATATGCTCCAAGACATTTCAAACTCAGATCTAGCCTGCTGTATCATGTTTTTCACAGAAAAAAATAGATTTTTTTACTCTGCATGAGCTCTGCATACAGCTGAATTTCACCACCGCAAAATGACAAGGTGGGCTATGGCGTGCTGCATCACGTTAGTCACAGAAAAATTTTTTTTGTTTACTTGGCATGAGCTCTGCATACAGCTGAATTTCACCGCCACAAAATAACAAACTGAAATATGGCATGCTGCATCACGTTAGTCATAGACAAAAATTGATTTTTAAAGGTGTACTCGTGCATGGAGCACAATAGAAGCAGTTCGCAACAGACTTCTATGAAATGTGCCCTGCTGTCTTTGTGTGGACCTCACTAATGGCATAAGAAAAAAAAATTTGCTGGAAGGTCGATTTCACAGCACCACAGGACATTAGCTATCTAAACTATCTGACTTAGAAGCTATTGCCCAGCTAACTAGCTAAAACCTCTAATGAGTCCAGGAGCAGCATCAGGAGTAGCCTCTCTGACCTGTTATAATCACAAAAATGCGCTAAAACAACATGTTCACTCTTTATATAGAGAGGGACATGTGATTTCCGCAGACAATGGCACAAGCCCTTGCGTCTGGACATTGTGGATGCTTCCTACCCCCTGATTGGCTAGGCGCAATTTGCACACATGAAGCTAGGAAAAAAAAATTACAAGCACGCTGCTCCTCTGAGCTCTCCCCACATCAAACATGTCACCCCCGCTCATCATACACCACCACTATCCTAGCCAAAGTGCTACAAATACTTTAGTGGCAATGCAATCATTTCCTGAATTTTTACCGAATTTTACAGATTTTTGCAGATTTTAAGCAAAAAATGCTTGCGTTTCCGATCACGAATCTGTATGTGCCATATTCATGCCGAATTTGAAATTGGCGATAGCTTTTCGAACATATTCGCTCACCTCTAATTACCACAATATAGTGACCAAATAATACCACATAAAAGGAACAAATACTGCCACAGCATGGCCAGACCACATATTACCACCACATAGTTAATGAATAATATTACATACAAGGGAAAAATACCGCCACACCATGACCAGGTCACTATTACCACCACAAAACGGCCAAATACTACAATACTGATCAGTAATAAAAAACACAATACTAAGTGTCATTATACACAGGAGCTCTCTATATAATGCCAGTGTACAGGTAAAACAGTGTATAGTGTACAGGTAAAATAGGGATCACCAGTGATCAATTCACCAGAGACTCATTATATCATATCCTCTCTCTCCCACCCCCCCATTCATTATCAACTACTCTCCCCCACTCTCAATACATCATTCACTCTGCCCTACCCTCAATTCATCATTTGTTGTCCCCACCTTGATTCATCATCTTTTACTGTCCCCCATCCCCAAGTCTCAATACATCATCATTTACTCCCCCATCCTCAATTCATCATTATTTGTTCTCCCCCACCCTCAAGTCATCATTTGCTCTCCCCACCTCCCACTTTCAATTCATCATTTGCTCTCTCCACTCACCACGTTCAATTCATGATGTGCTCTCTCCCGTCCCCCATCCCCAATTCATCAATATTTGTGCTCCCCCACCTCAATACATCATCATTCACTGTCCCTCATCCCCCGCCCTCAATTCGTCATCATTCCCCCCCACACTGATTTAATTCATTCATTTATTAAAAACAAAAGGTTTTCGTGCTTACCTTTCATACGATCCCCTGCAGGCGCAGCTCGCTCCACTTCTGGTGTCCTGGTGAGCGTACATACCAGTACGCTGTGACTTCATCATGTACGCGCCATCACCAGACGTTACAGAAAAGGCGGAAGGAACTGGAGCTGCACAGCCGTTTAGTATTGACAGCTGTAGAGCTCTGGGAAAGCTCTCTACATTGAGATGTGTGCCGCTGGGGGCTCCGGAAAACAGTACTTTATTTTAGCCTGGAGCCTTACTTCTGCTCACCGGGCCCCATACAACAGTAAGGGCAATAATGCCCTGATGGCAGCCCTGGTTGCACTGTCTGTGATAGCACCTAAATTTGGCTGTGCTTCAACATGTAATCGGATTGGTGCAGGGCATTATGGGAAGCCTATACTGCAGCACCTGACACCATTAGCTTGTTCACCTAGTGTTCAGCATGTGTGAAATGGTGCGAGGAATATTTTTTTTCTATTTTTATTGCTTGGCCAAACGAGTGCTCCTGTGTATGGGAGAGTCAGGTGAGATGGCTGTCGACAGAACGATTGGCCGAAGCATTATTCGGACAGCAGCCAAGTAATGTATATGGGGGCCTTTGGTGTATTATGGTGGTACTTCAATAGGGAAAAAGCAGTGCTGTCAGGGCTGGTGCAAGTAACAAGCAGAAGAAAGATCCATCCAAAGGTACAGTTAGACATATCAGATTTGCTGCAGAAATTTCCACAGCAAATCCAGGAAAATACACAGCTGCAAATATGCGTGCATTTTTTGGGAATTTTGCTGCAGATCTACAGGCATATCAGATAATGTAGATCGCCTAAACTCTAAAAAAAACAATAAATTCACTTCCCATAGTGATCCCATGGTAATGCTTATCTTATGCCTTGCTGATCTCTGCATCTCATCATTCAATAATGACATGTCACCACATGTGAACACTGCAGCTGAATCTCTGTTCGAAGCTCTAGGAAGCACCAGGGAAGTTTTTTTTTTATTTTAAACTTTGATGAAAAAGTGTTATTTTGTAGATTTTGCTACAGGTCCACTGGTATTACACAGCAAAAAATCGACACAACTGGGTTTGTTCCAGATCTAGTGATCAGTATCTATCACGTTTGCCAACCATTTCCTGGACAGTCCGTAAAAATAGAACACTTTTATTCCGGTGTCTATAAAAATAATGTGAAGTGTCACATTGACACACAACTTTTTTCTTTTTAAAGACAGGTTTTATTTACAGAAAGAAGGCACTGCCATGGGTGCGACATGTGCGCCGTCGTACGCAAACCTCTTTCTCGGATACTGGGAGAGGGGTGTCTTCGTGTACGGCGCACCCGCCGCCTCCCATGTGCAGTGCTTGTATCGTTACATTGACGATTTACTAATTATTTGGCAGGGAGTCGAGAGTGAAATAGGGGAATTTATGGCACTTTTGAACCGCAACGGCTTCAATATCAGACTCACGCATAGGTATCACAGACAACAAATTGATTTTCTGGATATCAAACTGATTGTGGCAGAGGATGGCTTCATACACACGGATGTATTCAGGAAGGAGTCATCAGTGAATTCCCTGCTACATGCATCGTCAGCTCATAACCCTGCCACAATTAATGCTATCCCTATAGGTCAGCTCTTGCGAATGAGGAGGATCTGTTCCTCAGATGCCAGATTTGAACAACAGGCGCAGGATCGTAAGGAAAGGTTTTTAGCAAGAGGTTACAGTAAGCGATGTATAAATAGGGGTAATGTGAGAGCTAAACACACTCCCAGATCGCTCCTGCTTAACAACACCAGCAGAGAAAAGAAGGAGGATAACGCCATAAGATTTATTTCCACATACAACTCTCAGTGGAACACTATCCGTCAAATTCTGGGGAGACACTGGGAAGTGTTGAGGATGGACTCTGCATTAGCCGTGACCTTACCTGATAGACCTAAATTAACAGCAAGGAGGAATAAGAACGTTAGGGACAGATTAGTCAGAAGTCACTATGTGGCCGACACTATTCCCTTGTTCGGATCCAGTGGCCCTAGGTGGGGCTTCTTCCCATGTGGCGACTGCTTAGCATGTAAAAACATGGTGAGGGCACGTGAATTCCACTCATCTGATGGGAAGAAACAGTTCCAGATTACTCACCACATCTCTTGTAGTTCTACACACGTAATCTATTATGCTACATGTGCATGCGGCCTAATTTATGTGGGACTTACCTCCCGTAAGTTACGGGTCCGAACAAGGGAACATGTGCGTGACATTCTAGCTGCGAGAGAAGCCCTGGACCCCACTGGCTTGTAAACATTACCAAGACATTTTAGATCCTTTCAGAAATGTGATCCTACCTCATTTAAAGTACGGGGCATAGATCAGCTCCGTTGCGGCATTAGGGGTGGTGACTTAAAACATCTTTTGGCCCAAATGGAATGCTGCTGGATTGTGACGTTAGATTCCATGACACCGAATGGATTGAATGAGAAGTTAAGCTTTTCTCCTTTTATTTAGGGTTGTTCTCCCCTGTTTTCTGCTCTGGTACCTTTTTATCTTGATTTTATGTATATACTATATTACACTCATAATGGATTGATTTAACTTGATTTTTACATACTTAGATTCTGTCATTGAACTGGAGAAGAGGACTCTTATGGGCAGCATGGTTTCCTCATGTGATCAAATGCAACTTTGAGAACCACAGGTCTGGTCAAATTACCCTGCACAACTTAGTTTTTTACTTTTGTATTTACATTGATGTGCATGTAACAGGGAAGACCCTGACCTTTGAGGTTACTATGGGCTTTTTATACTTGTCCTCATTCCTCCATTTTTGCTACCATGTTACATTAATGCATTACCTGTGAGTCTTCCAATTAGCCTTTCTGCGAGCGAGCCTTACTGATACCTCTGTATTATTGTGTGGAAATTTTTCCCTTGTTCTGAGCCCATGCCACTGGGCAGGGTTTTCTATATGATGTATTTTAAAATGTTTGTGTTTGTCTACTAATAAAATTGTATTTTGTCTAAATATGTGTTGTTGACCTCCTATGACTCTTAGTGGTTCTTTGTAGGTGTTCATATCAGATTTGCTGCAGAAATTTCCACAGCAAATCCAGGAAAATACACAGCTGCAAATATGCGTGCATTTTTTGGGAACTTTGCTGCAGATCTACAGGCATATCAGATAATGTAGATCGCCTAAACTCTAAAAAAAACAAATTCACCTCCCATAGTGATCCCATGGTAATGCTTATCTTATGCCTTGCTGATCTCTGCATGTCATCATTCAGTAATGGTATGTCACCAAATGTGAACACCGCAGCTGAATCTCTGTTCGAAGCTCTAGGAAGCACCAGGGAAGTTTTTTTTTTATTTTAAACTTTGATGAAAAAGTGTTATTTTGTAGATTTTGCTACAGGTCCATTGGTATTACATAGCAAAAAATCGACACAACTGGGTTTGTTACAGATTTTTAACTTAGTGATCAGTATCTATCACGTTTGCCAACCATTTCCTGGACAGTCCGTAAAAATAGAACACTTTTATTCCGGTGTCTATAAAAATAATGTGAAGTGTCACTGATTTTTTTTTAAGCTGGAAGAGCTTGTGCACTTTACTGTGATCAGAATTATTATCTTTATACAGGTCACAGTAAGTGTTGGTAATGTCTTTATATCACTAGTTTGAGATACAGACATATATCACCTACAATCTTTATGATTTAATAGTAGATTTTCCAATATGTTCAAAAAAGATTTTACTGGTCCGTGATTTTTGGATGAGTTATCCATAAAAAAAATCAGGATGACATCCCTGGTTTTGTGTGAAAATTTTCTTTATTTCATAGATTTGCTAAAATCTCATCCACTTTGCTACAATTTTAAAACTGTAATCTGAATAGAAAATCCACAGCAGTTCCAATACGTTAGGGGCTTACAGTTTATTCACATGTGGAAGGTTTGCTGAAAAATTATTTCCACAGTAACCATACTTGAAAGGTGTACATTTCTGCAGCAAATCTGCCATGTGTGAAGTCACCATAAAGTTGGCCATACACCTTAGATAACAGTCTCCACACATATCTCTTCTCCATACACATGAAAGATGTCAGGGTGAGCCCCTCTTGGAATTGTATCAGTTTCAATGATGATTAATTTTGGCAGAGAAAGTAGCAAATTTTTCTGATAAGATATATTACAAACAAAACCTGTAATAAAAACAAAATAAGCAAATAACCTGTAGTAAATACATAGCATTAGAGCATGAAAATAATATAGGGTGCTTAGTTAGCATAATTTTGATAAAAAAAGTAAAAGCCATCCCACCACATCACGGTGACCCTATTCGGGATGTTCCTAACCTCAAATATTAAAACCTTACCATCTATCAAGTGAAGTAATGTGAATAAGGGCTAAGAAGGACTGAAACTTGGTTAATGGACACACAGCCATGGGGAACTATATGAATGTAAATTCCAGTTCAAGGAAAAGGGAGGCCATACCCTTATTTGCACAGAGCACAAAAAACTGAAACAAAAAACTTTAATAATGAACTGGAATATAAGTTGGTGTGCATGCAACATGTAGGCGCATGTTCACACTGGCCATTAAACTGATAAAAGCGAAGATAAAAACAAAATAAGCAAATAAAATACCCTGCTGTAAATAAATAGTAATAGTGCATGAAAATAATATAGGGTGCTTATTTAACATTAAGATATATTACAAAGTGGCTTATTTTCATGTGTACTATTGATTTATGAACTAAACATTAAAACAACAATTATGCTTTAAAGGCATGATGCTGTGCTCCAACCACAGCCCTGCAAAAAGGGTTCTGCATATTTTTGCTTTCAGCTCACAGTCTGAGAAAATGTGGAAAGAGAATTTTTTTTCTCCTTTCACTTGGTGGTGGTGCGGTGTGGCGGCCATTGTTGCTGTGGTTTTGTGCCTGTGGGGCGGCGTGGCCTGGAGTCATGGGGACTCAGCCTTGCAGCATGGGTGCTGTGAGGCACCCGGCCTCCCGCCCTGCAGGTACACTGTCACTGCAGTAGTGGTTGGCGCACGGTGCCGTACCTTTAATGATATAACAAGTTAGGGACCCACTGAGAGGTTTGCCGTGATGTTGCAGTGGGTGATATACAATCTGATCAGAATGTTAAACTAAGAACCTCATGTTCAGTTTCGTACATTTTTGCCTAGCAGCATTATATCAGCGTATGATTTTTTCATGTGCAATCCTTGTCTTTTTTCTACATTTCTGGTATATTCAAAATGATCACATTTTATAATGCCTATCAATGACATCATAAAGCATACTTGCTCTTTATAATGAATATAACATGTATTGTAAAAAATTTAAAATATTAGAATTAGACATGAGAAGATCAATGTGCAGAGGATTAATTTCTGAGTTGAATTTCCTGAAATTCACAGGTCTGTCACAGAAATTTTGCTTCTGGCAAAAAAATTTTAAGACAAAAGAAAAATCTTAATAATTCAGAAATTTAAGTACAACTGTGTGCATATAGCAAAAAATATTTTTTTCCACATTTTGCTGTCGTAATAGTCCGATATTAAACAACGTTGGACATTAATAAGGTTGGGTTTGCATTAAAGAAATCAAAAGGGGTTTAATACAGTCCGAAGAGATCTCTTTGATTTATACATATTATCGGGGCAATTAGAGGCTATTCAGCATTGGTGGTAAATTTATTCGTCGTAAAACAAATTTTTATGGGAAATTCGGCAAAGCGGACAAATTCGAACTTCAAACAATCCGCTTAACTCTAATTAGAAATCATCCTGAAATTTAGTGATATAGCTAAGAACTCCATATACGTCCTTGTTACTAGAGAATCAGCTGTTGGCCTTGCAGCATTTCTTCACTGCTACTGATTATAATAATTCATTTATAAAGTGCTGTCACACAATAGCACATTATAATCAGCACAGGTGTGAATGGAGAGTGAGACCACAGACTTGGGAAATCTACTAATGGCTATTAGGATTCTTTTAGTTGCCTCAAAATATATTTTTTTCTTATCTGCTTAATTTTTTATGGCATTTTTAGAGATCACATTCAGTGCATTAATTCCCGTGAAATTCATTTCAAACTGTTATATAACATAATTTAAAAATAATATTTACTTGCAGGCAGGGGAGAAGTGGGAGTGATAGTCTTAATACTTAAATATTAATGATTTCCATGAAACTGTTTAAAAATATAGAAACAGGGCCATTCTTGTTCATTCATTGATGATCATTCTATTACACTATTCTTGGCAAAACAAAAGCCATGTAAGGAGGCATCTTACGATAGTCAAGTGTTGCAACTGGCTCGTTTGCTTGGACTATGGGGCGTCTTTTAATGAAAGTGTAAGGCTATGCTCACACAAGTTGGGTTTTTCAGCATCACAAATCTGCAGCAAAGCCTAATCTCTGGAAGGAAATCAGCTGCGTCAAAAATGCAGGTTTTGCTGTGTTTTTTGATACTTTCTTTGTGCATTTTTTCAGCGTTTTTTCAGCATTTTTTTCCACTGTTCTTCTGTCTCTATTTATGCATGTACATTAAGTTCTGTGAAAAATAAGAACCCTATTATATTTTGCCATCAAAAAACGCTGAAAAACGCTGATGGAAATTTGGTGTGTTTTTTTCAGCGTTTTTTTCACCGCCCATTACTTCCTATGGGAGAAAAAACGTTGAAAAAACGCTGAAAGAAGTGACATACTCTATTTTCCAGAAACCCAACCAAGGCACAAAATAAACAGCAAAAAAAACAAACATTATGTGTGAACAGAGAATTCTGGTTTCTCATAGACTTTGCTGGAACTGCAAAACGCAGCTGAAAATTTGCATAAAAATCTGCAGCAAAAATGGCTGAAAAACCAAACATGTGTGAACATAGCCTTAGACCTTATTTTTTTAACACTGATAGTTGCTGAATGTTTACATGGTCAGCTTCTACTACACACATAGTTACATCCATGTAACAATCATTTTGCTTAAATGTCCTGCTATTCCTAATAATAGTCCACTAAATGTTTAATCAGACACAAAAACAAAGGTTTGATATCCAACCAGAAATTGTCTTGCCAGCTTAGACATAGATTAGAGATAAGGAAATGTACATACAGTACATATATTAATAAATGGAGAAGATTATATCCCGCATTTTGCGCTTTCCAGTATATTGCTTGTCCCCTACTATCTTATCAGGTTATCTTAAGGGAGCCTTAGCAGAAATAATTAAGCAGCATGAAATAATGCTATACGGTGTTACTAGAACCTAAGGTACCCCTTGATGACATTTCAGTCCATACACTTTTTTGAGAAGATCAGACTAAACTCCCCAAAGCAAGGAGCTATGTTTTATCCCTTTATATCTCATACACTCTGGTGAAAATATGTAATCAAAAATGGAGAGAAAAAAGAGTTTTTTTGTAGGCGTAAAAAATTAAATTTTTATTACATCATTATGCCTTTGCGCACCTTCTATCACTGGTTCTCTCCGGGCCCCTTACTGGGTAAGATGTTTTGTTATCATACACTTCTCCTATGCTAATCCCTGCTATTGGCAGGTAGCATTGCTATATTACATGGGTTATACATTTGGGTTTGTTTGGTATTTATGGAAAATAGTTTATTTATAAATATAAAACTCCTTACTACCCATTCCCTTGAATAATTTATTATCTAGCTGCCCTTAGGAATTTTCAGATATAACTTGGGACTTTGGGGATGTGATCATTGACCTTTTTACCAGTGACCACTGCTGCCATCTATACGCTATTTTAATTCATACTATCTGTATTGTCTTGTGTATTTTTAATAATGATGTAATAAAATTGTAATTTTTTACGCCTACAAAAAAACTCTTTTTTCTCTCCATTTTTGATTACATGTAATATGAGTTGGCATATCTTGGTGCTCAGGGAAAGTACTTTCTCCCAGATGCACCAATACGGCTACAATAGGGTTGAACTGCTGTTACTTCTGGTGAAAATATGTTGTATGACACAAAGAGCTCAGAGAAGAGAGAGCAGGAGACATATTGCACATTGTCATGCAGCATCTGGCAACTCCTCCCAGTCCCCGGCAAGCAGCAAATCCATAGGGTAGCCAGGAAATTCTCAGCTGAGGAACTGAAAGGCGGGAGAGCCAAGACCTCTCCTATCATAGTGGAGATTCTGGATAGAAGTCTGCCGCAATCAAACCAATTCACTCTGACAGTTGTCTGACATTAGGAAAAGTCAAAAGTCACATTAGTCAAAAAAGCACTGTAAATGCAGGCTCGATTCTAAACGCCTGCAAAGACTGATCCATGTCTTTACTAGGATTTTTTTTTAATCTATATACAAATGTAACAGAGTTGAATTCACCATTCGACTGTCCCTATTATACATAGAATCATAGAATCATAGAATGGTAGAGTTGGAAGGGACCTCCTGGGTCATCTGGTCCAACCCCCTGCTCAAAGCAGGATTCACTAAATCATCTCAGACAGATGTCTGTCCAGCCTCTGTTTGAAGACGTCCATTGAAGGGGAACTCACCACCTCTCGTGGCAGCCTGTTCCACTCATTAATCACCCTAACTGTCAAAAAGTTTTTTCTAATATCTAATCTGTGTCTCCTCCCATTTAGTTTCATCCCATTGCTTCTAGTCTTTCCTTGTGCAAATGAGAATAAAGATGATCCTTCCACAATGTGACAGCCCTTGACATATTTGTAGACAGCTATTAAGTCTCCTCTCAGTCTTCTTTTTTGCAAGCTAAACATTCCCAAATCCTGCAACCGTTCCTCATAGGACATGGTTTGCAGACCAGTCACCATTCTGGTCGCTCTTCTCTGAACTTGCTCCAGTTTGTCTATGTCTTTTTTAAAATGTGGTGCCCAAAACTGTACACAGTATTCCAGATGAGGTCTGACCAAAGAGGAGTAAAGACCGATAATGACTTCACGTGATCTAGACTGTATGCTTCTGTTAATACATCCCAGAATTGTATTTGCCTTTTTTGCTGCTGCATCACACTGTTGACTCATGTTCAGTCTATGATCTATTAGTATACCTAAGTCTTTTTCACATGTACTGTTGCTTAGCTCTATTCCTCCCATTCTGTATATGCTTTTTTCATTTTTATTGCCCAGATGTAGTACTTTGCATTTTTCCCTGTTAAAAAACATTCTGTTGGTTGCTGCCCACTGCTCCAGTTTATTTAGGTCTTTTTGAATCCTCTCTCTCTCTTCTCTAGTATTAGCTATCCCTCCTAGCTTTGTGTCATCAGCAAATTTAATCAGTTTACCCTCAATTCCTTCATCTAAATCATTGATAAAGATGTTGAACAATACAGGTCCCAGGACGGAGCCCTGTGGTACCCCACTTGAGACATTCATCCAGCTGGATGTGAAGCCATTTACAACCACCCTTTGAGTCCGATCACTAAGCCAGTTATGAATCCACCTAACAGTTGCCTGGTCCATTGCATACTTGGTCATTTTTTCAATAAGGATGGTGTGAGATACTTTGTCAAATGCTTTGCTGAAGTCAAGATATACTATATCTACAGCATTTCCCTGATCCACCCAGTCAGTGATTCTGTCATAGAAGGAAATTAAGTTAGTCTGACATGACTTGTTAGTTACAAACCCATGCTGACTCTGGTTAATCACTTCATTCTTATCCATGTACTTACATACATGTTGTTTAATAATTTGTTCAAAGATCTTTCCTGGTATAGAAGTCAGACTCACCGGCCTATAGTTCCCTGGGTCCACCTTCTTCCCCTTTTTGAAGATAGGAACAACATTTGCTCTTCTCCAGTCTTCTGGGACTTCTCCTGTTCTCCAAGAATTTTCAAAGATTATGGAGAGTGGTTCTAAAATTTCTTCTACGATCTCCTTCAGTACTCTGGGGTGTAATTCATCTGGACCTGGTGACTTGAACTCATTTATGTTAGCTAAATATTCCCTCACAATCTTTCTGATTACAGATAACTTGGATTCCTCTATTCCTTTAAAAGGACAGTGAAGATCAGTTGATGTTACATTTTCTTTCTGAGAGAAAACAGATGCAAAATAGGAATTAAAAAGTTCAGCCTTCTCAACATCCTCTCTTACCATTTCTACATTTTCATCCTGTAAAAATCCTATAGCATCTTTGACTTTTCTTTTACTTTTGACATACCCCCAAAATCCTTTTTTATTGCTTTTGACATCTCTTGCAAGCCTTAATTCATTGTCAGCTTTAGCTAACCTGATACGTGCCCTGCAGGATCTGCAGACTGCATTATAATCTTCTTTAGATATGCCTCCCTCTTTCCATTTAATAAACATTTCTTTCTTTCTTTTTAGCATGTGTTTAAGTTCTGTGTTCATCCATCCTGGTTTCCTTAAATGCTTCCCATTCTTCCTACTTTTCGGGATTGTTAACGATTGTGCTTTGAGAATCTCATTTTTAAAAATTTCCCATCCTTCCTGGACATTTTTGTCCTTAAGGACATCCAGCCATTGGATCCCTCCTATTCTCTTTCTGAGTCTCTTAAAATCTGCCTTTCTAAAATCTAACCTTGAAGTTTGAGTCTTCACATGTCTTCCTCCTCTAGTTATCCAAAATTCTATAATAGCATGATCGCTGCCTCCTAGGGTCCCAGCCACCTTTACCTCCTCAACCATTTCCTCCCTGTTTATAAGGATTAGATCCAAAGTAGCAGATCCCCTTGTTTTCTCCCCTACCTTTTGGAAGATAAAGTTGTCAGCAAGAGAGGATAAGAATTTGCTTGACCTGTTAGTTTTACTTGAGAGAGATTCCCAACAAATGTCTGGATAGTTGAAATCTCCCATGACCACTACGTCATATTTTTTGGAGAACTTGGTCATTTGATACATAAAGAGTTCATCCATATCTTCAGCTTGCCCAGGTGGCCTGTAGTAAATGCCTACAATGGTGTCCTTTCCGTTGTTCTCTCCTTGTATTCTTACCCAAACAGTTTCCACAGAACTCCCAGTCTCTGAAGCTTCCATCTCTGTGCAGATATACGCTTTTCTAACATACAATGCAACACCTCCTCCTCGTTTATCAAGTCTGTTTCTTGCAAATAAGTTGTATCCTTTTAGCCTTTTATTCCAATCATGTGTATCGTCCCACCAAGTTTCAGTGCTTCCAATGACATCATATTCCTTTTCCTGCATTAGTAGTTCCAATTCTCCTTGTTTGTTGCCCATGCTTTGTGCATTTGTATAAAAACATTTTAGTTTGTGATTGGTTTCTCTTCCTCCCATATTTTTATTATTTAAATTGTTTTGTCTTTGTTCTTCTTTTCCACTTCCAGTAGCAGAGATCTCAATAGTATTTGTCAGCTGTATGGCTTTTTCTGGCCTTTTGCTTCCCTTCCCACATTGTTCTAGTTTAAAGCTCTTCTGATGAGTGTAGCAAGGCGACTTCCAAATACATGTTTTCCAGTCTTTGTAAGGTGCACCCCATCTCTAGCAAGTAGTCCATCGTATAGGTAATTCATTCCGTGATCCAGAAATCCAAATCCTTGTTGACGGCACCATCGACGTAGCCAGTTGTTCACCTGTAGAATCTTATTCCACCTCATTGTTCCATGGCCATCCACTGGGAGGATGGATGAGAAGACCACCTGCGCTCCCAATACATCTGCACATAAGCATAAATTCTGGAACCAATATAATTGGCTATACATACATTATATATAAATAAAACAGAATAAAAGATGGAGGATAATCTCACAGTTCCCAAACATTCATTGAGTCCATCAGGTTCTGCACATCCTTGGGTAATTATATGTGTGGCGCATGGAGAATAAACCGTTGATCCAAGAAGTGGAATGTCCAGCACTCACGAGAAAAACTCTTTAATCTAGACTTTTTGTTGTGATATTATAAAGTTTTATCATCTTTATGCTGTATTTCCTTCTGTAAGGAGCATAATCCTTGGCTACTGAAGCGTTGCTGCAAAGCATGTGTTGTGTTGATTCATAGTCTGTATCTGGTTTATTCTTATCTTCTACAGGTACAATATATCTGGTTAAAGGGATTTGTTTTATCACAGATAAAGGTGCATCTCACTAACTTAGAATTTCATCAAAACGTTAATTTATTTCAGTTCTTCAATATAAAAAGTGAAACTCCTATATTATATAGCATCATTACAAACAGGGTGATCTATTTCAAGTGTTTATTTCTGTTAATGCTGATGATTATGGCTTACAGCCAATGAAAACACAAAAGTCATTATCTCAGTAAATTAGAATACTTTATAACAACAGCTTTAAAAATGTTTTTAAAATCCGAAATGTTGGCCTACTGAAATGTATGTACATTTTGTTTCTTGTATTTCCAGCACTGTTTCCACCTATTCCCAATCTACATAAGTTTGCCTCCCTACTGCTACTTCCAGAAATATAGGGCTCATTTATCAAAGTTACCCCAAAAAAAGACTTTATTGCCCATGGCAGCCAATCAGCGCTCAGCTTTCAGAATAGAAAAATCAAATATGAGGCGCCACTTCTGGGGCATCTGAGAGCTGGCATTTTTAAACTGGGAAGACCCAATAACCATAGACCTTCCCAGCCTGATAATAACAGCCTACAGCTGTTAGCTTCACCATCAAAAATAGGGGGGACCCCACATCTTTTTTTCATTTCTTTATTCATTAGCTTAATACATGTAAAGTAAGCTACACATGTAAGGCACTAATTATATAACTCAAGGATATCTATCTAGCCATCTAACAACCTATCTATATCTTTACACATCTAACACCTAAACATTTGTCATTTTTATTCCGTTTTCTATTCCAGTATGTGTCACACAAACAGTGCACATGGATGTCACAATTTATGTCATCTGTATGCACGTGTGAGGTACCTATTCTCATCTGTGCTGCCGGGAAAAAATGGACATGTCTACGTGTGAATCACATGGACATATGTGTGGTTCACACAGACACACGGTCAGTGTGAAAACATGGAAATTTTAAGATCATCATAGATTATAATGGGTGTGTGTCACAGGTGTGTCAGTCACTCTGGAGCTCACTGCAGAAGGTCACTGCGCTTGGCATTGCAGACGCTTTCTTGATCTTCTCATCTCTTTGGTATTGTTGTATCCTTCGTCCTTTAGGACCCAGCAGCTAACTCCACCTTCTGCTGCTGATTGACACACCCTTGGTTGGTAGTTAAAAACTCTAAGTTTCTCCAGAGATGCACCAGTGATAGTTCTATGTACCTTTGTGTTGGCTTGGAGCACTAGCAGTTTGCTAGTTTCTTCTCTGGTGCCCTTGGTGGACAATTGGCATTATCTCTCTGGTGTCTGCTCAAGCTAAGTGTATCCCCTTTGTTTGTCTACCTTATTGTCTTTAGTTTGTAGTGGGGCTTGACTAGTGCTCACCCTGTCCCCTCCCTATCTAGGGCCAAGCTCTAGGGACATTCAGGGCTTAGGTTCCTACTCGGCAATAGGTGTGGAACCTATATAGAGACGGTATGGTAGGCAGGGTGATATTAGATCTGCCTAGGGGTCTCCACTCCCCCCCTAGTGTTTGGGCTTCCTTACCCTCTTCCCTTCATGTTGCACTTAGTCTTTCTCTCACCTTGCATGACAGTGTGTGTATACGTGTCTCCGGTACATGTGAAAACGGATGCCACACGTACTGGAAACACAGACGTGTGAAGGGGACCTTAGAAAAATTGAGTGAAAAGGCAATATTCTGGGGGCATCAAAGGGTAATTTTGTACAGGGCGCAATGTAGCCTAAGGCCGGTCCAGTGAACAGGTGTGGTGCTGGTTCTGAAACAAGCATCAATCCTAAATAACCCCTTTATTAATAAGCATGGGGTCACACAATATGGAATCGCTGGGGATAATTTTTTAATAATTCCTTTCAACAATTTGAAGGAAAGTCTGTAAATTAAATCCACGCCGAGTCATGTGGATGTGATTTACCACTGGTGATTTTCCTATATGTTATGAAGAGAAAAAGACATCAATGATTTTGAAATAAAAAACTATATGTGGCACCCTGCTACCCACAGGTAGCACAGAACCCAAAAGGGTGCATGGACGGACTTCTCCACAAGAGGCCCTCATTACATGCAGACACCTCCACCCTTCCACCTCATACCACCATAGGGAGCCCTGATAGGGATATATATGTGGAGGGTGGAGCCAGGCAATTAATTGTTCAGAGAGTGTGCTGCCACTGAGAGCAGTGAAGACGCAGCACGTCTGCTGCTGAATTGAGGGCCCCGAGTGTGGCCAGAGGCAGTAAGGAGAAGAGAGAGAGGAGTTGAGGGGGCAGAGGAGCATCATAGGCTCGCCCCAAGACACAAACCGGACACCGGGTCCGCGCCTACAAGGTCCTCTATACCCAGTAGGGACAACCGGCTTACCAGGAGGCTTCATCCTGAAGCTACCAGCAATAACCGGACTAGGAACCACGATGGCCTCGGCATCCAGGGATAGTGGTTGCCAAAGAAAGGTCCTACTACCAAGCAGTCAGGTGAGAGAGCAACACAACACAGAAGCTAGGCCAAGTTTCTGGCTGGCTAGAAGCTTAGAGAGAGGGAGACACGGATCAGGAGGCCTTATACCCGCTCACTGGTGAGAAGTCCTGAAGTGCACCCATCCTAGCAAGTACCCTGGACCATACCTGCCGTTACACCAGTAAAGGTACTGAAGCGAATCCCCTGTGTGACTGTCCGTCATTCCCCCTGACCTGGCCATCTTTCACCTGCATCCTTTCATCAACTCTGCCTCGGGGGTCCGCTCCGCCTGTGGGGAGCAGAAACATCCCAGCTGCCATTTCATCACCCCCGGAGGTCTGCAGCAGCGCCGGTAACAATTACCGGAAACCACAGGTGGCGTCACGAAACAAACTATACACTTAAAACCCCTTTTTCAAGAGAGACCCCAGAGTACGGACCCGGGAGCCGACTGCCGTGACATCCTAAGCAAAGTAAAAGGCCCGGGTACCGAGTCCCCCTATATCCCCCTGGGTGACACATATATACATTGCACACATCTCAGCTGCTGAAGAACCTCATAATACACACCTCAGCTGCTGTTCTATTCCATTCATTTCATGTCTTCCAATCACTTTTGGGCAGAACACTGAAAAGACCAATGTTTCTCTTTTGATATTTGAATCTGCGGGCAATAGCTCCACAATTCTGTGCTGTGTAATGTATGGTGAAGGTTTATTTAGACTGCACATTTGGGCTGGCAGAAGTACCTGTATATTGTGGTCACGTGACCCTGATGACATTGTCACGGATCCTTTTGGTCTGCTACCCAGGGCCGGTTTTAGACAAAGTGGGGCCCTGGGCAAAAGTTTAAAGTGGGGTCCCAAATGATCACATATTGCACCATCACACACAAATATTTTGGTTGTATTTACATGTACTAAGTTTAGGCCGTTAAATGAGCGTGATGGAGAATATTGAACTCGTTCGGAGCTTGTTTCCCGGTCTCTTTACATCGGCTGAGTAAGAATGATAGGGGACAGAACAATCAGGCTGCGTGCCCACAATCAGGAACAGCAGCGTTTTGGAACTGCACTGCATCCAAAACACTGCGTTCTATGATACAAGCACAGTGGGTGGTATTTATAGAAATCCCATGCCCACTGTGCTTTTATTTGACACCTTGTAAACTCACCCACGGTGCGGGATTACGAGCCGCAGCATTTTAATTTCTGTTGCGGAATTTGTTGGATGTGGTAAATCCGCATTGTTCAATGAACACATACACTTATCTACAGCTTTCACCGGCGATGTGCTGCTTAGAACAATGATTTTTGTTCTGGCATAAACAATCCATTCACCCGACGAATAGGCAGCATTTTGCTCGATTATTATAATGTGCCCCAAAGTCCTCCACATATTATAATGCACCCCATAGTCCTCCATATAGTTTAATGCACCCCCATAATCCTCTATACAGTATAATGCACTCCCCCATAGTCCTCCATAAACTATAATGCACCCAATAGTCGTGCATATAGCATAATGCTCACCCATAGTCCTCCATAAAGTGAACTTCACTCCCCATAGTCCTCCATAAAATTTAATATACTCTATAGTCCTCCATATACTGTAGTATAATGCGCCTCATAGTCCTCCATATACACTGCTCAAAAAAATAAAGGGAACACTTAAACAACACAATGCAACTCCAAGTCAATAACACTTCTGTGAAATCGACCTGTCCAGTTATGAAGCAACACTGATTGTGAATCAATTTCTCCTGCTGTTGTGCAAATGGAACAGACAACTGGTAGAAATGATAGACAATTAGCAAGATACCCCCTATAAAGGAATGGTTCTGCAGGTGGTGACCACAGACCATTTCTCTGTTCTCATCCTTTTTAGTTGTTGTTTTGGTCACTTTTTCATTTTGCCATTGCTCTCACCCCTAGAGGTACAGTAGCATTAGGCTACTGAGAAGTTGCTCAGGTAGTGCAGTTCTTCCAGGATGGCACATCAGTGCGAGCTGTGGCAAGAAGGGTAGCTGTGTCTGTCAGCACAGTGTTCAGAGCATGGAGCAGATACCAGGAGATGTGACGGGAGCCATAGGAGGGCAACAACCCAGCAGCAGGACCGTTACCTCCTCCTTTGTGCAAGGAGGAACAGGAGGAGCACTGCCAGAGCCCTGCAAAATGACCTCCAGCAGGCCACAAATGTGCATGTGTCTGCACAAATAGTTAGAAACCGACTCCATGAGGGTGGTATGAGCGCCCGACGTCCACAGATGGGGGTTGTGCTCACAGCCCAATACCGTGCAGGACACTTGGCATTTGCCACAGAACACCAGTATTGGCAAAGTCGCCACTGGCGCCCTGTGCTCTTCACAGATGAAAGCAGGTTCACACTGAGCACATGTGACAGACGTGACAGAATCTGGAGACGCCGTGGAGAGCGATCTGCTGCCTGCAACATCCTTCAGCATGACCGGTCTGGCAGTGGGTCAGTAATGGTGTGGGGTGGCATTACTTTGGAGGGCCGCACAGCCCTCCATGTGATCGCCAGAGGTAGCCTGACTGCCATTAGGTACCGAGATGAGATCCTCAGACCCCTTGTGAGACCATATGCTGGTGCGGTTGGCCCTGGGTTCCTTCTAATGCAGGACAATGCCAGACCTCATGTGGCTGGAGTGTGTCAGCAGTTCCTGCAAGATGAAGGCATTGAAGCTATGGACTGGCCCGCTTGTTCCCCAGACCTGAATCCGATTGAGCACATCTGGGACATCATGTCTCGCTCCATCTACCAACGTCACGTTGCACCACAGACTGTCCAGGAGTTGGCGGAAGCTTTAGTCCAGGGCTCGGTGGAGATCCCACAGGAGACCATCCACAACCTCATCAGGAGCATGCCCAGGCATTATAGGAAGGTCATACAGGCATGTGGAGGCCACACACAATACTGAGCCTCATTTCGACTTGTTTTAAGGACATTACATCTAAGTTGGATCAGCCTGTAGTGTGTTTTTCCACTTTAATTTTGGGGGTGACTCCAAATCCAGGCCTCCATGGGTTAATAAATTAGATTTCCATTGATGATTTTTGTGTGATTTTTTGTCAGCACATTCAACTTTGTACAGAACAAAGTATTCAATGAGAATATTTCATTCATTCAGATCTAGGATGTGTTATTTGAGTGTTCCCTTTATTTTTTTGAGCAGTGTAGTATAATGTACACCCCATGGTCCTACATATAGTATAATGCACGCTCCATAGTCCTCCATATAAGTTAATGTGCCCCATAGTCCTCCATATAGTATGTTGCTCCCCATAGTCCTCATATAGTATAATGCGCCCCATAGTCCTCCATATAGTATAATGCTGCCCAAAGTCCTTCCTATAGTATAATGTGCCCTATAGTCCTCCATATAGTATAATGCACTCCCCATAGTCCTCCATATACAATGATGCACCCCATGGTCCTCCATATAACATAGTAACATAGGAACATAGTTTTTAAGGTTGAAGGAAGACTAATTCCATCTAGTTCAACCCATAGCCTAACATGTTGATCCAGAGGAAGGCAAAAAAAAACCATGTGGCAAACACTAAGCTCCGCATTGGGGAAAAAAATTCCTTCCTGACTCCATATGACAATCAGACTAGTTCCCTGGATCAACGCCCTATCAAGGAATCTAGTATATATAACCTGTAATATTATACTTTTCAAGAAAGGCATCCAGGCCCTTCTTAAATTTTAGTAGTGAATCACTCATTACAACATCATGCGGCAGAGAGTTCCATAGTCTCACTGCTCTTACAGTAAAGAATCCGCGTCTGTAATTATGATTAAACCTTCTTTCCTCCAGACGTAGAAGATGCCCCCTTGTCCCCGTCTCAGGCCTCAGAGTTAAAAGATCAGTAGAAAGGTCTTTGTACTGTCCCCTCATATATTTGTACATAATAATAAGTTCACCCCTAAGCCTTCGTTTTTCCAAAGTAAATAACCCCAAGTGTAATAACCTGTCTTGGTATTGCAGACCCCCCAGTCCTCTAATAACCTTGGTCGCTCTTCTCTGCACCCGCTCTAGTTCAGCTATGTCTTTCTTATACACAGGAGACCAGAACTGTACACAGTATTCTAAGTGTGGTCGCACTAGTGACTTGTATAGAGGTAAAATTATGTTCTCCTCATGAGCATCTATGCCTCTTTTAATGCATCCCATTATTTTATTTGTCTTTGCAGCAGCTGCCTGACACTAGCCACCAAACGTGAGCTTGTCGTCCACCAATACACCCAGGTCTTTTTCAGTTACAGTTTTGCCCAGTGTTTTACAATTAAGTATATAATTATACATTTTCTTTCCTCTGCCCAAGTGCATTACCTTACATTTATCTCCATTAAAGCTCATTTGCCATTTATTAACCCAAGCTTCTAGTTTACATAGATCCTCCTGTAATATAAAATTGTCCTCCTCTGTATTGATTACCCTGCAGAGTTTAGTGTCATCTGCAAATATTGAAATATTACTCTGTATGCCCCCTACAAGGTCATTAATAAATATGTTAAAAAGAAGCGGGCCCAATACTGACCCCTGTGGTACCCCACTGTTAACTGAGACCCAGTCTGAGCGTGTTCCATTAATAACCACCCTTTGTTTCCTATCACTGAGCCAGTTCTTAACCCACATACATATATTTCCCCCTATCCCCATTGTTCTCATTTTATGTATCAACCTTTTGTGTGGAACCATATCAAAAGCTTTTGAAAAGTCCATATACACAACATCCACTGCATTTCCTTGGTCCAGTCCGGAACTTGCCTCCTCATAAAAGCTGATCAGATTAGTTTGACAGGAACGGTCCCTCGTAAACCCATGTTGATATTGGGTCATGAGGTTATTCTTCTTCAGATATTCTAGTATAGCATCTCTTTGGAAACCCTCCAGGATTTTACCCACAGTAGAGGTTAAGCTTACGGGCCTATAATTTCCAAGTTCGGTTTTTGTCCCCTTTTTGAATATTGGCACCACATTTGCTATACGCCAGTCCTGTGGTACAGATCCTGTTATTATTGAATCTTATAGTATAATTCACCCCCCATAGTCTTCCATGTAATATAACCCACGCCCCATAGTCATTCATATAGTATAATGCACTCCCAATAGTCCTCCATATAGTATAATGCCACCCCATAGTCCTCCATATAGTATAATGCACATTCCATAGTCCACCATATAGTATAATGCACACCCCATAGTCCTCCATATAGTATAATGCACACCCCATAGTTCTACATATAGTATAATGCACACTCCATAGTCCTTCATATAATATAATGCACTCCCGATAGTCCTCCATATAGTATAATGCACTCCCCATAGTCCTCCATATACTATAATGCACCCCATAGTCATCCATATAATATAATGTTACCCATAGTCCTTATATAGTATATTGCATACCCCATAGTCCTCCATATAGTATAATGCACCTCATAGTCCTCCATTTCCATATAATACATATAGTTTAATGCAGCCCCCATAGTCCTCCTCTTGATAAAGCACTAAAACCTAATAACGTGCGTTTCACTGCCATCCCTCTTACCACCTTCTGTCTGCAGTGCTTCAGGAACTCCTTTCCCTTTGGCCCGACTCAGGTAAGATTTCAGGGGCATATGTTTTGACTTTATGTTCCACTTGGATGTACCCATATATTTTGGTATCTTGCATATGACCCCTGGGCTTACATTTTATATGGATTGATTGCCATTTTGGCGCATACATCTTTGGGCCTATGTATCCTGTTGCCCTGCAGATCCTGGTCCTTACACTTCCTTTGTCTGTATCTATAATGCTATTTAAAGATTTTTGATTGCTATTCTAATTATTAAAAATAAAAATATTTTTATACACCAGTTACACTCTTGTTCTCTTTTTCCATCATATAGTACAATGCAGCCCCCATAATCCTCTAGTTCTATATAGTACATATAATATAATGCTGCCCCCATAGTACTCCAGTTCCATATAGTATAATATAGCACCCATAGTCCTCCAGCTCCATATAGTGCATATGCATAATGCAGCCTCCATAGTCCTCCAGTTACATATAGAATATTGTTGCCCCCATAGTCCTCCAGTTACATATAGTACATATAGTATAATGCAGTCCCCATAGTCCTCCAATATTATGGCTACCTTGTCCTCACTGATTTAAAAAAAATACACACATGTACGCACCTCTCCCCATTCCCCCATTGCTCCTGTCTCCGCTGCGCGTCTCCTCAGCAGCTCCACTGCCCGGCATAGCGCGATGTGATGAAATGACATCATCGCACCCACAGCGCTGAGATGTCAGACGCAAGGGGGGAATGATGGGAGAGGGGGGTTGTTTTTATTTTTGATTACTGGGTTATTAATGGGGGTGTCTGATAGATACCTCTCCATTACTAACCCGAGAGCTTCATGCCAGCTGTGATTTTTGCTAAATCACAGATGACATGAACCCCAAACCCCATTACTCCGATTGCCACTGCATCAGGGCAATTGGGAAGAGCCGAGCAAAGCGCCAGAATTGGCACATCTAATGTGATGGGCAAATTCTGTGGCGACTGTGGGCTGGTATTTTTAGGCCCAATAACCATGTACCTTCCCAGCCTGATAATATAAACCAGCAGCTGTTTGCTTTACCTTGGCTGCTTATCAAAAATGGGGGAGGACCGCAAGCCGTTTTTTTCATTTATTAGCTTTATACATGTACAATAAAGTACACACGCAAGGCATTAATTATATATCTCACAGTAACTGTGGGTCTGAACATACAGCATTACGAGCATACAGCTGTAGGTTTGGGTCATAAGACTCTCAATCGAATCAGGAATTGTGGATATAAAGCTACAAAAATACAGCCACGTTATGGATGATATCCCTTAAAGTGGTGCTCAAGTTTAAATGTTATCCTGTATCCAAGAGATAACTTTTCAATCTCTGGAGACCTTGCCACTGTGGCTCCCACCAATTCCAAGAATCAGGACTTTAAAGAACTTCGTGCTGAATGAAGCAGAGGTTGATCATGTGCACTAATGCTCCATTCATTCTAATAGAAGATCAGTCAAGCAATGTGCTCATCAATCTCTGGTCTCCCAATAAGAATGAATGGAGTGGTGGTGCACATGATCGACCTCCGTTCCCTTCAGCCAAGGGTCGTCAGAGTCCTGATTCTTAGGATTGGTGGGGGCTATGGCAGTCAGACCCCAGAGATCAGAAAATTATCCCGTGGATAAGTGATATCTTTTAAACTTGAGAACTCCCCTTGAACAGTGTTGTCTGGGCTAAATGTAATATTACATGGCGGCTTGGATTCACTAAAATTAATGAAATCATTGATAACCGCTGTCACTCATCAAGATCCTGCACAGGCCGCTCTGTGGTGTGCGCTGGCACCAGAATGATGTCAATGTGCCACATAACCATTACGTCCTGTAATAAGCTGCAGCAGGCATGTGACTTGAGCAGAGTGCCATCAGAAAAACATACAATGATACAGTAGTGTTCAAAATAATAGCAGTCCAATATGACTAACTAGATTAATCACTGTTTTTGGTATAAATTATATTACCACATGTCAATCAATTTACCAGTTGGTGCAATAGATTCTAAGAAAACAAACAGATTCAGCACTCATGATCTGCATGTTTTTGAGTCTGTGTATTTGAATAATTAATTGAAAGGGGGGGTGTTCAAAATAATAGCAGAGTGGAGTTCAATTAGTGAGGTCAATCATTCCGTGAACAAACAGGTGTGAATCTAATGGCCTTTAACTAAGGGTGAAGCTAGCACATGTTGTACATGCATTTCTCCTTGAAATCCTGAGAAAAAAAGGTCATTCAAGACATTGTTCAGAAGAAGAGCATACTTTGTTTAAACAGTTAATTGGAGAGGGTAAAACTTATAAAGAAATGCAGACAATGATAGGCTGTTCTACCATTGGAATAGAAGAATAGCCAGAATTTCAGATGCTCAGCCAATGATCAGCTCGAGGATGATCAAAGACAATCTCAAATTACCTGTGAGTACTGTGACAGTTAGAAGACGCCTGAGTGAAGCTAATCTCTTAGCAAGAAGTCCCTGCAAAGTCCCACTGTTAAAAAAAAGACATGTACTAAAGAGGAAACAATTTGCAAAAGAACACATCAACTGGCCTAAAAAGAAATGGAGAAACATTTTGCGGACTGATGAAAGTAAAATTGTTCTTGTTGGGTCCAAGGGCCGCAGAGAGTTTGTCAGATGACCCCCAAACTCTGCATTCAAGTCACATTGCACTCTGACGACAGTGAAGCATGGTGGTGCAAGCATCATGTTATGGGCATGTTTCTCTTACTATGTTGCCGGACCTATTTACTGCATACCAGGAATCATGGACCAGTTTGCATATATTAAAATACTTAAAGAGGTCATGTTGCCTTACACTGAAGAGGATATTCCCTTGAAATGGGTGTTTCAACAAGGCAACGACCCTAAACACACCAGTAAATAAGCAAAATCTTGGTTACAGTCCAACAAAATTGAGGTTATGGAGTGGCCAGCCCAATAACCGGACCTTAATCCAATAGAACACTTGTGGGGTGACATAAAAAATGCCATTTCTGAGGCAAAGCCAACAACTGCCAAAAAATTGTGGAATGTAGTCAAATCATCCTGGGCTGGAATAACAGTTGACAGGTGCCAGAAGTTGGTTGATTCTATGCAACATAGATGTGAAGCAGTTCTAAAAAATTGTGGGTATACAGCTAAACATTAAGTTAGTGATTCACAGGAATACTAAATCGTCAAAAAAAAGAGTAAATATTGTGAGTTTGTAAAGACAAATGCAGACACTTGTTTTTTAGAACAGCCCAATGTTCATTTTTTATTCTCTGTAAAGTCGTTAAAAATTATATACATTTCTCTTAATGTTTTGAATTAGAAAACAGTGTGCAATGTTCCCAATGCATGGAAATCAAAAATAGTATAAAGATTTTGTGCTTAACTCATGTTTTTGAACACACTGCTATTATATTGAACACTGCTGTACATCATAGAAATCATCAGACTGATGCAGCTTATGGGCTCGCTCACATTAACGTTTAACATGGCTGAGCGCTATGTGATACTTTATTAGATAGCACTCAATCTAGTGTTATACTATGGGGCAACGCAAATCTGCGATTCGGCACGAGAAAACAATCGCAGCATGCTGCGAGTGGCCCCGCAAATCGGACCATATGCACCTATACAAGTCTATGGGTGCGTCCAAAACATCGTACTGCACTCGGATGTTATCCAAGTGCATTCTGATGTACGCGCACTGAGACAATTAAGAGATTAGGTTCTCCGTCTCTCCGCACTTATGATCTGATTCTCTCATGCGAGACAATCGGATCACAGTGAACTGACACTGTGTTTGAACTCTGATGAGAGTTTGTGCCTAGTGTCATTAGAACAATTGGCCGGATATACGCTAGTGTGAGCGAGCCCTATTACAGAACGCAATGGTCGTGTGGCTAGAGATCACAGGGACGTCATCACTCCTGGTGCCGGGTCACACCACAGTGCGGCCTGTGCAGGATCCTGATGAGTGACAGCAGGTATCATTCATTTTTTTCATATCACTTCATGTTTGTTTTTAGGTTTTTTTCATTTCTTTTTTACATTTATTACTGTTACGCCCATCGGTGGCACACGTGGATTTGTGGACCTACTGTGCCACGAACTGGGCCTACCCTGGAGGGGCACGACTAAGCCGCTATCTTGGAGTTCACTGGAGCCTCTAGTGGTGAGGTCAGGCTTGTGTGGCAGGTAGCTGCCAGGTACCACTCCAAGGTGGAGTCTGGCAGTAGCAGCTGACCCCAGGGGTCAGGTAAGCTGACACTGATTAGGGCTCCATTCCGACTCAGTAGATACAGTCCAGGATCACTGACACAGAGCCTCAGATAGGGAATGTTCAGATACTGGCTGCACCATGACCAGGGGACAGGAACTTTAGGGACAGGGCTGGCTGCACCAGGACCAGGGGACAATGTTCAGGCACTGGCCGTTGTGGAACCAGGGGGCAAGGGTGCAGGCGTTGGTCACTCCAGGACCAGGGAACGAGGGTGCAGGCCCTGGCCGTCCCTGGACCAGGGGACTAGGTTTCAGGCACTGGCCACATCGGGACCAGGGGATTTCAGGGAACCGGACTGGCCACACCAGGGGCAATGTTCACGGCCACACCAGGACCAGGGGACTTCAGGAACAGGACTATACACACCAGGACAGGAAGATAATGTCTCCTGGTCCTGGTGCAGTATTTGAGGGAGGTCAAGGTCGATAGTCTAAGGACTTCGGAAACAGGACTGGCTGCGTCAGGACCAGAGGACAATGTTAGGGGAACTGGCCACACCCAAACCAGGGGACAATGTTCAGGGAATTGGTCACCCCAGGACCAGGGAACTTCGGGAACAAGACTGGCCGCACCAGGAGCAGGGGACAATGTACAGGGAATTGGCCACCCCAGGACCAGGGAACTTCAGGAACAAGACTGGCCGCATCAGGACTAGGGGACAATGTTCGGGGCCATGGCCACAACAGGACCAGGGATTCAGGTTCACACCTGGGCACACTGGGATCAGGAATTCAGATACAGAACACTGGCCACACCAGTACCAGAGGACCTAACAACTCACTAGTAGTTGAGACTACATACTTATGAAAGCTGTTTCTTCAGCGACTCCCTAAGGGAGAGAGAGTCTTTTATACGGGATGACTCTCAGTAATAGGCCATGGCACCACTGTCAGTATTTGGTCAGTATTTTTTCTCAGTAGTGGGAGCCAAAACCAGGTGAGGGACAATCACAGAAAAGGTATAATAGAAACAAGTCACCAATTCTGCATTTATCACCCACTCCTGGTTTTGGCTCCCACTCCTGAAAAAAAATACTGACTGAATACTGACCAAATACTGATAGTGGGTCCGTGGCCATAGGGTGAGATCCATCCAGCAGGTGAACTCATTATACAAATGCTTCCCAGCTATTCGCTGGGGACATTTTACCATGTGCGCGCGCTGTCCCATTAAAAATAGGGAAGCGGTCCTGCGTGCACACTAGGTGTGCTGCCAAGAACTGCGGCATGCACAAGCAGGAGACATGCCAGCAGAAGGGGACCACACCGCGGGGCTGGAGCAATGATTATGCCAGCATCCCTGCCTGGAGGGGGAAGGGAATTCATGCAGGGGAACTTGCAATGGTGTTACAATTACATCGGAAGTTTGTGTTGCTGTGCAGTGTGCGACTGGTGTTGAGGTGCAGTAAAAAACTCACCAGAGAACAGTGCTGCAGTGTTGTCTGTGGGAACACTGCTTCTGGGTGGCAGCACAGCTACTGTACTGTTTCCTGACATGTGCTGCTGTGCAATGGTCAGGTGTCAATTTCAGGCTGTGTAGTAAGGTCCTGATGCTGAACAGCAGCTGTCAGGACACAGTATAGATTATAAGCCAGAAAAACATGAGAAGATGCAGAGCTGCAGCCGCAGGTCAGTAGTACATGCCTAACTGCTTCTGCCTCCACAATCGCTGATGGTACAATAAATAACACTAGGCAGTGCAGCGCCAGGCAAGAGTCGCATTGCAGAACAGAAGCAAAGATGCACTTATCTCTGCCTCTTCTCCTGCAGAGTGAAGCACTGCCTAGTGTTATTTGAATTGTAAGCTCCAATACAGCAGCCCCTTTTGTGCCTGGGGGCCCTTGGCAGCTGCCTAGTCTGCCTACCCATAACGTCGGTCCTGCCCATGGACACTACACAGATAATGCAGTGCTAGTAATACCGGTGCAGTCTGTACTTTAGGTGCTCAAGTGGTCTCCTCCCCCTCTCTCAAGTGCAGACTGACAGGAGGATTTTTTATCAAAATAGGGGGAGGTGGAGTTAGGCCACCACATGCTCTAACCCAGTGTTTCCCAAACTGTAAGGGCTCGCTTACACTGGTGAGTAACTTCTTCTGCAATCAAACCTCTACTATGGGCCATACAGGTACATATAGATTTACTTTTCTATACCCTGTATGGCCATAGTAGAGATCTGATAACTCCAAAGTGGTGACAGATTCCCTTTAAATTTACAGGGGAGAAGGATTAGGCTACGTACCCATGATGAGCTTTTGGCCAGTTTTTGACACTGCAGAATTTCTGTACCTATTATTTAAATTAGGTTACTTGCGGTTTTTCATTGTGCTTTTTGAGTGCGTTTTTTAAACATGAGTTTTTATGGTGTTTTTGACACTGCGTTTTTTTTCTCTTCTTGGTACGTCATGCTTTCAATAAAGCTGCTTTGTTTTTGATATTTCCTGGTATTTGGCTTTGACAAAACATTATTGATGTACTTAGGAGCGGATTACATGCGTTTTTTGATGTGTTTCCGCATCAGAAGCACACTAAAAATGCATGTCTGTTTTTGTCCTGCAGATTTTCCGCATGTAATGTAAGTCTATGCAGAAAATCCACACAGAAAACTCAGTGTACCCACAAGAGAAATTGATATTCTGCGGATTTGAAACACGCACCACTGGTCAGTTTATGCTGAGTAAAAGGAAGAACAGTGGACATGATGATTTTATAAATCCCATCCACTTTGCTGGAACTGTAAGATGCTGCGTTTTTGATGCAGCAAAAATAAAGAGTCAAAAACTCACCGAAAGCCAAAAGCACATTGTGGAAACTTAGCCTAAGGCTATGTGCCCACGATGCAGAAATGCTTTTTCCTGAGCGTTTCTGCATCTCCCTGGCAGAAAAAAACGCATGCGGATTGTACATGTGACGCGCCCCCTGGGCCAGTGCTGTAGTGCGGCGCACGTGTGCGCGGGGGAATACCCGGAGCCGGATCCGATGGGGGTAGTAGTCTCCGAGTGGCGGGGACCCGGTCCGTGCCCAGGGTGGTCAAACTAAGTGTGTGGCAGTCTTTGTAGATGTTGTTTAAGTGTCGACTACGCCACCCGTTGATTTGCGGTCGCAAGGCCGCCGCTGCAGAACAGTCCGCTGAGGCCGGTGGTATGTGTGCAGCATTGGTGGTATAACCCCCAACGGGAGAGGTATGGCCTCAGGGCAGCTGGTGCGGGTGAAGGGAGTGATAGAAAGGGCGTCCCGGTACCTTTAGTGCTGGTAGTACGATGGAACACAGAGACTGATGGCAGTTTTCAATGCTTTACTCACAGATGTTATCAGTGTCAGTCCTGCAGGTGATGACGACCCGAGCCGTGCTGCGTCCACCAGGTACGGGGCTCGACCAACCCCCAGGCAGTTCCAGAGTGTGACCTTGAACTCCTTTCTCCGTTCCTTTCTCTGGCCGTCCCCACTAGGGACCCACCCATGTCCAGCTTCCTCGGGCCTTCTGGTGGCGAAACCTATCTCCGGTTTCCCTGACCCTATGTGGCGTGCCTTCGTGGTGAGTGTAGTGAGTGGTCGCGCCAAGACGTGGCCACGACCTCCGGTTCCTGGCTGAGGATAAGTGGCCTCCACCAGTTCGGGATCCGGTACCCTGATCTGCCAACCCTTCACCCGTTTTAGCTCACTCGTGGGATCTCAGGGTTCCCTCTTCCTTCATGTCTCTGGGCCTTTCTCCGGGTTCCATTCCTTCCTTGTTCCGTGTTCCTTTTCTCTTGTCTTTCTCTCTCTTGCTCCCTTCAGGAGCAGCACCCAGACAGGGCTGCTGCTCCCTGTCACTACTCTTCTCCTCTTCTTCTGTCTGACTGAACTCTCCCTCTTTTCCTAAGATGGTGCCCACCTTTTTATACTCCCTCTGACACCCGAGCCCAGGTGACTAGCCACCAATGGGCTCCTTCCTATGCCCAGAGTCCCTCCCCTCTCTGCTCCTGCACCACTGGGATATTCCTCCCCCCCTCCCACTCCAGCCAGGGACAGACGCTGTCGTACCTGCACATTTATCTGGTGGGAGTACCGTTGATCTGTCCCCCGGAAATGGGATGTATGTGGTGCATGCAGCTGACAGAGTTCCAGTCCACACTCCATCCTTACCCGGGAGTGGAATACCACACCTCTGGTTCGAGGTGCAATACCCCTGTAGCAGCCGAGCCCTCGGGGTGCTACACATGCGGATTGTACATGCGTTTTCCTGCCAGGGACATGCGGATGTGAAGCGTTCTTCACATGCATTTCAGCATGCGGGTTGACAAGCGCTTTCCAAGCGATTTTAGCATCACTTGGAGAGCGCTTGACAACTTGGTCACACTATATAAATCCATGCAACCGGCATGGATTTATATAGTGTGACCGTAAGAATGTTAAAAAAAAATAAATAAATATCATACTTACCTTCTGATGGCCCCCGGTGTCTTTATTCGATGCGTCTCGGCTTGCTGGCAGCTCGCGGTACACTGAAGGACCTGCTGACGTCAGCGGTCGCGTGACCCGTCACATGACTAAATGACGTCAGCGAAGGTCCTTCAGTCCACCGCGAGCTGCCGACAAGCACAGACCAGCACACCGGGGGCCATCAGAAGGTAAGTATAATATTTATTTTATTCTTTTTTTATAGGTTTTATGGTACCCGGGTCTGGAGGAGAGTCTCCTCTTCTCCAGACCCGGGTACCATTCACACATTGAAACGCATGGAATGCGCATGTACAGATCCAGTGATGCGGATTACATGCATTCCAATGCAAGTCAATGGCGGCGAAAATGCAGAGCTTCCGCAAAATAATTGGTAGTGCTGCGTATTTTTCCGCAATGATTATCCGCAGCGGAAATTTCCGCAGCATGTGCACAGCACATGCTGATTATCCTTGGGGCACACGGCAGGCCTTCTACCAAGCGTTTTTTAAGCATTTCTGCAGCGGAATTGCCGCTGCGGAAACGCCGCTGCGGAAATGCATAAAAATCGCATCGTGGGCACACAGCCTAAGGGTACTCTCACAGATTGCAGAGAAAAGCGCTTTAATCAATTCTATTTTATACAGGCTTGGCGTCCGGGGGACACCAAGAAATCCCCGCCTATGTGCTTATTATTCACCCAAATCCCCCCTGTATGCTTAATTATCATATTCCCCCCCTCTCCTGCACATCACAGGGCCCTGTGATGTGCACTGTGCTCCCGGACTTTCTGGGCATTCAAAAAGTGCCGGTCACATAGAGCGCACTTTGCTTCATCCCGGCCCCGTCTGCCTGTGCACTGCGCCGCAGGTTTCTATTGCGCAGGCGCCGGGGAGTCACTGTCACAGGCAGACAGGGCCGGGATGAATCAATATAATTGATTAATGCACTTTTCTCTGCAATCAAACCTCTACTATGGACCATACAGGTATGTATAGATTTACTTTTCTATACCTTGTATGGCCATAGTAGAGGTCTGATAACTCCAAAGTGGTGACAGATTCCCTTTAAAGCATGGAATTAAAGCTCCTGCTCCCACAATCTAGCAGAAATAGATCAGGTTTCCAGCTGATATAGACAATTAGGCATCATAAGAAGTCAAGTGTAATTTGCTAATGTTTCTTCTATTTTGCAGTGTACCTAGTGCGCAACAGGGCAGTTTTCCTCTGTAACTGAGGCCCCAGTTACAGTAAAAACCATACGAGAATAAAAAAAAGTAGTATGTTGCCCTTTTTTTACTATATATAGTATGTTAGCTGTAATAAACTATGTAATATATAATCTTAATAAAAATCTAGTAAATTCTCCCCCCACCGAAAAAACTACTGAAGAAAATATAGAAAAATATTTATCTTTAATATAAAATGCCTTTGATTTCACATTCATTACATAGAAGAAAAAAGCTACACATATATTAGGTATCCACATGATGGTAGTGACCTGAAAAAGTAGCTCAACAGATTATGCAGTGTGAAACATGGATAGTAAAAGAAATACATATCGTTACTTTCATATTTGCATGGCAAGAAGAAAATATTTAAATTACACAGTAACTATATGTACCACCCTAACAGTAGCAAAAAATTTAACATTTTTCCCACATGCAACAAGGCCTCACCATGTCAATAGCATTTTTTTTGAAAGGTACACTTTTCTATGTAGTACTTGTGTTTGTATGTACATACTGTATTGTAAGTTTACAGATATATGTAATGAGTAAATACTGTATATGTACACATTAAAGGGGTATTCCCATCTCCAAGATCCATTCCCAATATGTAGTAGATGTAATAATAACAATATTAGCAAATACCTCCAATTAGAAATGTAGTACAGTTCTTTTGGTTCGCTATGTCTCTTACCCCATGTGCAGGGCATTGCAGTAGCTTAGGTATCCATGGTTACAACCATTAGGAACTAACTAACTACTAACTGTCACTATGAGTGATTGTGAACTAGAGATGAGCGTTGTTCTACTTGAACTGTTCGCCAATCTCAAATTCGAGCTGTTTTGGGCGGTGTTCGAGCCGTTCGGCGAACACGAACAATTTGAGAAAAATTCGGCTGTTCGAGGTTATGTTCGATAACTGTTCGTGCACCAAAATCATAACTGGATTTTTTCTCAGTAATGATGAAAATTAATGTTAATACGCAGTTTGACTGTACAGCGGGGTGGGGGGAGGGGCAGGGGATGGATCTCTGCAGGAATAATGAAGATCTCCATTTTTTTTTCTCTTTCCCACATTTACAGTGGGGAGGTGCAGTCTGTCAGCCTATCAGCAGCGCACACACGGAGCGAAGTGCTTTTTTCACACAAGCAAGGGCATGTGTCATTGGCAGTGTATGTCACATGTCCTTGCCCTATAAGACCAAGCCATTTTCCCCGTCGCCACCATTTTCTCACTGCTGCAGCTGCGTGTTAGACGGCACCGCTGTTGCTGTGTGCGCTATACCTTGTTAATTTCAAGCCAATTTTCGCACAAATCTACAGATAGCTTGGGAGTAGGGAATAGTTGTGATTGCAGTCCTTTTAAGGACTAGGTTACAGCATTTCCTACGACTTTTATCAGGCAGGTCTGTGCTCTTAAATAGATAGATTGTGGGAGTAAAGACTAATTGTAATTGCAGTCCTTTTCAGGACTAGGTTACATCAGTTCCTATCAGTTTTTGCCAGGCAGGTCTGTGCCAGTGCTGTGCAAGTTTTTTTCACAGCATTTGGCTGAATCTAGCAAAGCTAATCCTTTTTGGCCTATTGCAGAGTGTGTTAGTCAGTGGAGTAGCCTATCTGTGTTGCAAGATATACCACCTGTGTATAGAATACCAATTTTTTTACTGCACCTAGTGAAGTAAAATCTTTTGGGCATAGCATCATTCTATTAGTCCATCTATACTGACCTCCATCAGGTTGCAAATTGAATATAATTTTTTTCTGCATCTAGCTCTGAAAAAATATTTGGGCTTCTAGCAGTGTATGGGACTTGTTCTATTAGTCCATCTATACTGACCTCCATCAGGTTGCAAACTGAATATAATTTTTTTCTGCATCTACCTCTGAAAAAATATTTGGGCTTCTAGCTGTGTGTGGGACTTGTTCTATTAGTCCATCTATACTGACCTCCATCAGGTTGCAAATTAAAAATAATTTTTATCTGCATCTACCTCTGAAAAAATATTTGGGCTTCTAGCTGTGTGTGGGACTTGTTCTATTAGTCCATCTATACTGACCTCCATCAGGTTGCAAACTGAATATAATTTTTTTCTGCATCTAGCTCTGAAAAAATATTTGGCCTTCTAGCAGTGTGTGGGACTTTCTCTATTAGTCCATCTATACTGACCTCCATCAGGTTGCAAATTAAAAATAAATTTTATCTGCATCCAGCTCTGAAAAAATATTTGGCCTTCTAGCAGTGTGTGGGACTTTTGTGGCACCCCAGGGGTCTGGTTTCCACAGTAACAGCAATGTTATGTCTGAGAGCAGGTGGGAGGTCTCTTGGTCAGGAATCCTATGCATGCCACACCTCCTGCCCAGTCCTGGGAGGGGAAGGACTTCCCCTATATAAACCTGGGGCTGAGGCAGGGTTAGTGAGTAGAGAAGAAGTAGAGACAGAGAAAAGAAGCAAATATAGGAACAAAACATCAGGAGCTCTGTGGGAGCAGTGTTACAAGGAGTCAGGGGCTGGCAGCTGCAGAGCTCGCCCTGACTGAGAAGATTTCTTACCGGACCCGGAGTCCGAGGCTGTGGGGACTAACTCCTACCCAGCAGCAGAATCCGTCAGGCAGGGGATTCCAGGTCCTCTGGCCAAGAAACCCGAAGGCACGGTCACACGCATGGGACCAGCACCGCCGTCGTGGAGCGGAAGCTACTAGAAGGACCCGAGTCACCGGCCATACGGGTGAGCACCACACGGCACACTCAGGGACGTGGGCTACTTTTACCCGCCTCTAGCAAGGTAGCCAGAAGAGTACAGTTAGTTTGGGAGGCCTACAACTCCGCCTGGCCAGGGGAGATCCCATCTGCTCAAGGACTGACCAGGCCCCAATCGCTAGCCAGTACTCCGGGAGGGTCTATCTTTGTCACCAGTAAAGACCCTGAACTACACCGTACCGTCTCCGAGTGGTTCCTGCTACCCCCATCGTCCACGTCGGCTGCCCTGAGGCCATACCCCTCCCGTTGGGGGTTATACTATCACGCTGCACAATCCTACCACCGGCCTCAGCGGTCTGCCCTGCAGCGGCAGCTCCATAGCTGCATTCAACGGGTGGCGTAGTCGTACAACATCTACCGCTAATCATCGCCGCTCAGTTTGACTCCCTGGGCACGGACCGGGTCACCGCCACGAGACTACAACCCTCAAGAGATCCGGCTCCGGGTAAGCTCCCGCGTGCGCAACGCAGCGCGACACAGGCCCAGGGGCGCGTCAACTTTTGGCGTAGTCGGCAGGATTTCGTGCCCGCAACCACCGGGTACTGCGTGCCTGAAAAAGACTGTTCAAACTTACCAGTGGTGAAGATTCCCGCCATCCGGCGCCATCTTCTACCTTCTTCCCGCCATCCGCGAAGTTTTCCCGCCATCCGGCGCCATCTTCTGCCTTCTTCCCGCCTTCCGTGGAGTTTTCCCGCCGTTGGACGCCATCTTGAGGACGCCGTGCGGGAAGAAGAGGGGCGTGGACTCCGAAAGCGCGCGAGAACTGAAGTCCCGCCTCACGTCTGGACGTTGCGTAAGGTCCTGGAAGGAGCCCAGCAGATGCCGACGTCACAGGAGCGCGACGGAAGGTCCTCAACCCTGACGATCCACTGCGGAGCCGCGGCCTACGGAAGAGGATCATCGCAAGGTAGGCCACGGTCCACTAGGGGGGAGAAGGATGTCGGATACGGAGGAGAGCTTCACCGCTCCAACCCCCGCCAGCGCCACCGCTGTTGCGGTCATGCCTTTCACCATGCCCTATATACCGGGGGCAGCCTGGCTACCCCAGTACTCAGGGGAATCGCATACCCTGCATGACTTTAGAGAAAAGCTGGATAGCCTCTTCCAGGTGTACCCCCTTACAGAAGAGCAAAAAGTGAGCATCCTGGTGGCCCAATTAACCAGGGCAGCCCAAAGGGAGGTAAAGTCCTGGCCACCTGGGGGGAGGACTGTCGCAGGGATACTGGCCCGGCTGAGGGACACCTTTGATACCCGCACCTCAGCCGAGATCAAGCTCAGATTCTACGGGTGCAAACAGCGGGCACATGAGAGTATAAGGGACTATGCATTAAACCTACAAGAAGCCCTGAGAGCCATTAAGCAGACCGACCCTGACGGCGTGGGAGACGAGGACAGGCTGTTGACTGAACAATTTATAGAGGGTTTATATTGCAATGCCCACCGAACCCAGTTGCGGGCAATGGCCTTACAGGACCCTCATCTGGGATTTGCACAGTTCAAGGACAGAGCCATCCGGGTGCTCCGAGAACCGGCACCAGGTGGCGTTGTGACCCACAGACGCCCCACTACCACTTACCACCAGGAGGCGGCGCCCTTGTCGGCAGGGCCTGTGGGAGCTGATGCGCAGGCTTTGAGCAATGACCCGGCTCCAGACCTGCACCATCAGGTCCAAGAGCTAGCTAAAAGCGTTGCTGCGCTAACCCAAACTGTGCAGTCTTTACAGGTTTCTACTCCAGGGAAGATCCAGCTGGCATCCGGACCGGAGGACATCCCGTGGCGTCGACCAAGGAGGACCCCACCGGCCAGAGGAAGACCCAGCGACCGATACAACGAGGACGGACGACCCATCTGCCACCGCTGTAATCAACCCGGACATATGGCAAGGTACTGTCCTTTAAACTGGCACAACCTAGGGTAGAGGGCCAACCCCTAGGAAAAAGATCATCAGGCCCATCGAACTGGCGCGACAAATATGTGGGAGGACGTCCAGTCTTGCCTGTGGTACTGGATGGCATTCCTATGAGTGCCCTACTGGACACCGGGTCACAGGTCACCACCATCCCGTACGTGCTCTTCAAGCAGTACTGGAATGACTCGGATATTACCCGCTACCCTGACGACGACTTGAGTATCATCGCCAGCAATGGTCAGCCAGTGCCACAGATCGGATTTAAAGAGGTGACCATTAAAATTGGTAGAGTTGAACTGGCAGCACAGGGACTGATCATTGTAGACATTGACAAACACGAGAGTCACCCAAAGATAACTCTAGGAACTAATGTAATTGAAAATTGTCTTGCAGAGGTGATTTTCCTTTTACAGCAGGTTGCCAAAAACGCCAGCTCCGGCGAGCAGCGAGTGCTCCAAAAAGAGATCCGGGCACTGATGCGACGGCAACAGGTGGAACTCTCCGGCGGTGAGATTGGTAGCGTGAGAATGTGTGACCCTTTCCCTATTGCCATGCCCCCAAAAAGTGAAATGATGATTTGGTGCCGGGCAGCTATTGGTCTGAGAGGTAGAGATTACCAGGCAATGGTAGAACCAGTTTACTCAGACAGTAGGCCCACCATCTTGACAGCACGGGGGGTGGTTAATGTACGCCATGGGAGAGTGCCCGTTCGCATAATCAATTAATCAATATCGGGAAGAGGGAAGTGTACCTGCCCCGGTATGCCACGCTAGCCAAATTATATACCATTAACCAAAATGCTATACAATCTGTGGAACCCTTGCCCCCATCTCACCCGGAGGAAGCTAACGGCTCTAAGAAAACAATGGAGGACTGGTGTCAGCAACTACATTTGGGTACTGACTCCACTCCCTCACACCAGAAACAGGGAGTCTATCGGGTGGTTCAAGAGTACGAGAGAGTGTTTAGTAAACACCCGTTAGACTTCGGGCGAGTCAAGGGGGTAGAACACCACATCCCCACGGGAGACCATCCTCCCATAAAAGAGAGGTATCGACCCGTACCCCCTGCACACTACCAACACGCCAAGGGGATGCTTAGAGACATGAAGGAGGCTGGGGTGATCAGGGATAGCTGTAGCCCCTGGGCAGCTCCACTAGTCTTAGTCAAAAAGAAAGACAACACCATGAGGATGTGTGTAGATTACCGGAAAATCAACCGTATCACACACAAGGATGCGTACCCCTTACCAAGGATAGAGGAGTCTTTGGCTGCTTTAAGATCTGCTAACTTCTTCTCTACCTTGGATCTCACTAGTGGGTACTGGCAGGTTCCTGTAGCAGAGGCGGACCGGGAGAAGACCGCATTCACCACCCCGATGGGACTTAGCGAGTTTACCTGCATGCCGTTCGGACTCTGCAACGCACCAGGAACCTTCCAACGATTAATGGAGTGCTGTCTGGGCCACAGAAATTTCGAGACGGTCCTGTTGTACCTGGACGATGTCATCGTATATTCTAAGACTTATGAGGACCACCTGAAACACCTGGCGGAAGTGTTCGAAGCTCTGGCAAGCTACGGCCTAAAGGTGAAACCCTCCAAGTGTCACCTCCTGAAACCAAAGGTGCAGTACCTGGGACACGTGGTGAGCGCTGACGGAGTGGCTCCCGACCCTGATAAGATCACCGCAATTAAGGAATGGCCAAGTCCCTCCAGTGTAAAGGAAGTGCGGCAGTTCCTCGGGTTGGTAGGCTACTACCGCAGGTTCATCCCCGGTTTCACCAAAAAGGCAGCTCCTATGCAGGACCTCCTGATAGGCCAGTCCCGGAAGGCCAAGAACCAGAAGCCGCCCTTCAGATGGGAGAAGTTGGAAGAAGAGTCCTTCCGCCAGCTGAAGATGGCCCTCACGGGGGATGAAATCCTGGCGTACCCGGATTACAGCCAGCCCTTTATCCTCTACACCGATGCAAGTAACATCGGGCTAGGAGCCGTGCTGTCCCAGATCCAGCAGGGGAAAGAGCGAGTAATCGCTTACGCCAGCCGAAAACTGCGGCCCACCGAAAGAAACCCTGAGAATTACAGCTCATTTAAGCTAGAGTTCCTGGCAGTGGTGTGGGCAGTCACCGAACGCTTTAAGCACTACCTCGCTTCTTCCCGGTTCGTCGTGTACACGGATAACAACCCGTTGACACACCTGGACACGGCAAGACTCGGTGCCCTAGAGCAGAGATGGATGGCCCGCCTGTCCAACTACGAGTTCACCATCAAATACCGGGCAGGACGCTCCAATACCAACGCGGACGCCCTGTCCAGGATGCCAAACCTACCGGACGTAGGAGAAGATCCAGAGGGACTGGAAGAAGTCGAACTCCCCCCGTTTCACCGTCATGGGACTATCCAGTATTCCCATCGGGTAAGGAGTAAGCAAGGCGCTACGCTTAACCCCTTACCTCACTACAACTGGGCGGAAACGCAAGACAGTGACCCTGCCATCCGGCTGGTGAAGGAGATGCTGACTCGGCCAGAGGCTCGCCTTGACCCAGACGCTCCGGAGGAAGCCAAGCAACTGTGGGCAGAAAAGAGTAGACTGTTCCTTTACAAGGGGAAGTTGTGCCGCAGGATGGTTAACTCCCGGACGCATGAACTAATCTGGCAAGTAGTGGTGCCACGACGAGACGCAGCCATGGTGATGGAGGCATACCACGATGGAGCTGGGCATTTCGGATGGAAGAAGCTGGAGTTCCTGCTGCGCGGGCGGTTCCATTGGGTAGGCATGAGGGGAACCATCGAGAGGTGGTGCAGAGACTGTGGCCCGTGCAACCTGAGGAGGAAGGACCGTGCCAGCCAGAAGACTCCCCTGCAGTCCATCGTCACCCGGCAGCCGTTGGAACTGGTAGCCTTGGATCATGTAAAACTGACCCCAAGCAGAAGTGGCTACGTCTACGCGTTAACCATCGTGGATCATTACTCCCGGTTCTTGGTTGTCGTCCCCGTCAAGGACTTAACGGCCCAAACAGCAGCTAGAGCCTTCCAGCAGCACTTCTGCCGTCCACACGGGTACCCGGACCAAGTGCTGATGGACCAGGGACCTGCCTTTGAAGTGGAGGTCTTCCAGGAATTCTGCAATCTGTATGGCTGCCGGAAGATAAGGATGACACCCTATCATCCGCAAACTAATGGACTTTGTGAGAAAATGAACCAGGTGGTAATGGATCTTCTGAAAACGTTGCCCCTGGAAGAACGCAGTCTGTGGCCTGAGAAGCTGCCCGATCTGGTGGACCTATACAACCACATCCCGGTATGTTCCACCAACTGTACCCCGGCTTACCTAATGAGGGCGAGACCTGGTAAGTTACCTGTTGACCTGGAAATGGGAGTCCTGACACCCGAGGACACTTCACCAGAAGCAGACTGGGACACAGAGAGGCAGCAGCAGTACCGGAAAGTACAGGAGAGCGTGGAGCGAAGTCTCTGTCAGGCTAGGGAGAGACAAGAGAAAACTTACAACCAGTATGCTCCCGCTGTTCCCCTGGTGCCCGGAGAGCAGGTCTTGAAGAGGAAAAGACGGCTCCACAAGTTGGACGACCAGTGGGAGAAGGACCCGTACACCGTACTGCCCTCAAGCCACGAGAACCCGAAGGTCTGTACCATCAGTAAAGACGGAGGGGAGACCACAGCCATTGTATCCCGGGATCACCTGAAGAAGTGTCCTGAACAGCTACGGAACCCTGAAGAGGAACAAGAAGACCATCGACCCGTAGAGGAAAGGGAAGATATGGTTAGTACTGTGCTCGGAGACTTCCCTCGGTCTTGGACTCAAGTCAATGGTGCAGTTGTGGTACCCGTACTCACCTTCCTCCAACCAGCATCCCAAGCACCTACGGAGCAACAGGTAGAGTTGGAAGAACAGCCGGTCCAGGAGGCAGAAGACCCCACACCAGCAGACCAGGAGGATCAACCCTCTGCTTGCAGTGAGCCTGCCATATCCCTAGTGAGCCAAAGGGCCCGTAGACCGCTGCCCAGTTTACCCTTAACAGCTCCTACACCCTGTAGTTCAGGGCCAGACAGTCAGCTCCGTAGGTCCACTAGGGCCACTAGAGGCCAGTTACCCGCACGTTGGAGGATTTGAAGTGTATAAATTGTTTTATTTGTGGTTACCTGTTTTTCTTGTTGCTTGTGTATAATTATGTGTTTCTAGTTGTTTATAGGAGTCTTTGGTGGATTTACCGGGAATCCTGTGTACATAGTTGGAGCGTAACCCAGGACGGACTAAAGACTGTTAAGGACTCGGGGCAGGACAGACCCCTACCTGGTTACGTCTCCCTGTTTTGGTGAAATGGACACCTTGCTTTCTTCAAAGACTGCACCCGGTTACGGACATGCCGTGACCACCTTTATGTGTTTCTTTATTGTATTGTTATTGTTATATCTTGTTATGTTTTTCTAAAATATGTTTAGTCCCGGAGTACTAAATTTCACTAGGGGGGAATGTGGCACCCCAGGGGTCTGGTTTCCACAGTAACAGCAATGTTATGTCTGAGAGCAGGTGGGAGGTCTCTTGGTCAGGAATCCTATGCATGCCACACCTCCTGCCCAGTCCTGGGAGGGGAAGGACTTCCCCTATATAAACCTGGGGCTGAGGCAGGGTTAGTGAGTAGAGAAGAAGTAGAGACAGAGAAAAGAAGCAAATATAGGAACAAAACATCAGGAGCTCTGTGGGAGCAGTGTTACAAGGAGTCAGGGGCTGGCAGCTGCAGAGCTCGCCCTGACTGAGAAGATTTCTTACCGGACCCGGAGTCCGAGGCTGTGGGGACTAACTCCTACCCAGCAGCAGAATCCGTCAGGCAGGGGATTCCAGGTCCTCTGGCCAAGAAACCCGAAGGCACGGTCACACGCATGGGACCAGCACCGCCGTCGTGGAGCGGAAGCTACTAGAAGGACCCGAGTCACCGGCCATACGGGTGAGCACCACACGGCACACTCAGGGACGTGGGCTACTTTTACCCGCCTCTAGCAAGGTAGCCAGAAGAGTACAGTTAGTTTGGGAGGCCTACAACTCCGCCTGGCCAGGGGAGATCCCATCTGCTCAAGGACTGACCAGGCCCCAATCGCTAGCCAGTACTCCGGGAGGGTCTATCTTTGTCACCAGTAAAGACCCTGAACTACACCGTACCGTCTCCGAGTGGTTCCTGCTACCCCCATCGTCCACGTCGGCTGCCCTGAGGCCATACCCCTCCCGTTGGGGGTTATACTATCACGCTGCACAATCCTACCACCGGCCTCAGCGGTCTGCCCTGCAGCGGCAGCTCCATAGCTGCATTCAACGGGTGGCGTAGTCGTACAACATCTACCGCTAATCATCGCCGCTCAGTTTGACTCCCTGGGCACGGACCGGGTCACCGCCACGAGACTACAACCCTCAAGAGATCCGGCTCCGGGTAAGCTCCCGCGTGCTCAACGCAGCACGACACAGGCCCAGGGGTGCGTCACTTTCTCTATTAGTCCATCTATACTGACCTCCATCAGGTTGCAAATTAAAAATAATTTTTTGTCTGCATCTAGCTCTGAAAAAATATTTGGCCTTGTAGCAGTGTGTGGGACTTTCTCTATTAGTCCATCTATACTGACCTCCATCAGGTTGCAAACTGAATATAATTTTTTTCTGCATCTACCTCTGAAAAAATATTGGGCTTCTAGCTGTGTGTGGGACTTGTTCTATTAATCCATCTATACAGACCTCCATCAGGTTGCAAACTGAATATAATTTTTTTCTGCATCTACCTCTGAAAAAATATTTGGGCTTCTAGCTGTGTGTGGGACTTGTTCTATTAGTCCATCTATACTGACCTCCATCAGGTTGCAAACTGAAAATAATTTTTTGTCTGCATCTAGCTCTGAAAAAATATTTGGCCTTCTAGCAGTGTGTGGGACTTTCTCTATTAGTCCATCTATACTGACCTCCATCAGGTTGCAAATTAAAAATAATTTTTATCTGCATCTACCTCTGAAAAAATATTTGGGCTTCTAGCTGTGTGTGGGACTTGTTCTATTAGTCCATCTATACTGACCTCCATCAGGTTGCAAACTGAATATAATTTTTTTCTGCATCTACCTCTGAAAAAATATTTGGCCTTCTAGCAGTGTGTGGGACTTTCTCTATTAGTCCATCTATACTGACCTCCATCAGGTTGCAAACTGAATATATTTTTTTTCTGCATCTACCTCTGAAAAAATATTTGGGCTTCTAGCTGTGTGTGGGACTTTCTCTATTAGTCCATCTATACTGACCTCCATCAGGTTGCAAATTGAATATAATTTTTTTCTGCATCTAACCCAGCCAATAGTTTTGGCCTAATACCACAGTTTGGCCACTCAGCTCTGCTCGGTTCCCATCCATTGTTTTTTTGTGCAAACAACTCCAGAGTTGTGAATTAGTTAACCACCAAAATGAGTGGAAAAAGGCCTGCTGCTGGTGGAAAGGGGAATAGGCATGTTGGGAAGGGGAAAAAAGGTTGTGTCCGTGGGGTAGGTGTTAAAGCAACAGTAACATCTGCAGAAGAAAGACCATCTTCCAGCCAAACTAAAATGTCTACTTCTTTTAGCGGACAATGTGATAAGATCCCTTTCTTACGGCCACGCCAATCGCTACAAATTCCAGATGAGGCACAAAAACAGCAGGTGCTTCAACGGATATCAAGTGCTCCTTTAAGTGGGCTCTCCTCCACATCAACTTCAACATCACAAATACTCAAGTCCTCAAAGGTGTCACCCCAATCGCACTTGCTTCCTCACAGCTCCCAAATCTCCAGCTGCCCGTCTGAGTATGAGGTAGAACAGATGGTTGAGTCTGCAGAGCTGTTTACTCATACTATAGCCTGGGAATCAGAGGTCGACTCCAGTGCTTCTGTGAATCCAGACGAGGAAATGATCTGCACTGATGCCCAGAATCTTTATGAATCGGATCCAGGACCAGACGCAGAAGGTTCTGACCATAATGTAGACCCTCATTCCCAAACTGTAACTCCTGTTGGTGGAGACAATGAGGAAGACGATGATGAGACTCAAATACCTGATTGGAGCGACAACTTTAGTTTTTTGTCAGGGCAGGAACAGGTTGGCTCTGAGGACGATGGGTGTGATAACGCACAGGGTGATGATGATGAGGTTGGAGATCCCACTTACTGTCAACCCACAGTCAGCCAAGAGATGAGGTCAGCAGAGGAGGTGGAGGAAGATGCTAGTGACGACGAGGTCAGGTTGCGCCTTCCTGGACAGAGACGTAGTACTGGAAGCACGTCAACCACTGCATCCTCAAACACAACTCTGCCTTTCACCACAAGTCGTGGTGGCTCTTCAGGTCGCATGGGTGCTAAGCCTTGCATAGCCTGGGCATTTTTTCAGATCGATAAAAATGACCCAACTCGTGTTATCTGTAACATTTGTCAGCAAAAGCTAAGTAGAGGCCAAAAAATACATAGTTTGAGTACTTCATGCATGAACCGGCACATGGACATGAAGCATAAGTTGCAGTGGGAAGCTCAGTGTGCTACAATGCGGCCTAGCCAGCCGGGCCAACCACCGTCTGCCATATCTTGTGCATCCGCGGCCTCTTCATCCTCTGTGACTGGGGGGACAGCAGTCACACCTGTTTTGGGGCGCAGACCTGCCACCTCTTTACCCGCAACAGCCAGCGTGATTGGCAGGTCATCATTTTCTTTGGAGGTGGTAACACCAGCTGGTGTTGAGCGCTGTCCGACATCGATAGCACCACCTTTGGATCAAGGCAACCTAACATGTCCGCCTGCATCTTCCTCACAGACCGGCAGTTTGCCGGGGACACCCTTATCAACCCCGTCTAAGCACAATAGCCAGCCCTCGGTCCCTCAGATGTGGACAAGTAAAAGACCATTTCCTCCTAGCCATGAGAAAGCTAAGAGGTTGAATTTCACCATCTGCAAGCTCTTGGCTACAGAAATGCTGCCTTTCCGCCTGGTGGACACAGAGGATTTTCGAGACCTTATGTCCGTCGCAGTGCCCCAGTACCAGATGCCCAGTCGGCACTACTTCTCAAAGAAAGGTGTGCCTGCGCTCCACCAGCATGTCGCACACAACATCACCGCTTCTTTGAGAAACTCTGTGTGTGACAGGGTGCATTTCACCACAGACACTTGGACGAGTAGGCATGGACAGGGGCGTTACATGTCGCTGACTGGGCACTGGGTAACTATGGTGACAGCAGGACAAGGGGCTGCTGTCCAAGTCTTGCCGTCCCCACGAGTTGTGCGTCAATCCTCTTTATGTCAAAGTTCCTCCACTGCTTCTGCCTCCTCAACCTCCTCTCGGTCTTCCACCTGCACCCAAAGCCTGTCTGGTCATGCCACAAGCTTTCTAACTGCGCAGAAGAGATCCTGCACACCTCCTTACTATGCTGGCAGTAGGGCTCAACGTCATCAGGCGGTTTTTACTTTGAAATGTCTGGGAAATGTGAGTCACACAGCTGAGGAGTTGTGGTCAGCTCTGGAGAACCAATTTCATGAATGGTTGTCTCCACTGGACCTGAAACCAGGGAAGGCCGTGTGCGACAATGCTGCAAACCTGGGTGCGGCCCTTCGCCGGGGCAATGTCACACACGTGCCTTGTATGGCTCACGTGTTGAACCTGGTTGTCCAGCAATTTTTAGCCCACTATCCCAGACTAGATGGCCTTCTGCAGAGGGCACGGTCGCTGTGTGCTCACTTCCTCCGTTCGCATCCCGCAGCTCAGCTACTTACATCTCTACAGAAGTCGTTGGGCCTGCCACTTCACCGGCTAAAATGCGATGTGCCTACCCGGTGGAATTCAACTCTGCACATGTTGCAGCGACTGTGGCAGCACCGACAAGCCCTGGTGCAATACGTTCTGACGTATAGCCTGGGCCAACGAGATCCGGAGGTGGGGCAAATCACGCTGGAGGAGTGGTCTCAGATCAGGGACCTATGCACCCTTCTGCACAGTTTTGAAATGGCGACGAAGATGTTTAGTGCTGACGATGCCATTATCAGCATGACTATTCCGGTGATTTACATGCTGGAGCACATGTTAAACAGAATTCGGAGTCAGGTGGTGGCACAAGAGGAGGTGGAGGAAGTAGAGCAGGAGGAGTTGTATGCGGAAGGGCTAACATCTGCAAGGTCCAGACGGTCGGCAGCACCAAGGCGGCAGGCATGTGAGGGTGGGGGAGATGGTTTTACCAGGGCGCATGGTAGCAGCCAAACTAGTGAGGAAGGTGCAGGAGCCCAGGAAGAAGTGGAGGACGAACTGATGGAAGACTCATCAGATGAGGGAGACCTTGATCACATTTCTGTTGTGCGAGGTTGGGGGGAGAGGACAGAGGAAGGAAGCATGATTGTTACCTCGCCACCAACACAACAGGGACTTGGTGCTCCTGGATGCGCAACACACATGAGTGCCTTCTTGCTGCACTACCTGCAACATGACCCTCGAATTGTGAGAATTAGAAATAATCCTGACTACTGGGTTGCCACACTGTTAGATCCCCGGTACAAAAGTAAATTTGCAGAAATTATTCCTGCCATAGAAAGGGATGCACGCATGCAGGAGTATCAGCAGAGACTGTTGCAGAATCTTACATGTGCTTTTCCACAAAACACCAGTGGTGCACGTAGTGAATCTCACAGTTCCAACTTGCCAACCGTGGGACCATCAAGTGTTCAGCACTCAAACCGTAACAGAACCACAGTATCTGCTGGTAACATCAATTTTGCGGAATCATTTCACCACTTTTTTAGCCCATCCTTTGCAAGGCCACAGGAGACAAGAAGTCTGACACATAGTCAACGCCTAGAGACGATGGTACAGGAGTATCTCCAAGTAAACATTGAAGCCATGACTGTGTCACTGGACCCTTGCTCTTTTTGGGCTTCCAATCTGGATAACTGGCCGGAGCTAGCCACTTACGCCTTGGAGATCTTGTCATGCCCCGCAGCCAGCGTTCTGTCTGAACGTGTGTTCAGCGCTGCTGGTGGTGTGCTGACAGATAAGCGCACGCGGCTCTCCACTGATAATGTAGACAGACTCACGTTCATAAAGATGAACAAATCATGGATCCGAAACGACTTTTCTACCCCTGTGTCATCCTGGGGAGAGTAAAAGCTTGATGATTGGTTAAAATCACCCTACCAACCGTTTTAAGCTTTCAAATTACTAATCATGTTTATCTGTATCTTGACTGGAAAATAATTTGGGCTTTGTAGCAGTGTGCAGCACTGATCCTATTAGCCCATCTATACTAAGCTCCACCAGATTTAAAATTAATAATAATTTTTAGCTGCATCTAGCCTGGAAAATAATTTTGGGGCTCCGAGATGCGCAAGACACATAAGTGCCTTCTTGCTGCACTACCTGCAACATGACCCTCATATTGTCAGAATTCGAAATAATCATGACTACAGGGTTGCCACACTCTTAGATCCCCCAAACTTTTCAATCAACCTTTTCATTTTAATAAAGACCAAAAAAATGGTCATTTTTGAAATTATAAGCATTAGCAGGTTATTAGAAACTGAAATCAAACAGTTTTCAACTCAAAACTTTATTCTAGGTGATGTTACATTTTCACATAGGACCCCTTGTTCGAAAGGAGCTTCTGAACTCTCTTGTCCATTGAATTTGTCAGGTTTTGGATGGTTTCTGCTTCAATTGTTTTGCATGAGGACAGAATACCCTCCCAGAGCTGTTGCTTAGATGTGAACTGCCTCCCGCCATCATAGACACTCCTTTTGATGATGCTCCAGAGGTTCTGAATGGGGTAGAGGTCAGGGGAGCATGGGGGTCACACCATAAGTTTGTCCCCTTTTATGCCCATATCAGCCAGAGATGCAGATGTTTTATGTGCAGCATGAGATGGTGCATTATCATGCAAAAAAATGATCTTGCTGTGAAATACATGGTTCTTCTTCTTGAACCATGGCAGGAAGTGCTGTTTGAGAAAATCCACATACATTATGGAGTTCATCTTTAGCGCCTTCAGGGATCCTAAAGGGGCCGACAATCTCTCTCCCCATGATTCCAGCCAAAAACATTACTCCACCTCCTCCTTGTTGGCGCTGTAGCCGTGTTTGCGTGGGGTGTCCATCAACCAGCCATCCTCCACTCCATCCATCTGGACCATCGAGCGCTGCACGGCACTCATCCGTGAACAAAACAGTTTTGAAATCAGTCTTCATGTAATGTTTGGCCCACTGGAGCCGTTTCTGCTTGTGTGAAGTGGATAGAGGAGGTCGACAGGATGGCATATGCACAGCTGCAAACCTCTGAAGGACCCTGCATCTTGTTGTTCAGGGGACGTTGGAGGCACCAGCAGCTTCAAAAACTTGTCTGCTGCTATGACAAGGCTTTTTTGCCGCTGCTCTTTTAACCTGACGTAATTGCCTGTAGGAAAGAGTCCTCAATTTGCCCTTATCAGCACGCACACGTGTGTACTGTGAATCAGCTACATACTTCTTGATTGCCAAGACACTTCATCCTGATCATCGCACAATGTTGATTGTAGTCATGCCTTGACCTAAACACTCCACAATTTGTTGCTTCTCAGCAGCCGACACATCCTTTTTCTTTCCCATTTTGGCAGAAAATGTAGGCTGCTTAATAATGTGAGACAGCCTTCTTAAGTAGTCTTGCCTTTCATTGGACACACCTGCCAAACTAATTAGCACAGGTGTCTGCAATTGCTTACAGTGATATAAAGAGCCCTGACACACATCACCATCAATGAGTTTAACTGACAAACAAACAAATTCTTCCCTTATCACTCCTAAACACTTTTTGCATAATAATTTGGAACACAGTGTACATGTGCTTTTCCACAAAACACCAGTGGTTCACGTAGTGAATCTTACAGTTCTAACTTGCCAACCGTGGTCTGTATGGAGTTGTTCAATAAAGGGCCCAAAATTAAGATAACATAGATGGGAGAGGTCTCTATGAATAGGAATTCCTAAGTATTTGATACCCTGTGAGGGCCAGGCAAAGGGAAAGTTGGACTGGATGGAATCCTATATGGATTTGGGGAGGGAGACATCGAGGGCCTCAGACTTCGCTGCATTGATTTTAAAATTTGACCATGTAACAAAGTGATCTATTTCAGCCATAACAGCATGGATGGATATATGTGATTGATTGATATATACTAGTACATCATCAGCAAATAGAGAGCACTTGTACTCGGTGCCTCCCACCTCAATCCACCTAATATTGGGGTTATGGCGAATTGATGAGAGCAGGTGCTCCGTCACTAGGATGTATAAGAGAGGGGACAGAGGACATCCCTGCCTTGTCCCATTGGTGATTGTGAAAGGTGATGAAAATGTTCTGATGCACCCCCTGGGCCTTGGGACACCCGGAGCCGGACCCTTTTTGGTGGATGCTGGTGGTTGTAGTCTTCGTGGCGGCGACGCGGTTCCGTGGCTCAGGGTGGTCAAACCAGTGGCGGAACTATTTATGTGGTTTTGATGTTTAAATGTCCGACTACGCCACCCGTGGATTGCGGTCAGAGTGAACCGCCGCTGCAGGGCAGACCGCTGAGGCTGGTGTTGTGGGTGCAGCAGAGCGTAGCATAACTCCCCACGGGAGGAGTATAGCCTCAGGGCAGTGTATGCGGAGGATGGGGGTGATGGTGCAGGGCAGCAGCAGTAACGACACGGAGTCAGTGATGCAGTCCAGGGCCTTTACTCACAGTTCTTATTATCCAGACCACGTCTGCAGGTAACGGCTGCCCACGTCGTACTGTGCTCACCAGGTGAGAGGCTCAGACAACTCCCAGATAACTTTGGAGCGCTTCACAGGACCCCCTTTGTGTGTCCTTTGTCTGGCCTTTCTTACCAACCCTTCTGTCCGGCTGCCTCGGGCCTCCTCTTGGTAAACTTGGCGCCAGTTTCCCTGACCCTATGTGCTGCCCTCCTAGCGGGTGTAGCGAGGGGCTGCACCACATAAAATGTCACAGCCTCCGGTTTCTAGCTGAGGGTCGTTTCCTGCCTCCACTAGTTTCGGGGACCGGTCTCCCCCTTTGGCCTGACCCCTCCATGCAGGTGGATTCGGGCGTGCGGTGGCGACTCGCCCGTCCGCACCCCTGGGATCCCTTCGTTCCTCGTTCCTGGAGCCTTCTCCGCTCCTCTTCCTTCCTTCTCCCTCTTCCAGGCCTGGGCCTCTGTTACTAGGCCCGCCTCCGGAGCAGAGCTCATGCAGAGCCCCTGCTCCCTGCCACTTCTGCTCAGACTTCTCTGCACTGAACTAAGATGGTGCCCACCTTTTATACTCCCTTCTCAATGCACCCAGGAACTGCTTCCTCCCTGCTCCTGCACTACAGGATTCCCCTTCCTCAGTGTTCCCTCCCCCCACTCCAGCCAGGGACAGGGACCATCTCAGGGGCATATTGGTCGCCCTGCCCCACGGCAATGTGGTGTAATGCATGCAGGTGTCGGGTCCTGATCCACACTCCATCCTTACCTGAGAGTGAGATATCACACCTCTGGGTGAGGTGCAATACCTCTGTAGCAACCGAGCCCTCAGGGTGCTACAGTTCCATTTATCTTCAGCCTAGGTGACGTATTGCGATACAGGGCCGTGATTTTGGCTATAAAAGGGTCCCCTAGACCCCTACCCCAAGCTTTTTAAGAGAATCATATATGGCGTGCCAGGAGACTCTATGGAATGCTTTCTCAGCATCCAACGAGAGTATCTAATTACAAATTTTTAACTGCATCTAGCCCAGGAAATACTTTGTGCCTAGTAGCAGTGTCTGCTAGTCAGCGGATTATCCCGGCTGTTAAGCAAGCTACACCACCTGTAGTTTGGACACTTAATTTTTTCAAAGGAAATGCTTCGGGACCACGGGATACTCAGTGAAGAGCATCAGGAGGTACCCCAAGGCATAGGGGCTGGGACTGGACTGGCAGTAGGATGCCTTGCGGTGGACAGCCGAGCTCGATCCTTATAAAAGCTTTTTAACTGCAGCAGCTTTAGTGGACGCTACTGGAGCTGGAATTACGCGGCTGCTGACTTGCCCTCCAATAGATCCTTGTAAATGGATTTAAAGTGTATTCATTCAAATTAGAGAGACAATTTAAATTAAAAAGCTTAGAGCTGCCTCCACCACAGGGGGGCTCGCTCGACCCACCAGCGGACAGGCACCAGTATTGGGAGAGGGGGGCTGGCCGTCAGGGTTCACCGCGGCTCTGGCACAAACCCGGCGACACGGAGGTGGCACGGGCAGGAGCGGACTGAACGTGTCGGCTTCTCACTTTTTGTATTCTAGAAGGGCATGACATGCCTATATCTGTGTCTCCCCCTCCTTTTACTCCTCCACCTCTTTTCTTTTCTCATGACTATATGTACTTGTCACTTTTCCATGTGTTAGTTGTGTCTTCTGAGCAGTTTGTCAGCTTTTGGACACCTTTGAAGGTGTTTTCTATGTGTTTCTATGTGTTTTTGTTTGCCTGCCAGTGGTTTTAACGGTGTTCGAAGGTGTTCGACGAACAGTTCGACGAACAGTTCGGCGAACACACGGGTGTTCGACGAACCGAACTCGAACACTACGGGGGTGGCTCAACACTATTGTGAACCTGGATACATAAGCCACTGCAACGCCTTGCACATGGGTTAAGTGACATAGCTAATCAGAAGAACTATACATTTCTAATTGAAGATATTTGCTAATATCATTATTATTATTATTACACCTACTACATATTGGGATAGGATCTAGGAGATGGGAATACCCCTTTAACAATTAACAACAATTATGAGGTTCTAACCACCAACCTCCATTAAAAGACTGTTAACACAAAAAAAGCATATTGGATTACAATTAGTGTTGAGCGATACCTTCCGATATCGGGAAATATCGGATCGGATTGGATCGGACCGATACCGAAAAAGTATCGGATATCGCCGATTCCGATACCGGAAACCAATGCAAGTCAATGGGACAGAAATATCGGAATGAAAATTAACCCTTTCTTTCCTTGTAGGTTAATTCTACATGAAGGAAAACAACTAAGAATAATGTAGAATGTATTGGGGGAGGTGGGGGAGACAATAAAGGCATAGAGGTTTAGCCCAATCAAATGGAATAGCAGGAATTAATATTTTTTTTAAGATGTTCTGAGTTACGGAAATATTGACTATGTTAAGTATTTTTATATTTTGTCAGATATTTATGTTTCACTACTTCCATGCTCTTCACCTTCTTTTTTACTTCTCCCACACTTTCTCCTTCATCATCCTCAGCATCTTTTTCATCCACTTCTTCTTCACCTTCTTCATCTTCTTCTTCTTCACCTTCTTCGTATTATTCTTTTTTTTTTACATTCTTCATATTCTACTTCTTCATCTTCTTCATATTCTTCTTCGTGACAGGCATTCCTGTAGTTGTTATCTATAAAAGGTTGGACATTACACCTTTCGTTCTGCCCGTCACAAAAGATTTACAACAGGATTTGTCCGCGTTCAGTTTGGCCTGCAGCAGCAGGTCTTTTCCAGGGGCACCACGAGGAGGAACGGACTCACCCCCATACACTGCTTAGTCATCTTCTGCTTATAATTTAGATATTATCTTTTGCTCTGATTTTTAGTCTTATGCTTAATGTTCTTCCGCTTTTTGTTCTGCAGCTTCTTGTATTTCTGCTTCTTGGTTTTCTGTCTCTTGTTCTTCTGTATCTTGGTGCTTGTCTTCTCTTCTTTGTCCTCTCGGTCAACTTCTTCAGGGTCATCTTCTTGGTCTTCTTCGGGGTGGTCTTCAGGGTCGTCGTCTTCGGGGGTCCTCGTCTTCGGGGTCCTCGTCTTCTTCGGGTTGGTCTTCTGGGTCCTCGTCTTCGGGGTCCTCGTCTTCTTCGGGGTGGTCTTCAGGGTCCTCGTCTTCTTCGGGGTGGTCTTCAGGGTCCTCGTCTTCTTCGGGGTGGTCTTCAGGGTCCTCGTCTTCAGGGTCGTCGTCTTCGGGGTCCTCGTCTTCTTCGGGTTGGTCTTCAGGGTCCTCGTCTTCAGGGTCCTCGTCAGGGAGATCCAGAGTGATTACCAAAAACCATTTCAAAAAGCTTGAACTTGGAAATGTAGCAGAAGGTACAAGAAGGCTGAGGAACTACCGAAGACCAGCTGACGGTACTGGAACCCGGATGGGTAGCAGAAGGTACAAGAGCCAATGGAACTGCCGAAGACCAGCTGGCGGTACTGGAACTCGGTTACTAAGCAGGAGGTACCTGTGCCAGAAAGCACTACCAAGGACCAGCAGACGTTGGTGGAACTTGGATACCGAGAAGGAGGCACCTAATCCAAAGGCACTGCCGAGAACCAGCTGACGGTACTGGAACCCGGATGGGTAGTAGAAGGTACCCATGTAAAAAAAAGTTCCAAGGCCGCGAGCCGGCCGCAGTTACCAAAACCCACAGTCCTACAGGGGGTGCTTGTCCTATTGGCACTATGGAACCAGCCTTCATTGCCAGATCCCGCAGCCCACATAGGAGTCACCTAAACTGCAGGCACCATAGAGTCGGCTAACCCGACCGCAACACGACAGGACAACGCATTGGAGGCAAAGTGACGTTGACACTACCCGGAAACAGCTGGCGTGCTGGAACCAGGCTGGGCAGGAGGGAGTACCCGTGCCAAAGACACTGCCGAGAACCAGCTGACGGTACTGGAACCCAGGGTACATACTAAAAACAGAGTGGAGCCAGAGGTGTATTTGGAGGAGGTTTTAAATCAGTAGTACAGTGGATGTGGACAAAGCAGGAGAATTTGCCGGACACACAGCTGGGGATCAGCTGATGTTACTGAACCCCAATAACACTGGAGCAAGCGTTGACTGTGCAGACGGCACTTCCGAGCGCCAACTGGCGGTGTTGGAGCTCAGGGATAATACTGAAAACAGAGGAGCCAGAGGTGTAATTGGAGCAACTTTAAAATCTGTAGTAGTGAGAATGTGGACAGAGCAGGAGAAATTGCCGTCCGCACAGCAGGGGAACAGCTGACGTTACTGAACCCCAATAACACGGCAGCAAGTGTTGACTGTGCAGACGGCACTTCTGAGCGCCAACTGGCGGTGTTGGAGCTCAGGGTAAATACTAAAAACAGAGGAGCCAGAGGTGTATTTGGAGGAGGTTTTAAATCAGTAGTACAGTGGATGTGGACAAAGCAGGAGAATTTGCCGGACACACAGCTGGGGATCAGCTGACGTTACTGAACCCCAATAACACTAGAGCAAGCGTTGACTGTGCAGACGGCACTTCTGAGCAGCAACAAGCGGTATTGGAGCCCAGGGTAAATACTAAAAACAGAGGAGCCAGAGGTGTATTTGGAGGAGGTTTTAAATCAGTAGTACAGTGGATGTGGACAAAGCAGGAGAATTTGCCGGACACACAGCTGGGGATCAGCTGACGTTACTGAACCCCAATAACACTGGAGCAAGCGTTGACTGTGCAGACGGCACTTCCGAGCGCCAACTGGCGGTGTTGGAGCTCAGGGATAATGCTGAAAACAGAGGAGCCAGAGGTGTAATTGGAGCAACTTTAAAATCTGTAGTAGTGAGAATGTGGACAGAGCAGGAGAAATTGCCGTCCACACAGCAGGGGAACAGCTGACGTTACTGAACCCCAATAACACAGCAGCAAGTGTTGACTGTGCAGACGGCACTTCCGAGCGCCAACTGGCGGTGTTGGAGCTCAGGGATAATACTGAAAACAGAGGAGCCAGAGGTGTAATTGGAGCAACTTTAAAATCTGTAGTAGTGAGAATGTGGACAGAGCAGGAGAAATTTCCGTCCGCACAGCAGGGGAACAGCTGACGTTACTGAACCCCAATAACACGGCAGCAAGTGTTGACTGTGCAGACGGCACTTCCGAGCGCCAACTGGCGGTGTTGGAGCTTCAGGTGGTAGAAACATGAACACAACAGGAGACCTGGATACTGTTGCCAACCAATTATTTATTCTGGAAGAGGACTGGCAAATTCATGAGAGATCCAGGCCTTGTTCATTTTGAGAAAAGTAAGCCGGTCAACGTTATCGGAGGATAGTCGCATGCGATGGTCTGTTAGTACACCACCTGCGGCACTAAAGACGCGTTCCGATAATACACTAGCAGCAGGGCAAGCTAGCACCTCCAATGCATACTGACTAAGCTCTGGCCATGTATCCAGCTTACAGACCCAAAACTTGAAGGGAGAAGAGCCGTCTGGGAGTACACTAAGAGGGCAAGACATGTAGTCTGTCACCATCTGACGGAAACGTTGCCTCCTGCTAACTGGAGCCGTCTGTGATGGTGTAGTGCTTGCTGTGTTTTTTCAAGCAGGCAGATAAGGGGGATAGTCATGCTGACTAGTGCATCATCTGCACTCGCCATCCGCGTGGAATAATCGAAGGCACGCAAAACGTGGCAAATGTCCTTCATAGAGGCCCACTCAGTGGTGGTGAAGTGTGAACGGCGCGCACTGCGACTTGTTTGCGAAAGCTGGTACTCCGTTACTGCTGCCTGCTGCTCACACAACCTCTCCAACATATGTAACGTTGAATTCCACCTGGTGGGTAGGTCACATATGATGCGATGTTCCGGAAGACGTAATCGGCGCTGCAGAGCTGCAATGCGCCTGTTGACGTTTGGCCACGGCTGTGCTCATATCGGTCATCATAACAGGTAACCGTTCACGGGTCGATGTGGAGGTAGACCGTGATGGCTCCTGCAGCGCTGATTCAGAGGAACTGGAGTATGAGGAGGAGTCAATGTGTACAGACTGGATTCCTGCAATCCTTGGAGTTGGCAGAACACGTACAGCGCCACTCTCAAGATCTGTACCCGGCTCCACAACATTTACCCAATGGGCAGTGAGGGAAAGGTATCGTCCCTGTCCATGCTTACTGGTCCACGCATCGGTGGTCAGGTGGACCTTGCTACTGACGGCGTTTTGTAGCGCATGTTTAATTTTTCACTGCATACTACCTCTTCTTCAAATTCTCGAATTCTGCTTGGCTGGCCCCCTCTTTCCAAGGCAAGAGATTCAGAGAACAGAAGTAGAGATGGCTCCTGTCCAGGGCTCTCTGACTGCCTGGGCAATTTGGCAGGTGGTGTAGAGACAGATGGGTGCTCTTCAGTGCTCACGACCTGAGAGGATCTGGTGTCACGGGTGTGTCGCCACGAAGATCGTCACGATTACACAGCCTGACTTCTCGCAGCTGACTTTTTGGTGCTTTGTGTTTTCGGCAGTGAGGGAGTTAATTCTCTCTCTCTCTCTGTGCTAGACGAGGTCCAGCCTCGCCCAGCTGCAATCAATGCTGCTGTAGTGAGTCTCCTTCAAATGCCTGCTGGTCTGTTTGGGAAGTGTCGGTGAAAGCATTTCATACAGACTTACAGAGCGGATCGTGGTATTTGGAGTTTCTGAGATAAGTGTATTTGGAGTGTATTTTCCCTTCCTCGCTTTATCATTTATCTCCTTTCCCGTTCGTGTTCCCTCTGTTGTAGTTGTGTAGTTTTTGTATGCAAGGTGGTTTTGGTTTTTCCCTTGTACTGTCTCGTTCGTCTAAGTACTGTGTGTGGGCATATTATTACTTGTCCTCTTTTGTTGTGATCGGGGTCCTTCTCAGGACTAGATTACTTAGGTGCAGGGATCCTCAGGAGGTAGGGGTTACGCTGGCGGCCTGGACCTCTGTACCTTTAACAGTACCTCCAGGTTGAGGGATTAGTCAGGGCCCCAGCTTAGGGTCAGCTTAGGCCCCCTACCTCCAGTATACAGAGACAGCGTGACATTTTCACCGACCCACTTAGTTTTTCTCCAGCTACCATGGATCCAGTAGCCGGTCTAGCTCGGCAGTTGCAGAGTTTGTCCATGGAGCTGGCGGACGTTAGGTCCAAGGTTTTGCATCCTCTGGAGCAAGCCGGACCAGAACCTAAAGTAGCTCTCCCTGACAGGTTCACTGGGGGGCGGGACAAGTTTTTTGTTTTCCGGGAGGCATGCAAATTGTACTTTCGGCTGCGGCCTCGGTCATCGGGGAGTGAAGAACAAAGGGTGGGAATTGTCATCTCGCTCCTACAAGGGGACCCACAATCTTGGGCGTTCTCTCTTCCCCCGGGCTCCCCGGCTCTCCAGTCAGTGGATAGGTTTTTCGCTGCTCTGGGACTCGTATATGATGACCCAGATCGGATCTCCCTTGCTGAGTCTAAGTTACGTAGGATCCAGCAGGGAGATCGTCCGGCGGAGGAATTCTGTTCGGAGTTCCGTAGGTGGGCCACGGACACCCAGTGGAATGACCCGGCTCTTAGGAGCCAGTTTTGTCAAGGTTTATCCGACAAATTACAGGATGTGTTGGCACAGTATGACTCTCCCGCGTCACTGGAAGCCGCTATGGCCCTGGCTATTCGCGTTGACAGACGGCTTCGGGAGAGGTGCGGGATAACTCGACCCCCTGTGATGACTCCACCTCCTACAAGGTCCCCTCATATGGTGGTTCCCCTGGTCAGTCCAGAGGAGCCTATGCAATTAGGAGGGACATCATTTCGGGGGAGGGGACCGGTGGTGCGCCATAAGACAGGAAGGTGTTTCTTCTGCGGGAGAAAGGGACATTTTATTGGGGGGTGTCCATCCCGTCCCTTGCAGAGTGAAGAGTCGTCAGAAAACTGTTGATCCCAGGTTGTGTGGTGGACGGCAATCTGGGAGTAGGTATTTCGTCCCTAGGTTCGTCTCAGTTTCTCGTACCGGCGGAGGTGGTGGTGGGTACGAGAACTGAGAGGATATCTGTTCTTCTGGATAGTGGGGCCGGGGCTAATCTGGTTGATGCTCGGTTTGCCCGGGTTCAAGGTATGCGATTGAGTGAGTTGGCTAAACCCATCCCCATATTCTCGATCGATGCCAGGCCTCTCGGTCAGGGAAGTTTTTTGCAAGCTGTGCATGACGTAAAACTTCAAGTGGGGGCGATACATAAAGAACTGTTGTCTTGCTACGTGTTGGAGGGTCTTCCCACTCCTATAGTGTTGGGCCTTCCTTGGTTAACTAAGCATAACCCGGTTATTAATTGGCAAACCAGAGAGATAAGCCAATGGAGTAAATTCTGTAATAAAAACTGCATGAACACGGTCATCGGTGCGGTTACTCCTTGGGTCTTACCTCCATTTCTGGCGGACTTTGAGGATGTATTCTCGGAGAAAGGGTGTCAGGAACTACCTCCTCATCGCGAGTATGACTGTTCTGTAAAACTGCTCCCTGAGGCCAAGTTACCTAAAGCTAGGTTGTATAACCTTTCTGGTCCTGAGAGGCAGGCCATGAAGGATTATATTTCAGAAAGTCTGGCTAAGGGGCATATTAGACCTTCATCTTCACCGGTGGCTGCGGGGTTCTTCTTTGTTAAGAAGAAAGATGGAGGCCTACGCCCTTGCCTGGATTTCCGTGAACTTAATCGGATTACGGTCCGAGATCCGTATCCACTCCCACTTATTCCCGATCTCTTTAATCAGATCGTGGGCGCCAAATGGTTCTCTAAGTTGGATCTCAGGGGGGCGTACAATCTGATTAGGATGAAGGAGGGGGATGAGTGGAAGACGGCGTTTAACACTCCGGAGGGGCATTATGAGAACCTTGTCATGCCATTCGGTCTGACTAATGCCCCGGCGGTGTTCCAACACTTTGTTAATGACATTTTTCGCCGCCTGGTGGGACAGTTTGTTGTCATATATCTGGATGATATCTTAATTTACTCGCCGGATCTGGTGTCTCATCAGGAGCACGTTAGGCAGGTGTTACAGATCTTGCGGGATAATAAACTGTATGCCAAATGGGAAAAGTGTGTGTTCGCCGTACAGGAACTCCAGTTTTTAGGCTTCCTGGTTTCAGCGTCCGGTTTTCGTATGGACCCTGGGAAAGTGCGGGCAGTTCTTGAGTGGGATCGGCCAGAGAATCTTAAGGCACTACAACGTTTCCTGGGGTTTGCTAATTATTACCGGAAGTTCATTCGTAATTTCTCGTCCATGGTTAAGCCTCTCACAGACATGACTAAAAAGGAACGGATTTTTCTAGGTGGTCTGACAAGGCTTGTCAAGCATTCTCCTGCTTGAAAAAATGTTTTGCCTCGGCACCCATACTCATTCAACCTGATGCGTCACAGCCATTCATTGTAGAGGTAGACGCTTCCGAGGTAGGGGTGGGAGCAGTATTGTCACAAGGTTCGTCCCCTGGTAAGTGGCATCCGTGCGCCTTTTTCTCTAAAAAATTGTCGTCCGCTGAGAGGAATTACGATGTCGGCAATAGGGAACTCTTGGCCATTAAGTTAGCTTTTGAGGAGTGGCGCCATTTTTTGGAGGGGGCAGTCCATCCGGTCACCGTCATCACCGATCACAAGAACCTGCTATATCTGGAGTCCGCGAAACGTCTGAATCCCAGACAAGCTAGGTGGTCATTGTTTTTTACCAGGTTTAATTTTGTCGTTACATATCGTCCTGGGTCAAAAAATGTAAAGGCGGATGCCTTATCTCGTAGTTTCCCTGGGGCCGGGAATACGGACGACCCGATTCCTATCCTTCAGGAGGGGGTGGTGGTTTCGGCAGTATGCTCTGAGCTGGAGGAGGAGGTATTGGAGGCTCAGGGGGACGCTCCTGTTGGACCTCCGGGGAGACTGTTTGTTCCAGATCAGTTGCGACAAAAGGTGATCGAGGCACACCATAACTCAGTTTTGGCAGGACACCCGGGGAGTAAAGCAACTGTGGATCTTCTCTCGCGTCGGTTTTGGTGGCCTAACTTACATAAGGAGGTGGTAACTTTTGTCGCGTCCTGTGGGGTTTGTGCGCGCTCTAAGACCTCACATACCCGTCCGTCTGGGGCCCTCTTACCTTTGAAGATCCCGGAGCGTCCTTGGACTCATCTGTCTATGGACTTTATTACGGACCTCCCTCCGTCTTCGGGTAAAACGGTCATACTCGTTGTAGTGGACAGGTTCAGCAAGATGGCACATTTTATCGCTCTTCCGGCTCTCCCTAATGCTAAAACTCTTGCGCAGGTGTTCATTGGGGAGATTGTGAGGCTTCACGGGGTACCCTCCGATGTGGTGTCTGATCGGGGGTCTCAGTTTGTGTCCAAGTTCTGGAAGGCGTTTTGTGCACGGCGGGGGATGCATTTGTCATTCTCATCGGCTTTTCACCCTCAGACCAATGGTCAGACGGAACGTATGAACCAGAGCTTGGAGACATATCTCCGGTGTTTTGTGTCAGAGAACCAGGAGGACTGGGCTTCTTTCTTACCTCTGGCAGAGTTTGCTCTTAATAATAGGCGGAGCGAGTCCACTGGTAAGTCCCCGTTTTTTGGGGCATATGGTTTTCACCCCCAGTTTTGTACTTTCAGTAGGGGGGGCTCTTCGGGGGTTCCTGAGGAGGAACGATTTTCCTCATCACTCGCTTCAGTATGGAGAGGGGTGCTGAAGAATCTGAATACTATGGGGAACCGATACAAACATATGGCTGATAGGAGGAGAGTGTCTGGTCCGGACCTAAGTGTGAACGATCGGGTATGGTTGTCTACCAGGAATATTAAACTTAAGGTTCCCTCCTGGAAACTGGGTCCCAGGTTCATCGGGCCGTACAGAATCAGTTCTATTATTAATCCGGTGGCATTCCGTCTTGACCTCCCCCCTACGTTTAAAATTCACAACGTGTTCCACAGATCGTTGCTTAAGAGGTATGTGGCTCCGGTGGTACCGTCACCTTTACCTCCCCCTCCAGTGGTGGTCAATGGTAACTTGGAGTTCCAGGTATCAAGGGTCATCGATTCACGTTTTAATCGCCGATCCCTTCAGTACCTGGTTCATTGGAAAGGGTATGGTCCTGAGGAGAGGATGTGGGTTCCTGCGTCGGATATTAACGCAGACCGATTAGTTCGGGCCTTCCACACGACTCACCCGGATAAACCTGGCCCTGAGGGTCCGGAGGCCCCTCGTAGAAGGGGGGGTACTGTCACGGGTGTGTCGCCACGAAGATCGTCACGATTACACAGCCTGACTTCTCGCAGCTGACTTTTTGGTGCTTTGTGTTTTCGGCAGTGAGGGAGTTAATTCTCTCTCTCTCTCTGTGCTAGACGAGGTCCAGCCTCGCCCAGCTGCAATCAATGCTGCTGTAGTGAGTCTCCTTCAAATGCCTGCTGGTCTGTTTGGGAAGTGTCGGTGAAAGCATTTCATACAGACTTACAGAGCGGATCGTGGTATTTGGAGTTTCTGAGATAAGTGTATTTGGAGTGTATTTTCCCTTCCTCGCTTTATCATTTATCTCCTTTCCCGTTCGTGTTCCCTCTGTTGTAGTTGTGTAGTTTTTGTATGCAAGGTGGTTTTGGTTTTTCCCTTGTACTGTCTCATTCGTCTAAGTACTGTGTGTGGGCATATTATTACTTGTCCTCTTTTGTTGTGATCGGGGTCCTTCTCAGGACTAGATTACTTAGGTGCAGGGATCCTCAGGAGGTAGGGGTTACGCTGGCGGCCTGGACCTCTGTACCTTTAACAGTACCTCCAGGTTGAGGGATTAGTCAGGGCCCCAGCTTAGGGTCAGCTTAGGCCCCCTACCTCCAGTATACAGAGACAGCGTGACATCTGGAACTAATTGAAGTCGATGCGTTAGCTGCCATCCATCCGACAACGGCTTCAATTTGGTCCTCCCGCAGCAGTGGGGTATGGCTAGCTCCTACAAAACTGCGCATAAAGGACTGTTCCCTGGTAAAACTGGGGGATGCTGAGTCACTGGTGCCCGCAGCAGGCACAGAATCCCCACGACCTCTCCCTGCAGGCACAGAATCCTCACGTCCTCTCCCTGCAGAAACTCCACGCCCACGCCCACGCCCACATGCCTTACTCCCTGCCTTCTTCATCTTGGTAGACTGATAAAGATAGGCAGAAAAGTACTAAGGGCTTAGTGTGCTTATTCTTGAACAGCTGCTAACAGGTATAAGAAACACTAATTTTATAAAGTGTGGACTAGACTTTAATATGAGCTAATGTGGCCTACACAACTGTAAAGTGGAGTGTTTGGTGAACTTTATTTAGGTTTTTTTTGTCACAAAAAGACACTGGATGTGCCTAAAGATGTAATAACGATAGTATCACAAACTTTTTGTAGCTATTACAATGTAGGAAGGTAACCTACAATGCAATAGATGAGGCTAAAAAAAATAGGCTAATACTAATCTGGCTGGGGCTGCAGGGCCCAATGCTGCAGAAAGGCTCCTCTAACTACTCCTATATAGTGTGTTTGGAACCAATTTAGCTGAATACGGATGGAACCACCACACTAATAGGAGAAATCAGGAAAAATTATGAATTGGCAAAAAAGGACAATGTATGAGGCAGTGACACACACTGAGTGCACTACAACAAGACGTGGCTGAAGTACACACTACAGGGTGAGCTGCACTCACACACCAGACCTTGCAGACAGCGGTGAACAGTACAGATGCAGAGCACTGTGCACTAGCGCTGCAAGTCCAAAAAAATTTCTCTATCTACTCCTATATAGTGTGTTTGGAACCAATTTAGCTGAATACGGATGGAACCACCACACTAATAGGAGATATCAGGAAAAATTATGAATTGGCAAAAAAGGACAATGTATGAGGCAGTGACACACACTGAGTGCACTACAACCAGACGTGGCTGAAGTACACACTACAGCGTGAGCTGCACTCACACACCAGACCTTGCAGACAGCGGTGAACAGCACAGAGAACTGTGCACTAGCGCTGCAAGGCACAGCGATTTATAAAGTAGCTTGGGTAAAGCAGAATAGACCAAATAAGTAGCTAAAACTGTCCCTCAGAACAACAGCATCCTATCCCTAACTGAATTCACAGCAGAGTGAGCTCAAAATGGCGGCGGCGGCTTTTTATAGTGCATCATAACATCATTTCAGCAGCCAATCACAGCCATGCCATTAGTTAAGATGCCTACATGCCTAACAGGATGTGCCCACACTTCTTAGGATCCTCATTGGCTGAATAAAATGAAAATGGCTCATTGCATTATGGGAACTTCCGATTCCGGTATACGATATTGCAAAAGTATCGGAATTAAGTATCGGAATTCCGATACCGCGAATATCGGCCGATACCCGATATTTCAGTATCGGAATGCTCAGCACTAATTACAATATGTAGCTTTTTTTTTCAAAATAATGAGCTAACATTTAAGCCAGGTGAGAAAAAATAAAATAAACACATCCTAGCTATTTCCACATGAGTAATTTTCACCCGGCAGCAAAAGAGGGAAATGGACATCAGCCATGAGCATGCTAATGTTGCCAGGAAAAAGTGTCTAACCTTTAAAAAAAAATATGACAGTACAACTTATATTTGAAAAATTACATATAAACATTCAGCAAAAGTTTTGGAACAATATCCACTATAGGTATGTCATCATGCACAGAGTCAGGTTTGGCAAACACCAAACACAGCTCATCATCACAAATATCTCATGCAAAGTATGAAACATGAAGGAGGTGGTGCTTTTTTTTCCATTACTGTATGTAGTAAAAGGAAGAAAAGGAAGAAGGAAAGCAAAGTCTTCAATGAGACTTGTTGAATGAAAAGAAAGATGCAGAAAAAAGAAACAGAAGCTGGAGACAGGTAGAAAAGATAAGAAAGGAAACAAGAGAATGGAAGGAGACAACGCGATTTTGTTACAAGTGAAAGCTCTGTGAGTTTACTCAAGAGTTGGATCTAGTTGCAGTGTGAAACAGTTACTTCACAGTCGCTTAACTTCCTAGTAATATACAAACCTATGATGAGGCGTAATATCTAGGATAATATGTCAAGTTTTAAATAAAAATGTTAGAAAATCTGTCTTAAAGCCTTTTACCGTTTTCTAAACGCAAGAAGACATGTTTGAGAGAAGATCTAGATTGAGGTCCATTTATCACATTATACATTTTTTTAGTGACTATTACCATACCCTCTATTTGTGGACCAATTACCTATCAGAACAGAATACATGAGAAGCCCCGGATTATCAGGATAGCACGTGCAGAGAAAAGGCATTCTTTAAATCTAACTTCTCGGGATGGCCTGTAACTAATGGTTACTCTATGTGAAAACACAATGCCTTTTTTTCTGTATGTTTTTAAAATGTTTGAAAATGAAATTCTATATTGTTATATATGTGAATTAAAGTGAACCTGACAGCTGATACATGCTCTTTGCCCGCTGACTTGTATTGATAGGTGTCTGCCTACGTGCGCATATAGGTAGAGACCTGTCAATCAAAGGCAGCAGGCGGGGAGAAGCTGCTGGGGACCGCCTGTCTGACTAGTCTCCAGCATTGCTCGGTCTCCAGCGGCTTTTAAAGTACATTTTTATCTGAAATGCCGCAGCGTTTCAAAGTCAAACATACCTGGCTGAGATCATACAGTCAGTGCCGGATACATGGAGCCCGGGGATTGGCAACATGTGTCCGCTGTCACGTTCACTTTCAATTTACTCATTTGCAATAATTTAATTATTTTGTATGGAAAGCTAGATATTATGCCAACATTTTTTTATATGAGACACTACAACGTTTTCTCAGGATTACCAATAATAACTACTATGCTGGAAATCTTATTTATCTGTGTGCAAAATCACCTTGTCTCTTGCTTCCTGCAAGAGTGTATTTATGTAACCAAAGCCTAAAGACAGCCCAAATGGGTACTCTGTGACAGTTTTACACTATTTTTGGCATCAGATTACATACAAATATTTTACTATTTTAAAGTACACCTTGGTTAATAACAAGTTTGAGGATAGGACACCCTTCTGCCAACCAGGGAGTCTTATGGATCACCTTTCTTCTATGCAGAACATGTGCATGTTCACTTATAATTGCATTATAAACTTTCTATCATTGCACAAATTAAATACACCATCAAAAAATCTAGCAAATTATTTGTGAATTAATCCATAAGAAATGGACCTTTGTGGTATGCCTAAATGATGGAACTGAAAAATACAACTCATCCTGTAAAAAAACAAAAGCTCTCACATGATTTCCTCAACTGATGAATAAAAAATGTTAAAGTCCTTGAAATTCGTTGATAAAAAAAATGACAAAAAGTGACTTAACACTGTTACCTAATGCTGTATTACTTGAAAAAACTTTTAGTATAAAGAAAAATAAATATTATTCTAAATATGTTATTAAAAAAAATCTAGGTAATTAACTATTATATATTATATATATATATATATATATATATATATATATATATATATATATATATATTAGTATACATAGCTTTCCTTTTGTCAAAGGTACAAGATATTCTGAGAAAATAAAACAAATAAAATAAAGTCCAGTCATCACCATCTCAGTAGCCTATAGTTCTCTATAATAGCAGAACTAATAATAACTGTGCTCCAAAGATATCATAAAAATAGATCACAAAGTATTACATACAGTATATTGGCTATATGGCCATTACTGATTGCTTACAGTTGGTTATGTAGACAGGCGAGAATTGCTGCATGTGTGCAATTTTGTTATGTAATTCACAGTTATGTACAAATTCGATCTGATTTTCGGTTTTCAAAAAGAAAAAAAAAATATCTTGTACCATTTCCCACGATATGGAAGCATTAGTGAGTGAACTTATGTCTTTTTGTGTGTTAGTGCTTATTTCCTCATAATAATGCCCTGCAGCTATGACATCTAACGGATTATCATACCTTGTACAGTTGTGGTGAGTACTTGGGCCATCACAGATCAGCAGTTCCCAGCAAAGCACAGTTTGTACAGCAGAGTGGTTGTTCATCTCCAGAGTCACTGGGTACATCTCTCTCTTCTGTCTTTCTCTTTCATTCCTGCAGAGTATAATCCCTTTTTCTGTTCTGTGAAGTGTAAGCTCTTATGATTAGTGTTGAGCGAGCACTAAAATGCTCGGGTGCTCGAAGCTCGGGCCGAGCTCGCCGTGATACTCGGGTGCTCGACCCGAGCAACGAGCCCAATGTTAGTCTATGGGAGACCCGAGCATTTTTGCGGCGGCACCCCCGGCAGTCTGTAGAGAGCCTAAAAAGTGCCCAAAACGATAGTGACAGTGCTCAAAAGACATGGGGACAGCATGGGGATCGCCCCAGGAAGCATTTCTGACCCCCAGGTCACTGCTGTCAACAACGTGGTCAGAGGTATTAAGCCACTTTTACGGGCTCACAATAAAACGTTCAAAAACTAAACTGAAACAGTTTTCCTGTGAAATATGTTAAGGAACTTCCTTTCCAGGGTAAAGACTTGTGTATAAGGTAAAATAAATAACCAAAAACAAAAATACTCCTCCACACCTTGGGCTATGTTCACAAGTAGCATTTTTTTATGAGTTTTTTGCACTTATGTATTGCTTTCAACCGTGACAAATGCATTCACCGGGAAATGTCATTTTAACATTTTACAATCTTATCTGGCCATGTGCTGTCTGACACATGCATACAGTGCCGAAAAGACATGGGAACAACATGGGGAAGACCCCTGGAAGCATCTCTGACACCCAGGTCAATGCCTAAAAGAGTGCCCATCAGAAATGATCCTTTCCGCATCAGAAGATGCAGATTTGCAACTATCCCCGTGCAAGTCCTTGTCCCAGGGCATTGTTCAATTGTACCTCCCCCATTCCTTGCCACCCACCCACCCCCAGGCTGCAATACCATACTGCTAGCTTGCTTGCACTTGAAATGGGGCCTTTTAGTTTGGAGGAGGCCGATGCTGGCCACTACCTCATGGCTGCTTCGGCAGCGAGGTATCCATACTCAGTCCCCAGCCGCCCCGCAGTCGGGTGTCCACACACGGTCCCCAGCCGCCTGGGGGCGGCTAGGTGTCCATAAACGGTCCCCAGCCGCCCCTATTTTTCCTTGGAACATCCCCCCACACACTTTTCTTAGCCCTCCTCTGGTGGGCCCTGGCATCTCCATCAGGGGAGTTGAGAGTGCCAAGGTGGGGAGCATGATAATGATGATAGAAGTTAGCGTCTGCTTTGTTTTCTTGGAATGCAAGCGTAAGTGTGCAACCTGCCACCCACCCACCCCTAGGCTGCAATACCATACTGCTAGCTTGCTTGCACTTGAAATTGGGCCCTTTAGGCATGTGGAGGCAGACGACGGCCACCATGCCATGGCTGCGCCGGCGGCCTGGTCCATACTCAGTCCCCAGCCGCCCTGCGGCCGGGTGTCCATGCTCGGTCCCCAGCCTCCCCGCGGCCGGGTGTCCACACACGGTCCCCAGCCGCCTGGGGGCGGCTGGGTGTCCATAAGCGGTCCCCAGCTGCCCCTATTTCTCCTTGGAACATCCCCCCACACTTTTCTTAGCCCGGCCTGCTTTAGGGCAGCATTGGACGAGCCCACCAGAGAACCAGACTCCTCCGGTGGGCCCTTGCTTCTCCATCAGGGGAGTTGAGAGTGCCAAGGTGAGGAGCATACTGATGATGATAGAAGTTAGCATCTGCTTTGTTTTCTTGGAAAGCAGGCGTAAGTGTGCAACCTGCCACCCACCCACCCCCAGGCTGCAATACCATACTGCTAGCTCGCTTGCACTTGAAATGGGGCCTTTTAGTTTTGAGGAGGCCGAAGCTGGCCACTACCTCATGGCTGCTTCAGCAGTGAGGTATCCATACTCAGTCCCCAGCCGCCCAGCGGCTGGGTGTCCATACTCGGTCCCCAGCCGCCCAGCGGCCGGGTGTCCACGCTTGGTCCCCAGCCGCCAGGGGGCGGCCGGGTGTCCATACTCGGTCCCCAGCCGCCCTGCGGCTGGGTGTCCACACACGGTCCCCAGCTGCCTGGGGGTGGCTGGGTGTCCATAAACGGTCCCCAGCCGCCCCTATATCTCCTTGGAACATCTCCCCACACTTTTCTTAGCCCGGCCTGCTTTAGGGCAGCATTGGACCAGCCCACCAGAGAACCAGACTCCTCCGGTGGGCCCCGGGTTCTCCATCAGGGGAGGTGAGAGTGCCAAGGTGAGGAGCATGATGATGATGATAGAAGCTAGCATCTGCTTTGTTTTCTTGGAATGCAAGCGTAAGTGTGCATCCTGCCACCCACTCCAGGCTGCAATACCATACTGCTGACTTGCTTGCATTTGAAATTGGGCCTTTTAGGCATGTGGAGGCAGACGCCGGCCACCATGTCATGGCTGCGTCGGCGGCCTGGTATCCATACTCTGTCCCCAGCTGCCCGGCGGCCGGGTGTCCGTGCTTGGTCCCCAGCCGCCAGGGGGTGGCCGGGTGTCCATACTCAGTCCCCAGCCTCCCCACGGCCGGGTGTCCACACACGGTCCCCAGCCGCCTGGGGGCGGCCGGGTGTCCATAAACGGTCCCCAGCTGCCCCTATTTCTCCTTGGAACATCCCCCCACACTTTTCTTACCCCGGCATGCTTTAGGGCAGCATTGGACCAGACTCCTCCGGTGGGCCCTGGCTTCTCCATCAGGGGAGTTGAGAGTGCCAAGGTGAGGAGCATGATGATGATGATGGAAGTTAGCATCTGCTATGTTTTCTTGGAATGCAAGCGTAAGTGTTTTAATGCCCCTTACAAGAGCCATGCAGTACATCATATTAAAAACATTATTCTCATTATTGGGTAGTGGGTGTCCCATAGTCTTTGCCTATGCCTTCCAAGCAATAGCTGCCAAAAATTAGGACGGAGGAACTTGCAATGCTGGCAACACGGACCATGGTCACCCTGGTGGTATAGTGGTGGTGGAGGCTGAGGACAAGGAGAAGAGCAAAAAAAAGCCAAATTGAGGAAGCGTATACCCATGTGTGGGTGTGAAGCGATGCATGGGAATACACCTCCCAAAATAACACAGTGGATTTGACTTTATGTTACTCTGCTGTCATTTGGTGGTGATGAGAAGTCTGGCCCAATCCAGCCCTTGTTCATTTTGATAAGGGTAAGCTTGTCAGCATTGTCAGTTGACAGGCGAGTGCGCTTATCAGTTATAATTCCCCCAGCGGCACTAAAAACATGCTCCGATAACATGCTAGCGGCAGGGCAGGCCAGGACCTCGAAGGCATACAGAGTGAGTTGATTCCAAGTGTCCAGCTTGGATACCCAATAATTAAAAGGCACAGAGGAATCATGGAGGACGCTGGTACGGTCGGCAAGGTACTCCCTCACCATCTTTTGAAACTTTCCACTCCTTTTGAGAGTACCCCGTGCCTCAGGGCCTGTAACCTGGGCGGGTCTCAGAAAACTGTCCCAGAATGTTGACAGTGTTCCCCTGCCTCTGCTGGATTGGAGTTGCGTCTCTCTCGCCTGTACGCCTTGGTTGGCCAACGAACTGTGACCTCTGCCGCTAGCGTGTTCAGATGGGAATTTTTTTAACAGTTCTGCAGCAAGGGCCTTCTGGTACTGTCTAATTTTTGTAGACCTCTCCACCTCAGGAATAAGAGAGTGAAACTTCTCCTTGTAGCGGCGGTCTAAAAGTGTCACAAACCAGTAATGACTGTCACCCAACATTTTGGCAACGCGAGGGTCATGGTTAAGGCTGTGTAACATAAAGTCAGCCATGCGTGCCAGACTGGTAATGGGCAAAACTTCCGTGTCCTCACCAAGATGACGACTGACCATGCTCTCCTCCTCCTCCTCCCCCCTGTCCTCAGGCCTCCCACGCTGAACCGACTGTATGACAGTTGTACAGGTACTACCGTCTACAGCGCATGATTCCAGCTCCTGCTCTTCCTCCTCCTCCTCCTCCTCTGCCTCATTGCCCCCAATGCACGTTGGGATGAAATGAGGATGGGCTGTGTGTAATCGCCCATTACGGGTTCTTAATCCATCTCATCATACTCTGGCTGCAATGCCTCCTCTTTAATTCTCTGCAGATAGCATTGCAAAGACAGACAAGTGGGATGCTGACGCTAATGATGGTGTCATCGCCACTCACCGTCTTGGTAGACTCCTCAAAGTTTGTCAGGATGGTACATATGTCAGACATCCAGGTCCACTCCTGGAGTGGAGTCTGACCTGAATATTGACGGCCTTGTTGCAGCTGGTACTCCACAACTGCTCTCTTCTGCTCAAAAATCCTTTGCAACATGTGGAGGGTAGAGTTCCAACGTGTGGGGACATCACACACCAGTCGGTCTGCCGGAAGCTGCAAACGCTGCTGCAACACAGCTAGGGCGGCGGAAGCTGTAGCCGACTTGCGAAAATGAGCTGACAGGCGGCGTACTTTCACGAGCAGATCTGGCAACTCGGGGTACAATTTAAGAAACCGCTGAACCACGAGGTTAAGCACATGAGCCAGGCATGGTACGTGTGTGATCTCGCCTGGCCTCAGAGCCGCCACCAGGTTACGGCCATTGTCACACACGACAATGCCTGGATGTAGGTTCAGCGGTCTCAGCCACAGATCTGCCTGCTCTTTCACAGCTGTCCACAACTCACAAGCAGTGTGAGGTTTATCACCTAGGCTTATGAGTTTCAGCACAGCCTGTTGCCGCTTGGCTGAGGCAGTACTGCAGTAACTTCCAGCTTGTAAATGATGTGGTGATATCTGAGATGGAGGCTGAACATGAGGAGGAGGATGATGCGCAGGAGCTGTACACTGTGGGGGCAACTCTGACTGACATAGGGCCCGCAATCCTCGGTGTGGGGAGGATGTATTCCGTCCCAAGGTCCGACTGGGTCCCGGCTTCCACTATGTTTACCCAGTGTGCCATCAGGGAGATGTACCGTCCCTGGCCACAAGCACTTGTCCACGTGTCCGTTGTCAGGTGGACTCTCCCAGTTACTGCGTTGTTGAGGGCACGGCAAATGTATTGGGACACGTGCTTGTGTAGTGCAGGGATGGCGCACCGGGCAAAATAGTGTCGGCTGGGGACCGAGTACCGAGGGACGGCCACCGCCATAATGCTGCGGAAGGATTCCGTCTCCACCAGCGTAAAAGGCAGCATTTCCAACGCAAGCAGTCGTGAAATGTGCGAATTTAGGACTGTGGCCTGTGGGGCGTTGGCTGCGAATTTCCACTTTCGTTCAAAGGTCTGGGATATGGACAATTGAATGATGCGGTGGGACGTGGACGTTGATGCTGTTTCTTGAGAAACTGCCATAACAAGTGAAGACTGAGAGGAGGGGGCATATTTGCATGCAGTATGGACAGGGTATTGCCTTGCACGCACAACAGGGGGTTCTATTACATGCACAACAGCGAAAGAAGCAGTGGTGACACCCGCTGACACTGGTCGTGGACCCTAGGGTACGCCCCACAAAGTCGGGTGCTTTGCTGCCATGTGCCTGATCATTCTGGTGGTGGTCAGGCTGGTAGTTTGTAACCCCTGCTGATGCTGGCATGGCAGGTGGTACAAATGGCCTTTTTGGGGTTATCAGCAGAGTCTTTAAAAAAACTCTGGAAGACCTACAGGTTGCACTGGCAACGTCCCTCGTGATGGTGTTACGGGGAACTGTTGCCCGCCTTCTGTGTGCGGCCACCACACTGCATCTTCCTGCCTGTTGGGGTACTCTGCCTCCCTCCCCCTGTGTGCTGCTGGCCTCGCTCTGCATGTCCTCCTGCCACGTTGGGTCAGTTACTAGATCATCCACCACCTCCTCCTCTTCCACTTGCGCACCACGATCCTCCTCCTCACTTCGTGGCAATTGTCTCGTCATCGTCCACCTCTTGTGACAAATTGCCAGCGTCGACTTCCTCTGGCCGTGGCTGTTCAAATATTTGGGCATCGCTACATGGGATCTCCTCTTCCACCACTTCAAGCGGAGCAGGCGAGGGGCACAAACATGGAAATGGATCAGTGAACAGCTCTTCACTTGGCATGGTGGGAGGAAGGAGCATCAGGGTGAGGAGGAGTATGCGGTCGAGACTCACGGCTACTAAAACTTGACCGTGTGGAGGTGGTGGTGCCCAGGTAACTGGAAGTATTATCTGCTATCCAATTAATAACCTGTTCACACTGATCAGTTCGCAATACTGGTGTTGTAGTGTGCTTCCCTAGTAATTCGGTCAAGAAGTGGGAGCGAGAAGATGTGGCTGTTGGTTGTGGCACATTTTCACCTTGGCCACGGCACCATCCTCTACACGCACCATCACCAGAACGTCCTGTTCCACGTCCCTTGCCATGCGCCTTGCCCATTGTAAATGAAGTAAAATAGCTTACACTCGCACTATCAATGGAAAAAGGGTAATAAAAAGGAGATTAGAACCGTGGAAAAGGAAAACCACAGTTCTATTTCTCTGGCTTACACCTGAATCTTTTAAACAGATATATTTGTGACTGAACAGACAGGGAGACACTATTACTGTTTTTTTTTACGTAAAACAGGCCAAAAGCTGGATAATACAGAGATTTGAACTGTGGAACTGCAAAAACACAGTTCTAATTTACTGGTGTATACCAGACTTTTTTAAATAGATACATTTGGGGCTGAACAGTCAGCGACACACTCAAACTGTTTTTTTTATGTAAAAAAGGCCCAAAAGTGGATAATACAGAGATTTGAACTGTGGAACTGCAAAACCACAGTTCTATTTTTCTGGCCTACACCAGACTCTTTTATACAGATATATTGGTGTCTGACCAGTCAGTGAGACACTATTACAGTTTTTTTTTACGGCAAAAAATGCCAAAAACAGGATAATACAGAGATTTGACCCCTGGAACTGCAAAACCACATTTATATTTTTCTGGCCTACACCAGACTCTTTTAAACAGATATATTGGTGTCTGAACAGTCACAGACACACTCAATTTTTTTTTTTGGGGGGGAGGGGGGGGAATACCAAAAGGTTAATAAGACGCGTATTTGGACAGTCTGACTGAGGAAAAAAAAAATACAGGATTTAGGTGAAAAAAAAAAAAAATTTCCTGGCCCCTGAGACCGGGGTGATAAGTCTAGCAATTTGACCAACAGGAGCACACAGGACTGTAATGCAGCGTTTGCTGGTATAACCACTGCGTCTCCTACAGCCTGCCTGCCTGATATCTGGGATGGATATTAGTCCTGAGAAGGACTGTTTGTTTGATTTTGCAGGCTTTAGAGACCCTACACTACCTATTTTGCACTATATATCTCTCCCTAACTCAGCAGCACTCTCCCTACACCGTCTGATCCGGAGCGACTGTGTCCAAGATGGTGGCGCCCGGTTTTGAATACTCGAGGTGACGCTGTGCGGCAAGCCAATCACTGTAATGCCCACAAACAACATGGCTGCGGCATTACAGTGACTGGCTGGCAATCCCTGCATGTTCATTGGCTCTGTGAAGAGAGCCAAATGTGCAGGGCGGAGACCCGAGCTTCCGCCCGAGTAACCCGGAAATGCTCGGTGCTCGCCGAACATTCCGAGTAGTGTGATGCTCGGGCGAGTAACGAGCAGTGTCGATCATGCTCGCTCAATACTACTTATGATCAGTGGAGTCCTCTCTCTCTGTCTCTCTCCTGTAGAGTGTAAGCTCTTATGATCAGCACGGTCCTCAGTCGCCTCAAGAGTATAAGCAATTATGGTCAGCAGGGTTCTCTCTTTCCTCTAGAGTGTAAGCTCTCATGATTAGCAGGGTCCTCTTTCTTTTCTGTAGAGTGTAAGCTCTTATGGTCAGCAGGATCTTCTCATTCTCCTATAGAGTGTAAACTCTTATGGTCATCAGGGTCCTCTTTCTCTCTTGTAGAGTTTAAGGTTTTATGGTGGGCAGAGTTCTCTCTCCTGCAGATGATGAGCGGGGTCCTCTCTGTGTCACCTTTGGAGTATGGTCAGCAAGGTCCTCTCTCTCTCCTCTCCCCATGTGTATTTTCTGAGCAATTAAAAGCTTTACAGTACTGAGATATGTGAAAATTTAATCTTTTGGAAAAATTAAGAGAAGCCGGCAAGTTTGAATTTCTAAAGATCTGTTCATCTCTACTGCTTTAATTATATTTTTCAACTTTTGTGGCACTCAGGGGCGGACTGGCCCACCGGAGGATCGGGAAAACCCCCGGTGGTTTATGATTAGTGATGGGCCCTCTGCAGCAGCAAAGCAGGGAGAGTGGTCTCCCTGCTCTGCCTGTTGCCGCAGTGCCCTTCTGCCTCCTCTGCCCAGCGTGACACTGCCAGCGCGTGCGCAGGAGGTCAGTCTCAGGGCGATGACGTCATCGCCCTGGGACTGCTTCCTGTGCGCGCTGTGGAGGACGGAACCGGCGTTGCCCTAGGCAGCGGCTGCAGGCCTGCAGCTCATCTCGACGCGTGAGTATGAAAAGCAGGGGCCGGGAGGGGAGGGAGGGATAGGGGGGGTGACTGGGAGGACCCCTGGCCGAGGCTGGCAGTAAATACTACTGGGCAATGGGCATGATTATCATCATGCCCATTGCCCAGCATGTCCTGCTGCCAGCCTCTGGTTACTGGTACTATGCCCAGCAGCATGTACTACCACCAGTGGCTGGCAGGACATGCTGGGTGGGCATGATAGGACCACGGAGGCTGGCAGGATATACTAGGCATGAATCATGCCTGCCTAGTATGTCTTGCCAACCTCTGTGGTACTATCATGCCCACCCGGCATGTCCTGCCAGCCACTGGTGGTGGTGTGGTACTATCATGCTAGTACTACTACCACCAGTGGCTGGCTGGCAGGTCATGCCGGGTGGGCATGATAGTACCACAGAGGCTGGCAAGACATACATGGCATGAATCATGCCTAGTATGTCCTGTCAGCCTCTGTGGTACTATCATGCCCAGCATGTCCTGCCAGCCACTGGTGGTACCATCATGCATGCCCATTGCCCATTTTGTTTTTTTTTATTAAAGATGGAGTCCCTACATGTGTTTTGTGTTTTATTTTTATTAAAAAAATGTTTTCTCTGTGTTGTGGCTTTTTTTCATTTTCTGTTTACTAGAAATTCATGGTGGCCATGTCTAATTTGGCGTGACGCCATGAATTTCAGGCTTAGTACCAGCTGATAATACAAAGCTGGTACTAACCCCATTATTACCCAGCGTGCCACCCCCCACCAGGGCCGTTGGAAGAGCCGGATAAAGCGCCTGGAAATGGCGCTACGATGAATGCGCCAATTCCAGGGGTGGCTGCGGGCTGCCGTTTTCAGCGTGGGGGGCCCAGAATGCTTGGGCCTTACCATGCTGAGAATCCCTGCCCCCAGCTGCCTGGTTTTACCTGGCTGGCGATCAAAATATGGCGGGAGCCCATGCATTTTTTTTTTTAATTATTTTTTTAAATAATTTAAAAAAAACATTGGGCTTTCCTGACTTTTGATCAGCAGCCACGGTAAAGCCAGGCAGCTAGAGGTGGCAGCCCGTAGCTGTCTGCTTTATCTGCGCTGAGAATCAAAAATTCTGCGGAGCGCTATGTCATTTTTGTTTTATTATTTATTTATTTTCACACTTCTATATGTGTGACAGTCCCAACAGCTAATCACAGACGCTGACACAGAGAATGGGCGTCTGTGATTGGCTGCTTGAGTAACCTGAAAGCAGCCCATACATAGTACCATACTAGAATATATGGGCTAATTGTACATTACTCGAACAGCCAATCACAGACGCCCATCCTCTTTGACAGCATCTGCGATTGGCTGTTGGGTCTGTCACATATAGAAGTGTGAAAAGAAACTTTTAAAAACGATGTAGCACTCCGCAGAATTTTTGATTCTCACCGCAGATAAAGCAGACAGCTACGGCCTGCCACCCCCAGCTGCCTGGCTTTACCTTGCCTGGCGATCAAAAGACAGAGAAGCCGAATATTTGTTTTAAACTTATTTAACATTTATTTTTTTTAAAAAATGCGTGGGCTCCCGCCATATGTTGATCGCCAGCCAGATAAAACAAGGCAGCTGGGGGTTGGGATTCGCAGCATGGTAAGGCCCAAGCGTTCTTGGCCCCCCACGCTGAAAATCGCATCCCGCAGCCGCCCCTGAAAATGCTGCATTCATCATAGCACCATTTCCAGGTGCTTTACCCGGCTCTTCCAGCGGCCCTGGTGGTGAGTGGCACCTGGGGTAATAATAGGGTTAGTACCAGGCCAGCTTTGTATTATCAGCTGGTACTAAGCCCGAAATTCATGGTGTCACGCCAAATTAGACATAGCCACCATGAATTTCTAGTAAACAGGAAAAAAAAAAAGCCAGAAATTTTTATTTTTATTAAAAATAAAACACTTTTAGGGACCCCATCTTTAATAAAGAAAAATCCTCACTCCAACGTAATCCATGGGTCTTCTGTCTTCAGCTCTGCTACATCTTTGCCATCAGACAAATATGTCTGCTGACAGAGATGAGCAGGCACAGAATGACACTGGAGCACTGTTATTGTGTAGTGCCGCACTATGTTGCTTTTTTGTCATTTCATGAAGTGTAGAAGTCTTGGGAAAAGTGTGGATTGTGCTCTGGAAGTGATCAGTTATAGCTAACTATATTATTTTCTACAGAGATAAGTCCTGCATAGAAGATGTGATATATCGGTCTGCGGCAGATAAAGAACTTGTGAGTATGTGTATTACCTATACACGCACACTGACACTATATACAGAGCTCCTGTGTATAATATCAATGGTGATCATTGCATTACCTGTACACTGACACTGTATACAGAGCTTCTGTGTATAATGTCACTGGTGATGACTGTATAACCTGTACACTATATACAGAGCTCCTGTGTATAATGTCACTGGTGATCACTGTATAACCTGTACACTGACCCAATATACAGAGCTTTGTTCCATTTTTATTATTTTAGTATTATTTGTCACTATGTGGTGGCATTATGTGCTTTGGTCATGACATGACGATATTTGTCCCTTGTATGTGGTATTATTCGGTCATTATGTGGTGGTAATATGAGGTCTCATGGTGTGTCAGTATTTATACCTTGTATCTGGTAGCATTTGATCACTATGTGGTGGTATTATGTGCTTTGGTCATGGTGTGGCAGTATTTGTGCCTTGTATGTGGCATTATTTGGGCACTATTTGGTGGTAATATGTGATCTGGTCACGGTGTGGTAGTATTTCTGCCTTTTGTCTGGTAATATTGGTCTTGGTAGAGTGGATTGTGGTTGGTCATTTGTTTTATCTGATATCAATAAAGGGAAACCTCTTTATTGCCAATAGATATTAAATACTTGGATGTTTAACCCCTCCCTGTCCTGTAACTATTACACAGCAGCAGAGATGTAGTTACAGAGGTTCACCAGAGAAAGCAAGTTGGCATTTGGTGAGATTTTCACCTCTGTATTTATAAGACAAATCCAGGAGTGGGTGAGAAATGCATAAAACATTACCTCTGATTGCTCCACTCCTGGTTTTGTCTTATAAATACTGAGGTAAAAATCTCACCAAATACTCAAAGTGCCACAATCTTCTGACAGTGCGGATTCCACCAATAAATAAGTGATCACCTTCCCAACCTGTGCATCGCTGATAACTTGTTTTCACCAATAAAAACCCTTTAATGCAAACTACAGTAATTGTACATCGCAGTTCTGGTGAGCGCACAGTGATGGGCAGGAGCCGCCAATATAATGGGTATAGCGGCTAACAGGTATTTGCAAATAGCTGAAGGGTGGGTTAGCCCGGGTGGGTTAGCCCGGGTGGGTTTGCCCGGGTGGGTTTGCCCGGGTGGGTGGGCTCCTGGAGTCAATTTCCCTGGTGGGCCCCAGACACCCCAGTCCGGCACTGGTGGCACTTACTCATATATATGAATTTCAGACTAAGCTCTAGTTTGTACCACCTTCCTCACAGGCTGCTCTGCTCTCCTGTCAAGTGACCAAACCTGTCCTTCAGCCTCCTTCAATTGCAAGACAACTTTCCAATTTGCAGCATTTTTCACTTGTTGGAAGCTGATGAACTGGTTAATTGCATGCGCTTTCATTATATACCATTATGAGAATGGGACGGCTATACTGCTTGTGAGGAAAGCTGCACTAACAAGCGGACAGTGCATCACAAAGGAGAGCTGCATGAAACTTGTAATACTTATATATTAGTAAAAGCCTCAAAATGATGTCCCCAACACATCTGTTTATATAAAGATAAAATGGACAAACTCTTTTAAATGGTATTTCTAATTGTTAAATTCCAATACGCCCACTTTTAATGATTTTTTTTACATAAATAAGAGATTTCAATATCAGATCATTATATAGATTCTTCTTCTTCTATATATTCTTTTGCTGGCTGAAGTGTTATTTTACCTTGGCCAGTTACTGTTTTGTGTCATTTTATTAATTTTATTTGCATCCAAGTTAATGTTATAAATAAACAAAATGATGAAAATAATATGTAAATGCAGCATCCTGGACATATCTTTGCAATGCCTAATTCTTTGTATTACAAAGCACTGACTCACCTTTCAGAAGGTGGAACATAGACAGATACCCTCAAATAGGTGATAAAATCATAACACTATCAAACACTTATTTTATTGCCTTAACGTGGTTGTCCAGATTGTAGACATTTTTCTTACTTAAATGATGAAATTGGGGCTAAAATCATTTTTGCAAATGGGTTTCATTAAAAATGTTTACACAGTTTGCCTGGTATAGCCGCTGTATTACACTGTCTATTGCTGGGTGCAAAATGAGTTAATGGGGTTGGCCATATTATCTACAGGGTGGGCCATTTACATGGATACACCTAAATTAAATGGGAAAGGTTGGCGATATCAACTTCCTGTTTGTGGCACATTAGTATATTGGGGGGGGGGGGATTTTCGAGATTGGTGGTGCTACTCGGGATGTTCGGCGAGCACCGAGCATTTCCGGGTTACTCGGGTGGGAGCTCGGGTCTCTGCCCTGCATGTTTGGCGCTCTTTACAGAGCCAATGAACATGCAGGGATTGCCAGCCAGTCACTGTAATGCCGCAGCCATGTTGTTTGTGGGCATTACAGTGATTGGCTGGCCGCACAGCGTCACCTCGAGTATTTAAAACCGGGCGCCGCCATCTTGGACACAATCGCTCCGGATCAGACCGTGTAGGGACAGCGCTGCTGATTTAGGGAGAGATATATCCTGCAAAATAGTTAGTGTAGGGTCTGTAAAGGCTGCCAGATCAAACAAACAGTCCTTCTCAGGACTAATATCCATCCCAGGTATATCAGGCAGGCAGGCAGGCAGGCTGTATAGGAGACGCAGTGGTTATACCAGCAAACGCTGCATTACAGTCCTGTGTGCTGCTCCTGTTGCTGAAATTGCTGGACTTAGCTCCAGGTCCCGGGGGCCAGGAAAAATCCTTTTTATTATCTAAATCCTCTTTTTTTTTTCCTCCTTCACAATGTACAAATACCCATCTTATTAACCTTTTGGTGCCCCCCCCCCCCCCCCCAAAAAAAAAGTGTGCCTCTGATTTTTCAGACACAAATATATCTGTTGAAAATAGTCTGGTGTAGGCCAGAGAAATAGAAGTGTGGTTTTGCAGTTCTATGGGCCATTTGTATCTAAAAAAAAACAGTTTGAGTGTGTCGCTCACTGTTCAGCCGCAAATATATATATATTTTAAAAAGCCTGGTATACACCAGTAAATTATTACTGTGGTTTTGATGTTCCACGGTAAAACATCTCTATTATCCTGTTTTTGGCATTTTTTGCTGTATAAAAATAATAAGTGTCTCCCTGATTTTTCAGACACAAATATATCTGTTGAAAATAGTCTGGTGTAGGCCAGAGAGACAGAAGTGTGATTTTGCTGTTCTACGGTAAAAAATCTCTATTATCCTGCTTTTTGCATTCTTTGCTGTAAAAAAAAAAAAATAGTGTCTCCCTGATTTTTCAGACACAAATATATTTGTTGAAAATAGTCTGGTGTAGGCCCGAGAAATACAAGTGTGGTTTTGCAGTTCCACGGTACAAACCTCTGTATTATCCACTTTTGGGCCATTTGTATCTAAAAAAAACAGTTTGAGTGTGTCGCTCACTGTTCAGCCGCAAATATATATATATTTTAAAAAGCCTGGTATACACCAGTAAATTATTACTGTGGTTTTGATGTTCCACGGTAAAACATCTCTATTATCCTGTTTTTGGCATTTTTTGCTGTATAAAAATAATAATCGTGTCTCCCTGATTTTTCAGACACAAATATATCTGTTGAAAATAGTCTGGTGTAGGCCAGAGAGACAGAAGTGTGCTTTTGCTGTTCCATGGTAAAAAATCTCTATTATCCTGCTGTTTGCATTTTTTGCTGTAAAAAAAAAAAAAATAGTGTCTCCCTGATTTTTCAGACACAAATATATCTGTTGAAAATAGTCTGGTGTAGGCCCGAGAAATACAAGTGTGGTTTTGCAGTTCCACGGTACAAACCTCTGTATTATCCACTTTTGGGCCATTTGTATCTAAAAAAAACAGTTTGAGTGTGTCGCTCACTGTTCAGCCGCAAATATATATATATTTTAAAAAGCCTGGTATACACCAGTAAATTATAACTGTGGTTTTGCTGTTCCACGGTAAAAAATCTCTATTATTCAGGTTTTGGTAGTTTTTTCCGTAAAGAAAAACAGTAGTGTCTCCTGACTGTTGTGACACAAAAATATATCTGTTGAAAATAGTCTTGTGTAGGCCCGACATCCCAGTGTGGTTTCGCAGTTCCACGGGTCAAATCGCTGTACTATCCAGTTTTGGGCCTTTGGTATCTAAAAAAAAAGCAGTTTGACTGTGTTGCTCACTGTTCAGCCGCAAATATCTCTATTTAAAAAAGTGTGGTATACCCCAGTAAACAATAACTGTGGTTTTCCTCTTCCACGGTTCTAATCTACTCTTTATTACCCTTTTTCCATTGATAGTGCAAGTGTAAGCTATTTTACTTCATTTACAATGGGCAAGGCGCGTGGCAAGGGACGTGGAAGTGGACGTTCTGGTGATAGTTCGTGCAGAGGATGGGGCCGTGGCCAAGGTGAAAATGTGCCACAACCAACAGCCACATCTTCTCGCTCCCACTTCTTGACTGAATTACTAGGGAAGCACAGAACAACACCAGTATTGAGAACTGATCAGTGTGAACAGGTTATTAATTGGATAGCAGACAATACTTCCAGTTACCTGGGCACCACCACCTCCGGTCTGTCTTCCACACGGTCAACTCTTAGTAGCCGTGAGTCTCGACCGCATACTCCTCCTCACCCTGATGCTCCTTCCTCCCACCATGCTGAGTGTCGTCAGACAGCAAGTGATCCCACACTTGGACACTCTGAAGAGCTGTTCACTGTTCCATTTCCATATTTGGGCCCCTAGCCTGATACGCTTGAAGTGGTGGAAGAGGAGATCCCATGTTGCGATGCCCAAATATTTGAACAGCCACGGCCACAGGAAGTCGACGTTGGCAATCTGTCACAAGAGGTGGACGATGACGAGACAAAATTGCCAGGAAGTGAGGAGGAGGATCGTGGTGCGCAAGTGGAAGAGGAGGAGGTGGATGATCTAGTAACTGACCCAACGTGGAAGGAGGACATGCAGAGTGAGGCCAGCAGGACACAGGGGGAGGGAGGCAGAGTACCCCAACAGGCAGGAAGAAGCAGTGTGGTGGCTGCAGACAGAAGGCAGGCAACCGCTCCCCGTAACACCAACACGAGGGATGTTGCCAGTACAAGCGGTAGGTCTTCCAGAGTCTGGAATTTTTTTAAAGACTCTGCTGATAGCCCCAAAAAGGCCATATGTTCCACCTGCCATGCCAGCATCAGCAGGGGTGACAAAACTACCAGCCTGACCACCACCAGCATGATCAGGCACATGGCAGCAAAGCACCCGACTTTGGGGGGCGAAACCCAGGGTCCACGACCAGTGTCAGCGGGTGTCACCACTGCTTCTTCCACTGTTGTGCGTGCAATAGAACCCCCTGTTGTGTGTGCAAGGCAATCCCCTGTCCATACTGCATGTAAAGATGCCCCCTCCTCTCAGTCTTCACTTGTTATGGCAGTTTCTCAAGAAACAGCATCAACGTCCACGCCACGTCCCACCGCAGCGTTCAATTGTCCATATCCCAGACCTTTGAACGAAAGCGGAAATTCGCAGCTAACGCCCCACAGGCCACAGTCCTAAATTCGCACATTTCACGACTGCTTGCATTGGAAATGCTGCCTTTTAGGCTGGTGGAGACGGAATCCTTCCGCAATCTTATGGCGGTGGCCGTCCCTCGGTACTCGGTCCCCATGGCTCTTGTAAGGGGCATTGCAAGTTGCTCCGTCCTAATTTTTGGCAGCTTTTGCTGGGAAAGCATAAGCAAATACTATGGGAGACCCACTCCCCAATAATGGGACTTATGTTTGTAATATGCTGTACTGCATGGCTCTTGTAAGGGGCATTGCAAGTTGCTCCGTCCTAATTTTTGGCAGTTTTGCTGGGAAAGCATAAGCAAATACTATGGGAGACCCACTCCCCAATAATGGGACTTATGTTTGTAATATGCTGTACTGCATGGCTCTTGTAAGGGGCATTGCAAGTTGCTCCATCCTAATTTTTGGCAGCTTTTGCTTGCAAGGCATAAGCAAATAATATGGGACACTCACTCCCCAATAATGGGACTTATGTCTGTAATATGCTGTACTGCATGGCTCTTGTAATGGGCATTGCAAGTTGCTCCGTCCTAATTTTTGGCAGCTTTTGCTGGGAAAGCATAAGCAAATACTATGGGAGACCCACTCCCCAATAATGGGACTTATGTTTGTAATATGCTGTACTGCATGGCTCTTGTAAGGGGCATTGCAAGTTGCTCCGTCCTAATTTTTGGCAGCTTTTGCTTGCAAGGCATAAGCAAATGCTATGGGACACCCACTCCCCAATAATGGGACTTATGTTTGTAATATGCTGTACTGCATGGCTCTTGTAAGGGGCATTGCAAGTTGCTCCGTCCTAATTTTTGGCAGCTTTTGCTGGGAAAGCATAAGCAAATACTATGGGAGACCCACTCCCCAAAAATGGGACTTATGTTTGTAATATGCTGTACTGCATGGCTCTTGTAAGGGGCATTGCAAGTTGCTCCGTCCTAATTTTTGGCAGCTTTTGCTGGGAAAGCATAAGCAAATACTATGGGAGACCCACTCCCCAATAATGGGACTTATGTTTGTAATATGCTGTACTGCATGGCTCTTGTAAGGGGCATTGCAAGTTGCTCCGTCCTAATTTTTGGCAGCTTTTGCTTGCAAGGCATAAGCAAATACTTTGGGACACCCACTCCCCAATAATGGGACTTATGTTTGTAATATGCTGTACTGCATGGCTCTTGTAAGGGGCATTGCAAGTTGCTCCGTCCTAATTTTTGGCAGCTTTTGCTGGTAAAGCATAAGCAAATACTATGGGAGACCCACTCCCCAATAATGGGACTTATGTTTGTAATATGCTGTACTGCATGGCTCTTGTAAGGGGCATTGCAAGTTGCTCCGTCCTAATTTTTGGCAGCTTTTGCTTGCAAGGCATAAGCAAATAATATGGGACACTCACTCCCCAATAATGGGACTTATGTCTGTAATATGCTGTACTGCATGGCTCTTGTAATGGGCATTGCAAGTTGCTCCGTCCTAATTTTTGGCAGCTTTTGCTGGGAAAGCATAAGCAAATACTATGGGAGACCCACTCCCCAATAATGGGACTTATGTTTGTAATATGCTGTACTGCATGGCTCTTGTAAGGGGCATTGCAAGTTGCTCCGTCCTAATTTTTGGCAGCTTTTGCTTGCAAGGCATAAGCAAATACTATGGGACACCCACTCCCCAATAATGGGACTTATGTTTGTAATATGCTGTACTGCATGTGACGCGCCCCCTGGGCCATGTGTACACGTGTGTGGGATACCCTCTGGGGTCTGTAGTCTCCGTGGCAGTGACCCGGTCCCGTTGCTCAGGCTGGTTAAAACAGTGGCAGTCTTTCTTAGGTTTTGAGGTTAATTGTCCGACTGCGCCACCCGTGGATTGCGGTCAGGGAGTACCACCGCTGCGAGGCAGACCGCTGAGGCTGGTGTTGTGTGCGCAGCATAGAATGGGATAACTCCCCTCGGGAGGAGTATAGCCTCAGGGCAGTGAGTGTGGATGATGGGGGTGATGGTGCACGAGCGCAGCAGGAACGACTCAGAGTCTTTGCAGTGCAGTTCAGGGTCTTTACTGATGATTATAAGGTAGACCCTCCCGGGAGTACTGGCTAGCATAAGAGGCCTGGTCAGTCTGTGAGCAAGCAGGAGTTCCCCTGGCCAGGTGGAGTTGTAGGCCTCCCCGTCTGTCTGCACTCTTCCTGGCTACCTTGCTGTAAGCGGGTAGAAGTAGCCCACGTCCCTGAGTGTACCGTGTAGTGCTCACCCGTATGGCTGGTGACTTGGGGCCTTCTGTTAGCCTCCGCTCCACGACGGCGGTGCTGGTCCCTTGCTTGTGACAGCCTCCGGGCTTCTATTGCCAGAGGACCTGAAATCCCCTGCCGGCTGGTTTCTGCTGCTGGATATATAAGTCCTCACAGCTTCGGACTCCTGTGTCCGGTTCCTATTGTCTTCTGCCAGGGCGAGCTCTGCTCAGCTTCCAGCCCCTGGTCTTTAGCTCCTAGCTCCTACAGAGCTCCTTGCTGTTACTTTCCCTTGCTCTCACTCTGACTCTGACTGTTCTCTGACTCACTCAACCCCGCCCCAGATCCAGTTTATAAGGGCAGAATTCTCCCCTCCCAGGACTGGGGCAGGAGGATGTTGCATGGGATCCTGACCAGGAAACCTCCCACTTGCTCTCCGACGTAATAACTCTATTACTGTGGTGACCAGACCCCTGGGGTGCCACACATGGGTCTTGTAAGGGGCATTGCAGTTCCTCATAATTTTTGGAAAGCCTTCCATTCACTGCTTAGGCCAACAGTGCACGGGAGACCCAGTTGCTATAAATCGAAAAAAAGGTTTAGTTAACGCCCTCTGACCTCCATGTCATTTCCAAGGGGCATTGGAGTGGCTCGAAATTTTTGGTAGGCATTGCACTCACTGTATGCCCTATAACTGTGTAGCCGAACCGCTCCTTTTGTTATAGAAACATATCCTACAAGACTTATCTGGTTGACTGGCCTGCTATTTATGTGAATGGTCCCTGTTCCTCCTGCTCTTTCTCCTTTGCCACCACCTCATCCATCATTTATCACCTGAAGCTTTGTTTTAACGGGAGTCACAGAACTGGGATAGTAGCAGGAAAACATCCAGCAATCCTCGGAGGAGGTAGGATATGCGCCAAAATGCGGACCACCTCAGGCCTAGCCGCTACTACATACATGCGCTTGCATTCCAAGAAAACAAAGCAGATGCTAACTTCTATCATCATCATCATGCTCCTCACCTAGGCACTCTCAACTCCCCTGATGGAGAAGCCAGGGCCCACCGGAGGAGTCTGGTTCTCTGGTGGGCTCGTCCAATGCTGCCCTAAAGCAGGCCAGGCTAAGAAAAGTGTGGGGGAAGGCGACCGGAGAAATCAGGGCGGCTGGGGACCGAGCGTGGACACCCAGCTGCCGGGCGGCTGGGGACAGAGTATGGATACCTCGCCGCCGAAGCGGCCATGAGGTAGTGGCCAGCTTCGGCCTCCTCCAAACTAAAAGGCCCCATTTCAAGTGAAAGCTAGCAGTATGGTATTGCAGCCTGCAGGTGGGTGGGTGGTTGGCTGCATATTTTCGCTTGCATTGCAAGGAATGGGGGAGGTACAATTGAACACTGCCCTGGGACAAGGACTTGCACGGGGATAGTTGCAAGTCTACATCTTCTGATGCGGCAAGGATCACTTCTGATGGGCACAGTTTTAGACTGTGACCTGGGGGTCAGAGATGCTTCCAGGGGTCTTCCCCATGCTGTTCCCTTGTCTTTTCAGCACTGTATGCATGTGTCACACAACACATGGCCAGATAAGGTTGTAAAATGTTAAAATGACATTTCCCGTTGAATGCATTTGTCACGGTTGAAAGCAATACAAAAGTGCAAAAACACATGAAAAATGCTACTTGTGAACATAGCCCAAGGTGTGGAGGAGTATTTTTGTTTTTGGTTATTTATTTTACCTTATACACAAGTCTTTACCCTGGAAAGGATGTTCCTTAACCCCTTTCCGACCTGGTCAGTAATAGTACGCACCAGGTCGGGAAGGCCGGTTCAGCGGGGGCTCCGGCAGTGAGCCCGCACTGAAGCGAGCACGTCAGCTGATTATTGGAATCGCAATCCACCCGCGACTGTTAACATGTTAAATCTCTGACAGTGGCATTTAACTCGCGCTTCCGGGAGTCCTAAGCCCCTCCCATCAGTGACCCCGTCACGTGATCGCGGGTCACCAATGGGTGGGCATGACAACTCAGGGTCTGCAGCAGACGCCTGTGGTTGTCATGTCTCAATTGCTATGAGCGCCACCTAGTGGTCAGCGCTCATAGCAAGTGAGCATTTCTCCTGCATACAAGCGATCTGCTCATCGCTTGTATGCAGTAGAAACAATCAGACAACTGCTGCTTCTAGTCTGATCTGGAGACTATAGAAGCAAGCAGAAAGTGTAAAAAAAAAGTTTTTAAAAAAATAAAAAAAATAAAAAATATATAAAAGTTTAAGTCACCCCCCTTTCGCCCCATTCAAAATAAAATATATATATATATAAAAAAAACCACATACACATATTTGGTATCGCCGCGTTCAGAATCGCCCGATCTATCAATATGAAAGAAGAATTAATACAATCAGTAAACGGCGTAACGAGAAAAAAATTTTAAACGCCAGAATTAAGTTTTTTTGGTCGCTACAACTTTGCAATAAAATGCAATAACGGGCGATCAAAACATCGGATCTACCCCAAAATGGTATCAATAAAAACGTCAGCCCGGCATGCAAAAAATAAGCCCTCACCTGGCCCCAGATCCCGAAAAATGGAGAAGCTAAGGGTCTCGGAAAATGGCGTCATTTTTTTTGTTTTTTTTAGCAAGCTTTGGATTTTTTTTTCACCACTTAAATAAAAAAGAACCTATACATGTTTGGTGTCTATGAACTCATAACGACCTGGAAAATAATGATGGCAGGTCAGTTTTAGCAATCTGTGAACGTGGTAAAAAAGGACCCAAAAAACAACTGTGGAATTGCATTTTTTTTGCAGTTTCACTGCACTTGGAATTTTTTTCCCATTTTCCAGCACACGATATGGTAAAACCAGTGATGGTGTTTAAAAGTACAACTCGTCCCGCAAAAAATAAGCCCTCACATGGCCATATTGAACGAAAATTAAAAAAGTTCTGGCTCTGGGAAGAAGGGGAGCAAAAAAGGAAAACAAAAACAGAAAGACCCATGGTCATTAAGGGGTTAACATATTTCACAGGAAAGCACTTTCACTTTCGTTTTTGAACGTTTTATTGTGAGCCTGTAAAAGTGGCTTAATACCTCTGACCACGTTGTTGACAGCAGTGACCTGGGGGTCAGAAATGCTTCCAGGGGCGATCCTCATGCTGTCCCCGTGTCATTTGAGCACTGTCACTATCGTTTTGGGCACTTTTTAGGCTTTCTACAGACTGCTGGGGGAGCCGCCGCAAAAATGTTCGGGTCTCCCATAGACTAACATTGGGCTCGTTGCTCGGGTCGAGCACCCGAGTATCACAGTGAGCTCGGCCCGAGCTTCGAGCACCCGAGCATTTTAGTGCTCGCTCAACACTAGTGGTGACCATGGCGGCCATTTTGAAGTCGGCCATTTTGGATCCAACTTTATTTTTTTCAATGGGAAGAGGGTCATGTGACACATCAAACTTATTGAGAATTTCATAAGAAAAACAATGGTGTGCTTGGTTTTAACGTAACTTTATTCTTTCATGAGTTTTTTACAAGTTTATGACCATTTATAAAATGATTTGAAAGTGCTGCCCATTGTGTTGGATTGTCAATGCAACCCTCTTTTCCCACTCTTGACACGCTGATAGCTACACCGCAGAAGAAATGCTAGCACAGGCTTCCAGTATTCGTTGTTTCAGATGCTGCACATCTTGTATCTTGATGGTATGGTGTGGTATATGGGGTACAAAGATAGTGGGGCCATTCTTCATCAATGGAAACCTCAATGCCACTGGATATCTGAAATTACTACATGATGATGTGTTGCCCTCTATATGCACTGAAGATGGCACGTTCCTTGAGTTTTTACAACAAGATGGTGCACCACCACATTATGGGAGTCAGGTTCGAGCATTCCTACATGAACAGTTTCCTGGAAAGTGGATTGGTCATCGTGGGCCAGTTGAATGGCCACCAAGGTCTCCTGATCTGACCCCCTTAGACTTTTATCTTTGGGGTCATCTGAAGGCAATTGTCCATGCTGTGAAGATACGAGATGTGCAGCATCTGAAACAAGGGATACTGGAAGCCTGTGCTAGCATTGACAATCCAACACAATGGGCATCACTTTGAACACATTTTATAAGTGGTCATAAACTTGTAAAAAACTCACGAAAGAATAAAGTTATGTTAAAACCAAGTACACCATTGTTTTTGTTTTGAAATTCTCAATAAGTTTGATGTGTCACATGACCCTATTCCCATTGAAAAAAATAAAGTTGGATCCAAAATGGCCGACTTCAAAATGGCTGCCATGGTCACCACCCATCTGGAAAAGTTTCCCCGCTCCCATATACTAATGTGCCACAAACAGGAAGTTGATATCACCAACTATTCCCATTTAATTTAGGTGTAACCATATAAATGGCCCATCCTGTATATTTTAACAGATGTGTTGAGGACATGATTTTGTGGCACTTACTATTATACAGGTATGACAGGTTCTCCTCCTGCTCTTGTTAGTGCAACTTTCCTCACAGAATGTGCAGCTCTCCAGTCCATAAAATGGCTGCTGGTGAAGGAACAGGTGACCAGTAGTGATGAGCAAGTATGTATCGTTAACCCATTCGGCGAGCACACTCGGGTGCTCGGCATTTCTGTTACTGTCACCGCGGCTGCAAGTGTCACGGCTGTTAGACACCTCTGACGCATGCAGGGATTGCCTGACAAACAGCTCTTTGGTCTTGGCCATGGTGGAGAGGTTGGAGTATGATTGGTTGATTGTGTGGACAGGTGTCTTTTACACAGGTAACGAGTTCAACCAGGTGCAATTAATACAGGTAATGAGTGCATAGTAGGCGGGCTTCTTAAAGAAAAACTAATAGGTCTATGAGAACCAGATTTCTTGCTGGTTGGTAGGTGATCAAATACTTATTTCATGCAATGAAATGCAATTTAATTATTTAAAAATCATACAATGTGATTTTCTGTTTTATATTCTTAGATTCTGTCTCTCACAGGTGAAGTGTACCTACGATAAAAACGACAGACCTCTTCATTCTTTGTAGGTGGGAAAACTTGCAAAATCGGCAGTGTATCAAATACTTATTTTCCCTACTGTATGTGTATGCAATGTAGTGTGAGTATATTAATACTACCACCTATCACCGCTTTCTCCAGGATCCAGTGCTGCTCAGCTCCTCTTCTCAGTGACATCACAGTTCTGCAGAATATCTGGGTCACTCAGTGATCTGAGTGAGGTGGAAGTCTCTTTTACCCCTAAAACCTATGGAGCCTTGTCTGACGCTCCATAAACGTACATTGTAAAAGCCACTTCTGGGTCATGCAGAGCGTAGTGTGACACAGACAGTCTGCAGAGCGGTGACGTCACTGAGAAGTGGACGATGCTGGATTCCATAGAAGATGGGTCAGTATATATTAACACATATACTCTACATTATGTACATATACACAGATTTAGTAAAACACATTTTTAAGAGCCTGAGCACCTCCTCCAATTGCCACTGATCCACTGATTCTGGAACAGTTTTCTTTTTGCTTTGCGCCCTTTCAGTCCAAAGTTGTGCTCCAATTTCCACTGGTAATAATGGTGCCTATTTTCCCTTGAACCAGCTGGGCATGTGATACAGACCTTCTCTGTGGGTGTGGCCATTATTTGATTGGCCAGTGTTAGAGAAGAAAAAGCAAATACCTACAGAGACATTCTGAGGAATACATGTAATTAGTTAAAGGGAAAGTTTGCATCTTTACTATCGGGAGCATAATTTTGGAATGGAGGGGTGCAGAAAACAAAATTGTTCTGAAATCATTGGAACAGTGGAATTTGGAGGAGGTGCTCAGAACTTTACGAACTTGTACAAAGAATTTTCCCAAATAGATATGACTCGCCCCCTGGGCCGTGGGGCACTCGGATCTGGGCAATAGGGAAACGGTGGGAGTAGTAGTGGCAACCCGGTTCCGTGGCTCAGGGTGGTCAGGCCAGTGGTAGTCCGTTATGTGCTGATGATTATGTCCGACTACGCCACCCGTGGATTGTGGTTATTAGGAACCGCCGCTGCATGCAGACCACTGGGACTGATGAGGTGTGCAGCTAGGGTAGTGTGACTCCCCACGGGAAGAGTGCGGCCCCAGGGCAGTATAATGGATGGTGGGAGTGATGGTGGTGAGAGTCCCAGTACCGGTAGTGCTGGAGGCGCGAAGGAGCACACAGACAACAGGTTGCAGTCCAGGGTCTTTACTAAAACAGGTAAACTGACCCATAAACAGTCCCGGTTAGGAGGGGACCTGGATGTCTGAGAGCAATTGGGAGATTGGCCCTGGTCAGGGTGAGGGTGTAGGCCTACCGTGCTTTCTGCGCTCCTTCTGGCTATCTCCTCCTTATAGGGTAACAGCCCACGGTCCGAGCTCTCCGTGTATTCTTGCCTGTATGGCCTGCGACGTAGGTTCCTTTCTGCTCCCAGCCTGGTACGGCTTTGCTGGTCCCTTCTGTTGTGGCAGGGCCTCCAGGCTTCTTAGGCCAAGGAATATACAGTCCCCTGTGGACTGGTTATCTGCTGTAGGATGTGGAATCCTCTCAGCCTCAGACACCAAAGTCTGGTAAATTAAGTCCTTTATCTGCCAAGACAGGCTCACTTCGCCTCTTGTCTCTGGCTTGTGGCTCTCCTCCTGCCACACTTCCTCTTAGGTGCAATACAACTTTCTGTCCCTGCTCTGCTCCGGGACACGTCTCAGTACTGAGACAGGTCATCCAGTTCTCCCTAACCCTGCCCCCAGCACCAACTTTTATAGGGGCAGCCTGCTCCCCCTACTGGCCTGAGACAGGAGGTACTGCATGCTAATGTTCCACTGACTAGAGAACCTCCCCCTTGCTCTCAGACACAGCTTTATTACATTTTGTGGCATCCAGGCCAGGGTGACACAGATATATGGTTCATTAGGAAAAAGAGCTAGCAACACTGGACACAAGTAGCAAAACAATAATGCATTATTTCAAAGGTTCTAATTAGGATGAGCAAAACCAAACTGTCCAGTGTTGAACTCCAAACTGTTCGGAGTGCAAATGCTTAGTAAAGCTTGTTGAAAGGTTGCAGCTCAGCTAATCAACAAGCTTTTAAGCTGTAGGCACTTCTGGAGCTATCACAGCCATGCCATGTATTGGCATGGCTGTGATTGGTCGGCGCCACCCGTGACCCGGCCTGTCTAACCGCCATATCACGGGCTTTGCTAGTTATTAAACTGCTTTGCCTTTGCTAGTTATTAAAAATTGGGGGGACCCCCAAAAAATGACATGGTGTACCACCTATTTTTAATAACCAGCTAAGGCAAATCAGACAGCTATAGGCTGATATTAATAGGCTGGAAAGGGTCATGTATATGGGCCCCTTCTCAGCCTAATAGGGCCAGCCCTCAGCTGCCCCAGAAATGGCGCATCCATTAGAAGCACTAATTCTGACCCTTAGCCTCGGCTCTTCCCGATTGCCCTGGTGCGGTGACAATCAGGGTAATAGTTTTTGGGGCTGATGCCAGCTATGTAATGTCCACTAGCATCAAGCCCACAGTAATGGAGAGACGTCTACCAGACACCCCCTTTACTAACTCAGTAAGTAAAAATCTTTATTTGAAGAAAAAACTCCAACAATTTCCTTCTTTCACCCATTTATAAAAAAAAAAAAAAAACCCACACCAGTCTGCCATAGTCCACATGGAAGTCCAACGCCAGTCCTCCTTAGTCCACATGGAGGTCCCACAATGATCCCCAGCTTTTGGTGTATGGAGCCTCTTTCAGAGAGTGGGGCTCCATAGACTGGAGCAGCAGCCACTGCCGGGTCTCATGCTATACTTCGCCAGGTCTCACGTAGTGCAGCATGAGAGTGTAAGGTGCACAGGGCGGTAGCCATAGTGGAGGGGCTGTTTCCCATGCCCTGGCTCCATACAAATAAATTGTGTTCCAGGCCCAGTGTGCTATCTTGTGTAAGGTGCATTACACTCACTTGCAGGCTGGAAGCCTTCGCTGACTCCATGTCCACGGTTCCAGGAACAGCCACATACATATCAGGGAACACCCGGTACGTTTTAACAAGTTCAAATTTACTGGACAATTCTAATACATCAGTCTTTAACACACAGTATTGGGCACAGCACTCTCCAGTTCTTGTTCCATCAACATAGTACATTTCAAGCATTTGCTTACGTTCTGCTCAGACTATCCCTACGCTTGATCCTCCTGTCAGACCTATGGATTTCCCGTCCGGCACCACAGCACTCCCGAGATCCATTATGTTTCCCTCACGCGGTTCCCCGCCTGGCTTCCTCTGTATAGAAGTGATTTAGGCCCACTCCTCAGTGGCCAGTTTGGACAGCAGGCCAATGTACACCTAAAACGCATAAAATACATTTTCACATTAAATTCACATAAAATGTAATGCTCCTTCCGTCCAGGGACAAAAAGTGATTTTCTGCTGGTCAATCTTGAACTTTGTCCCACTTGGTTGGGACCCTGGAACACAGAGTCCGAGTTCATTTAATAATAATAATGGCCCTTTGTCCAACACAAAAAAACAGCTGCCCAATAGTCCATGGGCACAGTCCAGTTTTCTTCAACCCGGCACATTGGGTAGTCCATTTTTCACACGGGTCCGCATGACCCCTGTCCGACTGCTTTGGGGACCCCATCATAGAGTGTCCAAGTACTTTTCAACTTACAGGCTCGTTGACCAACATAATAACAGATCCTCAGGTCATCTGTTTCCTCCCCCTCCCCCCTTTTTGTGAACAACGGTCCCTTTCAAAATGCACAGTGCTGCCCCCACGTCAGGCTCGCAGTCCTTTGGGCAAAGTTCATGGAAAAACAGGGACAAAAATCATGGGAAACAATGGGACCAAGACCATGGGGCAGTTGCACACAGTCCAGAGGAGCCACAAGGGTTTCAGACCCATTTATGGGCCACAGTCTTACAATCAGGCGCGGGAAGGGGGGAGGGTGCAAATGTGCGCAAAATAACTTTTAGGAGGAAAACACAAAACTTTTACACTCTTGGCCATCCTGGCCAATGTCGATTGTTCCCGGCAGATTTAGGGCTTCCTGCCCTCAGGGACGCAGAACTGTCCCAATATTTTTCATTTTCGGTGCAACCAGCACCAGTGCATCTGTGCACATGGCCAACAAACTCAGACTGGCATTAAAACCTTCTCATGGCCGTGCTCAAGCCCACATTTCGTGGGCTTCCATTTTGCCGACATAGGTGGCCAACAGTCGGCTCTGGCACACATAGATTGTGGTGCCCCCGGCTTTGTTGTGGCTGGATACTTTGTCACTACTGGTGGCATCGTCACTGGATCTAGACTCCCCGCTGCACCTCCGGATCCTCCCTTCTGGTTCTTAGGGAACGAGGCTCGGTGGCCTAGGTGTGGTGGCCCTTGCTTGGGGTGGGCTGCTGCCTGCGGATGTGCAATCTCCTGGACTTCCGCTGCCTGATGATCCTCTTCGGGGGAGACCAGGGTGATTACCACTGCATACCACTCCCTAGGTTCATCCTCTTTAATATAGGTCACTCAATCTCCTTGCTCTGGAACGAGCAGGAAACACAGGATAATGACGTTGACATATACTCTGTCCCTGCTTATGGCCTCGTGGATAAAGCTGTACCCCCGGCTGTGGTTGAAGTATTATACTAGGCCGTGAGTCATCTGGCCGGCAACCGCTCCTTCCTCGGGACGTTGCAGCTTAGTCATTACCTGTCTCTCCCACCGATTTTTCTGTTCCACCACCCCTGCTATCCATCTTACCTTTTCAGGGGTAGCAGTTCTGAACTCCTCTACATACATCGTGGGAAGGGGCTTGGAAGCAGGGGCTTGAATAGGACTCACTGGCAAGGCAGTGACTGACGCCTTCAGCCACTCTCCACCGCTGCCAGGCCTTGATCACTGAGGCACATCCACTTTCTCTTGTTCCTCCTCTGCCTGTGCTAACCTGCCCTTCCACTCGGCCCGTCTGGGCCCACTGCAAAGGGTCATGCCATAGAACCGGCCGTCGCATTGTACCGCAATCAGGTAACAATCCATCAGCACGTCCTTCCACTTGCTCACTTTCTCCCACAATGGTGCAGGCCTGTTCTCCTTAGGGTGTACTCTTCCGGGAATCCGCCCTTCCCTGGATGGGGTTCCTTCCGGCTTTTCCACCCATTTTGTGTGAGTCCCTGTCCGTTCTCCAGTCACTCGCAGCAAGGGATGGCATTACTTCTTCTTCCGCCATGCTCATCTTGGACACAGCAGTGGCTGCTGCTCCAGTCTATGGAGCTTTATTCTCTGAACGGGGTTTCATACAGTGGACGAAGAAGACAGAGATCGTCAGGGACCTCCATTTGGATTACGGCGGACTACTGTGAATTTTTTTTTTATAAAAGGATGAAATAGGGAAATTGTCGGGAAGTGATTTTTAAAATTAAGGATTTTGTGTGTGTTTTTTTCCTTTGACTACTGGGTTAGTAATGGGGTGTCTAATAGACGCCTCTCCATTAGTAAACCGCCAATTATGGTGCTTTTAATGGATACGCCATTTCAGGGGCGGCTGAGGGCTAGTCCTATTAGGGTGGGAAGGGCCCAATATCGATGTCCATATCCCAATATCAGCTGTCTTCTTTGCTTTAACTGGTTATTAAAAATAGGGGGGACCCCACGTAATCATTTTTGGGGTCCCTCCATTTTTAATAACCAGCAAAGACACAGCAGACAGCTGGGGGCTGATGTTAAAAGACTCAGAAGGTCCATGGATATTAGCCTCTTCCCAGCATAATAAGACAAGTTCACAGCTGTCTGTTTTCCCTTGGCTGGTTATTAAAAATAGGGGGTACATCACATGACTTTTTTTCATTTATTTTTTTATTTATTAACAAATACAGTAAACTACACATGAAAGGCACTCCTTTATTCTACGTTATTTGAAGTAATTTCCCTATCCACATTTGTTTTGCATGCCAATTGTCCTGTTCTTACCCCCATTTTGCTTTGCAGCACCAAAGTTTGGATACGCATTGACCTATATGAACATCAGGTCAGGAGTCAAGTTCAGGTCAAGTTATGGTACCTAAACTGAATTTAGGACTAAACTTCGGTCGAACTTCCACGGGTCCTCTTATCCTTAATTTTAATAACCAGACTCACAATGGAGCCACTACCTGCCTTCTTGTGCCATTGTCAAGTTATCTGTATTGTCGTGAAAACCAGAAAATATAGAAGTATATGGTTAAAAAGAATAATGTCTGAATGTAAATGACAAACTGTGACACAACAATAAACTATACAGTTTTCTATGGTTCTCTTTACACCAGTCTAAAGGAAAGAATGCCAAAGGTAGGAGTACACTAACGTTAGGCAGAATTTGTTACAGCTCGCAGGCTAATTACATAACTTCATTTTAAGGAACAAAAATGATAATGTTATGTAATAATAGTTTGTCCCCTTGTGGTAATTCTAGATGTAGGCCTATGGCTCTTGGTAAAAATACCAAGAATATCAAATTGCAACTAATCATTGTTTTATGTTTTTTCTCTCTGTAAACTAGACTTTTATTCTCTTCCTGCTAATCCAGTTCGTCAGGTTCTGTCGAGGCCCAAAGTCCTTGTGCTTCTAATAAATTTAGTTTTTAGATTAGGGATGTAAAGCCATTACCCACTTAATAAGGAAAAAATAGACAGACATTCACTCAACAATTCACTCTAATTGGCGCAGAAAACACAATTTGCATCAAAGAATATATTTATAATATGCAGTAATGTAGTTTATATTTCATATATTCAATGTTTGCATATATCTTGGAGCACACAGTCCCAGGAGCAGATATGCCATTAGTGCACCCTATTTATCTGCACATGGGCCTAAGAGACAAGGGGGCCCACTTCCAATGTCAAAGCTGTGTATCTGTCACAGACACATAAAGGGTGCATTATAGTGTGGTGTGCTATTGGAGTATAAACGGCCCATATGCAGTTCTTGCTCAGGGCCCTCTTCTGTCTATGTCCGTCACCTGCAAACATCAGCCAATAAAGGCACCAGCTTTTTTTTAAAGGAATTTGCTTTTGAGTGCTTCCCACTTTTTATCTTTTTATATACTATAGGTTGGTGGGTTGAAATATGGGCTGGCACCTATACCTGCATTTTTGATTGTGCTGCTCCAATTTTTTGTCTATCTATCTACTGTATCCCATCTAGAAACAATAACAAGAAGTTCATAACACCTACAGTTGTAGTATTGTACAAATTCCAAAGAAGTTTCTTACAATTCTTTTTTGTAGACTGTGTGTCCATTCAAAAATCACAGAGACATATAGTTTTTTTTACCAGTATCATGAATGAAAAGTAACACAACTAGTGATGAGCGAGCACTAAAATGCTCGGGTATTCGTTGCTCAGGTCGAGCAAAACATAATGCTTGGGTGCTCGACCTGAGTAACGAGCCCAATATAAGTCAATGGGAAACTCGAGCATTTTCCGGCTGCCCCCCCAGGAGGTCTACAGAGGGCCTAAAAATTGGTCAAATCAATATAAACAGTGCTAAAAACACATGGGAACAGCATGGGGAAGACCTCTGGAAGCATCTCAGACTCCCTCTGAACAATGTTGTCAGAGTATTACGCCACTTATGGACTGACAATAAAACATACAAAAACTAAGCAAAAATGGATTTTCCTGGAAAAAAATGTTAAGAAACATTCTTTCCAGGGTAACGACTTATATATAAGGCAAAATAAATAACCAAAAGCAAAAATACTCCTCCACATTGGCTATGGCTATGGGCTATGTTCACATATAGTGTTTTTGAAGCGTTTTGGCATATGAAGATTAGCTGAGCACTCTGATGATGTCATGTACAGCATTAGTGCTGTGTGGGAATTTCCCCAAGCAGCACTAATGCCGTAAGTGAGATCACTGGAGCTCTCAGCTGATCTTCAGCTGCTTGGACCCAAGTGACCTCACCCCTGCAGCGCAGCACTATACACTAACAGGAATGCTTACACTCCTGTCAGCGTATACAGTGCTGTCTTCTACAGCAGTGACATCAGTGATTTCTGGTGTGACTGCTGTAGAAGTGACCTGGATCACCGTGGGACACTGAGATTATGTCACATGATGGCGGACAGGTGAGGGATATGGTTGTTTTTCATTTTTGTTTTTTTACAGGAGACGAGGGATTCAGGGATTAGTCAATAGGTGAGTATACTGTGTTTTTTTATTTTTAAATAAATTATTAAAACCTTGTGGAACTTTATTTAAATAAAAGACTTTATTCTGGCCCTGTCTTTATTGAAAAAATGTCTAAACCCTTTACTACAGAGTTAGTAATGGGAGCGTTTTATAGATGCCTCTCCATTGCTAACCTTGGCTTCATGTCAGCAGCCAATACAAGGCTGACATGAATCCCACCCTATTACCCCACTCGCCACCGCTACATGGCAGTGGGAAGAGCGAGGCTAAGTGCCATATTTGGTGCATCTTATGGATGAGCCATTTCTGGGTCTGCTGAGGGCTGATATTATTAGCCTTGGAGGGGTCAGGATCCTTGGCCCATTCCCTGGCTACTAATATCAGTTCACAGCTGTCTGTTTAGCCTTTGCTGGTTAGATTTTATAGGGGGGCCCTACGTTAATTTTTTTCTGGGGTCCCCCTGTAATTTAGCCAGTAAAAGCTAAGAATACATCTGTGAGCTGTTATTAATAGCCAGGGAACATTTTTGGCTAATGGCCCCTTCCTCGGCTAGTAATATTAGCCCCCAGCGGTCAGCTTTCCCTCTGCTGGTTATTAAAATGATGCGGGAGCCCATGCCATTTTTTTTTTTAATTATTTATTTTATTTAATTTATAAGAAATCCCATGCCCACTGTCACTTGAGTTCAAACAGATAAATATCATCTGAAAACTCCAGTGATATCTCACTTATGGCATTAGCGCTGCTCGGGAAAATTCCACACAGCACTAATGCTGTAAGTGAGATCTTCGGAGCGCTCAGCTGATCTTCAGCTGTTTGAACTCCGTTGACCTCAGCCAGCAGCTTCTCACGATACACTGCAGGAGCCATAGCGCTCCTGTCAGTGTATCGCCGGCTGCCAGATAGCACTGTCACATCTTTGGATGTGGCCGTGCTATCACGGAGATCATCGTGGGACCCTCGCTATATTGACTATGGCGGACAGGTGAGGATGAGGTTGGTTTATTATTTTACCTTTATTGCAGGAGACAATGGCATTGGGGATGAGCTGTATGGTAAGTAAGCAGTGTTTTTTTATTTTTTACAGGGGGCGAGAAGATCAGGGTCAGGGTTTAGGTAAGTTGTAGGTGAGCATGATGTGTTTATTATTTTTATTTATTTTACCTCTTTTTTTACTTTCACTACGCAAGCGCAGCTGATGAGAGATTACTTCTCCCATCAGTGGCGCTTGGGCAGCTTACATACAATGACAGCAGGTGATGGATGATGGGGCTAGTAGTCCCATCAGCAGGCGCCTGTCACCCGCCGTTAAACTTTTTACCCTAGGTGAATGTCACAGCTGCGGGGACCATGCAGACAGCTGATAGCATGATCCCGCAGCACTGTGACCCCCCGTAATGATCTTACCGCCGGTCACAGCCCCTAAAACCAGGAAACCAGGGATGTTCGGGGCCATGTTTGTGTTCGGCTTCAAGATCGGGTGCCCGAACATGAACATTTCTTTGATGTTTGAGTTTATTCTCCGAACCCGAACATCAAAACAGTCTTTCATCTCTACTTGCTATGCATGTCACCTTGCCAGGTTGGGTCAGTGACTTCATCATGCTCGTCTTCCACGTACGCACCCTGGGCATCCGCCTGACTCGCTGGCAATTGTGTCTCATCATCATCATCACCATCATCATCATCATCCACTTCTTGTGACAGTAATTGCACTTTCCCATCTTCGTGTAAAGGGGCTGCTCAAATATTTGAGCATCGCTACATGTGATCTCCTCTTGCCCTGCTTGAAGCGGATCAAGTGAAAGGCCAGAATCTATAAATGGAAATGTTAACAGCTCTTCAGAGTGTCCAAGTGTGGGATCAGTTGTCTCCGGGCACTCAGCATGGTGGGAGGAAGGAGTATCAGGGTGAGGAATATGTGGTCCAGACTCACAGCTACTGAGACTGGACAGTGTGGAAGACATGGTGGTGGTGGTGGCAAACTGACTGAAAGCATTATCTGCTATCCAACCAACAACCTTTTCACATTGCTCTGTGGTGTTCCGTGGCCCCCTAGAAATTGGGACAGGAAGGTAGGTTGACATGATGTGGGTGTTTGTTGTGCTCCCTCAGCAGGCACAGTTTCATCTTGCCCATGGCCTTGGCCTCTGCGTGCGCCATCAGCATCACATTCACTTCCCCGTCCTTTGCCATGCGCCTTGCCCATTTTAAATGGAGTATAATCTTTTGTAGCTTGCAAAAAAAAATGTCAGGATTAATACCGTAGTATTTGATCACGTATGATGGCCAATTATTTTGGCTAGTGAGGGTTGTGGTAGATCGTCTCACTCGGCTACGCATTGAGGTATAAACGGAACACTGTCTCTTTAAATTTTCAGTTGGTTTATTGTGCATCATAAACCAATAAAAAGTTCATGGAAAATAAACAAAGCCCATCCGGCCTAATGGCAAACAAAAATAGGAAGAGTCCAGCAAAGTCCTTGCACTGGCTGGGGTCCGGCCACTCCGAGTCAGCAAGAACCACACGGTTCAGATTCAGCAGGAACAAACACACGCTCCTCTCTCTGGAGCTGGCCTCCAGATACTGACCACCTCCTGAGTCAAAAGGCTGGCATTTTATAGCCCCTAAACCATGCCCTGGAGTGGCGATAAGTTGGATAGCTTCCCTCCCAGCACTTAGCTATCCACCTGTAAAGCATGCCCTTGTAACTCTGGCTATTAACCCTCTCTGCACCTAATGTGCAGGAGAAACCTCCATGTTTTACATCACTGAAACAAAAAGTTTCAGAGACACGTATCTCCCCTCCAGTATTCTGTCAGTGACTTTGTCACAGGGTATACTGATGCTATTTGTCAACGAACAAGTGTGAATATATTTTTGACACACAAGTAGCAGAGTAGCAGACTAAATGGAGTATAATATTTTGCAGCTTGCAAGAAAAATCAGGATTAATACCGCAGTATTTAATCACGTCTGATAACCAATTTTTTTCCCAGTGAGGGTATAGCAATGCTAGTGGTCAGCGAACAAGTGTGAATATATTTTTGACACGCAAGAAGCAGACTTTAAATGGAGTATAATCTTTTGCAGCTTGCAAAAAAAAATCATGATTTATACCGCAGTATTTGATTACGTCTGATGACCAGTTCTTTTGCCCAGTGAGGGTATAACAATGCTACTGGTCATCGAACAAGTGTGAATATAATTTGGACACGAAAGTAGCAGACTTTAAATGGAGCATAATCTTTTGCAGCTTGAAAAAAAAATCAGGATTAATACTGCAGTGATATTTGACCACCTGAGATGATGGACAATTTTCTCTGCTTCCACAATACAGCAATGCTATTCAAATGAACCAAATCTCGCAGTATGCTGCTAACATGCAAATGGAGCAGTAAAAACGGCGTATTATATTGCTTTTCACCAAAATTAGCAGGATTAAAAGCAAAAAGAATATTATCAGCCCTGATATCTAGTGCTATTGATAAGAGTTCCAGCAGCAGAAAGAACATGCAATGGACTCTATTCTGTACTATACTAGCTCTCCACAAACTCTACCTTACTAATGCTATCTGCAGGATTAATATTTTCTTCAGAATTAGTCCTTACAATGACTGTTAGAGTAGATTTCTAATAGTGGTGTGGAATCTCTGTTTAACATAACCGCCAATTCTCTCCCTCGCTCAGCTGCAGCCTTCCTTACTCTGTGTCTTTGACCTGTAGACTGTGACGAGCATAGGGTCGCGGGTCTTATATAGACACGATGTGGCCAGCCAACCACTGTAATGCCATAACCAACATGGCTACGGCATTACAGTGACTGATAGACAATCCCTGCATGTTAATTGGCTGCCTAAAATGTACACAACATGCGGGGCGGGGACTCGAGCTCCTGCCCAAGCATTTAAGAATTACTCGCTGAGCACCGAGCACATGAATAGTGGCGAGCATGCTCGCTCATCACTAAATACAAGTCTATGGGTCTGTAAAAATCAGAAACAACACATGGATGGCATCAGTGTACTTTCTGTGTATTGTCCATGACTACCATTGTAATGAGTAGAAGCTTTATTTATTTATTCATTCATTCATTCTTATGTGAAAAACACTGATGACACACTGATCATACAAACTGACACACTGACCAAATACTAAATGAAATCGGATCCAAAACACTGATGACATCTGTACTATTTTTTGTGTATGTGAAAAACACTGATGTCTGAATGAGGCCCTAGGTGTTATTTGCATACATTGTAGAGACTAATGGTAATGTTTCCCATATAGGGTAATCCATGTCAGTGTCATCCATCACTATATTCTGTATGATTAAATATTAAAGTAAATATCTCTTTAAAATAAGATTTGGGCGGGTAGTGATTGGTCTGCTTTACAAGAGACAGTTGAACCTACTCTGCAGTATAGCTGTTATATGTAGATGGAGATAGATAGAGCACAAGTGGGGAAAGTTGCACAGGACTGCTCGGTCATACCAAGGGTGCACTCAGCAACTCAGTAGCATATTTAAATAAAGAACAATTTTCCAATTTTTAATAGGGAATGGATTAGAGATGAGCGAACCCAAACTGTAAAGTTCGGGGTTCGTACCAGACATCCAGTATTCGTTGCTGAACGCTGAACACGGACTGAAAATCCATTTTACAGTTCGGCGGTTTGGGGAGGAGATTGTCACGGGTGTGTCAGAGGTGACAGACAGTCGCCCTGCAATGGTTTGCAGGACATCTCCATGTTTGGCAATGCAGACAGCTTCCTAGATAGGAGGTTGTCTTTAGGACCCAGCGACTACCTCCCTCTGGCCTGGGTGTATATATACCTGGTCTCTCCAGGTGGGCGTTGCCGGTTGTACTCATTTCTACTTGGCTGAAGCCGCATCATGTCCTCACTGGAGTCTTGAGGCTGTGTGCCCTGTTAGAATTTCTTCTAAAGCTAAGTTGTAACTCCCCTGTGTTGTCTTCCCCTTTTGTCTTTAGAGTGCTAGAGGAGGTTGACTAGTGCTCATCTCCTTCCCCCACCAGCTATAGCCTTATGCCAGGGATAGTAGGGTGAGGCACATGATCGGCAACAGCTGCAGAGGCTGTATAGGGATGTTAGGGGAGACAGGGTGACGCTAGTCCAGATTAGGAGGTCACCTCTTCCCCCTTTCCCTAGTGTCTGGGCTCCCTTTCCCCTCTGTGTTGCACTCACACCTGGCGTGACATTATAAGTTATAACCAGTCGAGCACATTTTTAAAAAAAAAAAACAAAAAAAACACTAGATTGACAGTTTTTTTTTTTTTTCTTTATGTGTTTTTGGACGTACACCTTTTTTTTCCCCTTACTATGGGATCAGTTGCAGAGCTCGCAGAGCAGTTCTGCTGTCAGTCTCTGGAGGTGAATGACCTCCGCTGTGAGGTTCAGCAGTAGTATCACAGGTTACAGGCCGCCAATGTAGGGGTCTCTGCAGGTAGGCCTGTCCAGCCTGAATCCAAGGTTGCCCTCGGGGACAGGTTTTCAGGAGGTAGGGACACTTTTTTTGTGTTTAAGGAGGCATGCAAATTGTATTTTAAGCTTCGTTCCTACTCCTCCGGTAATGAGGAGCAACGGGTTGGCATTGTGATCTCTCTACTGCAGGGAGATCCTCAGTCGTGGGCACTTTCGTTACGGCAGGATTCGGTTTGTCTCCAATCTGGGGAGGTTTTTTTTGAGCTCTTGCCCTAATCTATGATGACCCTAACTGAGTCGCTTTGGCTGAGTCTAAGATACATCGCCTTCAGCAGGGGAATTAGTCAGTGGAAATGTACAGTTTGGAATTCCGTAGATGGGCAACGGATTCAAAATGGAATGACTCAGCCATTAAAAGTCAATTTTGTGAGGGGCAAACGGAAAGGTTGAAAGATGGCTTGGCTGTATATGATACCCCTCAGTCCTTGGAGGCTGCCATGTCTTTGGCCATACGTCTGGATAGGCACCTTCGGGATAGACGGGTACGATCTCCTTCTCCGAGGCCTTCTTGTCGGGGTTGTGTACCTTTGCCAAGGGAGCGGTCTGGGGGTGAACCAGTACTGGGGGAGGTGGAGGAACCTATACAGTTAGGGGGTGTCTCTACATCATACATCTCCCTGGAGATTCATAATAAAAAAGGCGCATGTTTTTTTTTGTGTGAAAAAGGGACACTTTGTTGGGACCTGTCCTTCAATTCCTAAACAAAAAGAGACTCGATTAACTCTCGGTAGTCTGAAGTTGGATAAACAAGGAGTGCATTTGTGGCCAAACTGCAGTTCCCACTTTGTCCTGACTGCAGAGGTGGTGCTAGAGAGCAAAATCGGAAAAATGTCTGTGTTTGTTAACAGTGGAGCCGGGGTCAGCATGGTTGATGCTGAGTTTGTGAAAACTCATGGTCTCGCTTGCTGTGCTTTAGCTGAACCTATTCCCATCTTTGCCATTGACTCGGCCCCACTTCCACAGAAAGCATTTACTCAGATTGTACATAATGTAAAACTGAGGGTGGGATCAGTTCATTGTGAAATCATCCCTTGCTATGTTTTGGAAAATCTCCCTACTCCGATTGTTTTAGGTATCACCTGGCTTGTTAAACATAATCCATTGGTGCATTGGCAAGCCGGGGAGATTATTGAATGGTTAGATTACTGCCATGAGAACTGTCTGAATGTTTTTCCATTGCTGCTGTCTCTGCGGAGATTCTGCTTGCTTTTCTGCTTGGTTTTGAGGACGTTTTTTCTGAGAAGGGGTGTCAGGATTTGCCTCCTCATCGTGCTTATGACTGTCCTATTAACCTGACCCCCCGGAGCCAGACTGTATAATCTTTCTGACCCTGAGAGACAAGCCATGAAGGATTTCATTGTGGAAAGTCTGGAGTAGGGACATATCAGACCCTCATCTTCGCCTGTGGTGGCAGGTTTCTTCTTTGTGAAGAAAAAAGATGGCAGTCTACATCCCTGTTTAGATTTCCAGGAATTAAATCAAATTACCATCTGTGATCCATACCCTCTTCCTCTGATTCCTGATTTGTTCAGCCAGGTTGTGGGAGCTAAGGTATTCTTCAAGTTGGATTTAATGGGAGCCTACAATCTGGTTAGAATCAGAGAAGGGGACGAATGGAAGACAGCGTTCAATACCCGGGAATGACATTTCGAGAGTCTGGTTATGCCTTTTGGCTTGACCAATGCACCTGCGGTATTCCAGCATTTCATAAATTATATTTTTCATCATTTGGTGGGGAGGTTTGTGTTGGTCTATCTGGATGATATTTTGGTTTATTCACCTGATTTTGAGACCCATCAGGGGGCATGTTAAGCAGGTGCTCCAGATATTAAGGGATAACAAACTCTATGCCAAACTAGAGAAATGTGTTTTCGCTTTTCAGGAGGTGCAGTTTTTGGGGTACTTGTTATCATCTTCAGGCTTTCGGATGGATCTGGAGAAGATCCGTGCAGTCCTTTACTGGCAACTTCCCGAGAACCTGAAGGCCCTTCAACGTTTTCTGGGCTTTACTAATTTTTACAGGAAATTCATCCAAAATTACTCTGTTGTAGTGAAACCACTTACTGACATGACAAAGAAGGGGTCTGATTTTTCCAAATGGTCGGATGCTTCCCTCCAGGATTTTTCTTCCTTAAAGAATCAATTTGCCACTGCACCTATACTCAGTCAACCTGATGTTTCTCAACCCTTTATTGTGGAGCTCGATTCTTCGGATGTCGGGGTTGGGGCTGTGTTGTCTCAGGGTTCGTCCCCTTTTAAATGGCGTCCATGCGTCTTCTTTTCTAAAAAATTGTCTTCAGTTGAGAGAAATTAAGATGTGGGTAATAGGGAACTTTTGGCGATCAAATTGGCGTTCGAGGAATGACGACACTGGTTGGAGGGGGCTGTCCATCCTCTTACTGTTATTACTGACCATAAGAACCTGTCATATCTCCAGTCAGCTAAACGTCTCAACCCTAGGCAAATTTGTTGTCACTTTTCGTCCAGGGGTCAAAAACATCAAGGCTGATGCTTTGTCCCGGAGCTTCCCTGGTGGTGGTGACCATAAGAACACTGCCCTGATATTACAGAAAGGGGTAGTTATTTTGGCTCTTTTTCCAGAACTAGAGGGTGAGGTTCTGGAGGCTCAGGGGTGCATCCTCCTGCCCTTCAGGAAAATTATTTGTACCACCTGATCTGCGCTGTAAAGTAATCAAGGAACATCATAACTCTGTGCTTGCTGGGCATCCAGTTGGTAAGGCAACCGCAGACCTCCTATCTCGTCGTTTTTGGTGCCCGGGGTTGCATGGGGATGTAATTGAACACGTAGCTGCTTGTAGTATTTGCGCGCGTTCTAAGGTTTCACACACCCGTCCATCTGGTTTTCTTCTTCCGCTACCTATCCCTAGCAGGCCATGGACACACTTGTCCATGGATTTTATTACTGACCTACCGGTTTCTGCAGGCAAAACAGTGGTTTTGGTATTAGTAGATAGGTTCAGTAAAATGGTTCACTTTGTCACTTTACCTGCACTTCCCATGCTAAGACACTTGCTTAGGTGTTCATAAATGAGATTGTGAAGCTTGATGGGGTTCCCTCCTATGTGGTGTCTGATCGGGGGACCCAGTTTGTTTCCAAGTTCTGGAAGGCATTCTGTTCTCGACTGGGGGTGCAGCTGTACTTTTCCTCTACCTTCCACCCTCAGTTGAATGGTTAGACTGAGCGGGTCAATCAGAACTTGGAGACATACCTCAGGTGTTTTGTCTTCGAAAATCAGGAGGATTGGGCATCCTACTTACCGCTGGCACAATTTGCCATCAATAATTATCAAGAATCCACTGGCAGGTCACCGGTTTTCGGTGCATACGGTTATCATCCACAGTTTGGTACTTTCAGTGGGGGAGGAGCTTCAGGAGTTCCTGAAGAGGAACGGTTTGCGTTGTCGCTCTCCTTGGTGTGGCAGGGTGTTCTGTGTAATTTGAAGACCATAAGTGACAGGTATAAACATATGGCTGACAGAAAATGCTTGCCAGGTCCGGACCTGAATGTGAATGACTTTGTGTGCTTGTCTACCAAGAATATAAGATTGAAAGTTCCTTCTTGGAAGCTGGGACCTAGGTTTATTAGTCCCTAGAAAATAACCGCCATCATTAACCCAGCAACGTTTCGTCTTGAACTTCCTCGGGCCCTTAAGGTCCACCATGTGTTCCACAGGTCCCTACTCAAAAAGTACGTAGAACCTCTTGAGCCCTCACGTCTACCACGGCCCCCAGTAATGGTTGATGGTATTTTGGAGATTGAGATTTCGAGGATAGTAGATTCTCATCTCCAACGTTGTTCTCTGCAATACTTGGTGCCCTGGAAAGGCTATGGTCCGGAGGAGAGGACGTGGGTTTCAGCGTCAGAGGTGAACGCTCCCAGATTGGTTCGCTCTTTTCACACCTCTTATCCTAAGAAACCCATTCCTGAGTGTCCAGAGGCCACTCGTAGAGGGGGGGGGTACTGTCACAGGTGTGTCAGAGGTGACAGACAGTTGCCCTGCAATGGTTTGCAGGAGATCTAGACTTTTGGCAATGCAGGCAGCTTCCTAGATAGGAAGTTGTCTTTAGGACTCAGCGACTACCTCCCTCTGGCCTGGGTGTATATATACCTGGTCTCTCCAGGTGGGCTTCGCCGGTTATACTCATCTCTACTTGGTACTTGGCTGAAGCAGCATCATGTCCTCACTGGAGTCTTGAGGCCGTGTGCCCTGTTGTAACTTCTTTTAAAGCTAAGTTGTAATTCTCCTGTGTTGTCTTCCCTTTTATCTTTATAGTACTAGCGGAGGTTGGCTAGTGCTCATCTCCCTCCCCCCCTCCTCCAGCTATAGACTTACACCAGGGATAGTAGGGCGAGGCACGTGATCGGCGACACCTGCGGAGGCTGTATAGGGACGTTAGGGGGAGACAGGGTAACGCTAGTTCAGATTAGGAGGTCACCTCTTCCCCCTTTCCCTATTGTCTGGGCTCCCTTTCTCTTTCCCCTGTGTTGCACTCACACCTGGCAAGACAGAGATGGAGAGAGGAAGGTAGAGGTAGAGGGGGAGAGAGTGGGAGGAGTGAGAGAGGAGGAGAGAGAAAACTTTTCATTTCCAAAGTACGGGTCCCCATTGATTTCTATTGGGTTTGGGTTCTGGTTCAAGTTCAGGTAGAGTTCTGGTACCCAAACTGTTTGGTTAAACACGATGAACCTGAATTTCCATGCTCATCCCTTATAGGGATATGTTCCCTGAAAGGTTCTGTGCTTAGTATGAACAGTTATTTTGAGTTGACAGAATCCCTTTAAAAAGTCATTTCCATTAAAATCAAAATTTTGCTTTATGTTAGGGATCATTATAAAGGAAATAATAAACATTACTCACTTACCCTCACTGGTACTGGAAGTGAAGATGTCCTGTCCATCGGTCAAGTGACTGCTGCAGCCTATCACTGGCCTCGTAAGTCACATGGCAAAAATAGGCATGTGACTGCTGAGGTCAGTGGTTTGTTGTGGCAGTCATGTGACTGGTAAATGATCGCGTAGCTTGCACCAATAACTTCTGCCAATATTTCACTGTCGCTCGTATGGTTTCCTGAACTGACCTCTCTCTGTACTACAGGTATGGGCAGAAGCTGGTGGTTTACGCTTCCACATGTATTTCAAACAAGTCTGTCCATGTGTAATCCATTCTTGTCCATGGATTGCTCTAAACAATATAACTATTACATCATCGCACAAAAAACAACATCAAAGTATCTTCCATCATCAACAGATTGGATTATCACATTTACTAATATTGGAATGGTGGCATGTTTTGTCTATGCAGTGGAGAATTGCACTCTTTTTGACATATAGGTACAATAAATATTGTGGGAAATTATCCTCTAATCTTCATGTTTTTGATTTTTGTTCAATAGGAACCTGGCTACCTCTGGTTCATTTTGGATTGGTATTTCTTCATATACCAATATTTATGGATCTATATTCTTGAACAGGTGTCGCATGCAGTATGCTGCATGCAATTATGCAATTGGTGATATAGGTGAGTGTGATGCTGATGTCTTGTATCTGATTACATTGTTTGCTAGAATTTTATACATGCTGATCAATACTACAGTAGGGATCATATTATAGCACTTTGTAGCAAATAGGAAGTAATTTGAACATCAACCATGTTTCATTCATTTTGCAGTGTTTTCACACTTCATAGAGGGCAGTATTAACCAGTGAATTCTACTCATTATACCACACTTAAATGGACTGACCAACAGGTAGGTGATTACTTGCTGACCACTAGTGGTCCCATCACTGTGAACCACATGATCCTGGGAAAGGGGATCTAAAGTACCTCTTTTGAATAGTGAAATAGCTGCGCAAATGCAGCTTTTCTCCATTTATTGTCTATTGGACTGCATGATATAACCATGTTTTTTTTCCAACAGTCCTCTACTCAGTGAATGGAGAGAGTTGGTGCGTAACCATCATACTATTCAAACAATGGACTTCAGAGCACTGTTCTCAGGATTGATGGTTTCAGCAGTGGAATGCCTAGCAATTAGTAAGTTATCACCTATCCTTAGGATAGGTGATAATTCGCCAAGTTGGGACAATCATTTAATAATGTTTTTTTACTATTCTGTTACTCTATCAATTTTAATAATAATATTCACTTATCTTCAGTTAAAGGGTTGTTCCTCACTCCTGGGTTGTCCACCCTCTTTTTAAATAGAAATTGATTGAGTATGAATTTTGTAACTAACAGCATCAGCTAACACTGTAAGAACCTATCTCGTGACAGACATTTCTCTGCAGTTCCTCTGCAGTTTCCACTGGAAATCCATGTTCGAATAAATGGTCATTTATATACTGCAAGGTTTTATCAGAGTGGGTGTCCGCTTTTGCTGGTCAGCCATAAAGAAAACATGGCATCATTAGACCCCTACCTAGAGGCATGTGTGTAAAGACCCTTTAATGATGATTAATACAAACGTACCTTGCTTGTGGTATTACCTTTAAAAAATTCTAGAGATATCCAGCTTTGAATTTTTAATTGAAAGTGCGGAGGGCGGATACTGCACTTTCAGCTCTCCTACCTAAATAACCATTTCCCCTCTCACTCCAAGCCTCCAGTCTTTGATGGACAGGTCACTCTTTAAACGACATGCCATCCCTGCCCGAGATTCTGCACAGGTACTAATATTAGATAAATTTCTCAACAGGTGCATATTATTCTAGACTTAAAGCTAACTAGCTTGCACCCAATGATGTAAGTACGGGAAGACCGCTAAACAAAAGGATTCAATTGAAGAAAAAACATGCGATCAAACACAACCCAAAAAGTGTTCATAATAAAAATTAACCTTTATTTATAATTTCATTAAAATCAGAAATAGATATCTAGTATGAGGGGTGCAGATACATACATTGTTAAAAATCCATCATAAGTAGGATCAACACGGTCCATAGTGAAAAAGAAGCCCACAAAGATATATTTAACTAATGTCCTGTAGCTCAGTGTCTATTATCCAGTGCCATCATGCTGAAATCCCATAAGCTCCAAAGGTAAAGTCCATGTTACTTAAGGCACTTGGGAATATTAGGTCATTGTGTATATATGTGGATGAACATCACATGAAAAGATCACCTAAAGGTAACACAGAATAAGTGTGGGTACATATCTAGGCAAGAGTATATACCTGGGCAGAGGACTGTACTCAATGGACTTCCACACATGCACCGCGCGTCCTCCCCAACGCGCGTTTTGGCGTTGCCTTCTTCAGGGGGCGTCAATCTACATTGGAGGTGTGTGATTTTAAATATTGAGCCGGCCAATGGGATGAGGTAGGAGGACTTCTCTTGACACGCATAGCGTCGCTGTCTCCAGGGCAACCAGTGACGTCGGCGTCATGCGGTGGATCACGCGGTGGTCACGTGGGCCCACGTGACTCCGCAGGTCCTTGCATCGAGATGCCAAGCAGCACTGGGCGCCATGACAACCACCAACGCCAGCGCGTACCAGTCCACACGGCCTCCGACATATAGTGCATACACAGACATATAGCAATACATATCTCGCAGCAAACTATCACCCCCTGCTATCCATTTCTCATATGGTTAACCCAACATCCTAAACGGTCACCAGTCAATATGTCCCATACAATTCTTCATATACAGACATCACATATTGGAACAATAGTTCATATATAGTAATACAATTAATTTCATGTACCGCTGCGGCTCATGGGTGATTCCATTACTGACAAGCCATATATTTGTAGTACATTAAATATATCTATGGTATAGTATAATTTACAGATAGGAATCCACCATAAGTCGCAGAACAATACTAGCAGGTCCAAAATAACCATATATATAGTCATGCGAATATCTTACGTATCTTAAGTCATGCATTATCGTATTTGTTAAAGTGGAGTCATATATATGCAGCCATCTGACATGGGCACAATTGCCAGATAAAGTGCATGCCCATACTAAGAACAGTTAAAAGTGGTGCGGATGGTCCACACGAACAGTTGGCGAGACTCCCCAACCCAGACCACAGAACAGCATATGGTTCGGGCGGAGACCTCCACCAAGTGTATACGGTAACGCAAGGCTCGAATATTAACATGAAACATACACAGACATATCCATGTCAAAAAATCATAGCATATCAATATATGGGAGACTGAGAGGAACAGGTATGACGAAAGATGTTTCCAGGTAAGTAAAATTACTCTTCTTCTCCCCACTTCATCACTAGTGGCAGGCCGAATTTCATAGAGTCATATCACTCCAAAAGGAATGTAGCAAGTAATGACGATGGATGAAACTAAAAAGAATAAAAGTGAAATTAAAACCAAAATCAAATCAACAATTGTATGGGACAGGTAGAGGGGGATCAAAGAAAGGGAGCAAAGCTGAGACTCTCATTCAGTCCATAAGGATGTACTGTTCCCAATTTCCAGATCCATCTGGACTCTAACTGAGCCAGACGTTCACTTAGTTTACCTCCCCGGATTCCAAACTTAAGTGTATCAATTCCCCTAACTTTCAGAAGGGAACTATCGCAGTCATGACATTGTTTAAAGTGTCGCGGTATAGTCCTGAGTGTGGACACTAGAGATGAGCGTTGTTCTACTCGAACTGTTCGCCAATCTCAAATTCGAGCTGTTTTGGGCGGTGTTCGAGCCGGTCGGCGAACACGAACAATTTGAGAAAAATTCGGCTGTTCGAGGTTATGTTCGATAACTGTTCGTGCACCAAAATCATAACTGGATTTTTTCTCAGTAATGATGAAAATTAATGTTAATACGCAGTTTGAGTGTACAGCGGGGCGGGGGGAGGGGCAGGGGATGGATCTCTGCAGGAACAATGAAGATCTCCATTTTTTTCTCTCTTTCCCGCATTTGCAGTGGGGAGGTGCAATCTGTCAGCCTATCAGCAGCGCACACACGGAGCGAAGTGCTTTTTTTCACACAAGCAAGGGCATGTGTGATTGGCAGTGTATGTCACATGTCCTTGCCCTATAAGACCAAGCCATTTTCCCCGTCGCCACCATTTTCTCACTGCTGCAGCTGCGTGTTAGACGGCACCGCTGTTGCTGTGTGTGCTATACCTTGTTAATTTCAAGCCAATTTTCGCACAAATATACAGATAGCTTGGGAGTAGGGAATAGTTGTGATTGCAGTCCTTTTAAGGACTAGGTTACAGCATTTCCTACGACTTTTATCAGGGAGGTCTGTGCTCTTAAATAGATAGGTTGTGGGAGTAAAGACTAATTGTAATTGGAGTCCTTTTCAGGACTAGGTTACATGAGTTCCTATCAGTTTTTGCCAGGCAGGTCTGTGCCAGTGCTGTGCAAGTTTTTTTCACAGCATTTGGCTGAATCTAGCAAAGCTAATCCTTTTTGGCCTATTGCAGAGTGTGTTAGTCAGTGGAGTAGCCTATCTGTGTTGCAAGATATAACACCTGTGTATAGAATACCAATTTTTTTACTGCACCTAGTGAAGTAAAATCTTTTGGGCATAGCATCATTCTATTAGTCCATCTATACTGACCTCCATCAGGTTGCAAACTGAATATAATTTTTTTCTGCATCTAGCTCTGAAAAAATATTTGGGCTTCTAGCGGTGTGTGGGACTTGGTCTATTAGTCCATCTATACTGACCTCCATCAGGTTGCAAATTAAAAATAATTTTTTTCTGCATCTAGCTCTGAAAAAATATTTGGGCTTCTAGCGGTGTGTGGGACTTGGTCTATTAGTCCATCTATACTGACCTCCATCAGGTTGCAAATTAAAAATAATTTTTTTCTGCATCTAGCTCTGAAAAAATATTTGGGCTTCTAGCAGTGTGTGGGACTTGGTCTATTAGTCCATCTATACTGACCTACATCAGGTTGCAAATTAAAAATAATTTTTTTCTGCATCTAGCTCTGAAAAAATATTTGGGCTTCTAGCGGTGTGTGGGACTTGGTCTATTAGTCCATCTATACTGACCTCCATCAGGTTGCAAATTAAAAATAATTTTTTTCTGCATCTAGCTCTGAAAAAATATTTGGGCTTCTAGCAGTGTGTGGGACTTGGTCTATTAGTCCATCTATACTGACCTCCATCAGGTTGCAAATTAAAAATAATTTTTTTCTGCATCTAGCTCTGAAAAAATATTTGGGCTTCTAGCAGTGTGTGGGACTTGGTCTATTAGTCCATCTATACTGACCTCCATCAGGTTGCAAATTAAAAATAATTTTTTTCTGCATCTAGCTCTGAAAAAATATTTGGGCTTCTAGCGGTGTGTGGGACTTGGTCTATTAGTCCATCTATACTGACCTCCATCAGGTTGCAAATTAAAAATAATTTTTTTCTGCATCTAGCTCTGAAAAAATATTTGGGCTTCTAGCAGTGTGTGGGACTTGGTCTATTAGTCCATCTATACTGACCTCCATCAGGTTGCAAATTAAAAATAATTTTTTTCTGCATCTAGCTCTGAAAAAATATTTGGGCTTCTAGCGGTGTGTGGGACTTGGTCTATTAGTCCATCTATACTGACCTCCATCAGGTTGCAAATTAAAAATAATTTTTTTCTGCATCTAGCTCTGAAAAAATATTTGGGCTTCTAGCAGTGTGTGGGACTTGGTCTATTAGTCCATCTATACTGACCTCCATCAGGTTGCAAATTAAAAATAATTTTTTTCTTCATTTAGCTCTGAAAAAATATTTGGGCTTCTAGCAGTGTGTGGGACTTGTTCTATTAGTCCATCTATACTGACCTCCAGCAGGTTGCAAATTGAATATAATTTTTTTCTGCATCTAGCTCTGAAAAAATAGTTGGGCTTCTAGCGGTGTGTGGGACTTGGTCTATTAGTCCATCTATACTGACCTCCATCAGGTTGCAAATTAAAAATATTTTTTTTCTGCATCTAGCTCTGAAAAAATATTTGGGCTTCTAGCAGTGTGTGGGACTTGGTCTATTAGTCCATCTATACTGACCTCCATCAGGTTGCAAATTAAAAATAATTTTTTTCTTCATTTATCTCTGAAAAAATATTTGGGCTTCTAGCAGCGTGTGGGACTTGTTCTATTAGTCCATCTATACTGACCTCCATCAGGTTGCAAATTAAAAATAATTTTTTTCTGCATCTAGCTCTGAAAAAATATTTGGGCTTCTAGCAGTGTGTGGGACTTGGTCTATTAGTCCATCTATACTGACCTCCATCAGGTTGCAAATTAAAAATAATTTTTTTCTTCATTTATCTCTGAAAAAATATTTGGGCTTCTAGCAGCGTGTGGGACTTGTTCTATTAGTCCATCTATACTGACCTCCATCAGGTTGCAAATTAAAAATAATTTTTTTCTGCATCTAGCTCTGAAAAAATATTTGGGCTTCTAGCGGTGTGTGGGACTTGGTCTATTAGTCCATCTATACTGACCTCCATCAGGTTGCAAATTGAATAAAAAAATTTTCTGCATCTAGCTCTGAAAAAATATTTGGGCTTCTAGCGGTGTGTGGGACTTGGTCTATTAGTCCATCTATACTGACCTCCATCAGGTTGCAAATTAAAAATAATTTTTTTCTTCATTTAGCTCTGAAAAAATATTTGGGCTTCTAGCAGTGTGTGGGACTTGTTCTATTAGTCCTTCTATACTGACCTCCAGCAGGTTGCAAATTGAATATAATTTTTTTCTGCATCTAGCTCTGAAAAAATATTTGGGCTTCTAGCGGTGTGTGGGACTTGGTCTATTAGTCCATCTATACTGACCTCCATCAGGTTGCAAATTAAAAATAATTTTTTTCTGCATCTAGCTCTGAAAAAATATTTGGGCTTCTAGCGGTGTGTGGGACTTGGTCTATTAGTCCATCTATACTGACCTCCATCAGGTTGCAAATTAAAAATAATTTTTTTCTGCATCTAACCCAGCCAATAGTTTTGGCCTAATACCACAGTTTGGCCACTCAGCTCTGCTCGGTTACCATCCATTGTTTTTTTGTGCAAACAACTCCAGAGTTGTGAATTAGTTAACCACCAAAATGAGTGGAAAAAGGCCTGCTGCTGGTGGAAAGGGGAATAGGCGTGTTGGGAAGGGGAAAAAAGGTTGTGTCCGTGGGGTAGGTGCAGAAGAAAGACCATCTTCCAGCCAAACTAAAATGTCTACTTCTTTTAGCAGACAATGTGATAAGATCCCTTTCTTACGGCCACGCCAATCGCTACAAATTCCAGATGAGGCACAAAAGCAGCAGGTGCTTCAACGGATATCAAGTGCTCCTTTAAGTGGGCTCTCCTCCACATCAACTTCAACATCACAAATACTCCAGTCCTCAAAGGTGTCACCCAAATCGCACTTGCTTCCTCACAGCTCCCAAATCTCCAGCTGCCCGTCTGAGTATGAGGTAGAACAGATGGTTGAGTCTGCAGAGCTGTTTACTCATACTATAGCCTGGGAATCAGAGGTCGACTCCAGCGCTTCTGTGAATCCAGACGAGGAAATGATCTGCACTGATGCCCAGAATCTTTATGAGTCGGATCCAGGACCAGACGCAGAAGGTTCTGACCATAATGTAGACCCTCATTCCCAAACTGTAACTCCTGTTGGTGGAGACAATGAGGAAGACGATGATAAGACTCAAATACCTGATTGGAGCGACAACTTTAGTTTTTTGTCAGGGCAGGAACAGGTTGGCTCTGAGGACGACGGGTGTGATAACGCACAGGGTGATGATGATGAGGTCGGAGATCCCACTTACTGTCAACCCACAGTCAGCCAAGAGATGAGGTCAGCAGAGGAGGTGGAGGAAGATGCTAGTGACGACGAGGTCAGGTTGCGCCTTCCTGGACAGAGACGTAGTACTGGAAGCACGTCAACAACTGCATCCTCAAACACAACTCTGCCTCTCACCACAAGTCGTGGTGGCTCTTCAGGTCGCATGGGTGCTAAGCCTTGCATAGCCTGGGCATTTTTTCAGATCGATAAAGATGACCCAACTCGTGTTGTCTGTAACATTTGTCAGCAAAAGCTAAGTAGAGGCCAAAAAATACATAGTTTGAGTACTTCATGCATGAACCGGCACATGGACATGAAGCATAAGTTGCAGTGGGAAGCTCAGTGTGCTACAATGCGGTCTAGCCGGCCGGGCCAACCACCGTCTGCCATATCTTGTGCATCCGCGGCCTCTTCATCCTCTGTGACAGGGGGGACAGCAGTCACACCTGTTTTGGGGCGCAGACCTGCCACCTCTTTACCCGCAACAGCCAGCGTGATTGGCAGGTCATCATTTTCTTTGGAGGTGGTAACACCAGCTGGTGTTGAGCGCTGTCCGACATCGATAGCACCACCTTTGGATCAAGGCAACCTAACATGTCCGCCTGCATCTTCCTCACAGACCCTCAGTTTGCCGGGGACACCCTTATCAACCCCGTCTAAGCACAATAGCCAGCCCTCGGTCCCTCAGATGTGGACAAGTAAAAGACCATTTCCTCCTAGCCATGAGAAAGCTAAGAGGTTGAATTTCACCATCTGCAAGCTCTTGGCTACAGAAATGCTGCCTTTCCGCCTGGTGGACACAGAGGATTTTCGAGACCTTATGTCCGTCGCAGTGCCCCAGTACCAGATGCCCAGTCGGCACTATTTCTCAAAGAAAGGTGTGCCTGCGCTCCACCAGCATGTCGCACACAACATCACCGCTTCTTTGAGAAACTCTGTGTGTGACAGGGTGCATTTCACCACAGACACTTGGACGAGTAGGCATGGACAGGGGCGTTACATGTCGCTGACTGGGCACTGGGTAACTATGGTGACAGCAGGACAAGGGGCTGCTGTCCAAGTCTTGCCGTCCCCACGAGTTGTGCGTCAATCCTCTTTATGTCATTTTTCCACCACTGCTTCTGCCTCCTCAACCTCCTCTCGGTCTTCCACCTGCACCCAAAGCCTGTCTGGTCATGCCACAAGCTTTCTAACTGCGCAGAAGGGATCCTGCACACCTCCTTACTATGCTGGCAGTAGGGCTCAACGTCATCAGGCGGTTTTTACATTGAAATGTCTGGGAAATGTGAGTCACACAGCTGAGGAGTTGTGGTCAGCTCTGGAGAACCAATTTCATGAATGGTTGTCTCCACTGGACCTGAAACCAGGGAAGGCCGTGTGCGACAATGCTGCAAACCTGGGTGCGGCCCTTCGCCGGGGCAATGTCACACACGTGCCTTGTATGGCTCACGTGTTGAACCTGGTTGTCCAGCAATTTTTAGCCCACTATCCCAGACTAGATGGCCTTCTGCAGAGGGCACGGTCGCTGTGTGCTCACTTCCGCCGTTCGCATCCCGCAGCTCAGCGACTTACATCTCTACAGAAGTCGTTGGGCCTGCCACTTCACCGGCTAAAATGCGATGTGCCTACCCGGTGGAATTCAACTCTGCACATATTGCAGCGACTGTGGCAGCACCGACAAGCCCTGGTGCAATACGTTCTGACGTATAGCCTGGGCCAACGAGATTCAGAGGTGGGGCAAATCACGCTGGAGGAGTGGTCTCAGATCAGGGACCTATGCACCCTTCTGCACAGTTTTGAAATGGCGACGAAGATGTTTAGTGCTGACGATGCCATTATCAGCATGACTATTCCGGTGATTTACATGCTGGAGCACATGTTAAACAGAATTCGGAGTCAGGTGGTGGCACAAGAGGAGGTGGAGGAAGTAGAGGAGGAGGAGTTGTATGCGGAAGCGCTAACATCTGCAAGGTCCAGACGGTCGGCAGCACCAAGGCGGCAGGCATGTGAGGGTGGGGGAGATGGTTTTACCAGGGCGCATGGTAGCAGCCAAACTAGTGAGGAAGGTGCAGGAGCCCAGGAAGAAGTGGAGGACGAACTGATGGAAGACTCATCAGATGAGGGAGACCTTGATCACATTTCTGTTGTGCGAGGTTGGGGGGAGAGGACAGAGGAAGGAAGCATGATTGTTACCTCGCCACCAACACCACAGGGACTTGGTGCTCCTGGATGCGCAACACACATGAGTGCCTTCTTGCTGCACTACCTGCAACATGACCCTCGAATTGTGAGAATTAGAAATAATCCTGACTACTGGGTTGCCACACTGTTAGATCCCCGGTACAAAAGTAAATTTGCAGAAATTATTCCTGCCATAGAAAGGGATGCACGCATGCAGGAGTATCAGCAGAGACTGTTGCAGAATCTTACATGTGCTTTTCCACAAAATACCAGTGGTGCACGTAGTGAATCTCACAGTTCCAACTTGCCAACCGTGGGACCGTCAAGTGTTCAGCACTCAAACCGTGACAGAACCACAGTATCTGCTGGTAACATCAATTTTGCGGAATCATTTCACCACTTTTTTAGCCCATCCTTTGCAAGGCCACAGGAGACAAGAAGTCTGACACATAGTCAACGCCTAGAGACTACAGGAGTATCTCCATGTAAACATTGAAGCCATGACTGTGTCACTGGACCCTTGCTCTTTTTGGGCTTCCAATCTGGATAAATGGCCGGAGCTAGCCACTTACGCCTTGGAGATCTTGTCATGCCCCGCAGCCAGCGTTCTGTCTGAACGTGTGTTCAGCGCTGCTGGTGGTGTGCTGACAGATAAGCGCACGCGGCTCTCCACTGATAATGTAGACAGACTCACGTTCATAAAGATGAACAAATCATGGATCCGAAACGACTTTTCTACCCCTGTGTCATCCTGGGGAGAGTAAAAGCTTGATGATTGGTTAAAATCACCCTACCAACCGTTTTAAGCTTTCAAATTACTAATCATGTTTATCTGTATCTTGACTGGAAAATAATTTGGGCTTTGTAGCAGTGTGCAGCACTGATCCTATTAGGCCATCTATACTAAAGCTTCACCAGATTTAAAATTAAAAATAATTTTTAGCTGCATCTAGCCCGGAAAATAATTTTGGGGCTCCGAGATGCGCAAGGCACATAAGTGCCTTCTTGCTGCACTACCTGCAGCATGACCCTCATATTGTCAGAATTCGAAGTAATCATGACTACTGGGTTGCCACACTCTTAGATCCCCCAAACTTTTCGATCAACCTTTTCATTTTAATAAAGACCAAAAAAATGGTCATTTTTGAAATTATAAGCATTAGCAGGTTGTTAGAAACTGAAATCAAACAGTTTTCAACTCAAAACTTTATTCTAGGTGATGTTACATTTTCACATAGGACCCCTTGTTCGAAAGGAGCTTCTGAACTCTCTCGTCCATTGAATTTGTCAGGTTTTGGATGGTTTCTGCTTCAATTGTTTTGCATGAGGACAGAATACCCTCCCAGAGCTGTTGCTTAGATGTGAACTGCCTCCCGCCATCATAGACACTCCTTTTAATGATGCTCCAAAGGTTCTGAATGGGGTAGAGGTCAGGGGAGCATGGGGGTCACACCATAAGTTTGTCCCCTTTTATGCCCATATCAGCCAGAGATGCAGATGTTTTATGTGCAGCATGAGATGGTGCATTATCATGCAGAAAAATGATCTTGCTGTGAAATACACGGTTCTTCTTCTTGAACCATGGCAGGAAGTGCTGTTTGAGAAAATCCACATACATTATGGAGTTCATCTTTAGCGCCTTCAGGGATCCTAAAGGGGCCGACAATCTCTCTCCCCATGATTCCAGCCCAAAACATTACTCCACCTCCTCCTTGTTGGCGCTGTAGCCGTGTTTGCGTGGGGTGTCCATCAACCAGCCATCCTCCACTCCATCCATCTGGACCATCGAGCGCTGCACGGCACTCATCCGTGAACAAAACAGTTTTGAAATCAGTCTTCATGTAATGTTTTGCCCACTGGAGCCGTTTCTGCTTGTGTGAAGTGGATAGAGGAGGTCGACAGGATGGCGCATGCACAGCTGCAAACCTCTGAAGGACCCTGCATCTTGTTGTTCGGGGGACGTTGGAGGCACAAGCAGCTTCAAAAACTTGTCTGCTGCTATGACAAGGCTTTTTTGCCGCTGCTCTTTCAACCTGACGTAATTGCCTGTAGGAAAGAGTCCTCAATTTGCCCTTATCAGCACGCACACGTGTGTACTGTGAATCAGCTACATACTTCTTGATTGCCAAGACACTTCATCCTGATCATCGCACAATGTTGATTGTAGTCATGCCTTGACCTAAACACTCCACAATTTGTTGCTTCTCAGCAGCCGACACATCCTTTTTCTTTCCCATTTTGGCAGAAAATGTAGGCTGCTTAATAATGTGAGAGAGCCTTCTTAAGTAGTCTTGCCTTTCATTGGACACACCTGCCAAACTAATTAGCACAGGTGTCTGCAATTGCTTACAGTGATATAAAGAGCCCTGACACACATCACCATCAATGAGTTTAACTGACAAACAAACAAATTCTTCCCTTATCACTCCTAAACACTTTTTGTATAATAATTTGGAACGCAGTGTACATGTGCTTTTCCACAAAACACCAGTGGTTCACGTAGTGAATCTTACAGTTCTAACTTGCCAACCGTGGTCTGTATGGAGTTGTTGAATAAAGGGCCCAAAATTAAGATAACATAGATGGGAGAGGTCTCTATGAATAGGAATTCCTAAGTATTTGATACCCTGTGAGGGCCAGGCAAAGGGAAAGTTGGACTGGATGGAATCCTATATGGATTTGGGGAGGGAGACATCGAGGGCCTCAGACTTCGCTGCATTGATTTTAAAATTTTACCATGTAACAAAGTGATCTATTTCAGCCATAACAGCATGGATGGATATATGTGATTGAGTGATATATACTAGGACATCATCAGCAAATAGAGAGCACTTGTACTCGGTGCCTCCCACCTCAATCCACCTAATATTGGGGTTATGACGAATTGATGAGAGCAGGTGCTCCGTCACTAGGATGTATAAGAGAGGGGACAGAGGACATCACTGCCTTGTCCCATTGGTGATTGTGAAAGGTGATGAAAATGTTCTGACGCACCCCCTGGGCCTTGGGACACCCGGAGCCGGACCCTTTTTGGTGGATGCTGGTGGTTGTAGTCTTCGTGGCGGCGACCCAGTTCCGTGGCTCAGGGCGGTCAAACCAGTGGCGGAACTATTTATGTGGTTTTCATGTTTAAATGTCCGACTACGCCACCCGTGGATTGCGGTCAGAGTGAACCGCCGCTACAGGGCAGACCACTGAGGCTGGTGTTGTGGGTGCAGCAGAGCGTAGCATAACTCCCCACGGGAGGAGTATAGCCTCAGGGCAGTGTATGCGGAGGATGGGGGTGATGGTGCAGGGCAGCAGCAGTAACGACACGGAGTCAGTGATGCAGTTCAGGGCCTTTACTCACAGTTCTTATTATCCAGACCACGTCTGCAGGTAACGGCTGCCCACGTCGTACTGTGCTCACCAGGTGAGGGGCTCAGACAACTCCCAGATAACTTTGGAGCACTTCACAGGACCCCCTTTGTGTGTCCTTTGTCTGGCCTTTCTTACCAACACTTCTGTCCGGCTGCCTCGGGCCTCCTCTTGGTAAACTTGGCGCCAGTTTCCCTGACCCTATGTGGTGCCTTCCTAGCGGGTGTAGCGAGGGGCTGCGCCACATAAAATGTCAGAGCCTCCGGTTTCTAGCTGAGGGTCGTTTCCTGCCTCCACTAGTTCGGGGACCGGTCTCCCCCTTTGGCCTGACCCCTCCACGCAGGTGGATTCGGGCGTGCGGTGGCGACTCGCCCGTCCGCACCCCTGGGATCCCTTCATTCCTCGTTCCTGGAGCCTTCTCCGCTCCTCTTCCTTCCTTCTCCCTCTTCCAGGCCTGGGCCTCTGTTACTAGGCCCGCCTCCGGAGCAGAGCTCATGCAGAGCCCCTGCTCCCTGCCACTTCTGCTCAGACTTCTCTGCACTGAACTAAGATGGTGCCCACCTTTTATACTCCCTTCTCAATGCACCCAGGAACTGCTTCCTCCCTGCTCCTGCACTACAGGGTTCCCCTTCCTCAGTGTTCCCTCCCCCCACTCCAGCCAGGGACAGGGACTGTCGTGCCCATCTCAGGGGCATATTGGTCGCCCTGCCCCACGGCAATGTGGTGTAATGCATGCAGGTGTCGGGTCCTGATCCACACTCCATCCTTACCTGAGAGTGAGATATCACACCTCTGGGTGAGGTGCAATACGTCTTTAGCAACCGAGCCCTCAGGGTGCTACAGTTCCATTTATCTTCAGCCTAGGTGACGTATTGCGATACAGGGCCGTGATTTTGGCTATAAAAGGGTCCCCTAGACCCCTACCCCAAGCTTTTTAAGAGAATCATATATGGCGTGCCAGGAGACTCTATGGAATGCTTTCTCAGCATCCAACGAGAGTATCTAATTACAAATTTTTAACTGCATCTAGCCCAGGAAATACTTTGTGCCTAGTAGCAGTGTCTGCTAGTAAGCGGATTATCCCGGCTGTTAAGCAAGCTGCACCACCTGTAGTTTAGACACTTAATTTTTCAAAGGAAATGCTTCGGGACCATGGGATACTTAGTGAAGAGCATCAGGAGGCACCCCAAGGCATAGGGGCTGGGACTGGCAGTAGGATGCCTTGCGGTGGACAGCCGAGCTCGATCCTTATAAAAGCTTTTTAACTGCAGCAGCTTTAGTGGACGCTACTGGAGCTGGAATTACCGCGGCTGCTGGCATGAGACTTGCCCTCCAATAGATCCTTGTAAATGGATTTAAAGTGTATTCATTCAAATTAGAGAGACAATTTAAATTAAAAAGCTTAGAGCTGCCTCCACCACAGGGGGGCTCGCTCGACCCACCAGCGGACAGGCACCAGTATTGGGAGAGGGGGGCTGGCCGTCAGGGTTCACCGCGGCTCTGGCACAAACCCGGCGACACGGAGGTGGCACGGGCAGGAGCGGACTGGCCGTGTCGGCTTCTCACTTTTTGGATTTTAGAAGGGCATGACATGCCTATATCTGTGTCTCCCCCTCCTTTTACTCCTCCACCTCTTTTATTTTCGCATGACTATATGTACTTGTCACTTTTCCATGTGTTAGTTATGTCTTCTGAGCAGTTTGTCAGCTTTTGGACACCTTTGAAGGTGTTTTCTATGTGTTTCTATGTGTTTTTGTTTGCCTGCCATTGGTTTTAACGGTGTTCGAAGGTGTTCGACGAACAGTTCGACGAACAGTTCGGCGAACACACGGGTGTTCGACGAACCGAACCGAACTCGAACACTACGGGGGTGGCTCAACACTAGTGGACACATCCACGCAGTCGACGTGTTTATAATGAAAATTATAAATAAATGAAATTATAAATAAAGGTTAATTTTGGTTGTGTTTGATCGCATGTTTTTTCTTCAATTGAATCCTTATGTTTAGCGGTCTTCCCGTACTTACATCATTGGGTGCAAGCTAGTTAGCTTTAAGTCTAGAATAATATGCACCTGTTGAGAAATTTATCTTGTATTATCTTTTCCGTGTTATGCACTGTTTTTTTGTTCCCAACAGTGATGGATTTTAGAGCCAAGGAACAGACATGGCTCGGCCAAATGGATCAGATGTTTGGCGTGAGCGGTGCGGAACCACGGGTAGAGGGCGATCAAAGTTGGGACAAACAGGTTCAGTCCATACAGGGTCTTTTGGTGAAACGCACGAAGCTGTGGTGGAATAGGGCATTCCTACAGAGGTACATCACCAACAAACTAATTCCAAGAGGACTGAGAGTGCGGGTCATTCCAACCTTTGTGGTAGTTGATAACGACTTTATTTCTAATTGGGAGGACCTCTGCAACACGTGCTCCCTGGGATTTATGCAGCTATTAATAGAACATAACAGTAAGGCTATTTTAGCCCTCGATGAATCTGTTGATGTAGCACAAAATTTACTTAGGACTACTTGCCCCAGTGATAAACTTCAGGAGTTTGATATACAAGTGAAAAAAAACCTTGACTTATGTGTTAAAAAACTCCAGAATACTCAGGCATCAAAAATGGCAAGAGATCAACGTGATTTTACATCTAACACAGTATATAATTGGAGAAAACTCACTATTCAACCTGTGGTCGGACAACGATCATCTTCCAGTACATCACTTTCATCCCTCAGTGATTCATCTGGTATGACACCCCTATCTAGTACTACGAGGTCAGGACTGAGCTTTAAGAGGACACGTAACACCAATTTTCATCCATATAGACGCAGACCCTATCAACAGTCGCCCGTGGACAGTGGGGATAATAAGGTAATCAACCTGAGTAGCTATAAACTAACTGATACTGACCTTACATTGTTGAGTAGGGGTCTCTCCTTCTCACCTAAAAGTAATTTTGATGCTTTTACTGCTGTGAAAGACCTTCATTTGTTTGCAAGGTCTCTGCTGCTCAAAAAACATTTTTTTAATGATGAACAATTTAATTTCTTCCCGACAGAAGAAGAGCAGATAGCCTTGCGAACATTGGAGGATCTCTCTAGTGAACATAATATGGAAGAGGGAGGTAAGATCCCTGCATCAATTAAGGTCAAATCTAAAAAATTCCCCCCACTGTCCACGTGCGCTAATATAGATCTGTTCGTCCAAGTGGTAACGAAGGAGTTCGAACGCATTCCGTGCTACATACAGAGAGACAACCTCACTAGAGATGAGCGTGGTCGCCTGAGAGCCCTTCAGAACCTCCCTGATGTAGTGCTGAAGCCGGCTGACAAGGGTGGCAACATTGTACTGTGGCCAAGGGATATGTATGAGAGGGAGGCCTTTAGACAGCTTAATAATCAAACTTGTTATAAACGTCTGACATCCAATCCTTTGGCCTCCTTTTTTCTCCAACTATCCAAAATCATCAATCAAGCGACAGTCAATGGGGTCATCACTAGGGAACTGGCTTCAGCGCTACTAGTCAGCGAACCTATGGTGTCTACGTTTTATTTGTTGCTGAAAGTGCACAAAAACATGTCCTCATCATCTGGACGTCCTATTATTTCCGGAACCGGAAATTTCTTAGAAAATGTCAACAGATGGATTGATAGTAAACTTCAACCCTTGGTGGAATGTTTGCCATCATTCCTCTTAGACACAGGTGAAATACTCAAGAGAGTGGATGGGCTATGCCTAGATCCAGAAATGATTCTAGTGACAGGAGACGTAGAGTCACTATATACAAGTATCTAACATGTAGATGGCCTAAGGGCATCTGCCTTTTTTTTCTCAAAACATCTAATTTATCTAGTGACATGATTAAGTTGGTGATGGACCTCCTGGAATTTGCCCTGACCCATAACTTTTTCACCTTTAAGGGATCCTTCTACCTGCAGCTCCAGGGCACTGCTATGGGCGCAGCTTTTGCACCGGCATATGCAAATCTTTTCCTGGGGCTGTGGGAGAAGGATCTCACCCTGCCAGATCGGCGGGAGTCTATGGACCGTGTCCCCTTTTGGACGTGCTACATTGATGATATCCTGCTGATCTGGCAGGGTAGCCTTGAGGACTTGGTGGCATTCATGCAATCCCTCAATGACAATGATATGAACATTCATATCACATATATATGGGATAAGGACTCGGTAAATTTCCTGGATGTGACCCTCACCAGAGATCGAGATAACTTTCTACAAACTAATATTTATAGAAAAGATACCTCCACGAACATGTTGCTTCATGCGACATCTTCTCATCCTCCCTTTATGATCCAATCTGTACCGACTGGACAATTTCTACGTCTTCGTAGACTTTGTTCCAATGATAATGACTTCGTCATACAGGCTGTAGACATGAAAAAAAGATCCCCTTTCATAAAATACAGTAAGCGTATGGTCAAAAGGGCATACCATCGGGCCAAGCATTCTAAAAGACATGACTTATTCTATAAGGTTAAGACCCCCAAGGTGGAGAATAAAGTAAGATTTGTAACTAATTACCATGCACAGTTTGGACGGATGAGGGAATGCTTGAATAAGGCTTGGCCAATTTTAATGGTAGATCCTATACTATCAAAAATTCTTCCCGACCATCCGTCCATTACTGTGTGTCGCTCTAGAAATCTCCGCGACCATCTAGTACACAGCCATTACCAGACTGAACCGGAAGCTACAATCTTTGGTGCCCCTAGTCCTGAGTGTGGAAGCTTTCCATGCGGTCGATGTGTTGCCTGCCCTAACGTGGAACAAACAAATAACTTCTCTAATGCAGCTGGTACCAATATATATGCTATCAAGAGTCGCATTACCTGTACCTCACGATGTCATCTACTATGCCACATGTCCTTGTGGATTAATTTATGTTGGCCTAACAACTCGCCAACTTAAGGTGAGAGTAAGGGAGCACGTGCGGGGTATATTGGCGGCCGTCGACTGCGTGGATGTGTCCACACTCAAGACTATACCGCGACACTTTAAACAATGTCATGACTGAGATAGTTCCCTTCTGAAAGTTAGGGGAATTGATACACTTAAGTTTGGAATCCGGGGAGGTAAACTAAGTGAATGTCTGGCTCAGTTAGAGTCCAGATGGATCTGGAAATTGGGAACAGTACATCCTTATGGACTGAATGAGAGTCTCAGCTTTGCTCCCTTTCTTTGATCCCCCTCTCCCTGTCCCATACAATTGTTGATTTGATTTTGCTTTTAATTTCACTTTTATTCTTTTTAATTTCATCCATCGTCATTACTTGCTACATTCCTTTTGGAGTGATATGACTCTATGAAATTCGGCCTGCCACTAGTGATGAAGTGGGGAGAAGAAGAGTAATTTTACTTACCTGGAAACGTCTTTCGTCATACCTGTTCACTTACCTGGAAACATCTTACGTCATACCTGTTCCTCTCAGTCTCCCATATATTGATATGCTATGATTTTTTGACATGGATATGTTTGTGTATGTTTCATGTTAATATTCGAGTGTTGTGTTACTGTATACACTTGGTGGAGGTCTCCGCCCGAACCATATGCTGTTCTGTGGTCTGGGTTGGGGAGTCCCGCCAACTGTTCGTGTGGACCATCCGCACCACTTTTAACTGTTCTTAGTATGGGCATGCACTTTATCTGGCAATTGTGCCCATGACAGATGGTTGCATATATATGACCCCACTTTAACAAATACGATAATGCATGACTTAAGATACGTAAGATATTCGCATGACTATATATATGGTTATTTTGGACCTGCTAGTATTGTTCTGTGACTTATGGTGGATTCCTATCTGTAAATTATACTATACCATAGATATATTTAATGTACAACAAATATATGGCTTGTCAGTAATGGAATCACCCATGAGCCGCAGCAGTACATGAAATTAATTGTATTACTATATATGAACTATTGTTCCAATATGTGATGTCTGTATATGAAGAATTGTATGGGACATATTGACTGGTGACCGCTTAGGATGTTGGGTTAACCATATGAGAAATGGATAGCAGGGGGTGATAGTTTGCTGCGAGATATGTATTGCTATATGTCCGTGTATGCACTATATGTCGGAGGCGGTCTGGACTGGTACGCGCTGGCGTCGGTGGATGTCATGGCGCCCAGTGCTGCTTGGCGTCTCGACGCAAGGACCACCGCATGATCCACCACATGACGCCGACGTCACTGGTTGCCCCGGCGACGGCGACGCTATGCGCGTCAAGAGAAGTCCTCCCACCTCATCCCATTGGCCGGCTCAATATTTAAAATCACACACCTCCAAAGTAGATTGACGCCCCCTGAAAAAGGCAACACCAAAACGCGCATTGGGGAGGACGCGCGGTCCATGTGTGGAAGTCCATTGAGTACAGTCCTCTGCCCAGGTATATACTCTTGCCTAGATATGTACCCACACTTATTCTGTGTTACCATTAGGTGATCTTTTCATGTGATGTTCATCCACATATATACACAATGACCTAATATTCCCAAGTGCCTTAAGTAACATGAACTTTACCTTTGGAGCTTATGGGATTTCAGCATGATGGCACTGGATAATGGACACTGAGCTACAGGACATTAGTTAAATATATTTTTGTGGTCTTCTTTTTCACTATGGACCGTGTTGATCCTACTTATGATGGATTTTTAACAATGCATGTATCTGCACCCCTCATACTGGATATCTATTTCTGATTTTAATGAAATTATAAATAAAGGTTAATTTTTATTATGAACACTTTTTGGGTTGTGTTTGATCGCATGTTTTTTCTTCAATTGAATCCACAGGTACTAATATTGCGCGCAGTCATCTCATCAAAGGGGGCTGTGGATATGCGGTAAGCACCTGATGATATTGTAGTGGCCAGACTGTCAATCTGTGCAAATTAACTCCCACTGGACCAAGTTGCTGGCTGTGCAGTTGCTGCAGAACAGCTTAATGATTGTGTTCCCTCAGTCTCGATGGAGGCTACCCAGCTGCCATTATTTCTCAAATAAATCTTTCCCTGGTATGTACACTCTCATTGCAGAGAATGTGGCCCACTCTTTGGAATTGTCATTATGCAACAAAGTGTACTTCACTGTCGACATATGGAGTAGCAATTATGGCATCTTTTATGCCCCACTGGATCAATGGTTTTTGTAGCAGTGGCAACACATTAGCTCAATGAAGTTAACACCTCCACAGTTGGTAAGGTCTGGTTCCAACACAAGGCAGCGCTTATCTACCTCCTTAATGAACATCTTCTGTCCCCTACGACAACACATCAGAATGCTCCATGCCACCTCACTCCTTTTATATATGTAAGCTGAAGTGCTGCTATATTGTAATCTGGTCCCCGGCGGTAGTTGTGTGAGTGGTCCGCCATTGTCATGAAGGAACCAGCTCCAGGAAAATTTGTGTTGTTGGGGAATGTGTGCAACATAATACCTTGATCTGAAGCTTCTATGGATGGTTCTATTGCACTTAGTGCAGTTCCGCTCCCATTAACCATTTCATTCAATAAGCCAGACCAGTCCTTAAAAACAATGTCCATTTTATATTCGGCCAAACTAGTAAACAGGTTGTACATTCTCCTTCTCTATCTTCCGTATAATACACCGGCTCCATTCTGAGAGTTATAGTCTGAATTTTGTTCCCAGCAACAGGTACCACAAGGGACATGGGAAGATGTTCTAATTACCTGCATTTTCTTAGGGGTAGAGTTATTCGGGTCCACTCGTTACGTACTGATCCTGATATCCGAGCCTTTAGCTAAGACGGTCTCACTGGCCGCTCATTGAGACAATGCTCCCTGTTTTTAGTACTCACAGCAGAGCACTACCTTCTTCCTAAAGTCCCCCTTTTCCGCTGGATCCTACTTTTCCCGAACTTCTAAGCTTTTCCTCAATGCAGGGGTCCCCAAATGCCTGTGCTGTCCTTGCGCCTCTGTAACTAGCTTCTTACATGCTGAGCCTTGTAGTTCCACACACGCTGAACCTGTATCCTGCTGTCTCCACCTTCTCTGCACACAGTCTGCTCCACACTCTGTCCATAGAGCACTGACTCCCACTTCCCAGATCTAGTCTCCAGTTTGTGCTCAATCACTCTTCCCCCTCCCTGGCTGGCTAGGTGTTAACCCTCTAATCCCTGAACACAGGATCCTGCAGCCCAAGGGAAATCTGATCAAGGGGAAGACCGTGACCTCTGGTGGCCTGTGCAGACAACATAGCAGGTGCATAACTTTAAATACAAATAACTTTTAGGAACTTGCCACGACGTCTTCTTGAGGGGGACAGTGCTCCTTTCCACCTTCTCACATACCCCCACACTTAAAGAAAGTCACCCTCGACCATACCGACCTCTGAAGCCTTAAGACTAGTGATGAGCGAGCACTAAAATGCTCGGGCACTTGTTGCTCGGGTCGAGCAAATTGGAATACTTGGGTGCTCGACCCGAGCAACGAGCCCAATGTAAGTCTATGGGAAACTGGAGCATTTTTCAGGCGGCTCCCCCTGGCGGTCTGCAGAGGGCCTAAAATTGCCCAAATCGATGGGAAAAAAGTGCTCAAATGACATGGGGACAGCATGGGGAAAACCCCTGGAAGCATTTCTGACTCCAAGGTCACTGCTGTCAACAATGTTGTCAGAGTATTATGCAACTTTTACGGACTCTCAATAAATCATACAAAAACGAAACCAAAATGGATTTTCCTGGGAAATATGTTAAGAAACATCCTTTCCAGGGTAATTTCTTGTATATAAGGCAAAATAAATAACCAAAAATACTCCTCCACAGCTTGGCCTATGTTCACAGGTAGAGTTTTTGATGCGTTTTTGCACTTTTGTATTGCTTTCAACCAAGACAAAGGCTTTCACTGGGAAATGTCATTTTAACATTTTATAACCTTATCTGGCCATGTGGTGTGTGACACATCATCAGACACATGCATACAGTGCTGAAAAGACATGGAAACAGTATGGGGAAGACCTCTGGAAGCATTTCTGACTCCCAGGTCGCTGCCTAAAAGTGTGCCCATCATAAGTGATCCTTGGCGCATGCGAAGATGCCTTCCACCATGCATCTGTCATTGCTCGTCCTTGTCCCAGTGCAGCGTTTTGTTGTCCCTACCCCATTCCTTGGAATGCAAGAGCAAGTATTCAGCTAGCCATCCACCCTCCCACAGGCTGCAATACTATACTGTCAAATTTTTGACAGCTGCTTGCACTTGAAATGTGGCCTTTTAGGCTCGTGGAGGCGGAAGCTGTCCACAATCTTATGGTGTCCAGGTATCCATACTCTGTCCCCAGCCGCCACTATTTTTCAACGTATCGTCTCCGCCTTCCACAAGCACGGGTCCCACAACATTACCCGTGCCCTCCCCAGTGCACTTACTGGGAAGGACAGGTGAATGTGGCAAGGGACGATACGGAGCCAGTCCACAGCTTTTGTTGCTGAGTTGTATTTCACCACAGCCATATTCTTTAGCTTGGTGAAAGGACTTGGGAAACCATATCTACCCAGCTGTCATTTCTCCCAGGAAGTCCTCTAAAGCTGCTTTCACTTGAAATGTGGCCTTTTAGGTTCGTGGAGACGGAAGCTTTTCATAACCGCATGCTGGTGGCCGGGTGTCCATACTCCGTCCCCAGCCCCCACTATTTCTCCCTGTATCGTCTCTGCCCTCCAAAAGCACGGGTCCCACAACATTACCCGTGCCCTCCCCAGTGCACTTACTGGGAAGGACCGCCTAACCACACACACGTGGAGAGGTGAATGTGGCCAGGGACGGTATGGAGCCAGTCCACAGCTTTTTTTGCTGAGTTGTATTTAGCTCAGTGAAAGGACTGGCATAGAGGGAAACCGTATCTACCCTGGGTGTCATTTTTCCCAGGAAGTCCTCTAATGCAGCTTGTTGCAGAAGCAATGGCAGCCCGTCCAACATCAACTCGCACTTGTCGGTGGTGCTTTGACACACACAAACATCTTTCTTTGCGCACTTAATTTCATGAATACAGAGTTGGACAATGGCCTGATCTGCAATGCGGTTTAAGAAATAACATGCATAAGTAAGTCTGATCCACATTAAAAAAAGCAGCCAAAGAGTGTCCGGGAACCTTACCCCACACTTTTCTTAGCCAGGACTGCTTCTCTGCAGGGATGGACGGTCCCACCAGAGAATCCTCTGGTGTGCCCTGGCTTCTAACTCAGGAGAGTTCATGATAGCGCTAACTTTGCAGCTGCTATGGGGCTCTTGAGCGGAGGAGAAAGGTGAGCCCTCAAATCAAATCCTCTGGTGGGCACAATGTTTTTCAATCTGAAACAGCTTCTCAGTGGGAGTTGTATTTCACCACAGCCATATTCTTTAGCTCGGTGAAAGGACAGGCATAGAGGGAAACCGAATATACTCCGGCTGTCATTTCTCCGTCACCAGAATCCGCCCATTGTCACACACGACCATGCCTGGCTGTATGTTCAGCGGTGAGAGCAACAGATCAGGCTGCTGTGTTACAGCTTTCAACAACTCTGCAGCGCTGGGTGGTTTGTCAATTAAGCATTAAGCATGGTATCTTCAGCACATCCTGTTGCCGATTGGCCAAGGCAGTGCTGCAGTGCTGTCAGCTTCTGACTGATGTGGTCATTTCGGAGATGGAGGAGGAGGTGCAGGAGCTGAACAATGTTATTACATTGAGGTTAAATTGGTGACGCTGTTTTTTATACTAAAGAAAGATCCTATTGTTTTGTTTTTTTTACGTTTTTTTTTAAGACGAATGCATTCACTGGGAAATCTCATTTTAACATTTTATAACCTTATCTGGCAATGTGGTGTGTGACACATCATCAGACACATCCTGTTTCATTTATGATGGAAGGACTCTGAAAGTCATAAAGCCTATTTTCATAGGGCCATCAGACTGCCCTTACTATTCTTAAAAGGCCAGCAGTCGGCCCTCGCTATTGTTAGAGAGCCATCAGCCGGCTATGCTTTGTTGCTCCCATTATTAGCAAGTGGGTCTCCTATACTGTTATTGCGTATGCAGTGACTGCAAGGGCTGCCAAAACTTGGACCCAACCCAATAAGCCTTTGAAGAGACATAGAGGAGGGTCTCAGTAAAAAAAAATGTTCCCATTATAAAGGAGCGGGTCTCCTATAGTGGTAATGCCCATGCTGTGACTGCAAGGGCTGCCAAAATTTGGGAAAAACCCCACTAAGAATTTAAAGACACATAGAGCAGGGTCACAGTAACAACAAATTCCCATTAGAAAGGAGAGAGTCTGCTATACAGTTATAGGGTATGCAGTGAGTCCAACAGCTGACCAATTTTAGGAAAAACCCCACTAAGAATTTAAAGACACATAGAGCAGGGCCACAGTAACGACAAATTCTCATTAGAAAGGAGAGGGCCTCCCATAGTGTTGGCCTATGCAGTGAATGCAAGGGCTGCCAAAAATTGGGAGGCACTCCAATGCCCCTTGGAAGAGACTTAGAGGGCCTCATAAAAAAAATGTTCCCATTAGAAAGGAGCGGGTCTCCTATACTTTTAATGCCCATGCACTTAGTGTATGAGCTGACAAACATTTACCCCTGGGGGGGTATACATGAACATGCTGTATATATATATTTTTTTTACGGCGAGCATCATAAACACCCTTTAAAAAAATTATGCGGGTGTTGAATCATGGACCATGGTCACCCTGGTGATATGGTGGTGGAGGATGAGGAGAAGGAGGAGGACAAGAGCAAATAGCCAAAATCAGTTAGTGTATACCCATGTGTTGGTGTGAAGAGGTGCATGGGAATAGATCTCCCAAAAAAAGACACTGGATTGGAGTTTATGTTACGCTGCTATCATTCAGTGGTGTTGAGAAGTCTGGCCCAATCCAGCCCTTGTTCATTTTTATAAGAGTCAGCCTGTCAGCTTTTTCATTTGACAGGCGGATGCGCTTATCAGTTATAATTCCACCAGCGGCACTAAAAACCCGCTCTGAAAAAACGCTAGCGGTAGGGCAGCCCAGGACCTCCAAGGCATAGAGAGCCAGTTCATTCCACATATCTATCTTGGATACCCAATAATTAAAAGGCACAGAGGAATCACGGAGGACGTTGGTACAATCGGCAAGATACTTTCTCAGCATCATCCCAAACTTTGCACTCCTTGTGAGAGTACCCTACACCTCAGGGCCTGTGCGATGGGAGGGTCTGAGAAAACTGTCTCATAACTTTGACCGTGGTCCCTACCTCTGCTGGATTGAAGTTGTGTCTCTCTCTCCTGTACTCCTTGGTTGTCCAATGAACTGTGACCTCTGCCGCCAGCGTTTTCAGATGGGAATTTTTATAATAGTTCAGCAACAAGGGCCTTCTGGTACTGCCCCATTTTTGTAGACCTGTCCATTTCAGGAATAAGAGATATAAAGTTCTCCTTGTAGCGTGGGTCTAGAAGTGTCACCAACCAGTAATGACTGTCACAAAAAATTTTGAGAACACTAGGGTCATGGGAAAGGTAGCATAACATAAACTCAGCAATGCGTGCCAGACTTCTAACAGGCAAGACTTCCGTGTCCTCACCAAGAGGATGACTGGCCATGCTCTCCTCCTCCTCCTCCTCTCTGTCCTCTGGCCAACCACGCTGTACAGACGGTATGACAGTTGTACAGGTAGTACCGTCTATAGCGCATGAAACTAGCTCCTATTCTTCCTCCTCCTCCTCTTCCTCATTGTCACCCAAACCATGTTGGGATGAGATGAGGCTGGGCTGTGTGTAATCACCCTGTATGGTTCCTTGCTCCATCTCATCGTGCTCCGCCTGCAATGCATCCTCTTTGATTGTGAGCAGAGAGCGTTTCAAAAGACAGAGAAGCGGGATGGTGATGCTAATTATGGCATCATCGCTGCTCACCATCTTGGTGGAGTCCTCAAAGTTTTGGAGGATGGTACATATGTCTGACATCCATGTCCACTCTTGAGGTCTTATGTGTGGAGTCTGAACTGAATACCGACTGCCTTGTTGATGCTGTTACTCAACAACTGCCCTCTTCTGCTTACAAATCCTTCCCAAAATCTGCGTGGGGACATCACACACCAGTCTGTGAGCCGGAAGCAGCAAACGCTGCTGAAACACTGCAAGGGCGGCGGAAGCTGTAGTTGACTTTCTAAAATGGGCACACAGGCTGCGTACTTTAACAAGCAGATCCGGCAGCTCCGGGTAGGATTTGAGAAACCGCTGAACCACGAGGTTAAGCACATGGGCCAGGCATGGTACGTGTGTGAGCTCGCCTCGCCTCAGAGCTACCACCAGGTTCCGGCCATTGTCACACACGACCATGCCTGGCAGTAGGTTCAGCAGTGTGAGCCACAGATCTGGCTGCTCTTTCAGAGCTGTGCACAACTCTTTAGCATTGTGCGGTTTGTCACCTAAGCATATTAGCTTCAGCACAGCCTGTTGCCGCTTTGTCGAGATAGTGCTGCAGTGCTTCCAGCTTGTGACTGATGTGGTCATTTCAGAGATGGAGGCTGAAGAGGAGGAGGAGGCTGAGGAGGATGAGGTGTAGGAGCTGTAGACTGTGGGGGCAACACTGATTGACCTAGGGCCCGCAATCCTTGGCGTCGGGAGGACGTGTTCCGTCCCAAGGTCCGACTGGGTCCCGGCTTCCACTATATTAACCCAGTGTGCCGTCAGCGAGATGTACCGTCCCTGCCCACAAGCACTTGTCCACATGTCTGTGGTTAGGTGGACTTTCCCGGTAACTGCGTTGTTGAGGGCACGGCTAATGTTTTGGTAGACGTGCTTGTGTAATGCGGGGACGGCACACCGGGAGAAATAGTGGCAGCTGGGAACTGAGTCCCGAGGGACGTCCGCCGCCATCAGGTTGCGGAATGCTTCCGTCTCCACGAGCCTAAAAGGCAACATTTCGAGCGCAAGCAGTCGTGAAATGTGGAAATTTAGTACTGTGGGGCGTTAGCTACGTATTTGCGCTCGCATACCAAGAATTAGGGTATGGACAATTGAACGCTGCGCTGGGACAAGGACGTGGATGTGCTTCCTGATGCTTCTACTTGAGATTTGCAATGCAATGACAGGTGCAGGGCAGGAGGCATCGTCGCATGCACCATCGACAGGGGATTGGCTTGCATGCACAACAGCGGAAGAAGCAATGGTGCCACCCGCAGACACTGTTACTGGACCCCGGGGTTCAGCCCACAAAGTCGGGTGCTTTGCTGCCATGTGCCTGATCATGCTGGTGGTGGTCAGGCTGGTCGTTTTGCTACCCCTGCTGATGCTGGCCTGGCAGGTGGTACAAATGGCCTTTTTGGGGTTATCGGCAGAGTATTTAAAAAAAAAAACAGACTCGGGAAGACCCAACAGTTGTACTGGCAACTTCCTTCATGTTGGTGTTACGGGGAACGGTTGCCTGCCTTCTTTCTGCGGCCACCACACTGCTTCTTCCTGCCTGTTGGGGTGCTTTGCCTCCCTCCCCCTGTGTGCTGCTGTCCTCGCTCTGCATGTCCTCCTGCCAGGTTGGGTCAGTTACTATATCATCCACCACTTCGTCTTCCACTTCTGCACTCTGTTCCTCCTCCTGACTTTCTGGCAATTGTGTCTCATTATCGTCCACCTCTTGTGACACTTCCCCACCGTCGCCTTCTTGTGATCGTGGCTGCTCAAATATTTGGGCTTTGCTACATGCGATCTCCTCTTGCCCCGCTTCAAGTGGACAGGGCGAGAGGCCCGAATCTATAATTGGGAATGTGAACAGCTCTTCGGAGTGTCCAAGTGTTGGTTCAGTTGTCTCTGGGCACTCGGCATGGTAGGAGGAAGGAGGTTCAGGGTGAGGAATATGCAGTCCAGACTCACAGCTACTGAGACTTGACCGTGTGGAAGACAAGGTGGTGGTGGTGGCTAAGTGACTGGAAACATTATCTGCTTTCCAACCAATAACCTTTTCACACTGCTCTGTGTTCAATAGTGGTGTTCTGCGATCCCCTATTAATTGGGACAGGAAGGTTGAGCGAGAAGATGTAGGTGTTTGTGGCACAATTTCAGCTTGCCCACGACCTCGGCCTCTGCATGCACCATTATCACCATCACGTCCAGTTCTCCGTCTCGCCACGTGCCTTGCCCGTTTTAAATGGAGGACAATATCTTCCACGCTCACAACAAATGACTGAATTTGGAGCAAACTTATATGTGATCCGTGTGACGGAGAAAACAGAGTTTTAAATACCTGGCCTGTACGTAACCATTTTGAACAGCAGTATGGTGTCAATTGCTTCACTGACACTCTGAAAAAAAAAAATTAATGGAGGCCAGAAATGGCAGTATTTTCTGAAAATGTACACTACCGTTCAAAAGTTTGGGGTCATTTAGAAATGTCATTATTTTTTAAAGAAAATCACATTTTTTTTCAATGAAGCTAACATTAAATGAAAATGACTATTCTAGCTGCAAACGTCTTGTTTTTATTGCAATATCTACACAGGTGTACAGAGGCTCATTTTCAACAACCACCACTCCAGTGTTTTAATAGTACATTGTGTTTGCTAACTGTGTAAGAGGCCAATGGATGTTTAGAAAACCCTAGAAAACCATTGCACAAGTATGTTAGCCCTGCTGAAAACGGTTTGGCTGATTTGAAAAACTATAAAATTGACCTACCTTTGAGCTAGTTGAGAATCTGGAGCATTACATTTGTTTGTTCTATGAAACTCTTAAAATGGCCAGAAAAAGAGAACTTTCATGTGAAACTCGACAGTCTATCCTTGTTCTTAGAAATGAAGGCTATTCCATGTGAGTAATTGCCAAGAAACTGAAGATTTCCTACTAAGATGTGAACTACTCCCTTCAGAGGAGAGCACAAACAGGCTCTAACCAGAGTAGAAAGAGAAGTGGGAGGCCCCGCTGCGCAACTGAGCAACAAGACAAGTACATTAGAGTCTCTAGTTTGAGATATTGACGCCTCACAGCTCCTCAGCTGGCAGCTTCATTAAATAGTACACGCAAAATGCCAGTGTCAACGTCTACAGTGAAGAGGCAACTCCGGGATGCTGGCCTTCAGGGCAAAGTGGCAAAGAAAAAGCCATATCTGAGAGTGGTTAATAAAAGGAAAAGATTAATATGGGCAAAAGAACACAGACATTGGACAGAGGAAGATTGGAAAAAAGTTTTATGGACAGACGAATCAAAGTTTGAGGTGTTTGGATCACACAGAAGAACATTTGTGAGACGCAGAACAACTGAAAAGATGCTGGAACAGTGCCTGACGCCATCTGTCAAGCATGGTGGAGGTAATGTGATGGTCTGGGGTTGCTTTGGTGCTGGTAAAGTGGGAGATTTGTACAAGGTAAATGGGATTTTGAATAAGGAAGGCCATCACTCTATTTTGCAATGCCATGCCATACCTTGTGGAAAGCGCTTGATTGGAGCCAATTTCATCCTACAACAGGACAATGACCCAAAGCACACCTCCAAATTATGCATGAGCTATTTAGAGAAGAAGCAGGCAGCTGATATTCTATTTGTAATCGAGGGGCCAGCGCAGTCACCAGATCTCAACCCCATTGAGCTGTTGTGGGAGCAGCTTGATCGTATGGTACGCACAAAGTGCCCATCAAGCCAATCCAACTTGTGGGAGGGGCTTCAGGAAGTATATGGTGAAAGTTCTCAAGATTACCTCAGCAAATTAACAGCTAGAATGTCAAAGGTCTGCAATGCTGTAATTGCTGTAAAGGGAGCATTCTTTGACAAAAGCAAAGTTTGAAGGAGAAAATTATTCTTTCAAATAAAAATCATTATTTCTAACCTTGTTAATGTCTGGACTATATTTTCTAAACATTTTGCAACTCATTTGATAAATAAAAGTATGAGTTTTCACGGAAAACACAAAATTGTCTGGGTGACCCCAAACTTTTGAACGGTAGTGTATATGTGATCCGTGTGACGGAGAAAACAGTTTTAAATAGCTGGATTTTTAGCGCTGTAATATGGAAAGGACCTGGCTGTATTCTGCAGTGCCAGCAAGCAAATGGTGTGGAAAAACTGTGTTCTCTGAATTGCTTTTTAAGCAAATAATGAGGATTAAGATCCCAAAAAAATTATTCCTGGGCCTATTTCTAGAAATATAACATCAGAAGACAGAACTGGAATTGAGCCTCTTGTGCTATATGCACTGCAGTCTGCTATATACCCTGCTTGCCTCCCTATATACACTGCCTGCCTGATATCTCTGCAGATGGATTAGTCCTCAGAAGGACTGTTTGTTGAGATGGATATGTGTCTCTAATATAGTTTTGTATACCTACACTAACTAGAAACAAGCAAATCTCTCCCTAGCTCAGCAGCACCTCTCCCTACACTGTCTGATTCCGAAGTGACTGTGATGAGCATGGGGGTGCCAGGTCTGTTATAGACCTGATGACGCTGTGCGGCCAGCCAATCACTGTAATGCCACAACCAACATGGCTACGGCATTACAGTGAGTGGAAGGCAATTCCTGCATGTTCATTGGCGCTCTAAAGAGTGCCCAACATGCAGGGAGGAGACCCGAGCTCCCACCGAGCAACCCCGGAAATACTCGGAGAGCGCCGAGCATGTTGAGCAGTGAGATGCTCGGGCGAGCACCGAGCAGTAGCAAACATGCTTGCTCATCACTACTAAAGACCAAAAATATTAGTACACATTTAACTTCGCACATTGGTCCACAGTCCAAACCCAACTCTGTTCTTCTCCTGGACCCTGACGTCTTTTCTTCTGAGTCATCTTGATTCCGGTTCCACTGGGTTGGGACCCCGGAACAAGTGTTCATGTCATGCCATAGGCCCAACACAGCAACAGGCTGCCAAACTTTGCATAACTAGTGAAGCTCCTTCATCAGTTTGAGTCCCCTGGGACCCCCTGGATCCGACTGTCCCTGACTTCCTCTTAAGAACTTTGAAACACTGTAGAAGAACAACAAGGCCTTACTAACATGGGCTTAAGGGAACAAATCTGGGACAGCACTGGAAATGTCCTGTTCCTAAACATGCTCTTCTTTATTTGTACTCCTATGACAGCACCACGAGAGAAGGATTCGCCCATCAAGGACAGGAAACCTACAGGTTTAAAAGGGCGGCACCTCTCTCCCGCCTCAGTTTAGGTTTCCTGTCCTTGATGGGAGACCTTTCAGGCTTACTTGCAGGATGAAGAAATGGTCTCTTGGCCCAGCTGGAGTAGATAGGGTGCCTGGAGAGGTGAAGTTCCTGCCCTAGTTGGTCCTGACTCTGGAGACTCCATGGCAGGGCTCATTGGGGCACCTATGTGCACGTTGTGGTCAGCGTGACATCCCCTCTTTGAGGTGAACGGTCCGCTATGTGTGGGACCGCATGCGGGCAACCCCCCCCGCTAAACTATGCAAGAGATCTGGGCCGCGCCGGCGGGGAACGTGAGAGGCGTGGCCCTGTGACGTGTTTCCAGTGCGCCGGGGGCTCCACCGGAATTGGGCGTAGTTCGCGCGCGGCCAGGAAGTATGGGGCCGCATGCGAGCGATGTGAGGACGCCGGAGCAGGACACGTTTCACTGGACAAAGGGCGTTCTGCCAGTGCAGCTGGGAGGCAGTGATCAGCCCACCTGGGGGGGAGGAGGATGTTCCTTCCGGGGACCCACCACACAGGTACCAGGTATGGCCAGGTGCTTCCCAGCCCATTGTTTTCTTTTTGGTAACATGGGAGATACACAAGAGCAAGAACAACTGCTGCAGGAGCAGCCCTCTGGGGAGCCCTCACAACAGGCGGTGCAATGTCGTTCCCGGTCTGGGTCCAATCGTTCGACTAGGAAGTTCACCGCAAAAAGCAGAAAGGAAGGTCCTGTTGTTCGGCGTGATCCTCTGCCAGTTAAGAAGGATTCCTCTGCTTCTACGGTACCACATATTCCAAGGGGTAAGTGGAATTTTCGTGAAGTTCTACTAATTCTTCTCCTACTTCTCTGTATGTAATTTTTTCAGAGCAAGAAATGTTCATTTAAATCGAAACATAAGGAATGTGCCCTATGCAGCAATCCGCTCCCTGATGCATATATTAAGAAATTGTGCCAACCTTGTATTGACAAGGTAATGACGGAAGAAACCCCGGGGTTTTACTTAGGGCTAAAAACTTTAATTAAAGAAGAAATAGGCAAGGCTTTGCAAGGAAATTCTGAGACCAGGCATTCTCCTCAAGACCCTCGGCCAGGCTCAGACTCTGATATCTCAGACATTTCTTCCTCTTCCCTCTCTTCCTCTAATAGCGAGTCTGATAGACAATATTTTCCTCTGCATGAGGTTGATGCCTTGGTGAAAGCTGTCCGAACTACCATGGGCATTGTGGACACTAGACCAGAAAAGTATTTGGAAGATGTAATGGTTGGGGGATTAGGTCAGAAAAAGAAGAGATGTTTCCCCGTGAATACTAAGATTAAAGATCTCATTGATAGAGAGTGTCAAAAGCCAGACAGGAGGGGCAGCATCCCTCCCTCCTTCAAAAGGAGGTATCCTTTTGATGATAATTCCACATGTTCCTCTTGGTAAAAAGCACCGAGGCTAGATGTTGCCATTTCTAAGGCATCAAAAAAGTCTTCTCTCCCCACTGACGACATGGGAGCATTAGAGCCCTTAAACCAGCAGTAGCAGCCACCTGCACATCCAGAGCCCTGATGGTCTGGCTGGAACAGCTAGACAACCAACTGAAAGAGGTTGTCTCCAGGAAGGAAATTATTTTTTCCCTCCCCCTGGTCCAGGGTGCAGAGTCCTTTCTTGCTGACGCGTCTGCGGACTCAGTTAGACTGGCAGCAAAATCTTCAGCTCTGTCAAATGCTGCTCGGCGTGCCCTATCGCTTAAATACTGGCCTGGAGATGTACAAACGAAGTCGAGACTTTGTACAATTCCTTGTGAGGGGGAATATCTTTTCGGCCAAACCATGGATGAACTTTTGGAAAAAGCTGGAGATCCTAAGAAGGGGTTTCCATCTGTTTCTCTACCCTCTTTTAAGAGATCATTTCGGAAAAAGAAGTTTGTCCGAAGAAGAATTTTTAGAGAACAGGAGAAATTCAAAGAAAGAGGTCGCAAAGGTAGAGGTCTACTCTTTGGTTCTTCTTCCAAAGATGAGCAGAAGCCAGGGGAATCACAATCGGCCCAGGTGGGAGGAAGATTGTCATTGTTTTTCCCAGCCTGGGAATGTATTTCACATAGCAATTGGATTTTGAGCCTGATTAAATTTGGTCTTAAATTTCAATTTCAATCCCTTCCTTACAGAAGATTCGTCATTATTCCCTCTAGTTCCTCCCAAGAGCGGCAGACTGCCCTCGTATCGGAGATTCAAGACCTAATAAAGAAAAACGTCCTGATTGAGGTTCCGAAAACAGAAGAGGGACACGGATTCTACTCCCCGCTCTTTCTGGTCCCCAAACCAGATGGGTGCTTCAGGACAATCACAAATTTAAGATCCTTAATAGCTTTCTTAGAATAGACACCTTTAAAATGGAATCATTAAAATCGATAATAAAATTACTTTTCCCCCACTGTTATATGGTAGTCCTGGATCTTAAAGACGCTTATTACCATGTTCCCATTCATAAGGATTATTAAAAGTATTTAAGGGTGGCCATTGAAATAAGAGGGGTAGTTAAGCACTTCCAATATACCGCCCTTCCCTTTGGGTTGGCTATAGCCCCGAGAGTTTTTGCCAAACTAGTGGCAGAAGTTATGGCCCATCTAAGAGAAAAAGATATCTTAATAATCCCTTACCTTGATGATTTCCTGATAGTGGGGAACTCCCTTGTACAGTGCGAGGCCCACCTTCAGGTGACAATTTCTGTCCTTGAAGGCCTAGGTTGGTTTCTAAATCTGGAAAAATCTAGGTTGGCCCCACAAAAAGCTCAACAGTTCCTGGGGGTCATTTTAGATTCAGAAAGACAGTTATGCCATTTATCAGAAGAAAAGATTGCAAACATGCAGGGTTTAGTGAAACATTGTATGGATAGACCCTCTATGTCACTCCGTAAAACCATGTCATTATTAGGGACCCTGACCTCTAGTTTTACCGTTGGTCCCAATTTCACTCAAGGGCTCTTCAATGGGATACATTATATAACGACTCAATTCTAGATGGACATCTAGACCAGGAGTTTATCTTGGCCCCTCGCTCCTTACAATCCCTTCGTTGGTGGTTGTTATACACTAATCTTTCTAGGGGAGTCCCTTGGGAATGTAAACCTACTGCAGTCTTGACTACAGATGCAAGTGCTACAGGTTGGGGAGCTCATTTTGAAGGTAACTTAATTCAGGGGATCTGGTCAGAGAATGAGGTACAGTTTTCCTCGAATGTTAAGGAACTTCTGGCAGTCGATTATGCGCTCAATGGGTTCCTTGTATATTTGCAGGGCCAGGATGTCCATATACTCTCGGACAATCAAGTCTCAGTAGCATATATAAATCATCAAGTGGGAACCCGTCCAAAAGACTTAATGAGAGTAGTGGACAGACCTCTTCAGAAAGCAGAAGTTCATCTTCTCTCCCTTTCTGCTGTTCATCTAAGAGGAAAAGAAAACGTCAAAGCAGATTTTTTCAGCCGCAGTTCCCTAAAAGAAGGAGAATGGTCCTTGAACCCTCAGATATTTTCCAAGATTGTGGCAATGTGGGGTCTTCCAACAGTGGACTTGTTCGTGATAAAATCCAATCAGAAGGTGGCAACGCTTTGTTCCCTAAACTCCAGAGAAAGGCCCCTGGCAGTGGACGCCTTCATGGTCCCCTGGGAGTTTCCTTTGGCGTATGCATTTCCTCCCATGGTCCTGCTTCCATCAGTCATAAGGAAAATCAGGGCAGACAAAGCCAGAATGATCCTTATATGCCCCTTTTGGCCCAAGAGGCCATGGTTCTCTTGTCTCCGGAGAATGTCGATATCGGACCCCTGGGTTCTTCTGGAGATTCCGGACCTTCTCACTCAGGGTCCAGTTTCCCATCCTCCAGCCTCAAATCTCCATTTAACGCATGGAATTTGAAAGGGCGCTATTAACCAGCAAAGGGTTTTCCACAAATGTAGTAAACACTCTCCTATGTAGCAGAAAACCTGTCACTACCCGCATCTATTCTAGAACTTGGAGGAAGTTCCTGTCCCTTTCAAAGTCCAAACCAGAGGATGGGGTCCCTATTGGGGAAATACTAGAATTTCTACAGCGGGGTTTAAACAGGGCTTTACTACAAGTACATTGAAAGTACAAGTTTCAGCTTTAGGTGCTTTATTTTCTTCCGATATAGCGGCTAATTATTGGGTAGCACAGTTTATAAAAACCTCTTTTAGGTGTAGACCTATTATTAAATCTAGATCCTCTCCCTGGGATTTAAACCTGCTCTTAAATGCCTTGACTAACCCTCCTTTCGAGCCCCTAGATTCAGCTTCCCATAAAATTATTCTTCTTAAGACAGCCCTGTTGGTTGCCCTGACTTCAGCCAGAAGAGTAAGCGACATACAGGCTCTTTCTATATCCCCACCATTTACCCAAATTCTGGATGATAGAATTGTATTAAGGCCTGACCCAGCCTTTTTTTTCCAAAGGTAGTCTCACGATTCCATAGGTCTCAGGAGGTAAATCTTCCAACTTTTTGTTTTCCCTCTAAGAACCAGAAGGAGGAGAAACTACACACATTAGATGTTAGAAGGTGAGTACTTAAATACCAGGAGGTTTCACACAGTTTTAGGAATGATAGTTCCCTATTTATATGCCATCAGGGGGCTAGGAAAGGTTGTAAAGCTTCAAAATCAGGAGGTGGATTAAAGAGGCCATCACCCTCGCCTACTCTTCGGGAGACAAGGAAGTACCGGAGGGGTTGAGGGCACACTCCACCAGAGCAGTAGCAACCTCCTGGGCCGAGAAGACGGGGGTTTCCATCAAAGACATATGTAAGGCTACCACCTGGTCTTCTCCCTCCACCTTCTATAGGCATTATAGGTTGGATTTGGGTGATTCCTCTGATCTCACCTTTGGGAGAAGGGTGCTTTAGGCTGTGGTGTGGTCCATCTGACGCGCCCCCTGGGCCAGTGCTGTTAGGGATACCCGGAACCGGATCAGATGGGGGTTGTAGTCTCCGAGTGGCTGTGACCCGGTCCGTGCCCAGGGTGTCAAACTCAGTGTGTGGCAGTCCTTATAGATGTTACTAGATGTTCTTTTATGTCGACTACGCCACCCGTTGATTTGCGGTCACTACGGCCGCCGCTGCAGCAGGGTCCGCTGAGGCTGGTGGTGTGTGTGCAGCTTTGGGTAGTATAACCCCCAACGGGAGGGGTATAGCCTCAGGGGGTCAGCCGTGGAGGATGGTGGTTGTGAAGGTGCAGCAAAGAGACTCAGAGGCATAAAATGCAGTTCCAGGGTTTTACTTACTGGTGTTGCTCGGGTCACTGTGTACAGCAGTGACCACCCGAGCCGTGCTGCGTCCACCAGGTCCTGGACTCGGTCAACTCCCAGGCAACTCCGGAGTGTGGTCCTGAGCTCCTTTCTGACTCTCCCTTCTTCTGGCCGTTCCCACCAGGGATCCACCTAAGTCCGGCTCCCTCGGGCCTCTTGTTGGTAAACCCTTGTCTCTGGGTTCCCTGACCCTATTCTTGGTCTGCCTTCCGGGTGGATTTAGTGGGTGGTCGTGGCAGATCCTGCCCACGACCTCCGGTCTCTGGCTGAGGATTAGTGCTGTAGCCTCCACCAGCTTGGGATCCGGTACCCTGTTGCCGACCCTTCACCCTATTAGCTCTCTTATGGGTTCTTGGGGTCCCCTCTTCCTGCGCCTCTGGGTCCCTCTTCCTTCTCCTCTGCTCTGCTTCTCAGGCTCTCAGACAGACTGACCGACCGACAACTGACTGACCCTGATCTAAGATGGTGCCCACCTTATATACTCCCTCTATGTGTGAGCTCAGGTGACCAGCACCCAATGAGCTCCTAACTTTACCCAGGCTGCTCCCCCTATCTGCCCCTACACTACTGGGATGTTCCACCCCCCTCCCACTCCAGCCAGGAACAGACACTGTCGTACCTGCACATTTCTCTAGTGGGAGTACCATCGGTCTGTTCCCCGGAAATGGGATGTGTGTAGTGCATGCAGCCTACTAGCTCAGTTCCACACTCCATCCTTACCCGGGAGTGGAATATCACACCTCTGGGTTGAGGTGCAATACCCCTGTAGCAGCCGAATCCTCAGGGTGCTACACATCCCTAATCTCCTTTCGTCTCTGTAATTCTCTCGTGGTGCTGTCATGGGAGTATGAATAAAGCCTTCGTTACTTACTGGTAGCTGGATTTTTCAGAGCCCATGACAGCACCCTTATATTCCCTCCCTACACTGGTGCTTTGCACCCCGGTAGAGTTATTTTCCTTTTTTGCACCCTCGCGGGAATTTAGTTAGACATTGGCTTAAAATTAATTTGTTGTTGTTGTAATTAACCTTGGCGGTCCTCTCATGCTCTGTTAACTTAAACTGAGGTGGGAGAGAGGTGCCGCCCTTTTAAACCTGTAGGTTTCCTGTCCTTGATGGGCGGATCCTCTCTCGTGGTGCTGTCATGGACTTGGAAAAATCCCGTTACTGGTAAGTAACTAAGGCTTTTTCCAGGCTGCCCAGGATTCAGGAGATGGAGGTCGGTCCCATCTCCACGGCTGTTCAGGATATCACCTTCTCCCGTAGTTGTCCTAAAGCAGTCCTGTGCCCGACACGAACACCTGTGCTGACGTGTTACCTGAAAGACAAATATTAGTATTGGATCCAGCCACAAAGGGTGTCTCTGTGCCAGGAGTTTCCTTCTTCTTCCACTGCACATTTGGCTCATAGCTGCTCTGTCGTCTGGGACATCCACTCCAGTTCTGAGCTGTGGGCAAAATGGCACTGACCAGTCACAAACTCTTCCTGCCCAACTGCCTCCGTCCTTCCGGAGACCATACTTTTGACGTGACCGCCACTTCTTCCATCATTCCCAGTTACTCTGCCTCTGGACACACCCCTTTCACTCGGTATTTCTCACCTGATGGGCTGCCTTCTATCACTAGGCATACACCTCCTCCTCGAGGTCATCACTCTGGTGGGCTGGGCACTTCTTCACGCCTGCAGATATTGTCCACTCCCATGATGGGCTGCACTTCCCCGCTTTGGATTACCAGCTGTCGCCATTTTGGGACTCGTGCCGTCATCCGCCATCTTGGAGCTCATGCTGTTGTCTGCCATCTTGTCCTCTTCACAGGTATTAGGTTCCCCAATTTCTTCACTTGAAATGTTTGAATTCTGCTGACTACACCACTTGTAAGCTGGCTCCGAGCAGTAGTCATGTGAGTGGTCCCCCATTTTCCCGTCGGAACAAGCTACAGTAAAATTTGTGCTGTTGGGGGATGTGTGTGACATTGTACCTTGATATGCTGCTTCCATCAATGGATCCATTGCGCTTAATGCAGTTCTGCTGCCGTTAACTGTTTGTTTTTAAGATCTGGTCTGGCTTATTGAATCAATGTCCATTGTATATTCGGCCAAAATAGTAAACAGGGGATAATAGGTTTTCTTAGGGGTAGGGTTATTCGGGTCCAAGACAGTCTCATGGGCCGCTCATTGAGACAATGCTCTCTGTTTTTAGTGCTCACAGCTTTTCCGCTGGACCTTGCTTTTCCTCAATGCAGGGGTCCCTAAATGCTTGTGCTGTCCTGCCGCCTCTGCAACTAGCTTCTTACATGCTGAGTCTTGTAGTTCCACACACGCTGACCATGTATCCTACTTTCTCCACCTTCTCTGCACACAGCCTGATCCACACTCTGCCTAAGGCCACGGCCCTACTATCAGTATTTGTTCAGTATTTTTTCTCAGGAGTGGGAGCCAAAACCATGTGAGGAACAATCAGAGAAAAGGTATAATAGAAACAAGTCACCAATTCTGTCTGCATTTATCACCCACTCCTGGTTTTGGCTCACACTCCTGAGAAAAAATACTGACCAAATACTGGTTGTGGGGCCATCGCCTTAAGAACACTGACTCCCACTTTCTGGATCTAGTCTCCTGTTTGTGCTCAGTCACTCCTCCCCCTTCCTGGCTGGCTAGGTGTTAACCCTCGAATCCCTTAACACAGGATCCTGCAGCCCAAGGGAAATCTGATCAAGGTGAAGACAGTGACCTCTGATGGCTGGTGCAGACAACCATAGGCAGATTATAATGAGGACAATCTGGGCTACCGCCCGGGGCCTCGGGCCTCCAGGGAGCCCGGGGCTCCGGGGTGTCTATGGCCAGATTGCCCTCATTATATGTGCGTCGCCGCGGCACATACTGGCAGACAGAGGTGGGTGGGCCCCCGGACCGCTCCCCCAGCAGCGGCGCACGGACGCTGCTTCTTCTCCGTCTGGGCTAGCACTGCAGCTGTTAACTTCCCGAGTTACTGCTAGGAGACACGGCCCTGTGCGCGGCCGTGTCTCCTAACTGTGACGTCACGCAGTGCGCGCCCGGCCTGCAGTGCTGTGTGTGTCTGTGTGTGTCTGTGTGAGAGAGTGTATGTGAGAGAGTGCGTATGTGTGAGAGTGTGAGAGTGAGTGTATGTATGTGTGATTGAGTGTGTTTGTGTGCAGGCAGATATCATTGTGTGATGTCTGTTTATATGTATTTTTGTGTTTCAAATGTGTTTATGCGTCTATGTATATGTCTGTATATGTTTGTGCGTGCGTGACTGCGTGCGGCCTCCCGCTGTGTATAGATGGTGCCGTGCGGCCTCCCTCTGTGTATAGATGGCTCCGTGCGGCCTCCCGCTGTGTATAGATGGCACCGTGCGGCCGCCTGCTGTGTATAGCTGGCTACGTGCGGCCCCCTGCTGTGTATAGATGGCTACGTGCGGCCTCCTGCTGTGTATAGATGGCTACGTGCGGCCTCCTGCTGTGTATAGATGGCTACGTGTGGTCTCCCGCTGTGCATAGATGGCTATGTGCGGCCTCCTGCTGTGTATAGATGGCTACGTGCGGCCTCCCGCTTTGTATAGATGGCTACATGCGGCCTCCCGCTGTGTATAGATGGCTACGTGCGGCCTCCCACCATGTATAGATTGCGCCGTGCGGCCTCCCGCTGTGTATAGATGGCTACTAGCGGCCTCTTGCTGTGTATAGATGGCTACGTGTGCTCCATATTGAGTCATACAATTAATGTAAGGCTATGTGCCCACGATGCAGAAATGCTCCGGATTTTATTTGAGCGTTTCTGCATCTCCCTGGCAGAAAAAGTGCATGCGGATTGTACATGCGGATTGTACATGCGTTTTTCCTGCCAGGGACATGCGGATGTGAAGCGTTCTTCACATGCATTTCTGCATTCGGGTTGACAAGCGCTTTCCAAATGATTTTAGCATCACTTGGAAAGTGCTTGACAACTTGGTTACACTATATAAATCCATGCACCAGCATGGATTTATATTGTGTGACCGTAAAAGAATGTTAAAAAAATATATATATATACTTACCTTCCGATGGCCTGCCGATGTCAGCTGTCGCGTGACCCGTTACTTGACTAAATGACGTCATGGCAGGTCCTTTTCAGACCATCGTGAGCTGCCGGCAAGCCAGGACGCATCGGATAAAGACATCGGGGGCCATCAGAAGGTAAGTATAATATTTATTTTTTATTTTATTCTTTTTTTACAGGTTCTATGGTACCCGGGACCAGAGGAGAGTCTCCTGTTCTCCACACCCGGATACCATCCGCACATTGAAACGCATGGATTCTGCATGTACAGATGCAGTGATGCGGATTCCATGCGTTCCAATGCAAGTCAATGGCGGCGAAAACGCAGCGCTTCCGCAAAATAATTGGTAATGCTGCGGATTTTTCCGCAATGATAATCCGCAGTGGAAATTTCCGCAGCATGTGCATAGCACATGCGGATTATCATTGGGGAACATGGCAGACCTTCTACCAAGCGTTTTTTAAGTGTTTCTGCAGCGGAATTGCCGCTGCGGAAACGCTTAAAAAATGCATAGTGGGCACACAGCCTAAAAAAATATATTATAATTAATATTGTGCCAAATTAATTTCACGTGAACTATCACATGATCTATCACAGGGGATCATGTGACATGTGATACATCAGGTGTGTGTGTGTGTGTGTGTGTGTGTGTGTGGGGGGGGGGGGGGGTAGGGGCGCCTTCTAAACTGCCCGGGGCCCTTGCTACTCTTAATCCACCCCTTCAGACAACATAGCAGGTACATAGCTTTATACACAAATACATTTTAGGAACTTGCCTCAACATTTTCTTGAGGGAGAGTGAGCACCTGTTCACCCTCTTAAACCATGTTATGTTATAGCTGATGCCTGGAGGTGAGAAGGTGCACAGCACATGAGTTCCTCCTCTGTGTTGAGTAGCAAATTTCCCTCTGGAATTTCCCTCTGGATGTTTCCCTTCCAACTGCCAGGTTGGGCAATCTAACACATTCTCGTTGTATAGCACTAAATTTGGTGGTGCAACATTTTTAAAAAAAATATTTATATTTAGCAGTTTGAAGATGGCCATGAAAGTATCTGTGGGGTTCAGCCATTTATATATGACTAAGAACACCTTCCTGGATTAGCAGGAACAGAGCGGTCTGTCTTTTCTTTTCTTGATCTGCAATGTTACAACTCGGAATACCACCTTGCATAAGCTGGACCATTTGTACAATTAATGGAAAGCGGTCAAGGATTTCATCATGCACCAGACTATAGGGAGTATGTGTTATTTTGAGCTCATGCATTGGCAGCTCATCAGGGATGCATCTCACCTACATAGACCCTTTGAAGGGGCACCAGATTTGTAAATATGGACAACTTTGACATCAATAATGTCATCCCTTTGATATTTATAGAAGAGCAAATGCTTACACTGATGCAACAAGTAACATAGTATGAAAAACTACCACTTCTTACTTGCCAGCATGGAAGTGTTGAGGACCTGCATGTAAAATGCCATGTCATGGATAAATTGGAGGAGAATGAGGAACTAGTGGGATTTGTTAAAGAGGAGTGGATGTGGAGAGGTGCAGGGAGTTTTCATAGGCACAGGCACAGCTAGGGGACGAGGCTTGCACTCTTTGTGGTGATGATGATGATGGCTAAGACCAACCATTGTAGTGCTGTATGGAGAATGAAGCAACTGGGTCCTCAGTCACATTGATGATCATGATAAGCTGCTAACAGACATATTGTTAGCAACAAAAAAAGGAATAACTATGGGATATCCATACCAAATCCCTGACCCTGAAACGTGTGTATGCAAATGCAATGTATGATTTGGCATTTAATGCTAAGTCTTGTAGCAAGGCTCGTTAAAGGGTTGATATTGATTTTTCATAGTGCTACCCTTCAATAGGTGTCATGAAAGTTCAAGTCCTCTTCCTCTTTGTCGAAGCTGTTTGCATATTCAAATTCCATGAGGAGCATTGCATGTCCCTTATGTCTTCTTATGCCGGTTGGGTACTCTCCTCGCGGAGAAATGTTCCTCCTTAGAGTCCCTATTGGATATCCATGCTTTTAGACACTTACTGTAAAAGCAAAATGGGGGTTATATTTCCTGCCTATGAAAGAAAGGAAACATTGGCATATTACCAAAATAAGCTCCATACGCAGCCTATCTATCTTTCACTGAGCAGACAAGTGCTATCTAATATAGAGGCCTCTCTGCTGTTCCACCATCTCTGTCAGTGCTATCACTACATAAGGTAGCTGAAGCAACTCACCATCAGCAGCCAATACAGTTTGATGGCCAATTTGTGTTTTACTGCTGTACTACTTGATACACATGAACAAATAGAGATGTATCACCTGAAAAAAACAGGTTCAGTCATACCTGGCTCTCTCCTGCAAATGCCTTGAACCATTGATTTGTTGGTCAGCAGATTGCACCAGTGGCAAGAACAAGCCAGTTTGCCACCTGTGTACTGTTTCTTGTAGCCTCCACCCTCAGAGATGATATTCAGCATGGCAGGTGATGTCATCACATCAAAGGAGACTAGATTATCCTCTGCAAGCATGGAAAACATTATATTTATATAAAAAGAATTAGTTATGGATCCATGAAGATTTACCTCCATCTGATGCCAATGCTGACAGTGGGGATTGGCCATTTATCACCGGCCCAATGATGCCAATGCTGCTGTCTGCCAGAGCATCATGTATCATACTGTTGTTGATACCACTGCAATTAAACAACTGGACATATCTTGCCTTTCCATCGTGTCCCATAATGTACCACTGTCACTACATAGCCATAGATTTCCTGCATTTCATATTGTACTGCTTCTGCTGTGGCAACCAGTGCAACTACACAGACTCACTTCTGCTTCTGTTCTATACTTCATTTTCCAAGCATTAAATTTGCATCTTCACTTTACAAACACCAAACCTGTTGCTAATCCCCAAAAAGGAATAATTTTTGGACTGCTTGTTAGGGAAGCCATAGCTTTTCTTTATACACTGGCAGGTACAGTAAAGACCAAAAGTTTGGACACACCTTCTCATTTAAAGATTTTTCTGTATTTTCATGACTATGAAAATTGTACATTCACACTGAAGGCATCAAAACTATTAATTAATACATGTGGAATTATATACTTAACAAAAAAGTGTGAAAAAACTGAAAATATGTCTTATATTCTAGGTTCTTCAAAGTAGCCACCTTTTCCTTTGATGACTGCTTTGCACACTCTTGGCATTCTCTTGATGAGCTTCAAGAGGTAGTCACTGGAAATGGTTTTCACTTCACAGGTGTGCCCTGTCAGGTTTAATAAGTGGGATTTCTTGCCTTATAAATGGGGTTAGGACCGCCAGTTGTGTTGTGCAGAAGTCAGGTGGATATGTAACACAGGTACTTTAGATGCAGTGACACAGAAGCACAGAGCAGCCAATACAGTATGAAAGTTGTTTCATACTTTTTTGTTAAGTATATAATTCCACACGTGTTAATTCATAGTTTTGATGCCTTCAGTGTGAATGTTCAATTTTCATTGTCATGAAAATACAGAAAAATCTTTAAATGAGGTTGTGTGTTCAAACTTTTGGTCTGTACTGTATATATATATGTATATATTAGCAGGTAACATTCTTTTATATTTGTCCTTTTAAAAGATCAACTATTGTAGGATGGAGCCAGGGGAAATGTCCTATATGCCTGTGCTCGCCTTGTCCCCATTGTGTCCAGCATTTACTTTTGCCCTGCAACCATCTTGCTCTAATATAAAGTGGTTCTATGTAATCATGCATCAAGGGACATAACTACAGATTGGAAAGGAGAAGGATAGGTGACTTTGGATATTAAAGTCAAGGGTACAATGTGCTTAATACTCAATGGTTTTACATTAGGGAAAAGGGTGGATGAATACACCTAAACTTTACCTATATTGCCATGAATCCCACGTACGCATTTGCACATAGCATAAAAAAAATATTGAAAAAGATTCTCTATTTAGTCTCAAATATGATGGCACTGCAAAAAAATTGTTTTTTTTGTTAAAATTTACGAGGATGATTATGCTTTTGTGTCCCTACATTTTAATTACCCATTGCAAAACCTCACTCTGCCCATCTGCATGTGATTATTATTCATACATTTAGAATTTATTGTCTGAGAGAACCGAAGGTCAGAAGGCCAACTTTCTCCCAGCCATGTCATTTACGGCGTTTAATCTTACAAGGCAATTATTTTGAGGCTGCATTGCTTTATCATTTTTAATCAAGTCATATGTATTCATCATAACTACATTAAAGCTGAACCAAGTTGTGCTTAATGTAGTTGCTTCATTAAAAATGACTGAATATAAAGTAGCGGAGAAACAAATTGTGTCTGTATCATTTTTTAATCTCATCTGCCTGAAGCAGATAATGTATCAATGTTGTGCTAATCTTTGGCATTCTAAAAGCAGCTAGAGCTTTCTAGACTGTCCTTTCTTCTCAGGGCAGAGAAGCCCTTTATGTTTCATTGTGACCTAGAATGGACCCATATTTAATGTATGTATTATAGGGGTCTCAGAACCATTTTCAAATTTTATATTGTGAAATCTACAGTAAATTGATCAAGGGCACAGAAAACCCTTTGTGCCTTGTAGGATGGTAATTTATTACATTTATATATGTCTCCTTCTGGTAATAAATTTTAGTGTTGCTCGGGTGCTCGAAGCTCGGGCCGAGCTCGCCGTGATACTCGGGTGCTCGACCCAAGCAATATGCCCAATGTTAGTCTATGGGAGACCCGAGCATTTTTGCGGTGGCACCCCCGGCAGTCTGTAGAAAGCCTAAAAAGTGCCCAAAAAGATAGTGACAGTGCTCAAATGACATGGGGACAGCATGGGGATCGCCCCAGGAAGCATTTCTGATCCCCAGGTCACTGCTGTCAACAAGGTGGTTAGAGGTATTAAGCCACTTTTACGGGCTCACAATAAAACGTTCAAAAACTAAACTGAAACTGCTTTCCTGTGAAATATGTTAAGGAGCATCCTTTCCAGGGTAAAGACTTGTGTATAAGGTAAAATAAATAACCAAGAACAAAAATACTCCTCCACACCTTGGGCTATGTTCACAAGTAGCATTTTTTATGTGTTTTTGCACTTTTGTATTGCTTTCAACTGTGACAAATGCATTCACCGGTAAATGTCATTTTAACATTTTACAACCTTTTCTGGCCATGTGCTGTGTGACACATGCATACAGTGCTGAAAAGACATGGGAACAGCATGGGGAAGACCCCTGGAAGCATCTCTGACACCCAGGTCACTGCCTAAAAGTGTGCCCATCAGAAGTGATCCTTGCCGCATCAGAAGATGCAAACTTGCAACTATCCCCGTGCAAGTCCTTGTCCCAGGGCAGTGTTCAATTGTACCTCCCCCATTCCTTGCAATGCAAGCGCAAGTATACAGCCTGCCACCCACCCACCCCCAGGCTGCAATACCATACTGCTTGCTTGCACTTTAAATTGGGCCTTTTAGGCATGTGGAGGCGGAATCTGGCCACCACGTCATGGCTGTGCCGGCGGCCTGGTATCCATACTCGCCTCCTACACAATGAGTAAATTATTCATGATCATGAGGCCATCCATCTCCTTAGCTTTCTGATCCTTGAAATGCAAGTGCATGTATGTAGTAGCGGCTAGGCCTGAGGTGGTCAGCGTTTTGGCGCATATCCTACCTCCTCCGAGGATTGCTGGATGTTTTCCTGCTACTATACCAGTTCTATGATTTCCGTTAAAACAAAGCTTCAGGTGATGAATGATGGATGAGGAGGTGGCAAAGGAGAAAGAGCAGGAGGAACAGGGACCATTCACATCAATATCAGGCCAGTCAACCACACATGTCTTGTAGGATATTTTTCTGTACCAAAAGGAGCTGTTCGGCTACACAGTTATAGGGCATACAGTGAGTGCAATGCCTACCAAAAATTTCAAGGCATATAAAATAAAAAGACAATATCAATGCCCCTTGAAAAAGTGGTGGAGGTCGCAGTAGCTTAAAAAATGGTTTTAATGCCCCTTGGTAGTGACATGGAGGTCAAAGGGCCTTAACTAAACCGTTTATTCCATTTATAGCAACTGGGTCTTCTGTGCACTGTTGGCCTAAGCAGTGAATGGAAGGCTTTCCAAAAATTATGAGGAACTGCAATGCCCCTTGAAACAGTCGTGGATTACAGCTTACTAAAAACCTTCTACCCATTATTGGGGAGTGGGTCTCTCGTAGTGTTCGCCTATGCATTGAAAAGCAAAAGCTGACTAAAATTAGGAGGAAATGCAATGCCCGTTGGAAGAGTCGAGGAGGTTAGAGGTAATTAAAAACAACATTTCAATGCCCCTTGGAAGAGCTGTGGAGTTCAGAGTGGTTTAACAAGACCATTTTAATGTCCCTTGGAAGAGACGTGGAGTTCAGAGTGGTTTAACAAGACGGTTTTATTGCCCCTTGGAAGAGACGTGGAGGTCACAGTAGCTTAACAAGACGTTTTTAATGCCCCTTGGAAGAGACGTGGAGGTCAGAGTGGTTTAACAAGACGTTTTTAACGCCCCTTGGGAGATACGTGGAGTTCAGAGTGGTTTAACAAGACGGTTTTGATGCCCCTTGAAGAGACGTGGAGTTCAGAGTGGTTTAACAAGACCATTTTAATGCCCCTTGGAAGAGACGTGGAGGTCACAGTAGCTTAACAAGACAGTTTTAATGCCCCTTGGAAGAGACGTGGAGTTCAGAGTGGTTTAACAAGACTGTTTTAATGCCCCTTGGAAGAGACGTGGAGGTCAGAGTGGTTTAACAAGACGTTTTTAACGCCCCTTGGGAGATACGTGGAGTTCAGAGTGGTTTAACAAGACGGTTTTGATGCCCCTTGAAGAGACGTGGAGTTCAGAGTGGTTTAACAAGACCATTTTAATGCCCCTTGGAAGAGACGTGGAGGTCACAGTAGCTTAACAAGACGGTTTTAATGCCCCTTGGAAGAGACGTGGAGGTCACAGTAGCTTAACAAGACGGTTTTAATGCCCCTTGGAAGAGACATGGAGGTCAGAGTGGTTTAACAAGACGGTTTTAATGCCCCTTGGGAGATACGTGGAGTTCAGAGTGGTTTAACAAGACTGTTTTGATGCCCCTTGAAGAGACGTGGAGTTCAGAGTGGTTTAACAAGATGGTTTTAATACCCCTTGGAAGAGAAATGGAGGTCACAGTAGCTTAACAAGACGGTTTTAGTGCCCCTTGGAAGAGACGTGGAGGTCACAGTAGCTTAACAAGGCAGTTTTAATGCCCCTTGGAAGAGACGTGGAGTTCAGAGTGGTTTAACAAGACTGTTTTAATGCCCCTTGGAAGAGACGTGGAGGTCACAGTAGCTTAACAAGACGGTTGTATTGCCCCTTGGAAAAGATGTCGAGTTCAGAGTGGTTTAACAAGACGGTTGTATTGCCCCTTGGAAGAGAAGTGGAGGTCAGAGTGGTTTAACAAGACGGTTTTAATGCCCCTTGGATGAGACGTGGAGGTCACAGTAGCTTAAAAAGATGGTTTTAATGCCCCTTGGAAGAGACGTGGAGGTCACAGTAGCTTAACAAGACCGTTTTAATGCCCCTTGGAAGAGACGTGGAGTTCAGAGTGGCTTAACAAGACAGTTTTAATGCCCCTTGGAAGAGACGTGGAGGTCACAGTAGCTTAACAAGACAGTTTTTATGCCATTTGGAAGAGATGTGTAGGTCAGAGTGGTTTAACAAGATGGTTTTAATGCCCTTTGGAAGAGACGTGGAGGTCATAGTAGCTTAACAAGATGGTTTTAATGCCCCTTGGAAGAGACGTGGAGGTCACAGTAGCTTAACAAGACGGTTTTAATGCCCCTTGGAAGAGACGTGGAGGTCAGAGTGATTTAACAAGATGGTTTTAATGCCCCTTGGAAGAGACGTGGAGGTTACAGTAGCTTAACAAGACAGTTTTAATGCCCCTTTCAAGAGCCATGCAGTACAGCATATTAAAAACATTATTCCCATTATTGGGGAGTGGGTCTCCCATAGTCTTTGCCTATGCCTTCCAAGCAAAAGCTGCCAACAATTAGGACAGAGGAACTTGCAATTCTGACAACAGGGACCACGGTCACCCTGGTGGTATAGTGGTGTTGGAGGCTGAGGATAAGGAGAAGAGCAAAAAACAGCCGAAATGAGGAAGCATATACCCATGTGTGGGTGTGAAGCGGTGCATGGGAATACACCTCCCGAAATAATACAGTGGATTTGACTTTGTTACTCTGCTGTCATTTGGTGGTGATGAGAAGTCTGGCCCAATCCTGCCCTTGTTTATTTTGATAAGGGTCAGCTTGTCAGCATTGTCAGTTGACAGACGAGTGCGCTTATCAGTTATAATTCCCCCAGCGGCACTAAAAACACGCTCTGATAACACGCTAGCGGCAGGGCAGGCCAGGACTTCCAAGGTGTACAGAGTGAGTTCATTCCAAGTGTCCAGCTTGGATACCCAATAATTAAAAGGCACAGAGGAATCACGGAGGACACTGGTACGGTCGGCAAGGTACTCCCTCACCATCTTTTGAAACTTTCCACTCCTTGTGAGAGTACCCCGCGCCTCAGGGCCTGTAAGCTGGGCGGGTCTCAGAAAACTGTCACAGAATGTTGACAGTGCTCCCCTGCCTCTGCTGGATTGGAGTTGCGTCTCTCTCGCCTGTACGCCTTGGTTGGGCAACGAACTGTGACCTCTGCCGCTAGCATGTTCAGATGGTAGTTTTTTTTAACAGTTCTGCAGCAAGGGCCTTCTGGTACTGCCCCATTTTTGTAGACCTCTCCCCCTCAGGAATAAGAGAGTGAAAGTTCTCCTTGTAGCGGGGGTCTAAAAGTGTCACCAGCTAGTAATGACTGTCACCCAACATTTTGACAACGCGAGGGTCATGGTTAAGGCAGAGTAACATAAAGTCAGCCATGCGTGCCAGACTGGTAACGGGCAAGACTTCCGTGTCCTCACCAAGATGACGACTGACCATGCTCTCCTCCTCCTCCTCCCCCCTGTCCTGAGGCCACCCACGCTGAACCGACAGTATGTCAGTTGTACAGGTATTACCGTCTACAGCGCATGATACCAGCTCCTGTTCTTCCTCCACCTCCTCCTCCTCCTCCTTCTCTGCAGAGAGCGTTGCAAAAGACAGACAAGTGGGATGCTGACGCTAATTATGTCATCATCGCCACTCACCATCTTGGTGGACTCCTCAAAGTTTGTCAGGATGGTGCATATGTCAGACATCCAGGTCCACTCCTGAGGTCTTATGTGTGGAGTCAGACCTGAATATCGAAGGCCTTGTTGCAGCTGCTCTCTTCTGCTCACAAATCCTTTGCAACATGTGGAGGGTGGAGTTCCAACGTGTGGGGACATCACACACTAGTCGGTGTGCCGGAAGCTGCAAACGCTGCAGCAACACAGCAAGGGCGGCGGAAGCTGTAGCCAACTTCCGAAAATGAGCTGACAGGCGGCGTACTTTGACAAGCAGATCTGGCAACTCGGGGTACGATTTAAGAAACAGCTGAACCACAAGGTTAAGCACATGAGCCAGGCATGGTACATGTGTGATCTTGCCTCGCCTCAGAGCTGCCACCAGGTTACGGCCATTGTCCCACACGACCATGCCTGGATGTAGGTTCAGCAGTCTCAGCCACAGATCTGCCTGCTCTTTCACAGCTGTCCACAACTCACAAGCAGTGTTTATCACCTAAGCTTATGAGTTTCAGCACGGCCTGTTGCCGCTTGGCTGAGGAAGTACTGCAGTGCTTCCAGCTTGTAACTGATGTGGTGATTTCTGAGAGGGAGGCTGAACATGAGGAGGATGAGGAGGAGGAGGAGGAAGATGATGCACAGGAGCTGTACACTGTGGGGGCAACTCTGACTGATATAGGGCCCGCAATCCTTGGTGTGGGGAGGATGTGTTCCGTCCCAAGGTCCGACTGGGTCCCGGCTTCCACTATGTTTACCCAGTGTGCCGTCAGGGAGATGTACCGTCCTTGGCCACAAGCACTTGTCCATGTGTCCGTTGTCAGGTGGACTCTCCCAGTAACTGCGTTGTTGAGGGCACGGCAGATGTTTTGGGACACGTGCTTGTGTAGTGCAGGGATGGCACACCGGGCAAAATAGTGTCGGCTGGGGACCGAGTACCGAGAGACGGCCACCGCCATAATGTTGCGGAAGGATTCCGTCTCCACCAGCCTAAAAGGCAGCATTTCCAACGCAAGCAGTCGTGAAATGTGCGAATTTAGGACTGTGGCCTGTGGGGCGTTGGCTGCGAATTTCCGTTTTCGTTCAAAGGTCTGGGATATGGACAACTGAACGCTGTGGTGGGACATGGACGTGGACGTTGATGCTGTTTCTTGAGAAACTGCCATAACAAGTGAAGACTGAGAGGAGGGGGCCTCTTTGCATGCAGTATGGACAGGGGATTGCCTTGCACGCACAACAGGGGGTTCTCTTACATGCACAACAGCGGAAGAAGCAGTGGTGACACCCACTGACACTGGTCGTGGACCCTGGGGTTCGCCCCACAAAGTCGGGTGCTTTGCTGACATGCTCCTGATCATGCTGGTGGTGGTCAGGCTGGTAGTTTTGTCTCCCCTGTTGATGCTGGCCTGGCAGGTGGTACAAATGGCCTTTTTGGGGTTATCAGCAGAGTCTTTAAAAAAATTCCAGACTCTGGAAGACCTACCGGTTGTACTGGCAACGTCCCTCGTGTTGGTGTTATGGGGAGCGGTTGCCCGGCTTCTGTCTGCGGCCACCACACTGCTTCTTCCTGCCTGTTGGGGTACTCTGCCTCCCTCCCCCTGTGTGCTGCTGGCCTCTCTCTGCGTGTCCTCCTGGCACGTTGGGTCAGTTACTAGATCATCCACCACCTCCTCCTCTTCCACTTCCGCACCACGGTACTCCTCCTCACTTTGTGGCAATTGTGTCTCGTCATCGTCCACCTCTTGTGACAAATTGCCAGCGTCTCCTTCCTGTGGCCATGGCTGTTCAAATATTTGGTCATCGCTACATGGGATCTCCACTTCCACCACTTCAAGCAGAGCAGGCAAGGGGCCCAAATATGGAAATGGACCAGTGAACAGCTCTTCAGAGTGTCCAACTGTGGGATCAGTTGCTGTCTGACGACACTCGGCATGGTGGGAGGAAGGAGCATCAGGGTGAGGAGGAGTATGCAGTCGAGACTCACGGCTACTAACACTTGACCGTGTGGAAGACAGACCGGAGGAGGTGGTGCCCAGGTGACTGGAAGTATTATTTGCTATCCAATTAATAACCTGTTCACACTGATCAGTTCGCAATCGTGTTGCTGTTGTGTGCTTCCCTAGTAATTCGGTCAGGAACTGGGAGCGAAAAGATGTGGCTGTTGGTTGTGGCACATTTTCACCTTGGCCACGGCCCCTTCCTCTGCACGCACCATCACCAGAACATCCAGTTCCACGTCCCTTGCCACGCGCCTTGCCCATTGTAAATGAAGTAAAATAGCTTACACTCGCACTATCAATGTCAAAAGGGTAATAAAAAGGAGATTGGAACCGTGGAAGAGGAAAACCACAGTTCTAGTTCTCTGGCCTACACCAGAATCTTTTAAACAGATATATTTGTGTCTGAGCAGTCAGCGAGACACTCAAACTGTTTTTTTTTACGCAAAAAGGTGGATTAAACCCAGATTTGAACAGTGGAAGAGGAAAACCACAGTTCTAGTTATCTGGCCTACACCAGACTCTTTTAAACAGATATATTTGTGTCTGAACACTCACAGACACACTCAATTTTTTTTTTGTGGGGGGGGGATACCAAAAGGTTAATAAGACGGGTATTTGTACAGTCTGACTAAGGAAAAAAAAAAAAAAAGAGGATTTAGATGAAAAAAAAAGGATTTTTCCTGGCCCCCGAGACCTGGGGCTAAGTCTAGCAATTTGAGCAGCGGTAGCACACAGGACTGCAATGCACTGTTTGTTGGTATAACCACTGCATCTCCTATGCAGCCTGCCTGCCTGCTTGCCTGATATCTGGGATGGATATTAGTCCTGAGAAGGACTGTTTGTTTGACTTGGCAGGCTTTAGAGACCCTACACTGCCTATTTCGCACTATATATCTCTCCCTAACTCAGCAGCACTGACCCTACACTGTCTGAGCCCGGGCGACTGTGTCCAAGATGGCGGCGCCCAGTTTTAAATACTCGAGGTGACGCTGTGCGGCCAGCCAATCACTGTAATGCCCACAACCAACATGGCTGCATGCTTTACAGTGACTGGCTGGCAATCCCTGCATGTTCATTGGCTCTGTAAAGAGCGCCAAACATGCAGGGCGGAGACCCGAGCTCCCGCCCGAGTAACCCGGAAATGCTCGGTGCTTGCCGAACATCCCGAGTAGTGAGATGCTCGGGCGAGTACCGAGCAGTGTCGAGCATGCTCGCTCAACACTAGTAATAATACATTAATGAAAATATGTACCTGTGTTTTGTGTGGAAGTTACAGAATTTCTGGAAATAAATATGTGGATGCCGAGCATACAATAGAAGAAACTATACAATATACAGTATGTTTTCACACCAATTTTATTTTCAATTTATGTTTCTGGGGCCATAATTTCCTTCGTTTGCAACATGAAAATAAAAATGAAATGTCCAGTTAGAGGTGGCAGAGGCCTTTGTGTAGTGTAAAAGTCTCAATTTACATTCCTTTTTACATGTAACACAACAACAAGAGAAACAGCTTGACTCCTAACCCAGAGAAATATCAAACAATGTAGGCCATTTATTATTTAATAAGTAGTTCTTCAGCTCCCACATCAAACATTTTATTTTATTTGGTACATTTCAGAGGTTGAAGAGAATTCCAAATAAAAGATGACGGACTGAAACCTCTCCCTTTGGATTTAAACAAGCAGGGGGTGTTTTGGAAATGTAATAATGCCATTTGTCATTCCCTAAAGGCTGTGTCACTTCTATGGTATATTTTTGACATATACTGTATATACAGTACGTATGTATGTATGTATATATATATATATATATATATACACGTGTGTGTTTATATATTTATATTTATATACATATATATATATATATATATATATATATATATATATATATATATATATACGCTGCTCAAAAAAATAAAGGGAACACTCAAATAACACATCCTAGATCTGAATGAATGAAATATTCTCATTGAATACTTTGTTCTGTACAAAGTTGAATAAGCTGACAACAAAATCACACAAAAATCATCAATGGAAATCAAATTTATTAACCAATGGAGGCCTGGATTTGGAGTCACTCCCAAAATTAAAGTGGAAAAACACACTACAGGCTGATCCAACTTTGATGTAATGTCCTTAAAACACGTCAAAATGAGGCTCAGTATTGTGTGTGGCCTCCACGTGCCTGTATGACCTCCCTACAATGCCTGGGCATGCTCCTGATGAGGTTGCAGATGGTCTCCTGTGGGATCTCCTCCCAGACCTGGACTAAAGCATCCGCCAACTCCTGGACAGTCTGTGGTGCAACGTTACATTGGTGGTTGGAGCGAGACATGATGTCCCAGATGTGCAAAATCGGTTTCAGGTCTGGGGAATGGGCGGGCCAGTCCATAGCCTCATTGCCTTCATCTTGCAGGAACTGCTGACACACTCCAGCCACAGTGAGGTCTGGCATTGTCCTGCATTAGGAGGAACCCAGGGCCAACCGCACCAGCATATGGTCTCACAAGGGGTCTGAGGATCTCATCTCGGTACCTAATGGCAGTCAGTCTACCTCTGGCGAGCACATGGAGGGCTGTGCAGCCCTCTAAAGAAATGCCACCCCACACCATTACTGACCTACTGCCAAACCGGTCATGCTGAAGGATGTTGCAGGCAGCAGATCGCTCTCCATGGCATCTCCAGACTCTGTCACGTCTATCACATGTGCTCAGAGTGAACCTGCTGTCATCTGTGAAGAGCACAGGGCGCCAGTGGTGACTTTGCCAATCCTGGTGTTTTGTGGCGAATGCTAAGCGTCCTGCACGGTGTTGGGCTCTGAGCACAACCCCCATCTGTGGATGTCGGGCCCTCATACCACCCTCTTGGAGTCGGTTTCTAACCGTTTCTGCACACACATGCACATTTGTGGCCTGCTGGAGGTCATTTTGCAGGGCTCTGGCAGTGTTCCTCCTTGCACAAAGGCGGAGGTAACGGTCCTGCTGCTGGGTTGTTGCCTTCCTATGGCCCCCTCCACATCTCCTGGTGTACTGGCCTGTCTCCTGGTAGCACCTCCAGCCTCTGGACACTACGCTGACAGACACAGCAAACCTTCTTGCCACAGCTCGCACTGATGTGCCATCCTGGATGAGTTGCACTACCTGAGCAACTTCTGTGGATTGTAGAGTCCGTCTCATGCTACCACGAGTGTGAAAGCACCACCAACATTCAAAAGTGACCAAAACATCAGCCAGAAAGCATTGGTACTGAGATGTGGTCTGTGGTCCCCACCAGCAGAACCACTCCTTTATTGAGGGTGTCTTGATAATTGCCAATAATTTCCATCTATTGTCTATTCCATTTGCACAACAGCATGTGAAATTGATTGTCAATCAATGCCGTTTCCTAAGTGGACAGTTTGATTTCAGAACAGTTTGATTTACTTGGAGTTATATTCTGTTGTTTAAGTGTTCCCTTTATTTTTTTGAGCAGTGTATATTAGAACCCTGTCTTTGATAACTCAAGTCATTGATTACTAAAAAATGTGGTCTAATTGTTATCTGGATCCTCCTGATCCAGTGTGACATCATTAGGAATTAGGTAGTTTATTTGTATTTATGAATGTGGATAATATGTTTAATTTTAAAGGAATTGGTTTATATAAAGGGTAGATTTGGAAACTTATTAGGGATTGATTTGCTGATTGGAAATTGATGTATCTCTGTTCTCTCCCTTTATATACAGTATGTGTTGCATACTTTGATGTTATGCTTGACAAAGGCTGATTTCTCAGCCAAATATTGTGTATTTTGTGTTTTCTAGTTTACAAACAAATAATTCACCGATGGATGGTATATGCTGAAGTCCATAGGTGTTTTTTTAATTATTGGCTTGTTATCTAAGTCACAATTATAGACAAAGATAATCTAAAGTAATATATTACAAATAGTTGTACTGTTTGTGTCTTATATTCAGCACATTGAGTAATCATTCACAGTTGTAAGGTGGCAACTGGACAGGTCGTGGACAGGAGGCATGTGTCCCCGGGGTGCCTAGCCTCGGTGATGTAGGACCCGGAGAAGCAGGCTCCAGCACACATAGTGCTGAGAGCTACTTTATGGGCCTGGATTATGGGTCCGGGTTTTCATAGAATCATAGAATGTTAGAGTTGGAGGGGACCTCCAGGGTCATCTGGTCCAAACCCCTGCTGAATTTGGATTTGCTAAACCATCTCAGACAGATGTCTGTCCAGCCTCTGTTTGAAGACTTCCATTGAAGGAGAACTCACCACCTCTCGTGGCCGCCTGCTCCATTCATTGATCACCCTCACTGCCAAAAAGTTTTGCTTAATATGTAATCTGTATCTTTTGCCTTCTCGTGTTTCCATGTGCAAATGAGAATAATGATGATACCTCTACAATGTGACAGCCCTTCCGATCTTTGTAGACAGCTATTAAGTGTCCTCTTAGCCTCACTCATGATGGATACACTCATTGAGTGTTAACCCTAGAACGCATGACCATAAAAATCTACTTTTTTCACATACCTGGGGCCTTTTAGGCCCATGTGCAAATAACAGGGAATAACGCAAACAGAAATGACAAACAACTACAGTTACATGAAAAAGTTTGGGCACCCCTATTAATCCTAAGCTTAATGTTTTCTTAAAATTGGTGTTTTTGCAACAGCTATTTCAGTTTGATATATGTAATAACTGTTGGACACAGTAATGTTTCTGCCTTGAAATGAGGTTTATTGTACTAACAGAAAATGTGCAATCTGCATTCAAACAAAATTTGACAGGTGCATAAGTATGGGCACCCTTATCATTTTCTTGTTTTAAATACTCCTACCTACTTTTTACTGACTTACTAAAGCACTTTTTTTGGTTTTGTAACCTCATTGAGCTTTGAACTTCATAGCCAGGTGTATGCAATCATGAGAAAAGCTACTTAAAGTGGCCACTTGCAAGTTGTTCTCCTGTTTGAATCTCCTCTGAAGAGTGGCATCATGGGCTCCTCAAAACAACTGTCAAATGATCTGAAAACAAAGATTATTCAACATAGTTGTTCAGGGGAAGGATACAAAAAGCTGTCTCAGAGATTTAACCTGTCAGTTTCCACTGTGAGGAACATAGTAAGGAAATGGAAGAACACAGGGACAGTTCTTGTTAAGGCCAGAAGTGGCAGGCCAAGAAAAACATCAGAAAGGCAGAGAAGAAGAATGGTGAGATCAGTCAAGGACAATCCTCAGACCACCTCCAGAGAGCTGCAGCATCAACTTGCTGCAGATGGTGTCACTGTGCATCGGTCAGCTATACAACGCACTTTGCACAAGGAGAAGCTGTATGGGAGAGTGATGCGAAAGAAGCCGTTTCTGCAAGCACGCCACAAACAGAGTCGGCTGAGGTATGCAAAAGCACATTTGGAGAAGCCAATTTCTTTTTGGAAGAAGGTCCTGTGGACTGATGAAACCAAGATTGAGTTGTTTGGTCATACAAAAAGGCGTTATGCATGGCGGCAAAAAAACACAGCATTCCAAGAAAAACACTTGCTACCCACAGTAAAATTTGGTGGAGATTCCATCATGCTTTGGGGCTGTGTGGCCAATGCCGGCACCGGGAATCTTGTTAAAGTTGAGGGACGCATGGATTCCACTCAGTATGAAGTTACGCAGGGGATGGATCTTTCAGCAAGACAATGATCCAAAACACCGCTCCAAATCTACTCAGGCATTCATGCAGAGGAACAATTACAATGTTCTGGAATGGCCATCCCAGTCCCCAGACCTGAATATCATTGAACATCTGTGTGATCATTTGAAGAGGGCTGTCCATGCTCAGTGACCATCAAACTTAACTGAACTGGAATTGTTTTGTAAAGAGGAATGGTCAAAAATACCTTCATCCAGGATCCAGGAACTCAGTAAAAGCTACAGGAAGTGACTAGAGGCTGTTATTTTTGCAAAAGGAGGATCTACTAAATATTAATGTCACTTTTCTGGTGAGGTGCCCATACTTATGCACCTGTCAAATTTTGTTTGAATGCAGATTGCACATTTTCTGTTAGTACAATAAACCTCATTTCAAGGCAGAAACATTACTGTGTCCAACAGTTATTACATATATCAAACTGAAATAGCTGTTGCAAAAGCACCAATTTTTATAAAACATTAAGCTTAAGAGTAATAGGGGTGCCCAAACTTTTTCATATAACTGTATATACCTGAGGAATACCTAGAGTTTCAAAATTCTAGCTTAAATAATCTTGCAGAAAATAGAAAACAAATAACAGGGCAGGCCTGCGAGGCCCCAGGTATGAGTTCTAGGGTTAAGAGCCTAAATGTGTAAATAACAGTTCTCATCTCATACAATAAAATTCTACATGCTTCCCTGCTCACTCAGGTTATCAAAAAATCATAGAATCATAGAATGTTAGTGTTGGAAGAGACCTCCACGGTCATTGTGTCGAACCCCCTGCTCAATGCAGGATTCACTAAACCACCTCAGACAGATGTCTGTCCAGCCTCTGTTTGAAGAATTCCATTGAAGGAGAACTCTCCACCTCTCATGGCAGCCTGTTCCACTCGTTAATCATCCTCGCTGTCAAAACGTTTTTTTCTAATACCTAATGTGTATCTTCTCCCATTTAGTGTCAGCCCATTGCTTCTAGTCTTTCCTTGTGCAAAAGAGAATAAAGTTGATCCCACTACAGTGTGACAGCCCTTGAGATATTTGTAGACAGCTATTAAGTCTCCTCTCAATCTTCTCTTTTGCAAGCTAAACATTCCCAAATTCTTTAACAGTTCTTCATAGGACATTGTTTGCAGACTGGTCACAATTTTGGTCGCTCTTCTCTGAACTTGCTCCAGTTCATGCATTTTTTAAGATGTGGCGCCCAGAACTGGACACAGTATTCCAGATGAGGAGTAGAGGGGGATAATTACTTCACGTGATCTAGTCTGTATGCTTCTGCTAATGCAACCCAGAATTGTGTTTGCCTTTTTTGCTGCTGCATCACACTGTTGACTCATGTTCAGTCTGTCATCTATTAGTATACCCAAGTCTTTTTCACACGTGCTGTTGCTTAGCCCTATTCCTCCCATTCTGTACATGCTTTTTTCATTTTTCTTGCCCAGATGTAGGACCATTTCTCCCTGTTAAAAACCATTCTGTTAGTTGCTGCCCACAATTCCAGTTTGTTTAGATCCTTTTGAAACCTCTCTTGTCTAGTATTAGCTATCCCTTCTAGCTTTGTGTCATCAGCAAATTTACGAGCAGCTGAAAGAGCTGGATGGGATCGGCTGCTCACTTACCTCCAGTCTATCTCTTGAAATGTCCTGAGTTAGGGCAGTGGGTGCTGTCTCACTCTGTCTGTGTGTTTTGCAAGGCGAGGAGGCCTTGAATGTGCTGCTCAGACCTGCTGGAGTCAGAGAAAAGCACAGACATTTAAACAGCTGAGCCCATGCTTTATATGGACTGGTTATTTTCCATTTTTGTTATGTTATACCTTTTGTACCTGGAAGAGGTTGTTTTATTTTGTTATCCTGGCCGGTTTATGGGCATTTAATAAACCGCCTGTTTGTTTGAACCGACAAATTGCATCCATGTGTGTGAACCAGCGTCTACCACAGAGCCGACCCCTCACAGTGCAGAGAGAAAAAGTAAGTTAACCCAGAAATGTAATAACCTGTAGATGATTAGTTGGTAGCAATCACCTAAACTAAATGTTTTCAGCAGCTTCAAATAAGATTTTTTTAAAAATTTAATTTTGGATCAATTACTGCAAATGTGTTTCAGCACATCAATATTTCTAGCATGCCCTGCATGTACCCTCATCTACAGGTCATGTCATCTTGATAAGTTTAAGGTTAGGAACTTTTTCATTCTTGTTTTTAATAGTGGACTTATTACCAAAGGTTTTTGCAGTTTTTTACTCTTGCTGAGTTCTTTCTCATATTTTTGAAGATTTACCACTGTCCTATTGGAGTGATATTTATAGAATTTCCATTTCTAGGGAAAGTAACAAAGTCCTCAATTTTCTCCATTTTGTCTGGGGATTGATGTACAACGGTTTTCAGCAATTCTTTTGTTGTTTTAAACATCTTTGTAACACAGTTTTTAGACTTCTAAAATTTGTGCTTCACACTATCTAAACTTTCCTAAGAAGAACAGATTTGACAGTAACCAGTAGAGAAGATCTGACAAAATTTGAATTTGCTTGTTCACGCAGATTTTTAGCATAAGTAGATTTGCAGGGAAGTTATTCTCCACAAAATTAATGTCCCCTTTTATGGTTTCTCTGTAAAAATTTTTAAAAAAAAAACCTTACGCTCACCACAATGCTCACCTTTTCAGCCTCTCTCTGTCCGCTGTACAGTTCTCTGCGCCTCTGTTTCATTGTATCTCCAGCTCAATGTTCACTTTAACACTAGGACTACTGGACTCGTGACCCCGCCTAGAACTACTGAAAGGAGTCATTTTGGCTCCTTGCTTGTTTTCGTTTATTTTTAGAGTTTCATTTGTGGTTATTTATTAATAATTATATTTTTTGTAATGTATTATTATTGTGAGATCCAACAGTAATGCTTTTGATTGTTTTTTTTCTGCTTTTCTTATTTTTCTACAGAAAATAACAATAATTATAATAGACGTTTTTCAAACATTTTTTTTTATTCAAGTGCACACATATAAACAACAACTGAAGAACAAAAAGCAGAGAAAATGTAGGTGGAGGAGCATAAAAATGAAAATATGGCGCAGAATTCACCTTCTAAACATTTGGTGTTTCGCATTTTAGGCATTGCCTTTGATTTATGGCAGTACATTGCCCACACAAAGACTTACCACAAGTCTTACAATTTCCGACAGATCTATTTTTCTTGCACTTTTCTTTGATCTGGCAAAATTTTGTTTGAACCATCACTTCTGAGCATGTAGAAACTTGGGACGTGGAACCCTTTTCCCTATCTGTGACATAAGGACCACTCAACTCTCTCACAAGCGTTTGCAAAAATGCCTTGCGTGACATTTTTTGGTGGGTAATCTCCTTGAATATTATCCATGCATTTATACCCGCAAAGTCTAAGGCATTTTCAAATGCATGAACAGGCCATCTCCTTGTGCATGTTCGTGTGGTATATTTTCGTGCCATCTGATCCACTACATCTACTCCATATTTTGTTTCATTGTAAAACTTTACCGTTTCTGGAGTTTTTTTAGCGGAATCAGACGCAACAACAACATCTGGATGGACGGAACTCAAAATGACAACATTTTTGTTGGGCTTTCCTTGATATACTGTAAGTGTAAAATTGTCTTCATTTCTAAACACTTTAGTGTTGTACAATTCCTCTTTCATGGATTTTATTTCTTTAGGCACTTCTCGCCTTATCTTGTTCAGTGTTCCCACGATGGTTGTTCCTTTGCTTTTTAGCTGTTTAGCTAATTTTACTGAAGTAAAATAATTAGCGGTTGTAACATTGCGACCTTTTTTCAAAAACGGGTCCAATAACTTCATTACCACATGGTCAGCTAAACGGTCCTCAGCACGGCGTGTGTCATCTTTGCCTAGATAAGGGAAGCCATTTGCCAGATATTTGCTCCTCTTATCAACAGCTAGCCAATATTTGTGGCCATATTTATCTGGTTTGGAAGGCATGTACTGCGTGAATGGACACCTAGTTTTGCTTGGGAAAAGTTGCTCATCCACCGTTATGTATGGGCCAGGTTTGTAACACGCAATACAATTTTCAATAAACCTGTCCCACACAGTAGAAAATAGAGCAAACTTGTCCGTTTGCAGTCTCTCCGATCGAGTAGATTTCTCATCAAATCTGAGAAACCTCATAATTTCAACAAAGCGGTCCCTAGACATTGTCGCTTTGCAAAACGGTATTCCCCAGTCATTACACCAAATACTGCTAATCGAGTGACGGTTCGTGCCAGATATTCCACGAGCATAGAATATCGTAATGAATGCATCTAGCTCCTCATCAGATAGAGTAAACTGTAAATTATTGTTCCTGCATGCTTCTGCAAGCGTACAGTTCTTTATATGTGTCAATATATATGAATCAAAAAATAAACGCCATGCGCTCAAAGGACTATCGATAATGATATTTCTTCTGGCGTATCCTGTAGGGCCAGGTGCTTCTCGAAGAATATTTTGGCTGTCACGCCTACCAGGCAAGTGTTCTCCAATTTCAACAGGTTTCCATTGAATACCATCCGCTGAAACTAGTATTCCTTCAGATTCGCCTTCTCTGGTGTTTGTTGTTGCATTACCTTCGCCGCCATCGTTATCTGTTGTTCTTTCATTTCTGGGACGTTTTGCTGATTTTTTCTGTCCACGACCAGGAGGATGTTCACGAGGCAACATAACTGCATGAGCCCGATCCCCAGTTGATGTGCTTGGAATATCTGTAAAAAAGTTGATGAATATTTAGAATTTTTGTTTTGTAAGGGTCCGTGCACACTGGCTGGATTAGCGGCGGAATATCCGACCGGATATTCTCACCACAATCCGGCCCGTACCTGCCCGCTCAGGTACAGAGCGGAGTTTCATACCTGAAGCTCCGCTCCGAACCCCGGGCTGGAGCCGCTGTCTGGGACGGAGCCGTGCTCGCGCGTAAGCAAGCGCTGCTCTGTCCCTGACAGCGGCTCCAGCCCGGGGTTCGGAGCGGAGCTTCAGGCATGAGCGGGCAGGTACGGCCTTTATTGCGGCAAGAATATCCAGATGGCTATTCAGCCAGAATTCTGCTAGTGTGCACAGGCCCTAACTCAGTGTGTGGAAGAACAAATAAATACACATAACTACTTACCTTCTGGATTTGTTCCTTCTGAGTCTTCAGATTCACTTGATATGTTCTGAGGAATGAAATCTTCATCACTGTCAGAATCAAATACATGTTCCTGCAATTCGGATTCCGATTCATCCTCCGGTATGGATTGCAAAGTAGCCAGAATATCCTGAGGCTTTATCAAGCGTCTTCTCTCCATATTCCTCACAAATTCCATAATTCTATATAGTTCCCTGCTGAAAAATAGAAATGAAATGAAAACTAAAAGAAATAATAACTGTTCTGCCACCTTCAAAAGTAGGTGGGCTGAATCAGTTGACAGACAGCTATACTATTTCATAACAATTCATACCTGTATGAGTCTTCAGAACTCGTATGTCTGCGTCTGTTCTTTTTGTCTCTTCAGCTGAACTGAAAGTAAAGTTACTATCCAGAATACTGTCTCCTGCTAGGACCTTAGAAAAACACCACCCTTCATTAGCATAAGATAAGAGCCTAGAGTAAACAAGCTATTTTGTTCAGCATTACACAGTAATACAAGCAGGTAAAACACAAGGAAAATGTGAAAAGTTGACATGTAAATTGAACTACATCTATATGAACATCAGGGTAAATAAGACAGAGTGAAAAAATTATGCACAAAACTTTATAGCAACATTTAGTGATAAAAGGACCTCAAAATATAGTAGGGAGTCAAAATGACTCCCTTCAGTAGTTCTTGGCAAATTTTGAAAAAAACGCGCAAATTTTTCACCAAAATTATTTATTCTCACAAAATCTTTTTTCACATCATATTTGAGGAAAAGTCACCGAGTTTCAAGCCGGAATTCTGAAAAATGTAGTCACAGAAGAGAAATAAAAAACGAAAGGAGTCAAAATGACTCCATCAGTAGTTCTAGTGTTAAGCACTGGCTTCCGGTCATGAGCATGCCCAGGAGTTAAATATGCATGTGCACTGACCTCCAGACAGGTGTTTACTCTTGTTTGGAACTTCTGGCTTTGAGTAGACCCTGGAGCATGCACAGTGAACTCAAGGGTCTGCCTCTGGCCAAAAGCCCCTGTCTAGAGTGAAAACTGGGCGAGAGATGTGGTGTGATGGAGTCACGGCAGTGGGGTGACTGGAGAGGTGAGCTGCCATCAAAAGTTGCTCACTGCCCGCTGTTCAGTCCCCCGCTCTGCCGTCACATCACATATCTAGCCTAGTGTTTAGTCTAGTGCATGGCTTCCAGCTTTGAGCAGGCCTTTGAGCATGCACAGTGAGCTCCAGGGCCTGCTTGAAACTAGATACCCGGCTTAGAGAAAACACAGGGCCAGAGATGCCTCTCAACGGAAGTACGGAGGACCGTACAGTAGGCAGGGAGCGGCATGGGGCATGGGGCGACCCGAAAAGTGAGCAATGAAATATCTTTTCTTTTATCTTTTCAATCTTTTGCCAGCGCTCTATTGTTCAGAAAAATAGTGACCCTTGCAGAACAAAATTACAAAACATCTGAATTCCCCAGAATACCGATTTTTGTAAAATTCCAGAAGAATTTAGTTCCACTCGAATAAATTCACTCATCGCTAGCTTTGTGTAAATTTCTTTTATATATTGGTTCTTTTATATATTGTATAAAACACCTACATTACTTAAGTTTACAATTTCACCTCTTTTATCCAAACATCACTTGCCAATTAGCTGTTAAAAAGTTATTAACTTCACTCAAGGTTCACTCAAGTTTGTCCTTGCACTATGGGTGTTTGCTTAATGTGCTCTATAAAATTAGTGAACAATACATTGAATTATTTGCTATTAGTTAAAGTAGACTGTGTTTGTCTATAGTCATTTATGTAATATTTATCTACTATAAATATCAATGCAAAGCAGTACAGGTTATGCATAGCAATAATATATCGTAAGTATGTATTTTTCTATTAATACTGGAGCCATAGATTTACAAACTTTCACCTCTAGTAATGGGTGGCAGCTACAGACTTTTTGGAATTTCCACTGCTACTGCCTGAGGTCTACAGTGTTCTTTACATAAGTAACACAAGGCTTTTCATCAAGGATCTACTATTTTTACAGAGAACATTTCACATTTCTATAACATTTTTGCATATTACTTTACATACAGTATATCTATGGTTATAGATTAGCAACTATTTTGGCAATATGTTATCTCTGAAATATGTTTTACCAAACACTTTTTGAATATAGAAATATACATTAAGATAAATGTACATGTAAATATTCATGTGTATAAATAACTACATAACTACATTAAAATTTCAGTAACATTGAATCTAAAAATAACCAAGCTTTAAGTAATACAATGCAATCTTCTCTTCCACCAGTTGGTGTCCTCTTGTACTACAGGGTTTTAGCAGCCCTTCCTATAGACAATTATGCATCTTTCAAAAGTTCTTCATTGTTTATTTTCTTATCTACATTCGATTGGGTTTATGATCCATTTTACAATTTTTTTTTTCATTTTTACATTAAGAAACAAATTTATTTTAGCTCTTAGTATAGCCATTTGATCCTATTTTAACAGGGTAATGTGTGGAGAGTAAGCCAAGAATGCTTAATAATAAAATATTTTTAATTTATGGTTATGATTTAATATTCATAGTCCAACATATTTTATACTATGGTAACTCCCTTTGTCAAGTAAAATAAACGTGTGTGTGTATATATATATATATATATATATATATATATATATATATATACACAGTACAGACCAAAAGTTTGGACACACCTTCTCATTTAAAGATTTTTCTGTATTTTCATGACTATGAAAATTGTACATTCACATTGAAGGCATCAACACTATGAATTAACACATGTGGAATTATATACTTAACAAAAAAGTGTGAAACAACTGAAAATATGTCTTATATTCTAGGTTCTTCAAAGTAGCCACCTTTTGCTTTGATGACTGCTTTTCACACTATTGGCATTCTCTTGATGAGCTTTAAGAGGTAGTCATCGGAAATGGTTTTCACTTCACAGGTGTGCCCTGTCAGGTTTAATAAGTGGGATTTCTTGCCTTATAAATGGAGTGCGGCCCCAGGGCAGTATAGTGGATGGTGGGAGTGATGGTAGTGAGAGTCCCAGTGCTGATAGTGCTGGAGGAACAAGGAGCACACAGACAACAGGTTGCAGTCCAGGGTCTTTACTAGAACAGGTAAATTGACCCACAAACAGTCCCAGCTAGGAGGGGACCTGGATGTCTGAGAGCAACGGGGAAATTGGCCCTGGTCAGGGTGAGGGTGTAGGCCTACCGTGCTTTCTGCGCTCCTTCTGGCTATCTCCTCGTTATAGGGTAACAGCCCACGTTTCAAAGCTTTCCGTGTATTCTCGCCTGTATGGCCTGCGACGTGGGTTCCTTTCTGCTCCCAGCCTTGTACGGCTTTGCTGGTCCCTTCTGTTGTGGCAGGGCCTCCAGGCTTCTTAGGCCAAGGAATATACAGTCCCTTGCGGACTGGTTCTCTGCTGGGGGATGTGGAATCCTTCCAGTCTCAGACACCAAAGTCTGGTAGATTAAGTCTGTTATCTGCCAAGACAGGCTCTCTTCGCCTCTTGTCTCTGGCTTGTGGCTCTCCTACTGCCACACTTCCTCTTAGGTGCAACACAACTTTCTGTCCCTGCTCCACTCTGGGACACGTCTCAGTGCTGAGACAGGCAATCCAGTTCTCTCTAACCCTGCCCCCAGCACCATCTTTTATAGGGGCAGCCTGCTCCCCCTACTGGCCTGAGACAGGAGGCATTGCATGCTAATGTTCCCCTGACCAGAGAACCTCCCCCTTGCTCTCAGACACAGCTTTTGTGGCATCCAGGCCAGGGTGACACATTTTTATAGACAGCTCGGCCATCCAATCTGAGAATGGGAGGTGCTGAACACTCACCAGATACTCCTTGTTCCATTGATTGCTCAGCTATTTAACTGAGCTGGCAGTCCCAGACAGCTGCCAGCCATAGCTGCAGCTCTATGTGGTTTATTTTTCCTGTGCCTGGTGCCTTACTTATTGATCTATGGCTGCCTGACCTTGGACCTCATTCTGACTATGCGTTTGTTTAACCCCTTTGCTCTGATGCATTATACTCCTTGTATTTTTATCTCAGACCATTACCCGACTACATCTTTGTCTCTTCCCTCTGTTTTTGACGTACCCTCCTAGCTATTGACCTCGGATTAATAGACTATCCAGACTCACGGCTTGTCCGTGAGAAGTGACTCAGCATCACACATATCAAATACAAGGCAAAAATGCACAATGAGCAGTACTAGAGATGAGCGAATCTATTCAATGTGAATTAAATTTGTGTTGGATTTTAGGAAATTTATTGGATGAATTTGTGCAATTTGCGATTCAATTTGCGTGATTCACGTCTGCCTCTATTTTATCTAATATAGAAGATTGCATCAGCCAGAAAAGGCTCATATGACCTCAGCCGCTAGCTTTAGGCTCCCCAATAATGCCTTTCTATTGTCACATCACATAGTACAGCCATCACATAGTATATCACAGCCTAATATAGCCTGTTTAAAAGCCGAGGCAGGGAATGCAGTGTAGCAATGATTTTATTTCGTTTAGAGAGAGGCTCTCACAGCTTAGCAATATAAATAGGGATACAAAGTGAAAACAAAACACACTGAATATACTGTACAAATAATATGTGTGGCAAAAAAAAACAATGAAGAACTTACCCTTAGCGTGGAGGTCACTTTGACAATACTAATGCTGAAAGAGGTTGGATATAAATCTAAGAGCCCTCAGAGTGTTATGCACATCTTTTCAAGGCAGTTGGATTACCTGTAATTCAGAGCAAATTTAGATTTTTAAAAAATAATTTACCAAATCTAACAAATTCGAATTTCAAAACATTCGATCATTTATAAGCAGTACCAAACAATGTCCAAATACTTTTAGACTTAACTCCTATATAATGTTTTTTTTTTTTTCCGGCCATAACACTACATTTTCTTTTGTATATATATATATATATATATATATTTTTTTTTTTTTGTTCTGAGAGTCATAACGCTTTCAATTTTTCAATGATGTAACCATTTCAGGGCTTGTGGTCACTGGACGAATTGTATTTTTTTTTTGTTGCCACGATTTTAGGATACATGCAATATATTAAGCTTTAACCCCTTCCCGACATGCGCCGAACATGTACTGCTCTGTGGAAGCTGCGTTCCCGCAAAGAGCAGTACATGTATGGCGGGGTGAGAGAGCTGACACCCTGCAGCACTGCCCACAATCGTTGCTAGCACCAATCGCAGGCGTTTAAACCCTCTGATGCTGCTATCAGTAGTGACAGCGACATCGCAGGGCATCGCAGATGATGTGATCGCGTTGTGTTGATGGTCTCCATGGTGACCCCCAGTCCCAGGGTCCTGCAGGAAGGTGGCCTCTCAGCTCCTGCTCAGAGAGTAGGAGCTGAGATGCCTCCTTCCTGCCTGTCAGACGCTGCTTTCATGCTCTGCAGTGCAGATGCATTGCAGAGCATTGGATCAGCGATCTGACAGTTTGATAATGATGTCCCATCCTCGGACAATGTAAAAAAGTAAAAAAAAATTAATAAAAATTCTAAAAATATTTTTTTAAAAATCACAAAATGAAAAAAAAAGAAAGAATATTAATCCAATAAACATATTTATCTGTGTAAAAAAACCCATAAATAAACAAAAAAGGTAAACATATTTGATATTGCCGCGTCCGTAATGACCTGACCTATAAAATTGTTCCAGTAGTTATCCCCTTCAGTGAGCACAGTAAAAGAAAACGTAAAAAACAAGGCAAAAAATGATGCTTTATCATCATGCCGCCGATCAAAAAGTGGAATAAAACGCGATCAAAAAGACGCCTGTAAATAAATGTTACCACTGAAAATGTCATCTTGTCCCGCAAAAAAACAAGCCACCATACAGCTCCGTCAGCAGAAAAATAAAAAAGTTACAGCTCTCAGAATAAAGAGATGCCAAAATAATAATTTTTTCTATAAAATAGTTTTTATTGTGTAAAAGCGCCAAAACATAAAAAAATTATAATTGTGTTACCACTGTAATGGCAGCAACCCGAAGAATAAATATGCCTTATCAATTTTACCACACGCGGAACGGCATAAAAAACATCCCCAAAAAACAATTCCTGAATTGCTGGATTTTGCTCATTCTGCCTCCCAAAAAACAGAATAGAAAGCGATCAAAAAATGTCACATGCCTGAAAATGGTCCCAATAAATACGTCAACTCCTCCTGCAAAAAACAAGCCCTTACATGAATCTGTCGGCAGCAATATGGAAAAATTATAGCTTTCAAAATAAGGCGATGCAAAAACTTGTTTTTACAATAGCGTCTTTTAGTGTGTGACAGTTGCCAAACATAAAAACCCGATATAAATCTAGTATCGCTGTAATCACACCGACCTGAAGGAAAAAGTTATCTAATCACGAAGAACGGCGCAAAAAATAAATAAAGCCAATTCTTCACATGCTGTTGATTGGTTCTTAGTAAGGCTGGGCTCACATTTATCCGACGCTCTGCGCTGAGCGATTACACCGTGGTTGCCGTGTAAATCTCTGAAATATGTGATTCAGATGGAACCCCCGGCGGAAGATTCCCTGTATTGAAGCAGATGGAGGCACTGTGCATTTCTGAAAAGAAGGACAAAGCTGAACAGAGGCAAACCGAAGTCCAGGGTAACTCTGATACCTCATTATAGTGAATGGATCCCTTGAGGATTTCATCTACATCACATCACTCGAAGATTTAGATGGAAACCTCGATATAAGTGCTCAGCGTAGAGTGCAGGAAAAACGTGATCCAAAATGTTATGTAAAATGTTCCCAATAAAAGCTTCAACTCCATTCACAAAAAAAGCAAGTCCCCACTCAGGTCTGTTATCTATTAACCCCTTCGCAACCTTGGGTTTTGTCGTTTTTGCTTTTTCGTTTTTTGCTCCCCTTGTTCCCAGAGCCATAGCGTCTTTATTTTTTGGACAATATGGCTGTGTGAGGGCTTATTTTTTGCGAAACAAGTTGTACTTTTCAACGCCATTACTAGTTTTACCATATCGTGTACGGGAAAATGGGAAAAAAATTCCAAGTGCGGTAAAATTGCAAAAAAAGTGCAATATCACAGTTGTTTTTTATTTTATTTTTTTACCACGTTCACTGAATGCTAAAACTGACTTGCCATTCTTATTCTCCAGGTCATTACGAGTTCGTAGACACCAAACATGTATAGGTTATTTTATATTTAAGTGGTGAAAAAAAATTCCAAAATTTGTTAAAAAAAAAGAAAAAAACATAGCGCCATTTTCCGAGACCTGTAGCGTCTCCATTTTTCGGGATCTGGGGCTGGGTGAGGGCTTATTTTTGGCGCGCCGGGCTGTCGTTTTTATTGATAACATTTTGGGGTAGATCTGATGTTTTGATCGCCCGTTATTGCATTTTATTGCAATTTTGTGGCGACCAAAAAACGTAATTCTGGCGTTTAGAATTTTTTTCTCGTTACACCGTTTACCGATCGGATTAATTCTTTTTTTATATTGATAGATGGGGCGATTATGAACGCGGCGATACCAAATATGTGTATGTGGTTTTTTTTTTTATTTTATTTTATTTTGAATGGGGCGAAAGGTGGATGATTTAAACTTTGATATATTTTTTATTTTTTTTATATTTTTAAAAACATTTTTTTTCACTTACTGCATGCTTCAATAGTCTCCATAGGAGACTAGAAGCAGCAGTTGTCTGATCGTCTCTGCTACATACAGGGGACGAGCAGATCCCCTGCATATACAGTACAGACCAAAAGTTTGGACACATCTTCTCATTTAAAGATTTTTCTGTATTTTCATGACTATGAAAATTGTACATTCACACTGAAGGCATCAAAACTATGAATTAACACATGTGGAATTATATACTTAACAAAAAAGTCTGAAACAACTGAAAATATGTCTTATATTCTAGGTTCTTCAAAGTAGCCACCTTTTGCTTTGATGACTGCTTTGCACACTCTTGGCATTCTCTTGATAAGCTTCAAGAGGTAGTCACCAGAAATGGTTTTCACTTCACAGGTGTGCCCTGTCAGGTTTAATAAGTGGGATTTCTTGCCTTATAAATGGGGTTGGGACCATCAGTTGTGTTGTGCAGAAGTCTGGTAGATACACAGCTGATAGTCCTACTGAATAGACTGTTAGAATTTGTATTATGGCAAGAAAAAAGCAGCTAAGTAAAGAAAAACGAGTGGCCATCATTACTTTAAGAAATGAAGGTCAGTCAGTGCGAAAAATTGGGAAAACTTTGAAAGTGTCCCCAAGTGCAGTTGCAAAAACCATCAAGCGCTACAAAGAAACTGGCTTACATGAGGACCGCCCCAGGAAAGGAAAACCAAGAGTCACCTCTGCTTCTGAGGATAAGTTTATCCGAGTCACCAGCCTCAGAAATAGCAGGTTAATAGCAGCTCAGATTAGAGACCTGGTCAATGCCACACAGAGTTCTAGCAGCAGACACATCTCTTCAACAACTGTTAAGAGGAGACTTTGTGCAGCAGGCCTTCATGGTAAAATAGCTGCTAGGAAACCACTGCTAAGGACAGGCAACAAGCAGAAGAGACTTGTTTGGGCTAAAGAACACAAGGAATGGACATTAGCCCAGTGGAAATCTGTGCTTTGGTCTGATGAGTCCAAATTTGAGATCTTTCGTTCCAACCACCGTGTCTTTGTGCGACGCAGAAAAGGTGAACGGATGGACTCTACATGCCCGATTCCCACCCTGAAGCATGGAGGAGGAGGTGTGATGGTGTGGGGGTGCTTTGCTGATGACACTGTTGAGGATTTATTCAAAATTGAAGGCAGACTGAACCAGCATGGCTACCACAGCATCTTGCAGCGGCATGCTATTCCATCCGGTTTGCGTTTAGTTGGACCATCATTTATTTTTCAACAGGACAGTGACCCCAAACACACCTCCAGGCTGTGTAAGGGCTATTTGACCAAGAAGCAGAGTGATTGGGTGCCATGCCAGATGACCTGGCCTCCACAGTCACCAGACCTGAACCAAATCGAGATGGTTTGGGGTGAGCTGGACCGCAGAGTGAAGGCAAAAGGGCCAACAAGTGCTAAGCATCTCTGGGAACTCCTTTAAGATTGTTGGAAGACCATTTCCGGTGACTACCTCTTGAAGCTCATTGAGAGAATGCCAAGAGTGTGCAAAGCAGTCATCAAAGCAAAAGGTGGCTACTTTGAAGAACCTAGAATATAAGACATATTTTCAGTTGTTTCACACTTTTTTGTTAAGTATATAATTCCACATGTGTTAATTCATAGTTTTGATGCCTTCAGTGTGAATGTACAATTTTCATAGTCATGAAAATACAGAAAAATCTTTAAATGAGAAGGTGTGTGCAAACTTTTGGTCTGTACTGTAGCAGAAATGGTCCTGTGTTATGAGCGCCCACCACTAGGTAGCGCTCATAGCGACGAGATCATGACAACCACAGGCGTCTGCTGCAGACCCTGGGTTGTCATGCACGCCCATCGGTGACCCGCGATCACGTGACGGGGTCGCCGGTGGGCGGGGCTTATGTCGCGCAACCCGGAAGCGCGCGTTAAATGTCGCTGTCGGAGATTGACAGCGGCATTTAACATGTTAACAGCCGCGGGTGGATCGCGATTCCACCCTCGGCTGTTGCGGGCACATGTCAGCTGTAAGAATCAGCTGACATATGCTCGGTTCAGTGAGGGCTCAGCGCAAATGTGCGTACTAATACGGCATGGGCTCTAAAGGGGTTAACAATAATATAGGGGCTTCCACATTACTGGTAGCACAAAGGCTCTGGAAAAACTAAATGGCTCCTTACCCTCCAAAAAAAATCCAGACTATTCTGCGCTCCCAAATCCAAATATCCCCCTGTCCCCCTCCCTTCTGGGCTATAGTGTGTGTCTAAACCACAGCTAACGTCCACATGTTTGGCATTCCTGTAGTGATGAGAGCCTGCCTAATTTATGGGTGCATGTCTCCAGAAGAACGAGCTGGGCATAATGTACTGGTCACTACAATGTACTGATCGCTACAGCGTACTGGTCACTACAACGGCAGTTTGCAATCTTCACTTAGCAACATCCACTGCTGCTTGTTTCTGGAAAACACCCATGGAGTCAAAATCGTCACTACACCTGTAGATAAATTCACAAAGGGGTATAATTTTCCAAATGGGGTCACTTGAGGGGGATTCTGCTCTTTTAGCATGTAGGGGCTCTGTATATGGAGTCAGCAAACTATTCTAGGAATATCTGCGCTCCAGGAGGCAAATAACGCTCCATCCCTCCCAAATCTCGCCGTGTGGCTAAGCAGTACTTTACAGCCACATATGGGGTATTTCTATATTCAGCAGCAATTGTGGGACAAATTTTGGTGCCATTTTTACCCATTTCCCAATGTGAAAATGTTACGGGTCTGGATGGTGGAACCACTGTGCTGTGGTGCAAGGAGGGACCAGAGGGGCGTAACTAAGTGCCTACCAGGCCCGACCCTGGCTACACGGCGGCTTAGTCCACTCCGCGAACCAAGGAGTGACCGGGAAGGTGAACCAGGTGCCACTCTGGGACCGACCTTGTGTGAGAGGAGGCGACTCCCACGGGGCTGGCAGCCGAAGCGGACTGGCATGACAAATGGGCAGATAGATGTGCACAGCTGGTAGGCAGGTGGATGGAGCTGAGTGACGGACAGGCTCGGCTGGCAGGCTGATTGGCAGGCACGGCTAACAGACAGGCTGGCGGGCATGGCAGATAGGCAAGCTGGTGGACAGCACTGGGACCTGAGGGTTGGAGAGAGTGTTAGCACACAAACTTCAACATTGCACAGGCACCTACATTTTGGAGGAGGTGCCTTACATAGGGGCAGTCCTCTGGATGGCGTGCACGGCCCCTTTAAGAGGAAGGGAGCGCGCGAGCGCATCCTAAGTACAGTGCCCGGGAATCTGTGCGCGGTGTGTGCACCCCGGGCGGAATCAGCGAGGGAGCCAGAGGACGCCGGACCGGGACCGTGGCGGCGAGGGGATCAGTGTCTCTGCCGGGCAGGAGGCGGAGATGCCAACGCTACAGTACCTCCCCCTTTATGCCCCCTCTTCTTTAAGCCCGCCAGAAATTTTCTAGAAGACGAGGAGCATGAATGTTCTCCCTGGGCTCCCAAGACCTCTACTCAGGACCAAACCCCTTCCAATCCACAAGAAAGAAACTCTTTCCTCTTACCCTCTTGATGGCCAAAATGTTCTCTACCTCAAAGACGTCCTCAGCGGAGACTAGAGCTGAAGTGGTACCTGGATCGTCATAGAAAGGATTAAGGACAACAGGCTTGAGGAGAGACACATGAAAGGAATTGGGGATCCGTAAGGAGGCAGGGAGTTTCAGCTTGTACACCACTGGATTTATTTGGTCAAGAATCTCGAAGGGACCGATGAACCGTGGGCCCAACTTGCATGATGGTATCTTGAGACGGACATATTTGGAGGAAAGCCAGACCTTGTCTCCCGGACAAAATAGAGGCGGATCCAGACATCTCTTATCAGCATGCTTCTTCATCCGCTCCGATGACTGTAGCAGCGCAGATTTAGTATCTTCCCAAATCACTGAAAAGTCTCTGACGAGAGACTCCACAGCCGGATTGTCCACAGAAGTAGAAACAAGAAGCGGAATATTGGGATGCTGATCATACACCACAAAGAATGGAGACTTGGCTGAGGACTCACTCACATGGTTGTTGTAAGAAAACTCGGCCCAAGGCAGAAGTTCTACCCAGTCGCTATGAGTGTTGACAAAGTGCCAAAGGAAACTAGTGAGGACCTGACTGATACGTTCCACCTGGCAATTGAACTGAGGATGATAGGCTGAAGAGAAATCCAATGCGACATCCAGCAGCTTGCACGTGGCTCTCCAAAAGAGTGAAGTAAACTGAACTCCTCATATCCGAGACAATATGAAGAGGTAGGCTGTGGAGACAGAAGATGTGACAGATAAATTCTTTAGCCAGCACAGGCACAAAGGGAAGACCTGGCAGGGGAATGAAGTGACCCATCTTGGAGAAGCAGTCAACGACCACTCATATGACAGTACAGCCGACCGATACAGGAAGATCCGTGATGAAATTCATAGCGATGTGTTGCCAGGGAGCGGAAGGCACGGGTAGAGGAAGAAGTCGACCAGCTGGAAGTTGCCTAGATGTCTTATTACGGGCACAGTAAGAGCAAACTGAGACAAAATCTGCAACATCCTTGCGCAGAGTCAGCCACCAATAATGTTGGGAAATTAACAGAAGCGTCTTTCTTTGACCGGCATGTCCAGCCAGTTTGGACAAATGATCCCAGAGTAAGACCCTCCTCCTATCCAGGAGGAAGATGAGACAGGTCCAACGGGGCAACAGTCATTATTCTGCAGGGGTCAATGATGTGTAGAGGCTCCTCCTCTTGATCGGTAGACAGGAATGAGCGGGAGAGTGCATCAGCCTTAATATTCTTATCTGCCGGGCGATAATAAAGAGTGAAGTTGAAGCTAGCAAAGAATAGAGACCATCTGGCCTGATGAGGATTTAGTCTTTGAGCAGACTGCAAGTAGGCAAGATTCTTATGGTCCGTGTAGCTGACCACTGAATGCAGAGCCACTTCTAGTAAGAACCGCCACTCCAACAGTGCCAATTTGATGGCAAGCAGCTCCCGATCTCCAGTGGAGTAATTGCGCTTGGAAGGGGAGAAGAGCTTAGAAAAAAAGCCGCAGTTCACAATTCGCCCGGACGAGGATTTCTGAGTGAGTACTGCTCCGGCCCCTGAGGAAGAGGCATCAACCTCCAGGAAAAACTGTTTGTTACAGTCAGGACGATGTAGCTCCGGAGCAGAAGAGAAGGCTTGCTTCAAGAACACGAAGGTACTTTACGCCTCGGGAGTCCATTCCTTGGGATTAGCCCCTTTGTGGGTCAGGTCAGAGATGGGAGCAGTCCGGTAAGAGAAATGAGGAATGAAGAGGCGGTAATAATTCGCAAATCCCAGAAACCGCTGAATGACCTTCAGCCCTCAGGCTGGAACCATTTTAGGACAGCAGACACTTTTTCGGGATCCATCCTATGTCCGGTCTTCGAGATTATGTATCCCAGAAATGGAAGAGAAGTCTGTTCAAAGACGATTTCTCGAACTTGGCATACAGACGATTCTTCCTGAGCCTCTGCAATACCTGTCGAACGTCTCTCCGATGAGAAGATAAATCAGGGGAGAACACCAAGATATCATCCAGGTACACTACCACACATGAGGAGATCTCAGAAGATGTCATTCACCAGCTCCTGGAAGACAGCTTGCGTGTTGCAGAGTCCGAAGGGCATCACGCGGTACTCGTAGTGGCCATCTCGAGTGTTGAATGCCGTCTTCCACTCGTCTCCCTGGCGAATCCGGAGTGGATTGTAAGCGTCACAAAGATTGAGTTTAGTGAAGATCTTCGCGCTTTTTAGGCGGTCAAACAACTCTGAGAATAGAGGCAGGGGATACTTATTTTTGACCGTAATCTGATTTAGACCCCTATAGTCGATACATGGGCGAAGTAAGCCATCCTTCTTCTTGATGAAGTAGAATCCTGCTCCAGCCGGAGAGGTGGATTTCTGGATAAATCCCCTAGCAAGATTCTCTTCAGTGTACTCAGACATGGCACGGGTCTCCGCCAGTGACAGTGGGTAGATTCAACCATGAGGAGGTGAAGCACCAGGGATGAGGTCAATGGGGCAGTCATATGGCTTATGAGGAGGTAGTGTCTCTGTCTCCTTCTTGTCGAAGACATCCGCATATGACCAGTAGGGTGCCAGCAAGCCAGGTAGGTTAGCTGGAGTGGACGGAGGTCAAGCAGGACGGATAGGAACCAAGCAGGTCTTATGAAACTCCTGTCCCCAGTGGAGCACCTCACCCGAGCTCCAATTCAAGACTGGCACGTGTCTCTGTAGCCAAGACAGTCCTAGCAGCAAAGGATGAGAGAGGCCAGACAGCACGTAAAAGGAGATTTTCTCCGAGTGTAGCATTCCTGCCTGAAGAACTACAGGCTTGGTGATGAACAAGATAGACTCGGACTCAGACAGAAGCTTCCCATCCATGGAGTAGACTGCTAACGGATCCGAAAGATGTTGAGTAGGGATCTGAAACCATTCCACAAGGGCCTGTTAGATGAGATTCCCAGCGGCACCGGAGTCCAGATAGGCAGTCTCGTAGAAGTGTATCTTCCCGCAGGTTATCGATACTGACAAAGCCAGGGATGGAGAGGAAGAAGTTTTGCCCAGGACGACCTCTCCAAGCGATCCTAGGCACTGGAGTTTCCCGGTCTCTCTGGACAAGAGCGGATTAGGTGTTCCAAACTGCCACAGTAGAAACATCTGCCCTCAGCGCAGCGGACCTACTGGCGAGACTTGCTCATCTTAACCTTGTGTACCTGCATAGCTTCATGAGTAGATGCTGAGATAGAGGCCTGTAGGGAGACTGGCCTTTGGAAGGTTGGTGCAAGGCGCGGAGATTTCTTCTCACTGATCACCTCCTTAGAACACTCCTGGAACCGGATGTCAATCCGTGTGGCCAAAAACACCTGGTCGTCCAGGGAAGAGGGTATGTCACGACTGGCTAGTTCGTCCTTGATCTGTCCGGAAAGGCCCTCCCAAAAGGTAGACACCAGGGCCTCGTTATTCCAGGCTAGTTCAGACGCGAGGGTCCGAATGGGCAGACAGATGTGCACGGCTGGTAGGCAGGCAGACGGAGCTGACTGATGAGCAGGCTCGGCTGGCAGGCTAATTGTCAGGCACGACTAATAGACAGGCTGTTGGGCACGGCAGATAGGCAGGCTGGCGGGCACGGCAGATAAGCAGGCTGGTGGACACAACTAACAGAGAGGCTGGCAGGCATGGCTGGGACCTGAGGGTTGGAGAGAGTGTTAGCACACAAACTTTCAACATTGCACAGGCACCTCCATGTTGGAGGAGGTGCCTTATATAGGGGCAGTCCTCCGGCCATTGGCCAGGGACTCTTTAGGACGGCGCACGAGGTCCCTTTAAGAGGGAGGGAGCATGTGCGCCCTAAGTACAGTGCCTGGGGATCTGCGCGCGGTGCGGGCACCCCGGGCAGATGCAGCGAGGGAGCCGGAGGACGCTGGACCAGGACTGCGGCAGTGAGGGGATCGGTGTCTCTACTGGGCAGGAGGCAGAGACACCGACGCTACACAGGATTCACTAAACTACCTCAGACAGATGTCTGTCCAGCCTGTGTTTGAAGACTTACATTGAAGGAGAACTCACCACCTCTCATGGCAGCCTGTTCCACTCATTGATCACCCTCACTGCCAAAAAGTTTTTTTAATATCTAATCTGTATCTTTTCCCTTCTCGTGTTTCTATGTGCAAATGAGAAAAATGATTATACCTCTACAATGTGATAGCCCTTGAGATCTTTTTAGACAGCTATTAAGTCTCCTATTAGCTTTCTTTTTTGCAAGCTAAGCATTCCCAGATCCTTTAACCGTTCCTTGTAGGACATAGTTTGCAGTCCGCTCACCATCCTGGTAGCTTTTCTCTGAACTTGCTCCAGTTTTTCAATGTCTTTTTTTTAAATTGTGGTGCCAACTGGACACAGTATTCCAGATGAGGTCTGACCAAGTAGGAGTAAAGGGGGATAATTACTTCACGTGATCTAGACTCTATGCTTCTATTGATACTTCTGAGAACTGTGTTTGCCTTTTTTTGCTGCTGCATCACATTGTTGTTTCAGAAATACCCCTTATTCATATGGCTGAACACTCAATGCCAGGCACTTACTGATTAGCTCATACACCCAAAGTCAAGAGCTTGCTTACCCACTCATGCCAAGACCAGATATATTGTGTCTCTCATTCACGAATCTTGCACTAGTTATATTGTCCCTTATTTACCCAAGTATTTAACTTGTAGGGGAAATCAGGTCTACAGTCACTTACACTCAGGAGTGGTTTATAATGAGGGCAGACTATGCATTTGCCCCTTACGCTCAAATACCCAACAATGACTGTCCCCTACACATTAGTGTTTATTATACGGAGGTGTTACAAAAAATTAAAGCAAATACACTACTGTTCAAAAGTTTGGGTCATTTAGAAATTTCATTATTTTTGAAAGAAAAGCACATTTTTTTTCAATGAAACTAACATTAAATGAATCAGAAACACACTCTATACATTGTTAATGTGGTAAATGACTATTCTAGCTGCAAACGTCTTGTTTTTATTGCAATATCTACATGGGTGTATCAGAGGACCATTTCCAACAACCACCACTCCAGCGTTTTAATGGTACATTGTATTTGCTAACTGTAAGAAGGCTAATGGATGTTTAGAAAACCATAGAAAACCCTTGCACAAGTATGTTAGCCCAGCTGAAAACAGTTTGGCTGATTTGAGAAGCTATAAAATTGACCTTCCTTTGAGCTAGTTGAGAATCTGGAGCATTACATTTGTTTGTTCTATGAAACTCTCAAAATGGCCAGAAAAAGAGAACTTTCATGTGAAACTCGACAGTCTATTCTTGTTCTTAGAAATGAAGGCTATTCCATGCGAGAAATTGCCAAGAAACTGAAGATTTCCTACAATGGTGTGTGCTACTCCCTTCAGAGGAGAGCACAAACAGGCTCTAATCAGAGTAGAAAGAGAAGTGGGAGGCCCCGCTGCCCAACTGAGCAACAAGACAAGTACATTAGAGTCTCTAGTTTGAGAAATTGACGCCTCACAGCTCCTCAACTGGCAGCTTCATTAAATAGTACACGCAAAACGCCAGTGTCAACGTCTACAGTGAAGAGGCTCGGGATGCCGGCCTTCAGGGCAAAGTGGCAAAGAAAAAGCCATATCTGAGACTGGCTAATAAAAGGAAAAGATTAATATGGGCAAAAGAACACAGACATTGGACAGAGGAAGATTGGAAAAAAGTTTTATGGACAGACGAATCAAAGTTTGAGGTGTTTGGATCACACAGAACAACATTTGTGAGACGCAGAACAACTGAAAAGATGCTGGAAGAGTGCCTGACGCCATCTGTCAAGCATGGTGAAGGTAATGTGATGGTCTGGGGTTGCTTTGGTGCTAGTAATGTGGGAGATTTGTACAAGGTAAATGGGATTTTGAATAAGGAAGGCTATCACTCCATTTTGCAACGCCATGCCATACCCTGTGGACAGCGCTTGATTGGAGCCAATTTCATCCTAAAACAGGACAATGACCCAAAGCACACCTCCAAATTATGCATGAACTATTTAGGGAAGAAGCAGGCAGCTGGTATTCTATCTGTAATGGAGTGGCCAGCGCAGGCACCAGATCTCAACCCCATTGAGCTGTTGTGGGAGCAGCTTGACCGTATGGTACGCAAAAAATGCCCATCAAGCCAATCCAACTTGCGGGAGGGGCTTCAGGAAGCATGGGGGGAAATTTCTCAAGATTACCTCAGCAAATGAACAGCTAGAATGCCAAAGGTCTGCAATGCTGGAATTGCTGTAAAGGGAGCATTCTTTGACTAAAGCAAAGTTTGAAGGAGAAAATTATTCTTTCTAATAAAAATCAATATTTCTAACCTTGTCAATGTCTGGACTATATTTTCTAATCCTTTTACAACTCATTTGATAAATAAAAGTATGAGTTTTCATGGAAAACACAAAATTGTCTGGGTAACCCCAAACTTTTGAACGGTAGTGTATGTCACCAGATTTCACAATACAGACTAAATACTGTACATACATTAATCTTGTCAACCTGATGAGGCTGGTGTACTTACAGTGAAAATCCCTAACGAAATGCCTCTATGATCTGATTTTCTCACTTGATATTACAATGAGCTTTTTATAAACCCAGTAGTGACTGGGCTCATAAAATGTTAATTTTACTATCTGGAATATACAGCCATTCTGACATTAATTTTTAAAGCAAGTACTCCTGCCTCATCAGGTCAAAGATCTACTTAATAATGAATGCAGTTTATATTTAAAAAAATATATTGTAACTAAATATTTAAAAATATGCTGAATTGTGTAAACTCAGGACCACATCCTCAGAACCAATAGGATCACATCAGCAAAACGTTTTAAAAAGATGTCTACACATTTTATGCAGTAATATTTATTAGTCTGTGTGAACTTCCAAAACATTTTTTTCCAACTGTTAGACAGTAGACATAGGTAAACTTCCTTAAGTGCTCTTCTGCCATCCAAAGAAGTGACTGTTTATCTTGCTTTGTCTTCCTGGTTGCATAGACAGCTGGGAAACAGAAAAGATGTTTGAGTTTGTCAATATACTCCACATGACATGGATCACTTGGCTAGCGACAAGGACAGACTGACATAAAAACTGCCCATGTAGCTTGTGACAGTATAAACAAAATGAATACTAGACTTACAACTGAAAAACCTTCTGTATCTGTGTTCCAATAATATTGAATTTTTTTTTTATATATTTTTTTCTTGAAATCTGGGAGCTCAGTGTTGTTATAATAATAATAGCCCTTATATTAACTACTTAGAATTCAGCTTTCATTCCTCTAACTCAAAAAGCACAAAATAAACTGTGCATAAGGCTAATTTCTACAAAGAAAAAGTTGTCTTAAAGTGAACCTGTCAGCAGGATTGTGCTAAGTAAACTACGTACACTGTGATGTTGCCACCATTACACTGATTAAAATGATACCTGGTTTGATGAAATACATGCTGTCATTCTTGTTTAATCTATATTTGTAGTTTGGAGATAATTAGATTCTCGTGCTTTGGGGCGGCCTGTGGAAGAGGCTTTCTTTGGTGCTCTGGCATTATCTTCATCATTGTGGCTTAAATGACAGGTCACTGATCCTTTACTGACCAGCCTCCTATTTTAAATACTGCGCTTGCGCAGTTCATATTGTGGTCTTTTAAAAAAAAAAATAACTCCAGCAAAATGGCGCCAGCGCATGCGCAGTAGAGGCTATCACTTGCCGATAGATAGTACTGCGCACGTGCCGCGGCCATTTTGCTGGAGGTAATAAAATGTTTTGCTTCGACAAAATGGTGTCGGCACCTGCGCATGCGCAGTAGCGGCTATCACTTGCCAATAGATGCTACTGCACACGCGCCTCAGCCATTTTGTTGGAGCAAACATTTTTTTTAGCTCCAGCAAAATGGCCGCGGCGCGTGCTCAGTAACATCTATCGGCAAGCGATAGATGCTAATGCATATGTGCTGACGCCAACACCATTTTGCTGGAGTAAAATTTTTTTTTTAAAAGTCCACAATATGAACTATGCAAGCGCAGTATTTAAAATAGGAGGCAGGTCACTGAAGGTCCAGTAACCTGTCATTTAAGCCAACAATGATGAATATGAGAACAAAGCATCAAAAAAAGACTAGCCCACAGGCCACCCCGGAGCACGAGCATATCATTACCTCCAAACTACAATCAAAGATTAAACAAGAACCACAGGACGGATTTCATCAACCCAGGAATCATTTTAATCAGTGTAACGATGCCAACCAGACACTGCCTGTAGTTTACTTATCACACTTATGCTGACAGGTTCCTTTTAATGAGGTTGTCCAGTACTTTAGCATTGATGTCCTATCTTTAGGATAGGTCATCACTGTCTGATTGGAAGGAGTACGACACCCCCGCCGATCAGCAGTTCTCTGTGTCGACCGGCGCTGCCCAGTTACAGAGCAGCATTGCACAGCTCCGTCTACAGAATAATGGCCACGGCCGGGGGCTGCACTTCTGTCCCCTATTGTGTACAGGGGGCGGATGTTTTTTGTATCAGGCTGCGGCAACTATGCAGTAGACGGAGCTCTGCAGTGCAGCTCTGTAACTGAGCAGTTCCAGTCGCCACTGACACTGAGAACAGTTGATCAGCGGTGGTGCCAGATGGCACACCCCCACCGATCATACGATGACCTATCCTAAGGATAGGTTCTCAATGTTAAACTACTTTTTAAGGATCTAGTTACAGAGGTGGTAATCAAAAGAAACCCATAACTTCAACTTCTGAAGAAAATAAACTAGATATTTCATATTCGGAAGCACACTAAGGCTACATTAATGTAGATTTTAAGGACATACTCCTTTTACAGTAATATAAAACGATTATAGCATAGTAAATATTCTATGTCTGATGTTACTTAGAGTAAGTACTTTATTTTGCATGTTTGAGGAAAGTACTGTTGACACCACAGGGCTTTTTGGGAACTTTTCTGTTCCATCACACTGATATATTATGTTTCTTATAGTAAATGAAGTCTCTTTACAGACTTGAACAAAGCAATTTCAGAGACAATTGAAAATGCATAATGAATCTTATACTATTTTGAGAGACTGGTGACTTAATTATGGATTCTCTGTTTCTTTTGTACTACAGAGAGAAACACAATGAAACATCTCATAGCTCAAGATAAATAATACATAACATGGTTCTCCATTTTTTGATAATGTACATTCATTTTTTTCTTAAATTTTTAACCAGACAAGATACTTGGAATTGTGTAAAGTACAGTGTCAAAAGTACATAAGAATTAATGACCAGTAAAAACCTCAACTGATCTCAAAATTACTGCATAAAGAACATAGCTAAACAGTCAAACTAATCATGCAGAGGTGCACAATCTTCATCCTGAGGGCCAAATAGGGCCATTATGTGTTGCCCACAACTATCTGTTCACATACATGCCTGTTTTCGTCTGGTATCCTTGAGAGCCATCCTTGACCAGGCAAAAAAAGGAGATGCCCTTTTAATCTTTATGGCACTCCAGAAATGAATAGATGAGGCAGGGCGGTGTCCCCGCATAAGACCAACTTATCACTGTTTATGGGAGAACTGAAGGACACACAGAAATTTCTATATCTCACATAAATTTGAATGGAGACTGGTAAATGCATTAAAAAATAATCCCAGCAGTTCTGACGTAATCCTTAGTGTTCCCACGACATCCAGCGATTTTCTAGTGCAACCTATGGAGCATTGTTCTAACATCATCGCTCGTGAAACATGACCACGAGTGACAAATGAAGCGTCGTAGCGCACCAGGGCAATCGGGAAGAGCCGAGGCTAAGCGTCAGAATTGGTGGAGTGCTGGTCTTATTAGGCTACGAAGGGGAAAATATCCATGGACCTTCCAAGCCTATTAATATCAGCCTCCAGTCTGCTTTGCCTTAGCTGGTAATTAAAAATAGGGGACCCCACTTCATTTTATGTAGGGTCCCCCCATTTTTAATGACCAGCAAAGGCAAAGCAGACAGCTGTGGGCTGATATTAATAGGCTGGGAAGCTCCATGGATATTGGCCATTTCCCAGCATAATAAGACCAGCTTACAGCTGTCTGCTTTCCCTTGGCTGGTCATTAAAAATGAAAGGGAACCCTGCATCATTTTTTTTTCTTTTATTTTATTATCAAGTACAGTAAACTACACAGCAAGGCACTGCTCCACTCCTCCACTTGGACCTCTGCCTCCTGGTTCAAGAATATTATTTTTTATATTTTTTATTCTATGTTAATTTAAGTAATTCTGTTATCCACATTTGTTTGCAGGCAATTGTCCTGCTCTTACCCACATTTTGCTTCCTTCTTGCACCCCCCTAGCTCTTACTACGGCCATTTTACAGCCATTTTACAGCACCAAAGTTCAGGTCCCCATTGACTTATATGGAGTTTTGGCTCTGGGTCAAGTTCTGGTATCCAAACTCAGAGGCGTATCTAGGTTTTCTGGCACCGGAGCAAGAATTCATTATGGCGCCCCCCCAAGCGCATATGCAATTTGCACACTTAGTCACTTGCCTACTAGCTGCTCTCCCTAATTCTCTCAATGTTTAGTGAAAAACTGAGAGATGTAGGAAGAAAAGCTAGTTGTCATGTGACCGTAAGTCTGAAAATCGCATATGAGTGAAGTGGCCATGTGATGACTGCTGAAACCTGCAAGCAGAGCTGAATCCTAGAAGTGAGTATATTACACGCTGTTAGGATTGGCATGCTACAGGGCTTCATTTTATAATTAAAGGGCTTGTTCAGGTTTGAGATGAAAGTCTGCAGTCACTCTATGTGATTGCAGGCTTCTGAATTTTCACAGCACTTTTAGGATTCTCACTTGTCGGTGGCAATTGTGGACGGTCATGTCAGCACAAGTATGAGATTTGTATACTTCTGGCCACATCCTGACTAGACTTGTCCGACCTCGCTCAATTCATTTTCATTGAGTGAGGCTACGCATGTCTTACTCAGCATGTGACCGCATGTATGCAAATCACCGCACCAGAGAATCCTGACAGCATGCAGTGTGCACTTTGAGAATTCAGAAGTTTGCAGTCACATAGCATGACTGCAGACTCATCACAAACTTGGACAACCCCTTTAATGCTCCAAACATAAATAAAAATATGAGAGTTAGTCAGTATCCCAAAAAACATTTACATACAGGTACCTGATAGATGATGTTGTCGCTGATTGGAGTCATTCTCTTTCCTTTCTTCTTTTTCTTGTCCAGATGCCATGATGAGCTTTCACATTCACAGCTCGTCATCTTCTTTGGTCTTCTACAGCACATCTCTACATGATGACATTAAAAAATAGCAGTGTCATTATAATGCTCCTGAATAAAAATATCTGCCCTACACCGAGCCACTGAATAAATAATTTCCCCTCTCTATATTCCCTGCACAAAATATGACCTCCACACTGTCCCTCTTATAGTACATGCCATCCACACTGCCCCCTCCTCTTTCCATACTGGGCCCCCTCTCCACAAGAGGAGGTGGAGGAAGTAGAGGAGGAGGAGTTGTATGCGGAAGGGTTAACATCTGCAAGGTCCAGACAGTCGGCCGCACCAAGGCGGCAGGCAGGTGAGGGTGGGGGAGATGGCTTTACCAGGGCGCATGGTAGCAGCCAAACTAGTGAGGAAGGTGCAGGAGCCCAGGAAGAAGTGGAGGGCGAACTGATGGAAGACTCATCAGATGAGGGAGACCTTGATCACATTTCTGTTGTGCGAGGTTGGGGGGAGAGGACAGAGGAAGGAAGCATGATTGTTACCTCGCCACCAACACAACAGGGACTTGGTGCTCCTGGATGCGCAAGACACATGAATGCCTTCTTGCTGCACTACCTGCAACATGACCCTCAAATTGTGAGAATTAGAAATAATCCTGACTACTGGGTTGCCACACTGTTAGATCCCCGGTACAAAAGTACATTTGCAGAAATTATTCCTGCCATAGAAAGGGATGCACGCATGCAGGAGTATCAGCAGAGACTGTTGCAGAATCTTACATGTGCTTTACCACAAAACACCAGTGGTGCACGTAGTGAATCTCACAGTTCCAACTTGCCAACCGTGGGACCGTTGAGTGTTCAGCACTCAAACCGTAACAGAAACACAGTATCTGCTGGTAACATCAATTTTGCGGAATCATTTCACCACTTTTTTAGCCCATCCTTTGCAAGGCCACAGGAGACAAGAAGTCTGACACATAGTCAAGGCCTAGAGACGATGGTACAGGAGTATCTCCAAGTAAACATTGAAGCCATGACTGTGTCACTGGACCCTTGCTCTTTTTGGGCTTCCAATCGGGATAAATGCCCGGAGCTCGCCACTTACGCCTTGGAGATCTTGTCATGCCCCGCAGCCAGCGTTCTGTCTGAACGTGTGTTCAGCGCTGCTGGTGGTGTGCGGACAGATAAGCGCACGCGGCTCTCCACTGATAATGTAGACAGACTCACGTTCATAAAGATGAACAAATCATGGATTCGAAACGACTTTTCTACCCCTGTGTCATCCTGGGGAGAGTAAAAGCTTGATGATTGGTTAAAATCACCTCACCAACCGTTTTAAGCTTTCAAATTACTAATCATGTTTATCTGTATCTTGGCTGGAAAATAATTTGGGCTTTGTAGCAGTGTGCAGTACTGATTCTATTAGGCCATCTATACTAAACTCCACCAGATTTAAAATTACTAATCATGTTTATCTGTATCTTGGCTGGAAAATAATTTGGGCTTTGTAGCAGTGTGCAGTACTGATTCTATTAGGCCATCTATACTAAACTCCACCAGATTTAAAATTAATAATAATTTTTAGCTGCATCTAGCCCGGAAAATAATTTTGGGGCTCCGAGATGCGCAAGACACATAAGTGCCTTCTTGCTGCACTACCTGCAACATGACCCTCAGATTGTCAGAATTCGAAGTAATCCTGACTACTGGGTTGCCACACTCTTAGATCCCCCACACTCTTCGATCAACCTTTTCATTTTAATAAAGACCAAAAAAATGGTCATTTTTGAAATTATAAGCATTATCAGGTTATTAGAAACTGAAATCAAACAGTTTTCAACTCAAAACTTTATTCTAGGTTATCTTACATTTGCACATAGGACCCCTTGTTCGAAAGGAGCTTCTGAACTCTCTCGTCCATTGAATTTGTCAGGTTTTTGATGGTTTCTGCTTCAATTGTTTTGCATGAGGACAGAATACCCTCCCAGAGCTGTTGCTTAGATGTGAACTGCCTCCCGCCATCATAGACACTCCTTTTGATGATGCTCCAGAGGTTCTGAATGGGGTAGAGGTGAGGGGAGCATGGGGGTCACACCATAAGTTTGTCCCATTTTATGCCCATATCAGCCAGAGATGCAGATGTGTTATGTGCAGCATGAGACGGTGCATTATTATGCATGAAAATGATGTTGCTGTGGAATACACGGTTCTTCTTCTTGAACCATGGCAGGAAGTGCTGTTTGAGAAACTCCACATACATTATGGAGTTCATCTTTACCCCTTCAGGGATCCTAAAGGGGCCGACAATCTCTCTCCCCATGATTCCAGCCCAAAACATTACTCCACCTCCTCCTTGTTGGCGCTGTAGCCGCGTTTGCGTGGGGTGTCCATCAACCAGCCATCCTCCACTCCATCCATCTGGACCATCGAGTGTTGCATGGCACTCATCCATGAACAAAACCGTTTTGAAGTCAGTCTTCATGTATTGATTGGCCCACTGGAGCCGTTTCTGCTTGTGTGCAGTGGATAGAGGAGGTCGACAGGATGGCGTACGCACAGCTGCAAACCTCTGGAGGACCCTGCATCTTGTTGTTCGGGGGACGTTGGAGGCACCAGCAGCTTCAAAAACTTGTCTGCTGCTATGACAAGGCTTTTTTGCCGCTGCTCTTTTAACCTGACGTAATTGCCTGTAGGAAAGAGTCCTCAATTTGCCCTTATCAGCACGCACACGTGTGTACTGTGAATCAGCTACATACTTCTTGATTGCCAAGACACTTCATCCTGATCATCGCACAATGTTGATTGTAGTCATGCCTTGACCTAAACACTCCACAATTTGTTGCTTCTCAGCAGCCGACACATCCTTTTTCTTTCCCATTTTGGCAGAAAATGTAGGCTGCTTAATAATGTGGGACAGCCTTCTTAAGTAGTCTTGACTTTCATTGGACACACCTGCCAAACTAATTAGCACAGGTGTCTGCAATTGCTTACAGTGATATAAAGAGCCCAGACACACATCACCATCAATGAGTTTAACTGACAAACAAACAAATTCTTCCCTTATCACTCCTAAACACTTTTTGCATAATAATTTGGAACACCGTGTACTTGTGCTTTTCCACAAAACACCAGTGGTTCACGTAGTGAATCTTACAGTTCTAACTTGCCAACCATGATCTGTATGGAGTTGTTCAATAAAGGGCCCAAAATTAAGATAACATAGACGGGAGAGGTCTCTATGAATAGGAATTCCTAAGTATTTGATACCCTGTGAGGGCCAGGCAAAGGGAAAGTTGGACTGGATGGAATCCTGTATGGATTTGGGGAGGGAGACATCGAGGGCCTCAGACTTCGCTGCATTGATTTTAAAATTTGACCATGTAACAAAGTGATCTATTTCAGCCATAACAGCAGGGATGGATATATGTGATTGAGTGATATATACTAGGACATCATCAGCAAATAGAGAGCACTTGTACTCGGTGCCTCCCACCTCAATCCACCTAATATTGGGATTATGGCGAATTGATGAGAGCAGGTGCTCCGTCACAAGTATGTATAAGAGAGGGGACAGAGGACATCCCTGCCTTGTCCCATTGGTGATTATGAAAGGTGATGAAAATGTTCTGACGCGCCCCCTGGGCCATGGGACACCCGGAGCTGGACCCTTTTTGGTGGATGCTGGTGGTCGTAGTCTCCGTGGCGGCGACCCGGTTCCGTGGCTCAGGGCGGTCAAACCAGTGGCGGAACTATTTATGTGGTTTTGATGTTTAAATGTCCGACTACGCCACCCGTGGATTGCGGTCAGAGTGAACCGCCGCTGCAGGGCAGACCGCTGAGGCTGGTGTTGTGGGTGCAGCAGAGTGTAGCATAACTCCCCACGGGAGGAGTATAGCCTCAGGGCAGTGTATGCGGAGGATAGGGGTGATGGTGCAGGGCAGCAGCAGTAACGACACAGAGTCAGTGATGCAGTCCAGGGCCTTTACTCACAGTTCTTATTATCCAAACCACTTCTGCAGGTAACGGCTGCCCACGTCGTACTGTGCTCACCAGGTGAGGGGCTCAGACAACTCCCAGATAACTTTGGAGCGCTTCACAGGTCCCACTTTGTGTGTCCTTTGTCTGGCCTTTCGTACCAACCCTTCTGTCCGGCTGCCTCGGGCCTCCTCTTGGTAAACTTGGCGCCAGTTTCCCTGACTCTATGTGATGCCTTCCTAGCGGGTTTAGCGAGGGGCTGCACCACATAAAATGTCACAGCCTCCGGTTTCTAGCTGAGGGTCGTTTCCCGCCTTCACTAGTTTCGGGGACCGGTCTCCCCCTTTGGCCTGACCACTCCACGCAGGTGGATTCGGGCGTGCGGTGGCGACTCGCCCGTCCGCACCCCTGGGATCCCATCGTTCCTCATTCCTGGAGCCTTCTCCGCTCCTCTTCCTTCCTTCTCCCTCTTCCAGGCCTGGGCCTCTGTTACTAGGCCCACCTCCGGAGCAGAGCTCATGCAGAGCCCCTGCTCCCTGTCACTTCTGCTCAGACTTTTCTGCACTGAACTAAGATGGTGCCCACCTTTTATACTTCCTTCTCAATGCACCCAGGAACTGCTTCTTCCCTGCTCCTGCACTACAGGGTTCCCCTTCCTCAGTGTTCGCTCCCCCCACTCCAGCCAGGGAAAAGGACTGTCGTGCCCATCTCAGGGGCATATTGGTCGCCCTGCCCCACTGCAATGTGGTGTAATGCATGCAGGTGTTGGGTCCTGATCCACACTCCATCCTTACCTGAGAGTGAGATATCACACCTCTGGGTGAGGTGCAATATGTCTGTAGCAACCGAGCCCTCAGGGTGCTACAGTTCCATTTATCTTCAGCCTAGGTGACGTATTGCGATACAGGGCCGTGATTTTGGCTATAAAAGGGTCCCCTAGACCCCTACCCCAAGCTTTTTAAGAGAATAATATATGGCGTGCCAGGAGACTCTATGGAATGCTTTCTCAGCATCCAACGAGAGTATCTAATTACAAATTTTTAACTGCATCTATCCCAGGAAATACTTTGTGCCTAGTAGCAGTGTCTGATAGTCAGCGGATTATCCCGGCTGTTAAGCAAGCTACACCACCTGTAGTTTGGACACTTAATTTTTTCAAAGGAAATGCTTCGGGACCACGGGATACTCAGTGAAGAGCATCAGGAGGCACCCCAAGGCATAGGGGCTGGGACTGGCGGTAGGACGCCTTGCGATGGACAGCTGAGCTCGATCCTTATAAAAGCTTTTTAACTGCAGCAGCTTTAGCGGACGCTGCTGGAGCTGGAATTACGCGGCTGCTGGCATGAGACTTGCCCTCCAATAGATCCTTGTAAAAGGATTTAAAGTGTATTCATTCAAATTAGAGAGACAATTTAAATTAAAAAGCTTAGAGCTGCCTTCACCACAGGGGGGCTCGCTCTACCCACCAGCGGACAGGCACCAGTATTGGGAGAGGGGGGCTGGCCGTCAGGGTCCACCGCGGCTCTGGCACAAACCCGGCGACACGGAGGTGGCACGGGCAGGAACGAACTGGCCTTGTCGGCTTCTCACTTTTTGGATTTTAGAAGGGCATGACATGCCTATATCTGTGTCTCCCCCTCCTTTTACTCCTCCACCTCTTTTCTTTTCGCATGACTATATGTACTTGTCACTTTTCCATGTGTTAGTTATGTCTTCTGAGCAGTTTGCAGCTTTTGGACACCTTTGAAGGTGTTTTCTATGTGTTTCTATGTGTTTTTGTTTGCCTGCCATTGGTTTTAACGGTGTTCGAAGTTGTTCGACGAACAGTTCGACGAACAGTTCGGCAAACACACGGGTGTTCGACGAACCGAACCGAACTCGAACACTACGGGGGTGGCTCAACACTTCTGGGGAGCTACATTTCATTGATGATATCATGAATTCACAGATGTACAGCTCTATATTGAAAGAGAAAATGATACCGTCACCCCGTGCCCTTGGTAGACATGTACTTTTCCAACATGATAAAGCCACTGTTGCATTTCTAAACAAGAACAGAGTGGAAGTGATTCAGTGGCTAAGTATTTCTCCTGATCTGAACTCAATCAACACCTGTGGGGAATTCTGAAGAGACAAGTTGAGCATCACTCTCCATCCATTTTAGAAGTAACATAGTTATCAGGTGGCCCACCTGAAGTGACAACAGATCTTAACTGTGTCGGCATACTCAGCATGCCAAGACAGGGATGCAGAAGGGAGCTATAGTGTCCATTACCTACCTCAATTCATTCTGTAGTCACCAGGTCACTTGAGACCAACAGAATGGCAGGATCTAGCACAAAACATCAGAGCTCTGGTACAAGTATCCCGACGACTTTGTCAAGTCACTCCGCCTGCGCAGATACACTGGCTGTCAGACCCTCCAGGATTTGGGGTTAGGAAATTATATAATGTCTATTTTTTACTTTAGTACTTGCCAGGAATTTATGGGGCATCATACTGTATTGGTGGGAGTACTGTTTGGCTATCATATTGTGTGGGGGCACTATTGTAAGGACATAACACTATGTGGCAGAACTGCTGTAGAGGAATCATACTGTGTTGGGGCTTTAAGGGAATCATACTGTGTGTGGAGCTTTGGAGGCATCATACTGAGTATGAGGGCTCTGTTGAATCCTACTGTGTAAGTGGGTCTGTAAGGGGCATCCTAATGTGTGAAGAGATGTGAGGGAGATCTACTGTGAGATAGTGACTGAGAGGAGCATCATACTGTGTGCATTGGGGGGCATCAAACTGTGTGGGGGCTATGAAAGCATCGTACTGTATGTGGTGAGCTGAAGGATCATCATGCTGTGTTTGTGAGGGGGCTGAAGGTACATCATAATATGTGTGGGGGTATGGTGCAACATACTGTGTGTATTGGGCTCTGGGGGGCAATCTTACTGTGTGTGGGGGCTCTGGATGCATAATACCTTTTTTGGACCTGTGGAGATATACTGTGCGGGGGGCTGTGGGGCCATTATACTGTGTGAGGGAGGGCTGTGAGGGCATTATACTGTGTGAGGGGTATGTGGGGTTCATCATACTGTATATAGGTGTTGTGGGGGCCATTATACTGTGTGGGAGGCTGTGGGCGCCATCATACTGTATGTGGGAGTGGTGGGGTCATGAGATAACATTATCATTATTTGGGTATATTCAGGTGACAATATAAAATGTTAAGTGGGCACTTAAGAGTCATTATTACTTTATAGGAGCACTCATGGTATTGTAAATGTCAAAGGGGCATTAATTTCAAGAGCATTAACTGAAGAAATTCATATTTTCAAGGGGACTATTTTAACATCTAAGGGGCACAAAGGGAGTATTTTACTATATAAGAGGCACAGTGGTGGGCATTATTATCATGTGGGGCACTAAGAGGAGTACTGTTACTATGCCACACAAGAGGTCCAGTGATAGGGACAAATCTGACAGCAGTAGGCTCAGCATTGTGGTACCAGCAGGATAGGGATCCCGTAAAGGTTGTGACTAGATGGGGACGGTGCAGGAAATGTTAGAACTCTAAAGCATTTTTGCAGTAAACTCTGCAAATGATTAGTGGCTGGAAGAAGTCGTCATAGTGGTGAGCCAGAAGGAAAAATGGAAAAAGTGAACACCTCTATTAGTAAGAACAACACTTGTAAGTCCCTATCTATAACTATGCTATAGTCTCTAAATATGTTCTGCAAGCCTGTTATTAACGGCATACAGAGACCATATAGTGATAGATATCTGTCTTGGTCTTTGTCACGGGCGTACCGTCCATAGTGGCAGCCCACACAGCTACTTTGGGGCCCGTGAGACTGGGGGGGCCTGATGTTAAACAGCATCAGACCTCTCCATCCTCCATCACAATTTCAACAGTAACTGCATCATTGGGTGCAGATACAGTTGAAAACAACCATGTTCGGGCAGAACCTCCAGAGGATTCGTTGGGCCCGGAGTCGGGAGAAGGACCCACCTCTTCACCTCTGACATAGTCCAACCACGCAGAGGATGACTCCATGTCTGCTCTGTTCAGAGCAGGAGAGGAGGCTCCGCCCACCTGCTCCGCCTCCAGCAGAGCGACTGCTTACAACATGGCCCCTGTGTCACGCCAGGTGTGGGAAAGACTTAGTGCAACCCAGAGGGAAGAGGGAAAGGGAGCCCATACACTAGGGAAAGGGGGAAGTGGAGACTTCCTAGTCTGGTCTAGTGTCACCCTGTCTCAACTACCGTCCCTATATTACCTCTTCAGAAATCGCAGCATGCTTGCCTCGCCCTGTCTTTCCCTGGTGTATGGATAAGGCTAGGGATGGGAGGAGATGAGCACTAGTCGATGTCCACTAAACTCTATAGACAACAAGGGTAGACAAACAGGGGGAGAATGCTTAGCTTTAGACAACTCCAGACAAATGCGAACTCGGCCTCAAGCTCCAGAGAGGATGAAGTACTGCTCTTGCTAAGTCTTCACAAGTAGAAATGAATATAGCCGGCACCTCCCTCTCAGACACACCAGGCTTATATACATCCAGGCCAGGGAGCTAATTACCAGAGGGAGGTAGCCACTAGGTCCTAGAGACAGCCTCTCATCTAAGAAGATGTCTGTAATGCCAAACGTAGAGATCTTCTGCAACCAACTGCAGGGCGACTGTCTGTTACCTCTGATACACCCGTGACACCCTGCTCTTCCTGCCTCCTCTGCTCTGTAGCTTACTGCTCCACTCTCCCCTTCTTGCCCTCAGCCCGGCTCTTGGGGATGGGAGGCTGCACCCAAGAGAAATGCATCATGTGCAATCATCTGCAGAGAGAGTCGGTCCATGTGTAATGTGTGGGTATATGTGTGTGTGCATGTGTGTGTGCATATGTATGTGTATATGACGCGCCAACTGGGCCATGGGGTACCCGGTGCCGGGCCGGTGGATGCTGGGAAATGTCACAGTGGCGGTGATCCGGTACGTGACCCAGGGCGGTCAATAAAAAGGGCATTTTTGATAGGTGATTTATGGTGTTTATAAAGTTTGTGCCCTCATCCCTGAGTGTAACGTTTCTGTGCTCACCCGTATGGCAGGCAGCTCGGGCCTTGCTGGTGCGTCGCTCCCACATGGCAGTGCTGGACCCTGCGGTGCTGCTGAGCCTCCGGGCGTCTGATGGGGCCAGGAGACCTGCAGTCTCCTGCCCTCCGGTTTCTACTGCTGGGCCTTCGGTGCCCCACAGTCTCGGACTCCGATGTCCGGTTCTTCTGTGCGGTACTTCTGGGGTGAGCTGCCACGCAGCTCCAGTCCCCAGCTCCTCTCTACTCGACGTTCTTACTTCAACTCCTCACACTAAGACTAACTAACCCCACCCCCAAATCCCAGTTGCTAAGGGGAGTGGCTCCCCTTGCTGGTCTGGAGCCAGGAAAGTGTTGCATGTTTAGTATACCTGACTAGGGAATCCCTGCTTGCTTCCAGGCATTGCATTACCTCTTTTGAGGGAGGCAATGCCACTGTGGCAACCGGACCCTTGGGGTGCCACATTCCCCCCTAGTTAACTTCAGTACTCCCGGACTGAGGATGCTTTTCAAAATTAACAAATAACAATTCACATTACAAACAGTGTAACAAAGTCAAAAATTACAAAAACCCAACAAAAATTTAAAGCAGTCACTGCGGCGCTTAGTCCTTACGCCACAAACCTGGTAACTGTAATTTGGCTGGTGGGAACCGCATCAACCCACTTTGTGCATCGTCCCTGGGCGTGGCTTCAGGGCACTCTTTCGTTGGGCCTGGTCTTCAGCCATGCCTGCGGTTTATTTTCTAGGCCGATTAGCAACTATTTTCAATATTGTACTGATCACACCTAGTCCTGTGGTCGAATTGTCCATAAATTTAACAAATATACATATCCAAGATTATTTAACGGGTACAACTGCAGTTAGGTCCATATATATTTGGACAGAGACAACATTTTTCTAATTTTGGTTCTAGACATTACCACAATGAATTTTAAACAAAACAATTCAGATTCAGTTGAAGTTCAGACTTTCAGCTTTCATTTGAGGGTATCCACATTAAAATTGGATGAAGGGTTTAGGAGTTTCAGCTCCTTAACATGTGCCACCCTGTTTTTAAAGGGACCAAAAGTAATTGGACAATTGACTCGAAGCCTATTTCATGGACCGGTGTGGGCAATCCCTTCGTTATGTCATTCTCAAATGAGCAGATAAAAGGCCTGGAGTTGATTTGAGGTGTGGTGCTTGCATTTGGAAGGTTTTCCTGTGAAGTAAACATGCGGTCAAAGGAGCTCTCCATGCAGGTGAAACAAGCCATCCTAAGGCTGTGTGCCCACTATGCGTTTTCCAAGCGTTTATGCTGCGGAATTTCCGCAGCATAAACGCTTGGGAAACGCTTGGTAATCCGCCCCCCATGGTCCCCAATGGCAAGCCGCAATGTCAATGCCCATGCTGCGGATTTTTCCGCAGCATTTATGCTGCGCTCAAAAATCCGCAGCATGTCCATTAATTTTGCGGACACGCAGCGTAATCGCCGCCATTGACTTGCATTGAAACGCATAATATCTGTGTCAGTACATTTGTACACACGGATATTATGTGTTTCTATGTGCAGATGGTACCCAAGTCTGGAGGAGAGGAGACTCTCATCCAGACCTGGGTACCATAGAAACTGTAAAAAAAAGAATTTAAAATAAAAAATAAAGTTTATACTTTCCTTCCGGTGTCCTCCCGGTGTTTTGTCTGCTCCGTCCGGTCTCTTGCAATGCTCGCGCTGTTGTGAAGGACCTGCCATGATGTCACTGAGTCATGTGACCTGACATTTGACTGAATGACGTCACCGCAGGTCCTTCACAACAGCGCGAGCAATGCAAGAGACCGGACAGGGCAGACAAAACACCGGGAGGACACCGGAAGGTAAGTATAAACTTTATTTTTTTATTTTTTACCATTCTTATTCTTTTTTTTTTAACTAACTTGGTCACAATACTATAAATCCATGCAGGTTGCATGGATTTATATAGTGTGAACAAGTTGTCAAGCACTTTTCCAAGTGATGCTGAAATCGCTTGGAAAAGTGCTTGATAACCCGCATGCAGAAATGCATGCAAAGATGCTTGACAAACGCTTCTACCTGGCGGGAAAAACGCTTGTAAAAACCGAATGCGTTTTTCCTGCCAGGGAGAAGCGTAAATAATATGCAGCATTTCTGCATCGTGGGCATATAGCCTTAAGCTGCAAAAACAGAAAAAACCCATCTGAGAAATTGCTACAATATTAGGAGTGGCAAAATCTACAGTTTGGTACATCCTGAGAAAGAAAGAAAGCACTGGTGAACTCATCAATGCAAAAAGACCTGGGCGCCCACGGAAGACAACAGTGGTGGATGATCGCAGAATAATCTCCATGGTGAAGAGAACCCCCTTCACAACAGCCAACCAAGTGAACAACACTCTCCAGGAGGTAGGCGTATCAATATCCAAATCTACCATAAAGAGAAGACTGCATGAAAGTAAATACAGAGGGTTCACTGCACGGTGCAAGCCACTCATAAGCATCAAGAATAAAAAGGCTAGACTGGACTTTGCTAAAAAACATCTAAAAAAGCCAGCACAGTTCTGGAAGAACATTCTTTGGACAGATGAAACCAAGATCAACCTCTACCAGAATGATGGAAAGAGAAAAGTATGGCGAAGGCGCGGTACAGCTCATACCACATCATCTGTAAAACACGGCGGAGGCAGTGTGATGGCTTGGGCATGCATGGCTGCCAGTGGAGCTGGGTCACTAGTGTTTATTGATGATGTGACACAGAACAGAAGCAGCCAGATGAATTCTGATGTATTCAGAGCCATACTGTGTGCTCAGATCCAGCCAAATGCAGCCAAACTGATTGGTCGTCGTTTCATAGTACAGATGGACAATGACCCAAAACATAAAGCCAAAGCAACCCAGGAGTTTATTAAAGCAAAGAAGTGGAATATTCTTGAATGGCCAAGTCAGTCACCTGATCTCAACCCATTTGAGCATACATTTCACTTGTTAAAGACTAAAATTCCGACGGAAAGGCCCACAAACAAACAGCAACTGAAAACCACTGCAGTGAAGGCCTAGCAGAGCATCAAAAAGGAGGAAACACAGCGTCTGGTGATGTCCATTAGTTCAAGACTTCAGGCAGTCATTGCCAACAAAGGGTTTTCAACCAAGTACTAGAAATGAACATTTTATTTACAATTATTTAATCTGTCCAATTACTTTTGGTCCCTTTAAAAATGGGGTGGCACATGTTAAGGAGCTGAAACTCCTAAACCCTTCATCCAATTTTAATGTGGATACCCTCAAATGAAAGCTGAAAGTCTGAACTTCAACTGCATCTGAATTGTTTTGTTTAAAATTCATTGTAGTAATGTCTAGAACCAAAATTAGAAAAATGTTGTCTCTGTCCAAATATATATGGACCTAACTGTATATACAACATACACTTTAATTCTCTTATACCTTAATTCTTTACATTTTAGTTTCTCCAACCGGCAGGGAGCTGACCTTTTGTACTCCTGGTTGATCTACGTAGCGCATTGGTAGTCACTGCTCTACGCTGGTCCCTTGTGTCTACCCCTGGTGTGGTGGGTTCAGTGTGAACTACTCTACGGGTAGTCTGAGGTAACACTGGTAGGCTGGGTAATCTCCTACGAATTCTTTGGCTCACCCTGGGTACGACAGGTTCACTGCTAGCAGAGGGTTGATTCTCCTGTTCTGCTGATGATGGAACCTCTGTCTCTGGGGCCGACTGGTCTTCCAGCTGTTCTGGGAATTCTACAGCTTCTAGTGAGGCCGCTTGGAGAAAGGTAAGGACCGGTACTACAATTGCACTGTTCACCTGCGTCCAAGACCGGGGAAATTCTCCAAGGACTGTCTAGACCGTTTCTTCCACTTCTTCGGTGGGCTGAGGGCTGTCTTGATCTTCTTTGAGTTTCAACTGTTCCGGACATACCTTCAAGTAATCTCTTGAGACTGCCGCTGAAGTTTCCCCTCCATCTTTGCTGATGAGGCACACTTTGGTGTTGTCGTAATTCGAGGGTAGGACGGTGTATGGCTCAACCTCCCACTGGTCATCTAACTTGTGGACTCGTCTTTTCCTCTTAAGTACCTGTTCTCCAGGTGATAAGGGAACGGCAGGTGCATGCTGATTATAAGTTTTCTCTTGCTTCTGTCTTGCCTGGGACAAACTTCTTTCAACACACTCTTGCACCTTGCGGTATTGTTGCTGCCGCTCGGTATCCCAATCCGCATCTGGTGATGTCGTCTCTGGTGTTAAGACTCCCATGTCCAAGTCAATGGGTAGCTTACCAGGTCTTGCTCTCATCAGGTAAGCAGGTGTACAGTTGGTGGAGTTCACCGGGATGTGATTATATAGGTCCACCAAATCTGGTAACTTCTCTGGCCACAGGCTACGCTCTTCAAGGGGCAATGTCTTCAACAGGTCTATTACCACCAGGTTCATCTTCTCACACAACCCATTGGTCTGGGGATGATACGGCATCGTCCTGATTTTCTTGCAGCCGTACAAGTTACAGAATTCCTGGAACACCTCTGCTTCAAAGGCTGGACCTTGGTCGGTAAGCACCCATTCAGGGTACCCGTGCGGGCGACAAAAGTGCTGTTGTAACGCTTTGGCTGCCGTCTGAGCCGTCTGGTCTTTCACTGGCACTACTACCAGGAACCGGGAGTAGTGGTCTACTATGGTTAGAGCGTAGACATAGCCTGACCTGCTTGGGGCTAGCTTCACGTGGTCCAAGGCTACCAGTTCTAGTGGCTGTTTGGTGATGATGGGCTGCAGGGGAGCCCTCTGGCTGTCACGGTCTTTTCGTCTCAGGTTGCATGGACCACATTCTCGACACCATCTCTCGATTGCTTTCCTCATGCCAGCCCAGTAGAATTGCTCACATAGCAGGACTTCCAACTTCTTCCACCCGAAGTGTCCTGCTCCATCGTGGTACGCTTCTAAGACCATTGACGCATACCGCCTCGGGACTACCACCTGCCAGACCAGTTCATGTGTCCGGGAGTTCATGCTTCTTCGACACAGCTTTCCTTCGTAGATGAACAGTTTACTCTTCTACTTCCACAACTGTTGGGTCTCCGGTGGAGCATCTGGATCAGGGTGCGAATCAGCTTGCGTCAGCAACTCCTTGACTAGGCGGACAGCCGGGTCGCTATCCTGCGTTTCTGCCCATCCATGGTGGGGCAATGGGTTGAACGTGGCTTCTCTGTTGGCGGAGCGCTTGTCCCTCACACAGTGGGAACACTGGGTCACCCCATGACGATGGAAAGCAGGTGTCTCTATCTCTTCCAGCTCTTCCCAGTCTTCTCCCCCATCTGGCAAGTTGGGCGTCCTGGACAGCGCATCAGCATTTGCATTTTTATGCCCCGCCCGGTACTTGATGGTAAACTCATAGTTAGACAGTCGGGCCATCCATCGTTGTTCTAGGGCACCAAGCTTCGCAGTCTCCAGGTGCGTCAGCGGGTTATTGTCCGTGAAGACTGTAAATTTGGAGGAGGCGAGATAGTGCTTGAAGCGCTCTGTTACAGCCCAGACTATGGTGAGAAACTCCAACTTGATGGAACTGTAGTTGTCGGGGTTCCTTTCCGTGGGCTGGAGCTTCCTGCTGGCGTAGGCAATCACTCTCTCTCTGCCTTGCTGTACCTGAGACAGCACGGCTCCCAATCCCACGTTGCTGGCATCTGTATGAAGTATAAAGGGTTGGCCATAGTCGGGGTAGGCCAGGACTTCGTCTCCGGTCAGAGCCATCTTCAGTCAGGTGAAAGATTCGCCTTCTGGTTTACCCCATTTGAACGGTTTCAGGTTCAGGTTCTTGGCCTTCTTGAACTGGCCTACCAGGAGGTCCTGCATGGGTGCTGCTATCTTGGTGAAACCCTTGATAAATCTTCTGTAGTAGTCTACCTGCCCGAGGAACTGCCACACTTCCTTGATAGTGGAGGGTCTTGGCCAGTCCTTAATCACGGTGACTTTTTCAGGGTCTGGCGCTACACCTTCGGCGCTTACCACATGACCTAGGTACTGCACCTTGGGCTTCAACAGGTGGCATTTGGACGGCTTTACCTTCAGGCCAAAACCAGATAGGGCTTCAAACACCTCGGCCAGATGCTCCAGGTGGTCTTCATATGTCTTCGAGTAGACAATTACGTCATCCAGGTACAGCAGGACAGTTTTGAAGTTCTTATGTCCTAGGCAGCACTCCTTTAACCGCTAGAAGGTTCCTGGGGCGTTGCAGAGCCCGAATGGCATGCAGTTGAACTCGCTGAGGCCCATTGGTGTTGTAAACGCGGTCTTTTCTTTGTCCGCCTCTGCCACAGGAACCTGCCAATACCCACTGGTGAGATTCAAAGTGGAGAAATAATTAGCAGATCTTAATGCAGCTAGTGACTCCTCAATCCTGTGTAATGGGTAGGCATCCTTATGTGTAATGCGGTTAATCTGCCTGTAATCAACACACATCCTCATTGTACCATCCTTCTTTCTAACGAGAACTAATGGAGCTGCCCAGGGGCTACAACTATCTCTTATCACCCCAGCCTCCTTCATCTCCTGTAACATTCCTTTGGCACATTGATAGTGAGCTGGGGGTACAGGCCGGTACCTCTCTTTAATGGGTGGATGATCTCCCTTGGGGATATGATGTTGGACCCCTTTTACCTGCCCAAAGTCTAATGGGTGTTTACTGAAGACCCGCTGATACTCTTGGACCACCCGGTATACTCCATGCTTTTGGTGCAAAGGGGTGGAGTCAGTGCCCACTTGTAGCTTCTGACACCAATCCTCCATCTGTCCCTTGGAACCGTTATCCTCCGTCGGTTTGGATGGAGGCAAGGGTTCCACTGTTTTTATTGAGTTGTTACTGACAGTGAATAGCTTAGCAAGGGTAGCATACCGGGGTAAATGGACCTCTTTCTCCCCACAATTCAGGATGCGTATCGGTACTCTCCCCTTGCGGACATCGACCACCCCTCTGGCTGTCAAGATGGTGGGCCTACTGTCAGAGTACACGGGTTCTACCAGGGCCTGATAATCTTGACCCCTGAGACCAATTGCTGCCTGACACCATATTAACATTTCGCTTCTAGGGGGCATTGCAATGGGGAATGGATCACTCATCCTGACACTGCCAATTTCTCCACCAGACAGTTCTACCTGTTGTCTTTTCATCAGGGCTCTGATTTCTTTCTGTAGAACCCGCTACTGACTGGAACTGGCAGTCTCTGCGACCTGTTGTAACAAAACAATAATTTCTCCAAGACAATTTTCTATCACATTAGTGCCTAAGGTTATCATGGGATGACTTTCTCGACGATCAATATCAACAATAATCATTCCTTGTGATGGCAATTCTACTTTGCCAACTTTTATGGTCACCTCTTTATACCCCACCTGAGGCAAGGGCTGACCATTGCTGGCATAGATACTAAGGTATCATCTGGACGGCGGGTAATGTCTGAATCAGTCCAGTATTGCTTATAAAGGATATATGGCATCGTTGTTACCTGGGACCCAGTGTCCAGAAACGCGTTCATTGGGATGCCATCAAGCACGACAGGCAGGACCGGTCGTCCTCCCACGTACTTGTCTCGCCAGCCTTGTGGGCCTGGTCGTCTTACTCCTGGGGGTTGGCCCTCTGCCCCAGGGGTTGCTTGTTTAAATTACAGAACCTTGCATAGTGCCCCGCCTTTTGACAGCGGCGGCAGATGGGTTGTCCGTCCTGGTCGTATTGATCACTGTTCCGCCCTCTGGTCGGTGGAATTCTTCTCGGTCATCGCCACGGGACGTCATCTGGACTGGAAGCCAGCTGGATCTTTTCCTTGGGAGACACTTGCATGGCCTGCACGGTTTTAGTTAGTGTAGCCACACTTTTGGTCAGCTCCTGTACCTGAAGGCGCAGGTCTGCAGATGGATCATTATCTAGGGTCTGCGCGTCAGCCTCCACAGGTTCTGGGGAAAAGGATGCCACCTCCTGGTGGTAGGTGATAGCTGGGCGCCGGTGGGGTGCAGCGCCTCCTGGTGTTGATTCTCGCAGCACCTGGATGGCTCTGTCTTTAAATTGTGCAAAGGCCAGATCAGAGTTTTGCAGAGCCATAATGCACAGCTGTGTCCTGTGAGTGCTGGACAGGAGCCCCTCAATAAACTGCTCAGTTAGCAATCTGTCATCATCATGCACACTGTCAGGGTCTACCTGTTTGATGGCCCGCAGCGCCTCTTCCAGGTTTAGAGCATAGTCCCGTACACTGTCCTGCACCCTTTGTTTGCACCAGTAAAACTTCATTTTAATTTCTGCTGCGGTGCGGGTGTCAAAGGTATCCTTCAATCGGGCCAGTATTTCTTTTACAGTGCCTTTGTCTCTGCCCGGCCAGGACTTCACCTCTCTCTGGGCTGCACCGATTAGCTGGCCTATGAGGATGCTGACTTTCTGCTACTCCGACAGGGGGTACACTTTAAACAAGCTGCGCAGTCTCTCCTCAAAGTCGTTCAGGGTGTGCGACTCCCCTGAGTACTGGGGCAACCACGCCGCCCCCGGTATATATGGC